>NW_022631050.1:7408927-8008927 GCF_010015895.1 Lontra canadensis | reverse complement strand
AGGCAATTGGTTATTCAATGAAATCACTTTTCCCCCCCAGGATTATCCAATTTAGAGGTTGTTAAGCTGCCCCTGGCCCTTCTCCTGCAGGTGACTATTGGCTGTTTCATTGCCCATTAGAGCGGGAGAGTGAGGCAAGGACGCAGGTAGCCCCTTGCAGCCGTTCGCCTCCCATCCCCCACCCCCATCTGGTAGGAGGGGCTGGGCCCCGTGGTACACTAATGTGATGGCTGTGGGTCCCTGTAATCAGAGGCAGCTTCAGCATCGGGCCTGGAAGGCTCCCAGCCTGGGCTTCTTACCAGACAGAGCTGGTGCACTAGGGACATCTGCTGGCCAGCCTGAGCCTGTGTCCAGGCTGGCTTTTCAGATCCGTGCACCCTGGGCTGAGCTTCCCAGCACAAGGCTCCTTGGCCCAGCCTCCCAACCTGCGTTCCCAGGCTCAGTCCAGCAAGACCCTCAGTGGGTGGGAGCAGGGGAAGGGGTGCAGGAGGGACTCTAAAAAGGCACTATGTCCCAGTCTTTTGTTGTTTGACACAGAGCTGTTATTTATATGGCTATGATGGTGCCAGACCCAGTTAAAAGGAGAAAGAAATGTGAGTGTAAGTCCAGGTTTTACGTGTAAAACCGATTTCTAAACAGAGCCCGCCGATGCTCTGGGTGTGTCCTAGTCACCATGATCGTAATCACTCCCCCATCATCGTGACGTGTGACTGGAAGGCAATCTGCAAGCCATTTTACCAGCCCCCTCTCTTTCAGGGCTGGTAAATTGTTTCTGCCCCATTTGGCAGCTTGTTGAAGCCAATGGACCTCTTCTCAGAATTTTTCTTAATCTGCGTAAAGTGAAATATACAGGATCCCCAGGGAAACGAACTATACTGAAAGACAGTTATCAAAATATTTTTAAAAAAAAGTATTGGGATAAGGGCATATATGTGATTTACTAACACATTTTTGGTAAGATGCAGGGGCAGATCTAGTAATGACTGTTAATTAAAGCAGTGATGAGCATAAGCGGTAGTATAGGCAGCTGCCAGAACTGTAGTAGAACATGAAAATACCTGTGAATTTGACTTCTAACAACGTCATCGGTATTGTTCATACCCCTGTGATTTGTTGCCCACTTCCGTAATTGGAGAGGCTAAATCTCAGGCCTTATGCAAGGTAAGAATGTACCATTTTCTCCTCCCAAGTTCATGGCCGTCTGGATTCTATCTACAGATGCCTTAGAGCTTTGTGAGCCCCCGGTGAAGAGCCGTGGTGCTCCCTCCGCTTTGGTCCGGACCCACAGGACAGTGGGATGGAGATCCAGCTAGTTCACTACATCTGAATTAAAGGAGAGCTTGGGAGGACAGAGCAGGAAGGAGAGCCAGAGAGGAGTGGGAACGTTAGGGGTTGGTTGTATTGGTGCCCAAAGAAGTAAATGGTGGCCTCCTCTGTACAAATAGCAGCGGTTCTAGAAAAACCATTTTCTTTTGTGTTGAATGTTGAGTCAGATTCTCCTTCTACAAGGAAGGCTCCCCAGGATTCTCCCCTATACTTCCGCGGCCCTGAAGTTCTGGTCTCAGAACACTAAGTTCTGACACCCCAAAAGGAGTTAGGGCTGTAACATACTCCCAGGGAACAGGGGAGATGCTGACTCAAGCAGTGTCAAATGTCAGCCACAGCCTAGTAAATAAGACCATTTTGGCCTTTTACTTCCCAGGTTAAACTTTTTCCGTGATACTCCAGACTTCCGTGTTCTGGCCTGCGGAGGAGATGGGACAGTTGGCTGGATTTTGGATTGCATTGGTAAGAATGGACTGGGAGGGGCTTTAGAGTTTATTAATAATAAGTATATTGAAAGTCAGAGGCAGGCAATCAACAGGAGAGAGAAATGGAGCCATGTCTTGTTCATCCTTATTTCCACTCTCGGAGTGCTGCTTAACTACATATCTGCTTTGGGAGGAAAGGAGAAATGGAAGGGTGCCCACAGGTACAGGTGTGACTGTTTAGTTTCCAGCCTCACCTCATGAACATTTCTGATGGCCTGGGTTTGGACAGTGGCAGGACAGGTCCGTTTGGGGACCTGCAGGGGAGAGAGGGCAGGACTAGGACTCTGGCCAGAGCCAGGGGAATGGGTAAAGGCCAGAGAATTAAGCATAGGAGCTTCCATAGCCTGAGGCAAATCACCTTGAGACGAGCACCTGAACCTGAGTCCAGAAAGCAGACCTAGAAAGCGCAGATCAGTACAAGCAAAGAAAGGTCACGCTGTTCTGTGTCCAGTATGCTTAGATCAGAAGGGTAATGGGGAGGGCTGAGGCTGGGAATCAGGAGGCCTGGGTTTCAGTCCAGCTTTGTCTGGATCTGCAGATCCTTGGAGGGTCCTTGGACATCTCATCCCCCGTAAATAATGGAGACTAACTCTGGAATTGTCTGCCATTCCTCCCACACATACTGCATGGACACCTCCATGCGCCGTGCTCTCCTCCAGGCACTTGAGATGCAGTAGTGAACAAACCACATAGAAATCCCTCTCTCCTGGAGCTTCCTTTCTAGAGGGAGGAGACAGGCAGTCACCAAAAAAGTGATGGAAACATGTAGCATGTCAGAAGGTAATACAAACATAGCAGGGAAGGGGCAAGGTAGGTAGGGTTGGGGGTGGTCTCCAGTCAAAGACCCAGTGTTTGGGGAAGACCTCACAGAACAGATGACATTTGCGTGGAGACCTGGAAGAGAGGTGAGCCATGAGGATACTTGAGGAAAGAGCAGTTCCAACAGAAGGGACAGCATATACAAAGGCCCTGAGATAGGATCAGGCCAGGTGGCTGAAGGCAGCAGGTGGGCTGCAGAACGTGCTCAGAGCAGGGTGCGAGAGGCGAGAGTGCCAGAGGATGAAGCAGAGATGGCATGGGGCCAAGTCACTAGGATGTAAGGGACAGTAGACAGAATATGACTTTCATACGGGAAAGGTCCCAAGACGCTTCATGGTTTGGAGCAGAGGAAAGACACAACAGATCATAAGAAAAGGGCAGCAGCAGGGAGACCCATCAGGAGGCTCCTGCAGGAATCCGAGTGACAGGTGACCAAGGCCTAGACAACAGGAGACACAGAGGAGGTGGTGAGGAGGAGTCAGCTTCCGGATACTGTTTGAAGGTGGAAGCAACAGGATGAGAGGAAGAGAGGCATCAGGGATGGGCATGGGTAGACCCTGACCAGGGCAGGGAAAGCTGCCCCTGTGGGGGTCGTAGGCAGCCCACCGGGAGGGGACCACACCCAGCACACCTGCCACCCTCTGCTCCCCATAGGAGCTCCAGTTTCCATGGACACAGCCCTGCCACACAGCCACCCACGCTCTCCTGTCACCTCCAGCTCCGGAGTTGTTTGTGGGGGGTGGGGGTGGGGGAGGCATCCTCTGGGAGCCCAGGAAAGAAAAGCTGATTGGCAGAGGCTGGGTGGCTGCTGTCCTGGGAGCTGCTCACATGGTTCCCTCTCCATCACAAAGGAGAATGTCAGCCTTGGTGGTTTTATAAAATTCACCTGTCAAGAAGACCGGGTAAAGGACATGCCCACAACTGAAAGAATAAAGGTCATACGACAGGTTGGCGGCCTGACAACAGAAAGCAGTGGTGAAAGGAGTAACCGCATCATGCTCGTTCATTCATTCCAGAATATTAAAGCCCTTATTCAGTGCCTTCAGCTGCCCCCACTTTGGTCCCAGTGCCGATCTGCTTATGCTCTACAAACAGAGCAGTCTTTCCTGAATGTCAGCGGGTTCATGATGTATGTAAAGCACATCAGTGGCCTCCCATCATTCTTAGGAGAAAAACAAAAGCCTACAAGGTCCTGGTGCTCTAATCGCTGCCTACCCTTCTGACCCTACTTCATACCCCCACTCCTCTCCCTCTAAACTCCAGCCACCCCATCCGTCTCTTAGACCTTTGAAGACACCAGTCTCCCTTCTACCACAGGGCCTTTGCACAAGCAGTTCCTCCTGTCGGATATGCTCCCTGGACATTCCTTGGTCAATTTCTACTTCAGATCTCAGCCAAAGTGTGGCTTCTTCAGAGGAGGCTTCCCTGACACCCAGCCTCCGTCACCTTAATATATTATTGTACTTCTTCCCTTTCCAATATGAATTTGGAATTATGCATCATTTATATGAAGGCTTTATTAATATCTGTCTCTCCCTCTCAGTTGTAAGCACCATGAGAACCTGTGTCATGGCACTTTGACCCACTATGAGAGCCACAGGACCTAACACAGCACTGGGCACATAGTAGGCACTCAGTAAATGTGTGCAGAGATACTGTGATGAATGAGACATAGTTCCTCTAGGGGGGTTACAGTACATTAGAGAATAGACAGGTAGTCAATTACAAGAAACACTCTGGAGATGGGGAGGAATCATGTACCTGAACTCAGGCATCGCCAGAGGAATAGTGAGAAGAGATTGCTGAGAGATCTATTAAGGAAACAGCACATGGAAACTGCTGTGTGAATGGAGGCAGGGTAAGGAAGAGGGACAAACCTAGGATGACATCCAGGTTTCTAGCCTCAACACCATGAAGATGGGTCACCTGTTGAGATGGGGACCACAGAAGGAGCAGACAGAAGGCAAAGGGAGCAGCAGGCACAAAGGCAGGGAAGCAGACATGCAGACCACATGTTCCGGGAGCAATTACAGAGCCCATCGCTTTGCTCTGTCCCCCGTCTTAAACCTCCTGGTGTTGAGCTCAACCCTGGGCCTTGCCTGAGCTCAGCCACCTGCAGCAGGAGCCAGACAACCCCGGGGACCTGTGAGCTCCCCTTTTGCGAGGGCAGCCATAACATTTGGCCCACTTGTTGATTCCCCTGCCCCCAGGCGCACTCCTCAGTCAACCTCCCTCACATCCGCAGGCACAGGTGTGTTGCAGCTTCTGTCAGTGGCGCCCCCTGGAGCCCAGGGGCTGCACGTGCCTGTCCCACCTTCCTCTGTGAGGCCAGGCCAGCCTGCTGCCCTGTGTCTGCAGCTGGTGAAACCAGGCATGCTTGGTCTGCTTTCTCCCCTCACAGGTCACAGGGCAGAGCAGCTTGGGGATTGGGGATTTGCAAGTCTGGGAGGTGCGGGAAGTGATGAATTCATACCCGCGTGCTAAGTAACACTTTGAGGTTTTGTTAGGCACAATATTATTTTTTTAAAGATTTTTTAATTTATTTATTTGACAGAGATCACAAGCAGGCAGAGAGACAGGCAGAGAAAGAGGAGGATGCAGGCTCCCCGCTGAGCAGAGAGCCCGATGCGGGGCTCGATCCCAGGACCCTGAGATCATGACCCGAGCCGAAGGCAGAGGCTCTAACCCACTGAGCCACCCAGGCGCCCCAGGCACAATATTATTTTTAAACTTTGAACCTGAATGACAATTAGACGAGACAGCTCCTGTTTCCCAAACGACCCACCATTCCCTGATTTCTCAGACCCGCCTGTGTTACTCTCTGTGCACCTGCCTAGCCCCTGAAACAAGGAGGAGCCTGGTCTTGGGACCACAGAGATCTGGGTTTCATCCTGACCCGGGACTTACTTTCCCCCTCTGAATCTCTCTCCCGTCATCTAGCAGGAGCATGATAATACCCGGCAGAGTTGCTGTGAGGGACAAAGGGAGGTGTTAGCTATGATGACAAATGAATGTGTTTGAGGTGTACGCTGTCATGTCAAAGGAAAGAATTTGGATGAGATGTGGAGAAGCAGGTACAAGTTCCAGGGAGAAAGAGGGAGCTCAGTATGAAAGAATCCTTTGGAGTGGTTCCCATGCTATGGACAGAAGAGACGGCTTTAGGAAGCAATGTACTTTCCATCATGGGAACTCTGCAAACAGAGATGCTGTTAAAGGGTTCTAAGGCTCAGATCAGGGATAATAACCCACAGTTTTCGTAACCTGGGCCTATGGTTTTGTCTTCTTCTGCATGGTTGCAGATAAGGCCAACTTCGCGAAGCATCCACCGGTGGCAGTCCTGCCTCTAGGAACAGGAAATGACCTGGCCCGCTGTCTCCGCTGGGGAGGAGGTGAGTCTGCGTGTCAGTGGCACCCCCCTGGCGAAAAGCCCTCCAGTCTCCAGGGGAGCTCGTCAGGGCTAGGCTGAACTTCCCTTTTAAGAATTTCATTTCACAGGGGCGCCTGGGGGCTCAGTGGGTTAAAGCCTCTGCTCAGCAGGGAGCCTGCTTCCCTCTCTCTCTCTGCCTGCCTCTCTGCCTACTTGTGATCTCTGTCTGTCAAATGGATGAATAAAATCTTTAAAAAAAAAAAAAAAAGAATTACATTTCACAGAGTCCTCCCTACCCCATGACCATTCCCCCTGCCCTCCAAGTCTTGCTGAGACCTGTGCTAAGCCCTCAGTCTATTTACTCTGATGCAGAGACTCTCAACCTAGAGCCTGCTCCCTGCAACAGAACATAGCTTTAGGGTCATATCTATTTCCCCCCACAGTGCTCGCTCTACTAGGGGCTCACGCAGGCGTTTTCTGGATAAAATTACCTCCTCTCCAAGTTACTGGTCTTCTTCTGAATTAGGACGCAGAATACAAACCGAGAAGCTATATGGTCAGCTACTAGGGGCGTCCAGCTCATCAGAGGCCCCCACGGCCAGAGGCCCTCATTTCGCAAACCCACCAGGAGAGGATCTCAATGTGGTGACCAGCTCACGGGACAAGGGGCTAGGAGCTAAGGAGAACTCTGCAAACTGCAACCGCCCCCATGGAGCTGGGAATGCTCCAGAACACAGAGGAGGTCAGGGCAGCACGTGGAAGGGACATAGCAGTCTGGCAGGCAGAACAGGGATGGGCTTCCAGATGGCTGATCGATTCAGCAAGGATTCAAGACCAGCTCAGGCAGCGGTCAGTGTTCAGAGCTGGGTACATGCCTGGTGGCAGGAGCAGAGGAAGCAGGAGCCAGCCCCAGAAGGAAGTTGGCAGGCACAGATGTCCTCAGCCACACACTGAGGCTAGGGAAGAGCCCTCTGTTCAAGAGAAACAAGCAGAATGTGGTCCCGTGCTGCGCACTTCTAGGTGGCATAGCTCCGCACCAGGGTCATGCGGGAAGCCCAGCCCCGTGCTTCCAGAGAGACCCCAGGCCCTCAGCTATGTAGTTGCTACCACTGCTGTCTTGGGAGGCATCCCTGAAGAGCTGACCAAACTAACAACTTGAAAATACTCTTCGGGGTTGCCCTAAAATAAGCAGGGCAGTGGGAGTTTCACCTGAAGGAAAAGACTCTTTCTCCCACTAACCTCTCATGATTTGCAATTCTATTGCTGCATAACAAATGATCCTAAATGTAGAGGCTCAAAACATTCATTTGTTAGCTCCCAGTCCTCTGGGTCCAGAGGCCTGGAACAGCGTGACTCGGTTCTCTGCCTCCCAGCCTGCAGTGAGGGTGTTGCACAGGCCATGCTCCTCTCTAGAGTCTCTGAGGGAGAATTTGCTTCAAAGCTCTTTCATGTTGTTGGCGGAATTGAGTCCTTTGTGGTTCAAGGACTGATGTCCCCATTTCCTTGCTGGTTATCAGCTGGGACCACTATCAAATCCTTTAGGCTTCCTTTTTCCTTGATAGATGGATCCCGCCATCTTCAAAGCCAGCAAGAGAGAATCTCCCTCATCCGAAATCCCTCTCAATGAGAGCTTTGAGTCAGTTTCTTAAGGAAAAGCCCAGTCCTTTCTAAGGCCTCAACCAATCAGGTCGGATCCACTCAGATAATCTCCCTTGCTTAAAGTCTCCTGTGCCATATAGTATAGCTAATCATGACAATGACTGTCCTATCTTATTTATAAGCCCCATGAATTGCAGGATGTATACCCCTGGGTGGAGGGTGGTGGAGGGCTGGGGAGACCATCCTAAAATTCTGCCTACCACACTGTCCATCTCCGACATGACCTAGTCCTGGAACAGACCCTTTGTTCTCCCGTGTGCAGCTTCCCAGCCCCCCAGCCCACCAGTTCTCTAGGGCTGGATGTGGCTACACAGGCCTGCCCACCTTTGGCCAGCCCCCACACCTTTGCCTTCCAAATTTCCCCAGCTGCTTTGCCTTCCAAATCTCCCCAGCTTCTCTCTGATTACACTGTGTTGTCCTCTCCTTCTCCATGGCTCAGGGAACTTAAGTGTCTCTGCGGCCCCAGACACGCTGGGAAGTCTCCTGGTCACAGAAGCCCACAGAGTTCCCTGTCCTGATAGCTACCCGTATGTCAGTAACCACTTAGCCTTTCTGCCCTGGGATCAGATGTAATGCCATGCTCCACAGGTTATGAAGGGGGCAGCTTGACAAAAATCCTGAAGGACATCGAGCAGAGCCCCTTGGTGATGCTAGACCGCTGGCATCTGGAAGTCATCCCCAGAGAGGAGGTGGAGAATGGGGACCAAGTCCCGTACAACATCATGAACAACTATTTCTCCATTGGTGTGGTGAGTTGGTCAAGGATTGCCTTTCTGCATGGATGAGAAACGTCTGGGTGGGCAGAAGGTTCTGGTCCCCCATCCTCCCCCTCTAAGTCCCTACTCTTCACCTCTCCCGGCTACCCCAGTCTTGACTCGAGTCCAAGCATCCTTGCGTGTGGCCTAGGTATGTTCATCCAGAATGTACCAACCCCACACCCTAAATTATGGAGGAAATTCCATTCCCTGTAATTGGAACTAACACAAGAAAACTAGAAAATCTTTAAAAAACAGATTTACCCTTTGGAAAATTTGAAACAGTTTAAAAGAAGTAATAACCAAGGGGCAAAGTCAGGAGAAGACTCTCATGTGAGCTTCCAGAGTTGAGAATTCAGATCCTTTAAAGAAAACCAATGGTCCCAGGCTGGCTTAGCTAACTTAGTTGTCAGAATTCCTTCTCTCCTGTTCCCTCCCATCTCAACTGTATTCCCCACAGTCTGGGTGCTCATAAACCTCTGGGAGCATCTCCTCCCAGCTGACCCCTCCCTCAGGTGAGCTCCACGATCCTTCTAGGTGTTTTCCGCAGCCTTGTGTGTTCACCCCACCAGTGTACTCTCTGCATTGGATTGGAGGGATTGGTTTACTGTGCCCATTTCACACACCCCCCGCACACACGCATGCATACACACACACACCCAACACACACCCCTAACAGACCTCTAACACACACACACAACATACCCTCCTGCACACACACACACACACACACACACACACACACACACCCAGAGCACAAGGACAGCTCCACATCCCTCTTTCTTCCTCCAGCCCCCAGCACATCTAGCACAACTCAGTTTGTTATACTGAACTCAGTTTCTGGTCCAAAGAGGATGAGGGTGGACCCTCCTTCCCAAACTGTTAAGGATGAGATCTGGAAGAAAAAAGATCCATCCATTCCATAGATAGAACTGGGTTTCAGGAGGGGGATGCATCAAAGACACTAGCATTTATTGAGCACCTACTGTGAGCTCTCCACTATTGTAGACCTTATATATCACAATCCTTTGCAGTCTGGCAGGTGTCACTGTCCCGATAGTCCCCATTTTACAGACGAGGTCTGCAGACACTTGACTAGTGAGGACCGGGAACTGACACAGGCCCGCTGTGCCTTACAGGTTTTCCTCTCAGTTTCCTTGCCTCTGGAATTACCCTGCTCAGTGTCAGATGCATAGAAATCCCTCCAAACCAACCATCCAAACCCAGATTGTGTGGTAGTTGCTTTTGTCAACCATCCTCGCCTGAGCCTCTTTTGAAAACTTTTGTGGCTTAAAAAGAAAAAGGAATTAGACGGGGAAATGATACATAGCTTAAGAGAAGAGCAGATTTAAGGAAAGAGTTTTGGTTTTTTTTCTTTAAAGATTTTATTTATTTATTTGACAGAGAGATCACAAGTAGGCAGAGAGGCAGGCAGAGAGAGGGGAGGAAGCAGGCTCCCTGCTGAGCAGAGAGCCCAGATGTGGGGCTCAATCTCAGGACCCTGGGATCATGACCTGAGCCGAAGACAGAGGCTTTAACCCACTGAGCCATCCAGGCGCCCCAAGGAAAGAGTTTTCATAAGACTAGAAGGGGATCTGGGTGGCTCAGTCGGTTGAGCATCGGACTCTGGGTTTCAGATCAGGTCATGGTCTCAGGGTGGTGAGATCAAACCCCACGTCAGCTCTGCACTGAGCGTGGAGTTTGCATCAGATTCTTTCCCTCTTCCTCCTCCTCTAACCCTCCGCACTGCATGCACATCTCATTCTCTTTCTCTCTTTCAAATAAATAAATAGATAAATACAGTCTTTAATAAGAAGACCTGAAGAAGAGCCATGGAAGAGGAAAGGATGTTTTAAAATACCATATATTTACAGAATTTAAAATTTACCATATTTATAGGTATTTTCTTGATTCTTATGACCGCATTTGAGCAGCCATAAGAGTAGTAGCTCCATTTTGTAGATAAGGAAACAAAGAGTCAGATGAAGCGATTGGCTATCATTTTTGGGCTCCTAAGCCAGCACTGTTTTTCTATTACTACAACAGAAGACAGAGGCATCACAGGACCGACAGTCATGGTCTGAGAGAATGGGAGTTTGGAGGGGAGGGGGTAGGAGGTTGGGTGAGCCTGGTGGTGGGTATTATGGAGGGCACGTATTGCATGGAGCACTGGGTGCGGTGCGTAAACAATTCTAGAACACTGAAAAGAAATTGAAAAAATAAATAAAAATTTAAAAAAAGAATTAAAAAAAATATCCATTTAAACCTCTGAAAAAAAAAAAAGAATGGGAGATTGGACTGGCGGCAAGTTCAGGGTCCCTGTGCCCCAAGCTGGTTTATCTCCCCAGCTCACCTGGCCTCAGTTAGGGCAGATGCCTCTCCCTAGACCTCTTCCAGCTGCCCCCACTCCAGTGACCTAGGCAGACCCCTCCTTCCTCTTCTTGTTGGCTCAAATGCTTCTCTCCTTTTTGGCCCCCAGCTCAGGTCCCACTTTCCCCAGCAGGAACGCACAGCCCTCAGCTATTGCCAGTGGGACATGATCGACAGGTCTGGTATTCAGGAGGCTTCTAGAACATGGGCTTCCCATCATGACAATTTCACAAAAACTTGTGTCTTTTTCCTCTAGTAACCAGAGTATAGCTTGCTAACATTTATTGAGTCCTCGCTGCACATGAAGCGACCTTGATAGTGACATGATAGGTATAGTCATTACCCTTTTGCATTTCGTAAGAAGGAACTGCATCTTAGAATAATACAGAGACAGGTCTCAGCTGGTGAGTGGTGGAGCTGAGAACCACTGGGGTTGAGCTCCAGAGCCCCTGAGCTGTGGACCAGGAGCCATGCAGCCTCTACACAGCCCTCTCCGTCTTCAGATGCTTTCCTTCATAGTAACACTGGTAGGGGGCAGGGGGAGTCCGAACATTTAGTGTGTGATGACTCACTGGTGCCCTTTGTCGGAGATGCAAATTCCACCCCCATGACAGATCCTGGTTTGCTTTCTGATTCGGTTGGCCTGAGCAAGGTCTGGAAGTTTGCAGGCCTATGAGATAATTCTGATGTAGATGGTTCCCACCAATCTTCAGTGAGTGGAGACAGCCCATTAGAACAGAGAAGAATGGTCAGAAGAAGTATTCTTACACAGGAGCAGAACCCAGAACTGAACTAGATGGAGAAAAATGATAGCAAGGAGGGGACAACAAAGGGAGAGCAGAGTAGCAGGGCCGGGTGTCCTGCCTGGAAACTTCTAGATGGCAGTTTACAGCTGTGGCTGTCTTCAGAGTCTTTAGCCCCTTGACACACTCAGCTCTGGCTGCCAAAACATAATTCTTGATCCCTCCTATCTGTCTCTACACAGTGCCATATGCAAAAAATTTCACTCACTTAGTGCTTCCTGACCATGGATAAACACACCAAAAAAGAATAAACAGCCTCACCTTACCTAGATAACCTCACTGTAATCCCAAGAGCCACGATGATCATGGTTTTAGTTCATTTTTGCAACTAAGAAGGAAGGAAGGAAGCTGGGGGACAGGAGGAAGGAAAGGAGACCACCTAAGTGTCCCCCAAGGAAATGCATACAAACAGATTCTCCATCACACTCACTGGTCAGGGTATTTATTTGCCTGGGGCTGACTTATAATAACCCAGTCTGTTCGTCTTTTAAGTTATAAAGAACTCCACAATATCTTCCTCACGATTTTTTTCCCATACACCTTTCACTTAGGTGTGTTTAATATTTTATTATGAAGCAGTGAGGAACCAGGATGGTTTTTATCTCCTTGGTGTACCCTAAGGCTTCTCTCAATAAAATGTTTGCAGGGTTTGTATGCTCGCTCTTTAAAAGTTGGAAAGGGAAATTCTTGAGAAAACAAGTAGCCAACACACAACTCTGACAGAATCTGGGGCTGACATTTGCAGAAGCTCTTCCTCCCTATTTGACTTCCCAAACTTTGTAAGAGGAGAGGTAGGTATGTAAACCAACTTACAATTTTACTTCCTTCTGATAATCAGAGTCAGACTCCTTTGGCAAAGAGAGCCTTGTGAAGTCTTTGCCTCTGTTGAAGGACTCAGGGTATCTGAGTGATGTCAGGTGTCTGCTGCCTTGCATATATAAAGGTGATGACCGTGACAGTGACCGCTGCTGTGGTGGCCCTTGGTGGGAAAGCATTTGTCCTGACAAGTTCACCGGGGCCCCAGGGTACCAGCAAAATCCACGTCACACAGGGAGGGATAAACAGGGCCACCCAGAGAACCACTGTGGCCCCATCGTTACCACATTCCCCTCCCCTACACACATGCTGGCCCTCTACCAGCGACGAGCTGAGAGTCGGCCTTCTCAGTCCCCCTAACTGACAACACCCCTTGGCAGGAGATTTTAAACATAGTCATTCAGGCTGCTACTTCCTCTGGCTTCTCTGGCCTTCTCATCCCTGCTCTTTATTTTCGGATTTGCAGAAATGTCAGGATGGCCAGGTATCAGTGACAGGAAGTTTGGGCCCGTGAAGTAATTCCTGGGGTATGTGTGATGCCCGGTGCCTCAAAGGCTCTGCTGTCACTGAGCCTCCACGGGAGGAGTGAACAGCTAATCCCTTGATTCAATGAAATCTATTTCTGCTGCTAGGGGAACCCATGGGCCAAGGAGAGGCCACAGTCTCCACACTAACCCGCACACCATTCTCCACCTTACAGATTGTAGTTCTCAGTCTTCACCAGCTAAGTTTCCAAAATGATGAGCCCCCTACCCATTAGGGAATTTTCGGGCTCCTGCACCTTTTCCCTGCAACTTTTTGGATTCCTTCAGGGTTAAGTTCTTGTGTGTCACCTGAGAGCCCTTGGAGGTCCTAAGACAATGGGACTCACTGAGAGATATCTGGGACAAAGGGTCTACACTCTTTTTCATCTTCCTATCTGCCATAATTTTTCAGAACTATCCAAATTCCAAATGATCTGTTTTATTGTCTCCTTTGTCCTTTTTATCTCCATAAGTTGCCCAAGTGACTTGGACCTGCGTTGTCCAATATGGTCGACATTAGCCACATAGGGCGATTGTGTACTTGCGATGGTACTAGTGTAAATTGAGAGATGCTGTAAGGATAAAATATACACCAAATTTCAGAAATGTAGTATAAAAGAATTTTCAAGATCTCAGTGATTTTTTATATTGATTACATGTTGTAATGATAACATTTGTCACTGAAAATATATTATCAAAGTTAATTTCACCTTTTCACTTTTTGAATGTGGTTACTAGAAAAAATTTAAATTTATTTCTGTCGGACATCCCTGACCTAGACATCCAAATATCTCAGAGTCCAAATTATGGTTGCTTATATTGGGAAGGAGCACAAAAAAATCTTTTGGACTTTTAGTTTTAGTTCAGGAAAGAGCAGCCCATCATCTCCTCTGTTCCTCACACCTCACAGAAGGGACACTGGAGAGTGACCTTCAGAAATGCCATCACTTCCAACGCTTTGCAATTCCCATCTCCATCCACCTGCCCCTTCTAAATGGAAGTCTCATGTTGCTGTAATTATTACCAAGAAAGGGTCTGGACTCTTGTAGTACTAGTTTCCAAAATTTAAAGAAATCGCTGCTGAATACAAACACACCCAGCTCAGGGGCTGGCGCAGAGCTCAATAGAGGACAAAGGAGTCTTCACTCTTTTAAATCCCCGGGTAGAGAAATGTGGTCAGAATCAAGGTCTTTTAAAGATTTTTTTTTAATTTTTATTTATTTATTTGACAGAGATTGCAAGTAGGCAGAGAGGCAGGTAGAGAGAGAGGGGGAGGGGAGGCAGGTGTCCACAGAGCAGAGCGCCTGATGCGGGACTCCATCCCAGGACCCTAAGATCATGACCCCAGCCGAAGGCAGACGCTTAACCCACTGAGCCACCTAGGCACCCCAGAGTCAAGGTCTTTATCAGCATCTCCTTTCCTGCTCAGCTCTCCCTTGCTACTTTGTGTATTTGTCAGGAGGTTACAATGGAACCCCGTGCTTAACTAATAATATTATAAAGGCTCTGGTCTTTGTGAAAGGAAGCTTTGCAAAATCTAGTTTAAAAAAAATAACAACAGCAGGGGCACCTGGGTGGCTCAGTGGGTTAAGTGAGCTCAGGTCATGATCCCAGGGTCCTGGGATTGAGTCCCACATCGGCTCCCTGCTCAGCAGGGAGCCTGTTTCTCCCTCTGCCTCTGCCACTCCCCATGCTTGTACTCTCTCTTTCTCTGTTGAATAAATAAGTAAAGTCTTTAAAAACAACAACAAGGATAATCAGAACTGTGCAGAGGGAGGGAGCCTGTGCCCATATCCCTGAGAATAAGAAAACCAGGAACCAGTCCTTAAGAGTCTTAGGGATATGTCGGGGGGGGGGGGGTGGCAAAGCACAGATCATGCCAGGCAACATGTGATGACTTTTTTCTTTCCTCCTCTTTCTTTCTTTTCTCCTCTGACAGAAGAAAATTAGTGCTTCAAAGGAACACAAGTAGATGGAATATTTTCTTGAATTCTAGAGAAGCATTTGACAGATGTCACAGGAATCTTATTCAGAGTGTTCACTGAAACTTGCTCAGAGCTGGGGTGGGGAGATGAAGGCCTGCTGCCTGAGAAGCCCCCCAGGACAGAAGCTTGGAGGCCCTGCACACGTCCTACCATGTGTCCATGGGGGGCCTAACCAAGACCTTCAATTCTCCATGTGTCTTAAAGGAAAAATGAAACAATCAATAACTAGAGTTTAAATGTTAAAATCCTGGATGCCTCTATGGCTGTTGGTTAAGCATCTGCTTTTGACGAGGGTCGTGATCCTGGGGGCCTGGGATCAAGCCCCACTTCAGGCTCGCTATCAGCAGGGAGTCTGTTTCTCCTTCTACCCCTGCCACCTGCTCGTGAGATCTCTCCCTCTCTTCCTTCTCTCTCTCTCAAATAAATAAATAAAATCTTTTTTAAAAAGAAAAAGAAATAAATGTTAAGTTCCCAAAACATTATTTCAGCAGGAGTGTTGGCCAACCACACACAAAAAAAGCCCTTGGCCTAGACTTGCCTCTGTAGTGGGCTGCCTACTGGGTTTACTCCTCTGCCAAGTACAAGTATGACAGAAGCCCCTCTTTGCCCCCTAACTTGCTTCCAGCCTTTCTGTCTCCCACCATTGGCCTATATTTTACTCCCCCCACACAGAACATACTCAAAAAAAGCTGCTCCACTGAACGATACCTCCTGATGTTAAAAAATAATGATAACATTCAGAATTTTTCTTTTATGAGTACATAACAAGAAATGGAATTAATATGCATTCACTTAAATGGAATTTCAGTTCTCTTTTAGCCACATAGTGTAGTAAATGAGTTTCTGTAGCTTTTTTTTCTGCACGTATCTGAGTCAGCTCCCTTGTTTCTGTGTCACTCCCTGCCCCCCAACCTACAGCTTGATTCTCCTATTTCTTTCTAAAGCCCAGCACCTGCACCTAACGTGTTGGCATGAGGCCTGAGCAGTGAGGGGGCTCAACACATTCTTCTGCTTGACAAGGAGACCATTAATGAGGGTGAAAGACCTAGCATGAGGAGGAAAGATGAGCTTGGTTTTAGGGCTGAAGCTGAGGGTTGGTTCTAGAAATACACACTGTGGAGACATCAGAGACATTAGTAATAAGTGTGAGAACTCGAGATGATCTATGACATGGAGTGTAGGCTGCATATAAGACTCAGTCTGAGAAGGTCTGATCAGAGAATGGAAAGCCCAGAAACATGGTGTCATGGGAGCCTTCCTAATAGTGAGTGCTGAGGAGCAGGTGGCCAATAGCGCAGCAAAGGGGGTGTGCAAATAGGAGAGCAGCAAAGAGTCCACAGAAGGTGCTAGTGAGACTCTTTTTGACCTTGGGGAAGGTCCTTTCTGTGGAGATCAAGTAAGAGAAGCCAGACATTGAAATATACTACTAAGCATGTTATTCAATGCTACTAATTATTTCTCCTGATGCAGATGACTAGAATTTATATATAATAGCATCTACTGAAGTCAGTTTTCTGGTTTTGACAATGTACCATCGTTACATAAGATGTTATTGGGGGAAGCTGGGTGAAAGGGATACAGGAACTCTCTGTACTATTTTTGCAACTTCTTGTGAGTCTTAAAATATTCCCAAATAAAAAGTATTTTTTAAAAAGAGTTAATATGGCAAGGCATTTCCAGAAATTCACACTCAACCCCACGCACAGGCTTCTGCACTCTAACTGCCCCCACACCCAGACACACGCTCTCCCCTCAAAGGGCAGCGGCTGTCCCCTTCATTCACCCTGAACTATGGCGGAGAGTGAAAACTGCAAGGAGCAGAGCGGCTTAGGCTCTGCCAGCTTTGGTGGCTAGCCCCTAACCTTAGACCTGGTGTTCCCCCTTTGTGGGACCCTCCTTTTCTCCCCTGTGACCCCAACTCTCCAGGTTTGGGGGCTTTCGGTGAAAGCCTGTGTGCTTCCTTTCTTTCCACAGGGCACGGTCATGACCACTAACCAGGCGTCTGCTTTCCTCTTGTTCCCTTTCAGGATGCTTCCATTGCACACAGATTCCACGTGATGAGAGAGAAACACCCTGAAAAATTCAACAGCAGGTAAGAGTGTCATGAGGCTGCATCCCTCCCCGTAGGCACTGCCCGCTGGCCCCGCCCCGCCCCACGCAGCCGGCTAGACCCAGGCGTCCACCTGCTCTCACCCAAACGTTCTTGGCCCCGCCGCCCGGGGACTTGACTTGGCTTTCCTGCCACGTTGCCGGAAGGAGGGTTTCCATTTCCAAGCAGAAATCGGTGTCAGAAACCTGCCACAGCCTGGCCGCCTGTCCCCTCCCAGAGGATGCTGTGCAGTGGGAGGAACGGCGAGCTGGCAGGGAGGGCGTGGTATCCCGGCCTTAAGAGGTGGGGATTTGCTCTTGGCTAACTAGAACCCCACTCCAGGCCGCTTTCTCTAGGCGGAAAGCTCCCGCAGCCCCCAGCCCCCGAGAATTTCTGTGAGGAAGGGCAGGCGGGACGGCAGGGGCCTCGTCTCTTCTGGGTTTTGAAGGGAGGGGGAGGCAGCGACGGGGCCTGGGCGGGAGGGCGGAGAGGGCGTCGCCTCCGCTTCCCCCGACAGCAGAGGGCAGCAGAGGGAGGCCCCTGCAGAGGCTGTGAGACCAGAAGCCGGCCAGGTCCCAGCCTCAGCCCCTGCCTGGGTGAAGCCTGGATGTTAGGTCCAAAAATACAGGAGAGAGAAAACCAGTCCTCTCGCAAACAAAACCAAACCCTTCTTGCTGGTGGGAGGCAATATGCTAGAAGTGAGTTGTGACTGGCACATAGCTAACCCGGGATTGCTAAAATACCTTTCTCCATTCTTCTTTCTTTTTTTCTTCTCTTTGGTTGATTTCCATCCCTGTTCCTCTTTGTTGTGCCATTGCAAGATGACCATTGTGTCCCTCCCCACCCTCCAGCAGGTGGGGAGGAGGAATGCAGACTGAGCCTGAAGGGAGTGACTTATTCAGCCCGTAGGATTCCCTTCAGAGCAGAGGTCCAGTGTTGTCTGAAGACATTTGTCTAAAGCCTTGCACCCCCAAAGAGGGCCATCATTTTCATTCCTGATCCTTTCCCCTGACCCCACTGCCCGGAAGGTTAACCGGGAAAAAGAAACTCTTATCACAACATACTTAAGCTGCAGGAAAAGTTATCTGCGACCTACTAGCTGAACTGATCTTCTTAGTGTGGTCCTTCTGTCCTAGGCCTGTTCCGCCTGGCCCTCCCACATCCTGCACACAATCACGAATCACTATTAACAGGTGTACATCCAACTTCCACCCTTACTGTAATCAGCCGACCCTCCTTGCACATTCTTCCATTTTCCCACACACGCTAAATTATTCCTTCTCTTCCACCTCTGAGGTGCTCTTTTCCCAGAGGTGACCTTACGCATACCCTTACACACATACTTGTTAAAATGCCAGATGCCTGTGAAATCCATAGCGGTTCTGCTCATTGGTTCATTCCACACTAGCTTTTGAAAACAGACTCTGTACCAGGCACTGTTCTGTAGGTGTTTTGGACAGAGGGACTCACAGTCCAGGGATGCAGACCGGAAGGCAGATATGCAGAGTGACTTGTGTTTAGTGGTATGAATCGAGCTAACCTATGGGAACACAAAGCAAGGACATGGAATTTGGTGTGGAAGGACTTCTATCTGTGGAGATGCCAAGACCTGAGAAACAAGTGTATATCTTTCAGGTTGACAAAAAGAGAAGGACAGGGGCGCCTGGGTGGCTCAGTGGGTTAAGCCTCTGCCTTTGGCTCAGGTCATGGTCTCAGGGTCCTGGGATCGAGCCCCGCATTGGGCTCTCTGCTCAGGAGGGAGCCTGCTCCCCTCCCCCCCGCCTGCCTCTCTGCCTACTTGTGATCTCTCTCCTCTCTGTCAAATAAATAAATAAAATCTTTACAAAAGAGAGAGAGAGAAAAGGCAGCCCAGGGAGAAGGAAGCAAAAGTACAGAAGGATAATAACAAGGAATGAGAGGAAGCAGCATGCTCGGGGAAGAGCAAAGGAAGTTTGTAGAGTGATGAAGCAGAGGAAGGCAGAAATTTCTCCATGTTCCATAAATCAGTAGGTCCTCACAGGACATATAAATAGAGTGGTTGTCGATTGCCCACATGATTAAATATAATTAGAAAGATACCTCTGTCAGAAAAAAGTTGTAATTGTGCCTTTCACTGTGATCTGGTGAGTGTTTTTCCTTCCCACTTCCTCCATGCCATTAATAAGACTAGGCTACAGGTAGTTGCACACCTTCCCCTGGTCAAGGTCAAGGTAGTGGGGTCACCTGGGATGAGAGGCACACAGATTTGCGTGCCTCCAAATAAAGGGAGACCTAGTGGCGCAGAGGTGGGTCCTGCGGCACAAGGTCCTAGCAGCCGTCCTAGTAAGAACTTTGAGTCCTTGCTGCTTCTACCCCGCCTGCTTGCTCCGGTGGAAAACACTCATGAGTGCCTCCTTTGTCCACCAAGAGGCAGGCGAGCAGCCGTTTTCTCCAGGCTTCCTTATTTAGCTTTGGAGATGGTTTTAAATAGGCAGGTGGTTGTTGCCATGGTTACCCCATTACACCAGCGGCTAAACTTAGGAAGGGCCACAAGGGATAGGAAGAAAGCTTGATACCGGAGATTTGGAAATGTAAACGATATTATCAAACAAGGTTTCATTTTACTTGGCTGAACTTAGGTTTTCCAGAGAGTAGCCACTGCTTGCTTGGCTAGATGTCCTTACAGTGAAGGTGCCGGGCCAAGCCCTCGGGGACAACCCTGAGGTTAAATCTGGGGAGTTGTAACTGTTCTGTTTTGGTTTGAACATGGGCTAGAATTTATCGGGAACTTGAATCTTTCACAGGGCTCATTCACTTTTCTGGGCTATTCTAACAAGAATCCTCAACCTGAGTTACAAAGGCTGCAGGAGCTCCAGGAACCCCTTGAAATTGTATAGAGGACACTGAATATAGTTTTCTGGAGAGAAAATACATACCTATCAGAAGGCGCTCACAGGGACCCGTGGCCCTCTTATGGCTTAAAGTCACAGTTCTGAGGCCTCCTTAAATCCTAAAAGGGGGTCGGGGTTTGGTTGGGGTTTTAGGAAATTCTTCTTCCTTTGGCTTCTCTACACAGGTTGTTGCCAGAGAAGGTGGCTGGTTGTACAAAACTAAGTTATGTTCGTTAGTGGAATAGCTTTGTTGATGGAGCAAGAACCAGACCCAAGAATGTGGGAATACGAGCCAACTGCGATGGGCAAGGATAAAAAGGCCTTTAATGGGGCTATTTTTGGTACATTCTGCTTCCTAATCATTGACAGGCTAATAATTAATTGCTAGTTTGGAAATATTATGAAAAATTATCATCTTGTCGTTGGCAAAAACAACAGAAGACAGATTTAATTCAACTAAGATTCTGACATGTGTTAGAAGGTGTTCTAGGCTACAAGGGTAAATAAAACCTGATTCCTGCCTTCAGGGAATTCATGTGTAGCAAAGAAGGAAGAGTAATCTTCAAATATTTTTTATGAAGTGATTTTCACGTACAAGGAGGTTCCATTTTGTAGTTCATACAGCATAAAGGAAGCTGGATAGTGTAAGACACTTACTAATGGTTGTGTCCCTACATCACTTATAAATGAATTGTTTAGAAGACAGAAATGGTGTTATAGGGAACCAAAGAAAGAACTGTTATTTTCTGAGCTCCTACTAGGTGCCAAGTGATAAACTAGGTTCTTCAAATACATTATGTTATTGACATCCCACGATCACCCTACAAGGTAAATATTAGATAAAGGGATTTTATAGATAAAGACACTGAGGCTGGGAGAAGCCGAGTCACCTGACTGAAATGAGACGTCTTTGTAAGCACTGGAGCTGAGTGATTCTAAGCCAGTGCCTAACTCCTCCAGACTTCAGACTCTGACTTCTGCACTTGCTTTCTCCTGTGGATTTCATTCATCAAATACCTATTGTATATCAAACACGCTGATGGGTACTACATACACGGTCCCACTCTGTGCTCACAGTAACATGCAAGGTTAAATGCTGTGATCTCCATTTTAGAGAAGAAAATACGGAGGCCAAGGAGGGTAGAGCTTTTATCACCTCTGTCCATCTTTATGGATTGTCTCTGTGGGAAAATGCCTGCCAAGTTCCAAAGGGGGACTGGCACGCCACCCACTCTCAGTTGTGTGGCGTGACTCTTCTCCCTGTCTCCATGTCCATGGCACAGAGCAGGACCGAATATAGATGGGGGCAGCCAGTGCAAGGTTAACATGCAGGGCCCTTTAAGAATTTCAAGTCCACGGGAGTAGAGCTTTAATTAAACCAAGAACAGAGCCCTTCTGGTGTCCGGTTCCTTGCACCTATGTAGACTTCTCTTTCGTAAGGTGGCCCTGGCAAGGAGAGAGGAATTTATTTAAAACAAACAAACAAACAAACAAACAAAAACCTCAGAGGTTCCAGGGCTCATGGAGGGGGGACGTTTGCAAGAAAGGCAAAAGGAATGGAGGAAAGATGGCTTCAACCGCGGAGGAGGGAAGGGATGATAAGTCCCTCAAACAAGCGGTAGTCTGTATTAGCAGATGAGCTGATGACACCACGGAAGTCTTGCGGGTCTCTAAGAACCAGTTCTCCGTGGAGTTTCT
Organism: Lontra canadensis; assembly: GCF_010015895.1. NCBI lineage: Eukaryota > Metazoa > Chordata > Mammalia > Carnivora > Mustelidae > Lontra > Lontra canadensis. The sequence continues at coordinate 7,987,361 of NW_022631050.1, read as the reverse complement.
GGATGAACTCTCTGTGAAGGGTTTTTTTGATTTATGGAATATATACACGAAAGCTCCCAAATCCCAGTGTCACTGTGGCTGAGTGTCCAGAAAGAGAAGTCTAGCAATGGAATTCTTTTCGTTGTTGCTCTGCTCATAAACTCCGAGCACTTGGAGAATGTGTTATTCCAAACCTGTCGAGTGCCATCCACTTGAATATGTCCCTCAGCAGTTTAGGCTGAAGCAAAGTATTTCCTGTTAGACACTTCAAAGGCACCGAAACAGTGCTTCATTCCTACCAAAAGCGGACCACCTTTCCCAAAAGCCCTTGGGTAATTAGTACACTCTGGAGTGTTAGCTTTCTTGGACCCAGGCCCATGGAGTAATTGATGAGGGGTTCCCCTAGAAGTCCTTATGTAGCCTGAGACCTTAAGAGGTTGGAATTACATCTTGCAAATAACTAAGCCCTTTCCAGATATTTATAGAATGAGGCAGCAGGGTATAGTCAAAGTTGGCACCCAGAGTTGGCTCTGCCACTTACTAGCTGTGTGACCTTGGGTAAGTTACTTAATCTCTTTAATCCTTTGCTTCCTCCCCCGAAAATCTTGCAAGGTTGCTGTAAGTATATGGAGATCGAGTACAAGTTCATGGCACACCGTGGGTAATCAATGAACATTTGTTGTTGAGTATTGTTGAATAACAAGCATGAGTAAAACATTGCCTGAAATTGTCAATGAAATCAGTCACCATGAAGTCTTTGATTTATTGGCATGGCCCTTGAACTGAAATTTGGAGGACAACTGAAAGTTGGAGGAGACCTCTTCTGTGATACATTAAATCCCTCTCCTAGGGAACGGAAGGATAGCATCAATTAGCCAGGATTGAGTTGGATTCTATAGGACTGGAGCGATAGAGAAAATTCCCTTTATAGGCTCCATGGGTGTTCAAAGAGGCAGAGATTTGGCATCTGAACATCAGAGGTGCTAAGTCCAAATGCCAAGGCCAGGCTAGAGACAGGATCAAGACTGGAAGAGCAGACCCCAGATGACATGGAAGGAGAAGGAACAGGGTAGGAGTAAGAGGGAGTTGCAGGGCAGATGCTGTGTGCTTCCTGGGATACCTAGGGCTTACCAGCTGGGGCCATGGAGTGCACTGTTGGTGGGTAGGGGGATGGCCAGGGGCAGTCAGACACGAGACGTAACGACATTTCATTCATACTGGCTCTCCCCTCACCCACAGAGCATCTCTTCTCTTACTTTAGATAACACAGAAGTGTTCTGTAGGAGGCAAAATAGAAGCCAGCAAAGCTCAAATCATACAATTCTGAAAATGAAAGGGCTTCGCCTATTGAATACGGGTGGTATGTGATGAGTCCCAGGCATAGACTGTATCACCATTTATGTAAGATTTTTTTTTAAGATTTTATTTATTTACTTATTTGACAGACAGAGGTCACAAGTAGGCAGAGAGGCACGCAGAGACAGAGAGAGGGGGAAGCAGGCTCCCTGCTGAGCAGAAAGCCCGATGTGGGGCTCGATCCCAGGACCCCGGGATCATGACCTGAGCCGAAGGCAGAGGCTTAACCCACTGAGCCACCCAGGCGCCCCTAGATACTTTTTTTTTAATCGAAAAATGAAACCATTCTAAGTTACCCTTTCCAGGAGCCCCATGAGGTAGCGTAATGTTACAGCCCAGGTGTTTGACTTTCCCAAAGCATAAAGGTACAAAAGCAGCAGACACAGTAAGGTTAAAATCCTCACCATTGGAGGTTCATTTGGTGTCCTGATTTGGGTTTGTCTAATAGTCAGCACCCAAGAGAGACCTGCTCTAGGTACCCAGAGGTCCAGACTGTCTGCACCTGTTTCCCTCAATACATCAAACTATTTTTTCAAACATTTGGGATTCAGAAAAACCCCAAGTGAAGTTGATTGTGGCATTTCTATTTTTATTGTTACTCCCATAGGTATTTAGAAAGGAAATGCAAACCTTATGCTTTGTGTTCAAGTACCTTTGACTCTTCAAGTCACTTCTGACAGAGCAGCTTACTTAATTAGTGGGATGTTTATATACTAGCCCACAAAAATGTTTTATCCCCACCCTCCCCACCCATCCTTGGAAGAGATGCAGGGAGTGAAATGAATGAAATATGGGTTCATGTTTTTTTCACCAAGCATTCATCATTATGCAACTGCATAAGTTCAGGGATTTTTCTTGGCTGTCTTATTTGTTTACAGTCAGCCCTTGATTATTTGCAGAAACAAGGGAACAGCAACATGGATCATTTAGAGCTGTGGATGTTACTAATATTTGTGTGCAGGTCTCTCTACCTCAATGACTCACAGTAATTTAATATGATGAAATCACATTGACTCTTTTTTTTTAAGACGTATTTATTTTTGAGAGAGAAAAAGCACAGGGGAGAGGGACAGAGGGGGAAAGAGAATCTCCAGCAGACTCCCCACTGGGCACAGAGCCCTGAGCAGGGTTCCTTCTCATGACCCTGGGATCATGACCTGAGCCAAAATCAAGAGTCCTGTGCTTAACCGACTGAGCCACCCAGGTGCCTTGAAATCACATTGACTCTTAACATTTCTTTCATTTTCCTCCTGACTCCCCAGCCCACTGGAACGGGTAACACAGCTTCAGACTGGCACATTGGAGCAGCCTATGGTATCTCAAGGCTCCTTATAAAGTTGCTGGTTTGCCAGAACAGTTCCTTATTGTAGTTTAACAAACCTTTTCTTCTTGCGCCTTCCCAGCTAAAACAAGAAAGGTATGACTCATGTCAACAAAGAGTGGAATCAGTTTGTGGTAATATCAAAAGGAACTTGAAAGCAAGCTATAGTTTCAAGTCATTAGAATAGATAATCCAAAAATTATCAGTATTGATGGATTGATTGATATTTAGAAATATTTCCATCGAAGAGCTCAAGATAGACTATATCAAGTTCAGAAGGGATAAGGTCAGCATGATAAGCTCCTGGAAGAAAGTCAAAAGTAAGGTTAAGAACTCCCCATGTCCTCAAATGGGTGTCAACAGTGTGGATGATTTCCAGAGGGAAGAGGTCAGGAAAGTGCTAGAATTTAATGTCTTAATAAGGAAAGACTGAATCTGGGTTTGTTCCACCCAAAGAAAAGACTTAGGGAGAAGGGATTATTGACTTCAAATACTTAAAAAATATTTCTCATAAAGGAGGAATTGGGTTATTTGGCCTGATAAATCAATGGGGGAAATGACTGGAAAGACCACTCTAAGCACCAAATATTGGACATCATTTCTACCAATTAGAGCCATTCTCAGGGGCAGGGGGCTACCGATGAGAGCATTTTCAGATTTTAATGTTCACGCAGGTGCAGCACAAACATCTGGGACTCCAGTAAGGCCAGGTGCCTGGGGGTACAGGCAATATCATCAGACAGCCTGGGCTCCAGTGCTGGAGCTGTCATAACCACTTACATGCGACCTTCATCAAGTTACTCTTCTAAGGCTTAGTCTGCTCACCTGTGAAATTGGGATATCATACTTCATTTGTTTCCTATGGATGCTGTAGCAAATTACCACAAGCTCAGTGGCTTAAAACAACGCTAATTTTTCATATTGCAGTTCTGGAGGTCAGAAATCTGAAATAGGTCTCACTGGGCTAAAATCAAGGTATCCTCAGGGCTGCATTCCTTTCTGGAGGCTCTAGGGGAAAATCCGTTTCCTTACTTGCTTGCATCTGGAGGTTGTCTACATTCCTTGGCTAGGGCCCCCTTCTATCTTGAAAGCCAGCAATGACCAGTTAAGTCTTTCTCTCCATGGCATCCTTTTGATAGTCTCTTTCTGCCTCCCTCTTTCACTTACAAGGACCCTTGTGATTATACTAGACCCACACAGATAATTCAGGATTATCTCCCTATCTCAAGGTCAGCTGACTGTCAATTTCAATTCCACCTGCAACTTTAATTGCCTTTTGCCATATGAATTAACATAGTCACAGATTCCAGGAATTAGAAAGTGGACATTTTCAAGACATTATTCTGCCTACTACAAATACCTTACCTAAGTACCATAGAATTATTCTGAAGCTCCAATGGACAAATGCATTTAAAGTGTTGTTGTTGTTTTTTTAATTTTTTTTAATTTTTATTTTTATTTTTTCAGCGTAACAGTATTCATTGTTTTTGCACCACACCCAGTGCTCCATGTATTTAAAGTGTTTATTACAAAGGCTTGGCACAGTTACTATATTGCTATTATTATTATTATTATTATTTATATTATTACAAAAATAGATCCTACATCAAATAATAGGCATCTTGGATGACTCAGAAGCCCTTAAATTCTGAGATTTGGTGATTTTCTGAAAGGGACAAATAAATACCTGTTGGTCATAGGACATGAGTCATCAATACAGCAATATGTGACATCCTTTTTCTCTTCATTTTTCTTGATAAATTTTTTCAATGCATTTATCATTATTTAATAATAGATCATAAAGTATGATTACATAATACATTGCAGTATTATTATAAATAATTTGTAGGGGTGCCTGGGTGGCTCAGCTGGTTATGTGTCCGCCTTTGGCTCAGGTCATGATCCCAGGGTCCTGGGATGGAGTCCCATATCAGGTTCCCTGCTCAGTGGGGAGCCTGCTTCTCCCTCTGCCTCTGTCTGTCACTCCCCCCACTGTCAAATAAATAAATAAAATCTTTTTTAAAAATTTAAAAATATTCAATAAATAAATAATTTGTAAAGTTCAGAAAAGTTAAAAAAGAAACAAATCACTTATAGTGTCATCACTCAGAAACACAATATTACCTTTTTCAGCGGTTTACTTGATACACGTATTTTTAAATATTTGTAATAACATGTTTTTATAGTTATATGTGCCATTTCTCAAAAAACTTTTCTTTATATGAGTAATTAAGTCTTATTATGGAAAATAAATCATACTGTCCCCAGGAAATAAACAATTTTAGCATTATAATATCTTTTTCCCATACTTGCACTGTACAATTTTATTTACTTGAGATCACACTGTACACACTGGTTTAAAACACTATTAGCATAGTAGGGGCACCTGGATGGTTAAGTGTCCAACTCTTGATTTCAGCTCAAGTTGTGATCTCAGGGTCCTGGGATCAAGCCTACATTGGGCTCCATGCTCAGCCGGATGTCTGCTTGAGGATCCTTTCCCTCTCTTTCTGCCCCTTCCCCCACTCACACTCACTCTCTCCACCACCCCCCGCCCCCGTTGATAAATAAATCTTTTTAGAAAATACTATTAACACAGTAGTATTTACAGGGTTTGGAGGGAAGCGGATATAAAGGAGCTGATTAGAGTGAGTTTATCTCCAGTGGGAACTTTATTAGTCTTCTCTGATTAAAAAAAATCCCAATGATTTTGTTCAGTCACTATGAGAGTTTTAAAGATACCATTACTCAAGTCCCTTTGCAAGTGAAATAACTGTTTGATATATTATGTAACTTTATCTTTGTGGAAGGAAAATTTGAAAATTTGACCCTCAGAAGCAAAGTTCCTCGTCCTGTACGTGGTTTTGCTGTATGGGAATAAGACCAGTTTGTGTTTTATGTGACCATGAGAGACAGCAAGAGTTACCATCTGAACTATGCAGTGATGTTGTGGTTTAAGCACACAGACTTCCTGGGTGTTTATTAAAGTCCTTTAAAGGGTGGTTTTCCCAACGTCATCAGCATTGCACCAACCAACACCGACAATGGGAGCCATCATTTCCTAATGTTTTCAAGGATTTCATGTACGTTATTTTTAACCGGCACAACTCTCCAAGTATACGGTAACTACTGTTGATCCATTTTACAGATGAGGAAATTGAGGCTCCACTTGTATGTATCAAAGAACATACAACTAGGTAACAGGGCAGCTGCTATTAAAACCTAGTTCAGTCTGGCTCCACAGCCTCCACTGATCCTGCTGCACTTTCCTGCATCTCTGGAGGCCCAGTTCGGTGCCCCATGACCAAGGAGACACCCAAGAAAGAGACTAGAGAAGAACCACAGAGATAATTAACGGCCCCATGAGGAAACCTTAAGTAAACCAAAATAGTTTTTTGCAGGGGAGAGTTTTTTTGTTTTTGTTTTGTTTTTTGTTGTTGTTGTTGCTGTTGTTTTTTGTTTTGTTTTGTTTTGTTTTTGTTTTTTTGGAGAGAAGAAGCAGAAAATATATTGGGACTAGGCCTCAACAGTGTGAAGGATTCACAACAGGAAATAGTGACCACACCTTACTTTTCAACTGGACTCAGGAAAGAATGAGAGGGAGAAAATGTGCTTCTAAAGTGAGGAATTGCTGTTTTGGATGGGAGGAAGATTCTCCTGGCCTGGAGACCTATTAAAGGCTAAAATGAGTTATTGAGAGAAGTTGTGGAATATGTTGCAAAGGTTTCTAAAAAGAGGAGCCAGATTCATTCATCTGGATGACAAACACATCATCTTCTCTGAGCCCAGGGGTGAGCTTATGGTACCCACTGAATGAGAGCCCTCTGCCCCCCACCCCAACAACCAACTGGGGTGCCCCCTGGGAGATCTTTACCTCCTTAGTTCCTCAGCTCCCAGCTAGTCCCCACGTTGTCCCCTCCTCAGGATTTCCTCATTGGGCCCCTGGCCGTCTTCATACTCTTTGTTCTCAGGTCCACACTTTGGCAGCTGCCCGTGTTTTTGTCCTGTTTCTGTCACACAAGGACCTGCTGCCACAGTCCTTGTCCCATCTTATAGAAAGGCGTGCTTTGCCTTAGGACCCTTTATAAATATCTTTTCCCAAACGCCAGTCTGGCCTTATCACTTGCTTGCTCCTTTGCTCCCCATTCCCTACTCCACCCTGACCCCTCAGTCTAGTGTGGCATCTCCCTCTGGGGCCTGATCATCACCCATTATTTCAAGATGCAGTCCTAAATATTCAAAACACTCCCTCCCTGACCAACCCCAGCCCTGACCTCCACTTCCTCTTACAATCCACCTACAACGTTTTTGACACATTTTTTCCCACTTTGATTTTTCTGCTTTGTCTTCTCTAAGTCATCGTTTTGATGCTAACCCGTTATCTCTCCACCTCATTCCTAAGCTTGCTCACTCAGGGAAGTGAACCGTCTTGGGATCCACTGACCTACAAGCAGAAGGATGGTGCTGAGAACTTTCCCTCATTTGGCCAGAATGTGTTGAGCATCTATTCTGTGTCAGTATTTGTACTGCGACGGAGGAAATATGGATTACCACAGCCCCTACTTCCAGGAGCCCATGGGTCTAGTTGGGAAGATGAGCATATCCAGAAGCTATCACCAATGTATTCATTTCCTAAGGCTGCCATGACATACTACCACAAACTGGGTGGCTTCCAATAACAGAAATGTATTCCTCCACAATTGTGGAGGCTAAAAGTCTGAGATCAAGGTGTCAGCAGGATTGGTTTCTTCCCAGTGTCTGAGGGAGAATCTGTTCTGTGCCTCTCTTCTTGCTTCTGGTGGTTGCCAGCAATTCTTGGCATCCCTTGGCTTGGAGCTACAAAACTCCAATCCCTGCCTTCATCTTCACATGATTTCTCCCTCTGTGTCTCTCTGTCCAAATGTCTCTCTTCTTTTAAGGACTCCGAGTCATTGGATTTGTCCCACCCTAACCCAGGATGACATCATCTTAACTTGATGACATCTTCAGAGACCCCCATTTCAAATACAGTCACATTCGCAAGTAAGGGGTTAGGCCTTCCACAGAGCTTCCTGGAGAACACAAGTTAGCCAACCATATCCACCTTCCCTCAAGCTTCAAAAGAAGGATGTACAGTATAATATGGTGGGCTTTGTTTGAACAAGGAGCCATGAATAATGAGTGTGTTGTGGGAGCACCTAACTGAGAGAGAGTAGGATTAGACTTCAGAAAGAAGGTTCCATTTGAGCTTGAGAAAGAAATGGGAATGCCCTGAGGAAAGAAGGAGCCAGGAGGAGAGAAGCAGGCTGGGCAAAGGGCAGACGTGCTTTGCTAGAGGACGCTGGATGTGAAGAGGCGAGTGGTTCTGAGGTGGGGCGGGAAGACAGGGAGGGAAGGCGGCCACAGCATGGCCTCCATGCTGTGCATGGGGTGAGTGAGTGGACAGGGAGGTGGTCAGTCAGCAGATACTTTGTGAATAGGTCCGTGAAGAGATGAATTATCTTGCAGAGTATTCCCAGAGCCCAAATTCCAGGGTTCCCAGGAACATGGGGACTTTTATACTGAAACATATTGGGTGTACAGGGTGTTAGGTCAGAGAGAGACCCAGAGAGGTGGGAGATGAGGTAAGCCTCAGGGAGACAGAAAGAAGAGGGCTGTCAGGAGAGAGGCAAACAGGAATCAGCTCTGCTAACCTGGGGGAGTTCATGCAAATCAGGGCCAGGGAAACTGTGGAAACCAACCATGGGGCTTTTTTCACAAACCCTGAACTGTGAAGCGTGCTGTTTGGTTGGGGAAGTAGAAATTCATATTGAACAAAATTCCACATGTCATTCTCTCTTCCTCACTGCCACGATTTCAGATTCTCTCAAGCAGAAATGGACTTAGGTGGCCTCTAAACTTAGTTCAACATGATTTTTTGTTTGTTTTTGGTTTTTTGCTTGGGTTTTTTTGTCTCCAAAGAAAAAATTTCAGAATTTATTATCCGTCTGTTATATTTTACTAATTAGAACTTCGGAGAATTATCATCCTTTTGTATTAGGGGTGTTTCTGTGACACACCAGAGTCCATCTTTATATTTAGAACTGATAAGATTAGTGTATTCAGTCTGATATAGTTTCCTTAAACTGTTCATACTTGCCATGTTTAATGAAAGAGAGATTGAAAAACAATAGATATTCTCAAGAAAGATTCCAATGATTAATTTTAATCCTTCTTTTCAAACAATATTTACTAAAGACAGTTTTAATGTATTTGTTGTTTGGCCAAAGGAATTTTTTTAAAGACTTTATTTATTTATTTGACAGAGTGAGAGAGAGCACAAGTAGGCAGAGCGGCAGGTAGAGGGAGAGGGGGAAGCAAGATCTCCACTGAGCAGGAAGCCCAATGCAGGGCTCCGTCCCAGGACCCTGAGATCATGACCTGAGCCGAAGGCAGAGGCTTAACAACCGAACCACCCAGGTTCCCCACGGCCAAAGGAAAATTTTGAAAGCAGCCTTTTGCTGTACTTATCAGGAAACCGGGTAACTCCCTGGTGAAATAAGCAAATTATCTCTCCAGAAATCCCAGGCAAATGGCCTTACAACTCCATATGTTAGGCTGCATTCCCCTCACATGAAATGTAGGTACTAATCCCTGCGTTTCACTGCATCCAAAAATCAGAGCTGAGTTTCAGCTTCTACCCTGCCTCTTACTTACTCTCTGCCCTGGGGAAAGTTACTCACTTCCCTGAGTCTTCATTTTCTGGTGTGTAAAATGGAAATCACAGCTATCTCACAGGATGCTTCTGAGAATGAGAGCAGATAAATGAGTGGATGTGAAATGTTTCAGACGTTGGTGTGATACTGTGGATTATTATGGGAATTTGTAAGAAGAACCTTTCGCGGTCCATAAGCAAGTACACTGTAGCCGCTCTCGTTTCCGTGGATAGTGCTGTAATTCTTAACTGTAGTAATAACTTGTAGACTCCAGGCTTTGGACTGGCACTTGGGTTTTAGCCCCCTTCCCAGTGTAAGCATCTTTCTGTAAACACGCCTCGGAGAGGGGTCATCAAATCTCTACTTTGAAGATTATAGATCTCTACTTTGAAGATCGAATGAGTGTTTAAATTCTTTTTTTCCTTTGGGCTTTACCCCACTTCACCTTTTACTAAGAAAGCAGTTTCCCTATCTTCTAATGCTTTTCATGAAAGAGGCTCTCCTCATTCCAAGAATGTACTTATACCTTCCAATTGCTAAAGCATCAGGGACTTACATGCTACGTATAATAAATGCTCTGTAGTCATGTTTATTGGACCTACACTTAGACTGAAACTCCTCATTGTCTAGTAACAAGATTTTTCTATTCTGTCAAATCAAGAGTCCCTTTAATCTCCAAAGTGGAGCTTTTTGGAGAGCATTCCAAACTGCCAATCAAGCCAAGTACTGTACCTTGCCTTTGAACTCAGTGGGCTGAATGTGTGTCTACAGTCTCCGGTTTTGGATTACCATAAGGCAAGAGGTGGTAGGAACATCATGGGTGAATTAAAACCCCAAACTGTTAGTCTTGTGAAACTTACTGGAGCTGTCAATGCATTCCTATTAATTAGCTTCTAATTCATCAGGTTTTCCCTTTCCTCTCCTGCATCACCTCAGCCCTCAACTTGGCCAGGGAGAGGAAGGGAGACTCATCACCATCAGGGTTTCTGCAGACATGTGCAGTGTTGAGGCGAAGATAATAAACAGAATGCTCTCTGACTTGAGCTGATGGCCTGGTTCACGATTTGTACTTTTAATTTTGCTCTCCACCAAGCTAGTGATAACTACACTAGAGAAAAATGAAACCACCAGCAATAAGCCAATGAGTTAGAAAAGAAGAGATTTGAGGACTGGATAACAATTTGTCCTTTAATAATTAAGACGTGATAGCATAATGTTAGCGTTCATCATAACCATCGTTTGTGCAAAGTAGAAAATTCAGGGGAAAGGTAAACGTGAGCTTGAGCTACTTCTTCAGGAAAGGATGAGTTCATTAGTTGGGTGTTCCATGCTAGTCAAACAGTCGATAAGCCTAACATATTGTACCTAACCTGTAAACACACAGCAACTGAAAATAGTTTTCTCTCTGAAAATGTGGCCTTGGGATGATACTCTCTTCCTTTGCACATGGTCAGTGCAGTGCCAATGCCAATGGCTTCAGTTCTTACTCTGCCATAACTAATCAGCCCTTGACATTAGACATGTATTAGGACTCGTGGCCAAAGGTACCAGCAGCTCAAATGGGAGGAATCAGATGGGGAAGGAGGTGGGGGAGACCCTTTTGAGGCAGCTCCTAGGAAAACTCCTAAGAGGAAACTACAAAGGTCTCTGTGAGGGGTCACAGATCAAAATGGCAGCAGAGGCAAGGTAGTTAATTTAAGTGAGGGAGGTGAGAGGACATGGGGCTCTAGGGAGTGCCGGGGACTCTGGCAAGCTGGAGAGCATGTGCTCTGTGTCATGGGAACAGCCAGAACTCAGCTCCAGCCAATTGCCGCCAGGTTGGAAAGCAACCCAGCATCTCAAGAGAAGCTGGGCTCCAGGTGTGTATATAAAATCCTCCAATTTAAGAAACCATAGTGCAAGTCAAATAAACACATTTCCAGGCCTCATAAGATCCAAGGGCCTCCAAGTTGTCACATTAGTGCTCAAGAAATATCACCTTAGGCATGTGATGGGGGCCAGTTATTGATTTTTCTTGCTTGACCTTGGTCACAAATTACTGATGCTGCACATGTAAATTGGTCTCCTCCCAGAGGAGGGAATGAATGAGCTCCAGGAAGCTTAAGAGATCGGTGTTTTTGCATTGATGAAGGGTTTCTAGATGGCCTAAAGGAAATGATCCAGAAAGAAAATGAACTCAGTAGGTCAAGGCAACATAAAGCAAGGTCAGAGGTTGACTAATAAATAGACATAACATGGAAATAAAGAGAAAATACCCCATTCCTGTTTGGGGAGAAAAAAAAAAAACAAAAGTCTGAGACTGTATCCAAGGTGAACAGTCTTGGGTCTTCTGGAGAAGGGAAAGTGAGACAGCCAGCAGACTCATCATAGGTAGCTTCTTAGGCTGTCTGCTTCAAGCATGCATCAAAACAGCATTGGTAAGAGTGTGTTCTATGGGATGCTAAAAGGAAACGCACAGGAGGGCAATCATCAAATTCATTTGGGAAATTCCAAGATAAGTATCTTTCTTTTCTGTGGAATATTATAGAGCCTTTAGTGTAGACTCTAACCTCTTGACACCATGCAAAAGCAAGATACTGAGTTTCCCAAATTTACCTGACCATAGAATTCCCCTATCCCAGAGCCTCTTATGAAACCAATATTTTGCTGAATTGACTTTGATGAAAACGTCTGCACTAGAGACAAAAGGAGGTACACGTACTGCTATAACCCCCTGCTGCCTGTGGATGTGGGGGCAAGTAACACATCCAGAAGAATCCTGGTCAGTATCCCTAGTGACTCTGGTGTCTTGTGTAGGAAATGAAGGGACGTGGGGCAGAGGTGATGTTCAAGTCTCTTCATCAGGCATGAGTCATGATTTTAGAAGAAACAGGCACGTATGTGGAACACAGAGCTGCTCTGTAACCCATCTGAGAACGACTGTTCTTCAGGACCATGGATCTCAGTGCTGATTCCTGGCAAGGAATCAGGAGCTTGTCCCATAAACCAAGAGGAATATTTTTGGCCAGAGACTTGAAGACCAAACAGGAGAGCTTTAAAATGAGATTTAAAGGGGATAAAGTAGAATGTTCACATGAAACTCTACAATCACAGCCCACGGTGGGGCAGCAGGTGTGAGCTAGAAATAAGAAGCCTCGCAGACGAGGTGCTAAGCAGTTCTCCTGAGGAACTGGCAGGCAGGAGCAGCGGGGTCACATCCACAGTGGGGACATGTCTGCCAATGGCACAGTGAGGGGGCAAAGGGAACGGATTGGGCTTCTCAGGCGACTGAGCATGACCTCCGAGAGACCGCGGGGATTTGGTGGGCTTGAACACACAACCAGAATGCCAGGCTCACGAGGGGGACAAGTTCACATGATCACAGTCACTGCAGTGGGTGTTAGGAGTGCATACACAAGTATCAGAAGTCACAAACATCAGAGTGGAAGCAAAGCCGAGAGCATATGGATGAGATTTTCTAAAGGGCAAAATAGAAAGGATTCTGCTGGCTGCGTATACTGCAGCCTTCTCCGGCAGAGTGAGGCTCTGGCGAGTGCTTTCCTAGTTAAGATTTTTAAGACTGGCACAGGAAGAAGATGCAATAGGGATGGGGAGGGGGTTTTATTCAGGCATGTGCCCCATCTAATGAATCGTTGGCTTGCCTTGCTAACGGTTTCATGACTTAAAAGGTACAAGAAGGAGGGGAGAACTAGTTAGTCTGTATTGCACTCTGACCAGGAGGTGTCCGGCTGTTTGGTGGTGTGGGAGGCACAGGAAACTTGGGAAGAAGTAACCATATCATCATCTAGTTTTATGAGAGCAGAAGGAAGAAATAGGATGCGTACCTACGTTGTGCCCTTACTCACCTTCTTACCTCTGCTCCTTCCTACTTCCCTCTGGCACCTCCTATCCCATTCTAAGAACTCCAGCCCAGACATCGGGGTAGCACGAGGGATTTGAGGACACGCCATATCCCTTTCCCAGGAAAGCAAAAATTCTCCAATCCAAAGTCAGCCAGAAAGGTGCACCGCTTGTATTCCAAATTGGAATTCAGAATCCGTGGGGCCACAAAGCCAATTTTATACATGGCAATGGAGCTCTATTTTGCCATTATTCCAGCGTATATCAGATGGCCCATTTTGAGCGTTCCCCTAAACCCTGAAAGGTAGATGATATCATCCCAATGCAAGATAAAGACACTACGGCACAGAGACTAAATGACTTGCCCATGGCGACATGGCAAGTAAGTGACTGACCTGTGGCTTGAACCCAGGCCTTTATGTCTTCCAGCCAGAGCTGCTTCAGCTTCACGTAGCTGTCTCCAAAACTAGATACATAATCAGTTAATTGGCTTTTGTAGGTTAGCCTGGGAATGAACCTCAACATCACATCGTTTCTATGGGGAAATGTGCTCAGAGTGACATCAGCCGGCTTAACCACGGAGTTGTTGTAACCTGACCTACCATAAGTCTGGCACAGCCCCCTGTTCAGAAGGGGGTTGCTTGTGGGAGAGAGAGAAGAGAGCAGGCTCCTTCGTTGCTTCCGACACCGTGATACCATTCCAGTCCAGCTTTGCAGTTTGAAGGACGTCTCAGATGCATCAATAGAAAAACCACTGAGTGTAGACGTGAGGACCACGAGAGGGGGACCCTTGGGTTTGCAAAACAGCTAGTGCAGTAGCAGCACACAATAAACACGGGGTAAGTCAGGACTGAGAGGACTCTCAATAGATGGAGGGGGAGCTGGACAGAAGGGTGTGCAGAGGGAAGGCAAAGGTCTGCTGTCTCTCTCAGGGGCCCACTGGCGATCACAGTAGGGAGCAGGTGTGTACCTGCTTCTAGGGTTGCCTCTACTGGCCCAGATGGTTTCTAGTTTCTAGCCTTGGTTGGTCAGGACCCAGGAAGCAGCCTTCTTGGACATGAGCTCCATTCCAGCAAAGTGGCTTGCCTTTTCTAGGCATTTGGGACTTATGTTCTAATCAGCCATCTCCTCTTGCCTGGGCCTTCACTGTCCCCACCTGCCTTTGAAGACCAGCCTCCCAGGCTGATGGACGTGTGAATGCTGGTAAAGCATAGTTCAGAATCAAAAAGGTACATAGCAGCGGTGCCCTGCTGGCTCAGTTGATAGAGAATGCGACTCAAATTCAGGGATATGAGTTCAAATCCCACATCGGGCATCCTACTTAAAAAAAAAAAAAAAAAAGATACACAACAACTAAGCAGTCATTACAGAACCTTAGAAACACACATTGCCACTTGCCTTTGCCCCCTTTCCTCCAGGCACAGGATTTCTTTTTGTCCCAGTATTTGACTTTGCTCTCTGAGACCTGGGAGAGCAAACTTACTCAGAGCCCTCTAGCATCGGCCAAATTGGCTTGAGGGGGATTTTCGTTCCACGAATAAATCTTCAAAGGAAGAAAAGATTGCTGAAAACAGCCAAACTCTGTGAGATTTTTCCATTTTTTTTTTTTTTAATTTTTGGATGGGGGAAGGGAGTGATTTTCTCTTGGCAAGGACAGATACTGACTGGAAGAATATTCCAGACACTCCGGCCCTCAGGAGAGGAAAACCCTAGCTGCCTCACTAGCTGTCACTCCCGAGGGTCACCCCCAAAGTGGCAGGACCATGGGGTGGCATGGTCATCACTGTGACAGATCTCAAGTTGGGCTGTGGAAACTCTAGAGACCCCATCACCTCAGAGAGGCCATGGCTATAAGTGTGCTTCACAGCGGAGTATCAGAGAAGCCTCGCTGTGCTGGCCTGTGTGTGTCTACACACACACACACACACACACACACACACACGTGTCATCGATGCTACCGTGGGGGAGGATCAGATTTCAGACTTTGGCAGCCTTCATGCTGGAGTCCTGCCCTTAGGAGGAGATTTCATCAGGTGCCAGACAGAAATGGGGAGAGCTTACCAAAGGAGACTATGTCCGTAGTCCATGGAAACAAACAGTGTTGCGTGAAAGAGAAGCATCATTGTTCAGAGGGGATAGATTGTCTGGACCCCAGACTCCATCAGAGTGGTGGAGAGGCTGCCCAGTGGGTTTGGCCTTTTGTTGCTTCGGGAGAATAGTGGAGACCAGAGGCCGGTAAGGAGGCCCAGATCACAGACTCTGTGGAGAAGAGTGCCATGGGGCCCTGAGCAACCAGAGTCGGTCAACCTAGAGCCGCACTCTCTCAGCCATGCCTGTGGCTGGGGAGATGTGAACAAAGCCACTGCACCACTGAGAATGGCTGCAGCTTTGTAGGCACTAGGTCCCCTGAAGTGGCTGACTCTTCCACTTCTCTCAGATGCATCCCAGGCACAGCAACAGGAGCCAGGGCAGGTGGAAAGGTAAGAGATGCGGACTAGAAGTTGGAGCTGGGCCTTGGATTCCAGCCAGTATGTCACCAAGGACTGGTCTGAGCTTCCTAATCTGTGCCATGAGAAGACTGCTCTGGCTTAGAAGAGAACCACCTTCCAGAGCTGGTATGGTCTAGCAGTTCTGCATGCACCCTATTTTTCTTCATTCCTCATCCCTCACCACCATGGGTGCCATATTGAATCAGATTTCTGTCAGCCATAAAGCTGTTCCAAGTAATAATTTGTTTTCCCATTTTTATTATTCAACACCACCCATTTACTATGCAATCAGTGGCTCTGGTTACCATGAGGTGACCAATGTAATTGGTTTAATTCCATTCCATGGCAAAAAAATTTAACCCACTAGATAGCCTATGCAGTCTTTATTATGAGCAAATGCACAAATACTGTTTCATATTAAGAAATGTTGACAGCAACTCATGGACTCCTTTCATACTTTGGAAGATTCCTTGGAACCTGTGATCTTCTGGCTGGGAATCCCCGGACCCCAAAGGCCCCTTAAGTGCAAACGATCTGTCGTCTGTGATTTTACAGGTAATTTTTCACACATGAAAATGAGCTAAGAAGTTATTAAGGCGATTATAACATAGGTTATTAAGAGGATTCCGTATTTATATTGCAAAATACATGCTAGGCATGTCCTTCCTCCTTTCTTGGCCTTCTTGTTTCCTTTAGCTCCTTCTTGAGCCCTTCCCTCTTTTTTTGTTCCACTAAATTCTACCCACCCCCTCCCGGTCTCTGGTCTCCAGTTGTCTAATCTAGTCACCACCCTAGATTTTCCTGAGTGCCGTGAACACCAATCTGTCCCCAGTATGGAAAACAGCCAGCAAATACCTTGCCTCCTTGAAGCCGAAATACACTGAGCCAAGACAAATCTGTTGGCAGGAACCGTGGGCACAAGAGTCACACTCGGAGAACAAAAACAGCTATTTATAAAGCCTGCTTCCTGATTGCTGGGGGGTCACTTTCCCTTATAGCACAGGGGCCAGTGCCCCCTCTTGGAAAAGATTGTTTCACACACAGTTCCGTGCCTCAGGGTCATGGAGAGCCCATTCCAGTGAGCAGTGAGAACAGGGGACAGCATGCAGGGTGGATTAGATGCGGTGACAAGCTCTCTGATGGGCCAGGACAGCTGGGTGTGCGGGTGACACAGATGGCCTCTACAGCACCTGTGAGGGGACAGTCACAGGCCCCTTACAGGACTTAATATCCTGGCCTTAGAACCAAGCCCACCTGCCTCGGCTCCTTTTTTTTTTTTTAAACCTTTGATCTAAACTTCAGTTAACACAATTACTAAACTTCTAAAGGCCCTTGGTATTCAAATAGTGTAAAATGTTAACAGATAAAATATTCTCACTATTATTACTGACCTTCATCATTCAATTACAATTCAGCTCAGGTTGCGTTTGTTCTTTCTGTGTTATCACATCTGTTTAATTTTGCTAGATTATTATTCACCTTAGTAACCTGACACTGGTCTACTGTCTTCAGTAGGAGTAGCAGTAGCTCCAGCAGTAACTTAACAAATCCCTGAGAGCAGTAACTGAAATTCTTTGCTTTGTTTTCTGATTGAGCTGAACCTTGTGAAAATTTATAATTAATGTACTGAAATAGCATGTTGGCTAGCTATAGTTTTCCCCTGATGTGTAGATTTGGGTCTTTTAAAAAATTGTATTCAGGGGCACCTGGATGGCTCAGTCAGTTGAGTGTCCAACTCTTGGTTTTGGCTCAGGTCATGATCTCAGGGATGTGAGATCCATCCCCATGTCTGGGAGAGATTCTCTCTCTCCATCTGCCCTCCCTCCCCACCTCTAAAAAAGAATAACCAAAAAATGAGTTTGTTGCCTAACTCTAATAATCAGATTTAACATAAAGACATATTTCTGGCTTCTCTGTAAAAGATGATAGTTCTGACAATACTGGGGCCCATACCCCAACATGGTGACAGAGCACATGGGCTCTCCCACCCTATCCTGGATTGTGTTATCTCTAGTTGTTTAGAGAGCTGGGAGAAACCTTAGAAATCCGCCATTTCAAACCCTTCATTGTGACGAGGAAACTGAGGCCAGGACACCCCAAGTAAGTCATGGTGTCACATGCCGACATGTATGAGAACTAGGCCTACGAGGCTGAGCCCCTGCCGGCTGGCCCAGCACGCCCTCCACCACATCAGTCCACCCCCTCCACACAACACAGAACCCATCTTGCAGGGAGCATTTGCTTGACAAGGCCGAGAAAGAAGGCCTGAATGACTGAGTCATGACCCACTCAGGGAACCTGATTATCAAAGTCCAAACCACAAAGAGGAATACCATTACTTCAAGGGCTCCTATTTCTAGAAATAGCTGTAGTGTCCTCTTTGTAGCCTTCTAAACTCAAAGAAATGTTTTCATGTTTTCATGACTTCAAAAGTCTGTTGCCCTTCAAACTTCCTAGAATATCAGAAAAGGGCCATCAGAAGCTCCATTGCCTTTGTGGGTAAAAATGCCCAGCAGCTAGCTTGATTTTACTTGGGGACATCCTTGAAAATGGCCTATTCATAGGCTGTCGGGATGATGACTGAATCCAGCCTTAAACTGCTGACAAATACAAAAGAACATTTTTAATTAGTCTCATTTGGCCCTCATCTGTCAAATGAGAGATTCAACTCACTCGTGTGCAATCGATGTTATTTTCTTATAAAGCCGGGGGAAATTAAGAAAACCCAGAAATAGAATCAACCCATGGTGTCTCTCCTGCTATGTGCCTCTCCTCCATGTGACTGAAAGCCCTTGAGGAGCCCCAATGAGGGTCTTCCACCTCAAGGATGGGCTAAGCTGGATGGGAGTTTTGAGGTTGACCGTGCATCTAGGAGTTTTGTGGACATGGAAACCTGCCCTGGGACAACTGGCTAAAGATTAGTCATCTCTAGCTAAAAGGTGATTATGAGAAGGGAAGTTATGGTGAGCCAAAAAAAACTCAGGAAGAGAGATGCAGAAAAAGCATTCTAGAAGTCACTAAAACATTGTTAGCTTTATTTTCTTCAAATACACTGGCTGTCTAGGATAGACCCCTGCACTCCACTCCTGCCCCTCCCCCAGCAGCCATAGGGGAATGAGCCTTCCAGGGATGGCATCGCCTTGTAACTAGAAAGAACCACTAGTGAGTCCTTCCCATGCAGTGAGACTGCTTGGTGCTGTCTATTTGCCACAGGATCTTCACAATTTTGTGGGATAGAAAATCATATTCCTGGGTGTCTGGTGGCTCAGGGCCTTGAATGTCTGACTCTTGATTTCGGCTCAGGTCATGATCTCAGGGCTATAGTGCTTTGCACTCAGCAGAGTCTGCTTGTCCCCTTGCCCCTCCCCCCAAATAAAGTAAAATCTTTAAAAAAAAAAAAAAAAAGAAAGAAAGAAAGAAAATAATATCCCCATTTTGTAGAAGAAACGAAGCTTCAAAGAACTCCTATCACTCACCTAGCCAGCAAGTGGCAGAACACTAGCCTTTCAGATTCCAAATGCCATGTTCTTGTACAACTGAAGGTGACACAGACAGAAACCAGCACCGTAGGCAGCAGGGCAGGAACCCTCCAGCAGGGGCTAACCGTCAAGTGTCTGGGGAGGCATCTTCAAAAGAGAAGAAGGAACACTGGTGTTCAGGCTCTGGTTGGCAGGGTGGGGTAGGGCTGTCTGTCCCTCTGCCCCTTGTAGATTATCCCATGCCTGTAGGCTTTTACCAAGGGCTTTGGAAAGGTGCTGGTGCTGGTCAACGGAAGGGTGAAAAGGGAAAGTGAGGCAGAGGAGAACGTACTTCAATCTGTGAAGTTTTTATTGGTAGCAAGCGGACCTATTCATAGACTTCTTCTGAGACTGAAAAGAGATAATATATGTAAAATGTTTAGCAGAGTACAAAATTAAGAGGCCAGAGCCTAGTTCCAGATCAACAAAAAACTCGCCAGCACTCCATGCTATACAGATCTGCTCTGATAGTGTAGACAGACCCTAAGTATCCCTGTTGCCGCTCCCCTGGTGTCTCAGTGTGCAATGATGGGAGGCTGGGCATTTGGTTTCCCTCCTGAGCTTACAGAAGCTGAGAAAAGGGGCAACTAGGAACCCGCAGGGAGCCCTGCCTCAGATACGCCTACCAGTGAAATCCTTGGCAACAACACTCCAACATGTATAAAGAAAGGTTCTGTCTTCTCTTACATCACTTGGCTTGAAGCCAGCCTCCACCTCGGGGCCCACCAAAATGGCTGACCTCAGTCAGGCAGGGTGCTGGGAGCCATCTTTATCCCAGTAAGGGTCCCTTCCTTTCTCTAGCTCGACCCTCCATGGTCCCAGCCTTCGTACTCGTACTTTCAACCATTTTGGTGGCTAGGACAGAGACAACCAAAATAACTCCCCTTTATGTTATCTCAAATAAACGCTAGTGGCTATCTTTTCTGATTAAACACATAAGTGACCTTCTTCATTATCAAGACAGTGCTTTGATTACTGACAGGCCATCAGCAACAGTCAATCAACAAAATGTGTATAGGGGATGAGCGCCTTCCATAGGTCAGGACCTGTTCTAGATGACTTATGCCTCTTAAACTGGTTTGCCTTCCAGCTTTCCCTGTTGCACTCGGTGTTGGGGATGGTCCCCAGGGCCTGCCCCTGCGCCATTTCTGGGTGAGCTGAGAGAAGGCAAAGAGCAGGGTGTCTTGGGAGCATCTTTACCAGGGTCTGCTCTGGTCTCCCTGACTCTGTGAGACTCTGTAGATTCAAAATCAGGAGGTTCCTATGACAAATCCAATCCCAACTCCTCTCGAAGCCCCCTGGCTCCTGGGAGCTGGGAGGGCCTGACACTGTGCATCAGGCAGTATCTCCTAGGATGTACTGTCACGACTGACCCCCCAGATCCCCAAGTGCATCCATTTAACAACCTGGGGAATGAGAACCACAGAGGTCTAGGAAGCACGATAGTGACACACAGCAGCACACCATGAAAGCACACTAGGCTCAGAGGCAGGGCAGCAGAGCACAGACAGGGCTGGGCATCACTCTTCACTAACTGGCTTTGCAAACTTAGACAACTTATTTATCCTCCCCAAATCTTAGTTCCCTTATTTGTAGCAATAGTGTCTACTTAATGGGGTTCTTCTGAGACTTGGAAGAGAGAGCCTATGTAAAATGTTCAGCGGCCATGGCCATAGGCCAGGGAAATAGAATGTATCCACTTCTATCTAAAACGTGCCTGAGTTAGAAAAAGAAGTAAAAGCTCTTAAATTTTGGACACGTCATCTTCTGTGGGTCAGAGGTCGAATGTTAGTGTCTGGGGGAAGCTATTCAAAGTATGGAAGCTCTGTGAGGCCAGAGACTCTCATTCATGACTATCTCCAAGGTTTACACAGTGCCTGGCCCATAGGATGACTCAACAGATGTTCTATGGACGGATGCATGGACGATAGGCCAAAACACTAGAGAGTTGTCCTTCAGTTACAAAGACCACCACCACTGGAGCACTGATTTCCTGTGTCCCTCTCTCAGTGAATGGCACCTGCCATCTCTCACACTAAGACGAAAACTTGGGTGTTTCTGTGATGACTCTTTCTCATTCGCTCCTCACACCCAATCAGCTTTGTCAATTCCACCTTCTAATTTTTCTCTTGGAAAGCATTCTCTTCTCCATTACTCTACTGTCACTACCTTCGTTCAGGTCCTTCCCAATTTGTTCTGAATTTCTACATCACCTCCACACCACTCTCTAGGGCTCCAGTCTGTACCCACCCCCTCCAAGCCACTTTCCACACTTGGAACAGAGTGATTTTTTTTTATTTTTTTAGTTTTTTTATAAACATATAATGCCTTATTAGCCCCAGGGGCACAGGTCTGTGAATCTCCAGGTTTACACACTTCACAGCACTCACCATAGCACACACCCTCCCCAATGTCTATAACCCAACCACCCTCTCCCTACCCCCCTACCCCCGGCCCCCCTCAGTTTGTTTTGTGACATTAAGAGTCTCTTATGCTTTGTCTTCTGCTGGATCCCATCTTGTTTCATTTATTCTTTTCCTACCCCACAAACCCTCCATGTTGCATCTCCACTTCCTCATATCAGGGAGATCATACGATAATTGTCTTTCTCCGATTGACTTATTTCACTAAGTATAATATCCTCTAGTTCCATCCACATCGTCACAAATGACAAGATTTCATTTCTTTTGATGGCTGCATAGTATTCCATTGTGTATATATACCACATCTTCTTTATCCATTCATCTGTTGATGGACATCTAGGTTCTTTTCATAGTTTGGCTATTGTGGACATTGCTGCTATAAACATTCAGGTGCACATGCCCCTTCGGATCACTACATTTGTATCTTTAGGGTAAATACCCAGTACTGCGATTGCTGGGCCATAGGGTAGCTCCATTTTCAACTTTTTGAGGAACCTCCATGCTGTTTTCCAGAGTGGTTGTACCAGCTTGCATTCCCACCAACAGTGTAAGAGGGTTCCCCTTTCTCCGCATCCTCACCAGCATCTGTCATTTCCTGACTTGTTAATTTTAGCCATTCTGACTGGTGTGAGGTGGTATTTCATTGTGGTTTTGATTTGTATTTCCCTGATGCCAAGTGATGTGGAGCACTTTTTCATGTGTCTGTTGGCCATCTGGATGTCTTCTTTGCAGAAATGTCTGGAACAGAGTGATTTTTAAAATGCACAAATCTGATGAGATTATTACTGCCCCCCTCACCCATCCCCCCCAGCAGCCTCACATAAGGATGGTCCACAACACACTACAGACTTAAAGATAAAGCCCAAACACCTAAGCATAACATCCCCATCCTTTACAGATGTGCTCCTGCCTGTCTTTCCAGCCTTACCTGGCCAATCAGCAGCCCACTCACCTTGAGTTTAGGTCACCTGCAGCAAGTTTATGCTCTTTCTTGCCCTGTGCCATTGCCTAGGCTTCTTTCTCTGCCTGGAATGCTCCCCTTTCTTTGTTCTCTTCCACAATCTTCAGAACTCAACCTTGGCATCGCTCCCCCCCAGGTTGCTTTCCCTGATTGCCTCTGGCTTCCCTAAGAACTGGATGTCCCTTCTCCTAGGTACTCCCAAGGCTTAAAGCTTTGTTCGTAACTCTGTGATCTTTTTCCTTGTCTGTCCTTCCCAGGTGCCTGGCTCATGTAGTGCCATGTTTTGGTCTTCAGTATACCTAGTAGACCCCCATCTAGTTCCAACACAATGAGTTTCTGGAACTGATAAATGCTGTCTCACACCAAACATGCACTTTTACAGAAGCATATTCCTAATCAACATCATGTCTTTGGACAATTGTGTGACCAGTCAAGATAATTAACCAAGGATTAGGGTGTGGTCCATGATCTGGAAAAACCTATTAGAATAAACATGTGGAGAACATATGTTTCTGACCACAAGTCAAGACACATGATCCAACAAATAAGATCACATTTTTTCCTGCCCTAGAAAAATGCACATGTATGTCCACAGCCACCCAGCCCGATCTGTCAATTTTGCCCTACTATGTTATCCAAATATGTCAACCCAAACATTGAAATAATAGCCAATACGTACGTAGCTAATGTTCTTGGTGAGCTCACTGTGCAGCCAGCATTATGGGAAGTGCTTGGCAATCGCCTCATTTAATCTTCTCACTTCCCCTTTGAAGCATATTTTTTTTATCAACTCCATTTTACAGGTGAGAAAACTAAGGCTTAAAGCTTGTCAGAGATTACAGAGCAGCAGCGGGCATCTTACCAGCCATAGACAAGGAATCTGATCCGCTCAGTCTTTCTGCTACACTGACCTGACCATGACCTCTTAACCTTATTAGATTATCAGAAGAGCCACTTCTGGGGCAAAAATAGCTGGTGGCTTCCGGAAATTTTTATTAAAACTCTAAATCTCCTGGCAATAACTTTCAAAAGTCATGATTCAGACCAGAAGTGATTTGAAAATGGAATCACAACGCAGGTCTCTTGGCTACAGAGATGCTCTCGCTGCTGGAGAGGAATGCTCAACCTTGACATTTATGACAGTCTGTGTTATTCTTGTCCTTGGGTCTTTTGCCATTACGGTCTATGGAGAGGTGTTGACCCTCATTTTATCCTCCTTGAGGAATCCTGTCAGGTTTAATCAGTCCATTCTCTTCCTTGGCCATCACTTCATTGGTAGCTAGAGGAATGCTTCTTCAATTCGTGACCACTGACCACCTGCATAATGATCCCTGGGGCGCTCTTGCCTCTTCCTGGGCCCCATCCCACAGTTATCACAGGGACTCTCTATAGCTCGAAGCCCAGGAAACGGCATGTTAATCACATTCTCCAGGCAATTCTTAGGAATACTAATGTTTCAGAACTACCCATCTGTCTCTGCATCCTCACAGCACCAGGTGTGATCCCTCGACCGACATCAGCAGCTTGTTAGGAAACAGAATTCTCTGGCCCCAGCCCTGAATAACTAAATCAGAACCTACATCTTAATGAAGTCCCCAGGTGATCTGTATTCACACTGCTGTGCCTACAGAGAGCCAGTGATCTAGAACAGTGTTTCCCAAGATTTTTCACTTCTTGGCAGGCATAGAAAACAAAAGCACTTGTTTGGCACACCGATGAGAACGCCCACTGTGACGGCAGGGCTCAGTCGGCCCCAGATGCCAGCCTGGCCACCCGAAGACCGAGGGGATCCATAGTCCAGGCGGGCCTGATTGCAGCACACTAGTTGAGAAGCCCTGGTCTGGTTACAAGTATACCCATTTCGGCTTTCTTCATTAGGCAGAACTCCCTACATCCTGCCTATCCTTATTTCCCTCAAAATTTATTATTTCTTTTCATACATACATAGAATCAGAAAAGCTACTTCCCAGTCAACTAGGTCTTAGAAATCATATGCAATGAACACAGTCTCATCATCTTTTATGTTCTGAGAAATGCAGAGATAAATGATGTCTTTTATTCTGAAGACTGTCTCCTGTGGCCCAAGGAATACTAGGAAAAAATAAGAGCCTTCTTCCCTCCAAAGAATATTCCATTCCTCTTAAGCCACAAATCTGAGGTTGGAGGGTCAGGAGTGCACAAGATGGCTTCCTCTCCTGAAGACTGTGTCAAGAAAGATGTGATTTTGCTTACTCCTTCCTTAGCAAAATCTGCCAGCTTATCAACCGGACAGGTGTCCCTTCTCTTAGCCAGCCCCTCATAATGAGATGACAGGTGGGATGGAAGGAATCGAAGACCAGCAGACACACTTCTTGGTGAGACCATCTGATCAAAATGACCAGATGTCAGGACACAGTGTCTGACTTTGTCAAGCCCCCAGCCATGCGGGAATCCCTTTCTTTTCCCCCCACTAAAGAAAATGTTGAAAAATTTTAAAGCGCAAAATGGTGAACTCTTACTTCAAAGCAAATGACAAGTTCTCCCCCTAAATGAAATATTGCCAGGACCTAAGCAGATGCAATTGGGGAGTATGGGATGGCGGGAGCTCTTGCTACCAAGCAACTTGGTTTTTTTCTTCTCTTTCTACCTTGTCTGCAAATCTCTGTCTAATTCCCTCCACTCTGCTTCCCTCAGGCAGAGCGCGTAGACAAAGCAGCACATTTTGGTTGGTTTCATGTGGGACTCTCTCTTCTCTGCCCCGAGACTGTAAATACCCCAAGTCTGAAAAGTCTGTCTGAGCTTCCCTCATACCCCAACGATACGCGAGAGAGGGCTCTACCGGAAGTCCCTCTGCATTAGCCATAGAAAGGATGGCGATCGGAGCATGATCGCACTTCCCCCACTCTGGCTGGGTTTTTTTTTTTTTTTTTTTAAAGATTTTATTTATTTGTTAGAGAGAGAGAGAGTGAGTGTGGGAGCACAGGCAGACAGAGTGGCAGGCAGAGGCAGAGGGAGAAACAGGCTCCTTGACAGGCTCCCTGCCGAGCAAGGAGCCCGATGTGGGACTCGATCCCAGGACCCTGGGATCATGACCTGAGCCGAAGGCAGCTGTTTAACCAACTGAGCCACCCAGGCGTCCCCTCTGGCTGGTTTTTTATAGAACTCTTCTCTTGCTCCAGATGCAGAGGCAAGCACGCCTTTCTGCTGCTCTGACCAGGAAGTTCAGAGCCATTGGCAATTCAGCCAAGTAGCCATGATGTCTAAGAAATGAACGGGTTTTTCCTTGAAGTTCATAGCTGGAAGAGTTGGTGAAAAATGTCTTCCCCAATCGTCTGATGAACAAGTGCTGAGAACACAGGAGTGGGGAATACTGAGGGCTTGGGCCTCCCAGCCCTAAGAACATAGCTATTTGCCATGGTTGTTCCAAAGGCAGATTACTGAGCCAGCTCTCTTCTTCATCGGGCAGGATGAAGAACAAGCTGTGGTACTTTGAATTTGGCACCTCAGAGACCTTTGCCGCCACCTGTAAGAAGCTCCACGACCACATAGAGTTGGAGGTAAGGCTTCCCAGAACTTGGTTCTGGTCCTGGACTGTCAGACCCCCTCAGAACATGTCTTCAGAGTCCTTAAGAAGAGCTCCCGAGTAGAGTCCATTTGTTGTGTCTCCATCCTGTTCCCAGCCCTTTCTTGGCCTGTCCAGGGAGGCCCTGGGGCCCTGGGGCTCTGGGGCTAGAGATCCATTCCTGTCCTCAGCCCTGTCCCCACCGTGGTCTTGGGATTCCCCCCCCCTTCAGAGAGGCAAAGACATAGTTGCCGGCAGCACAGGGAGACAGGCTGCTGGAAGGGGGAGAGGCAGTGCCCCAGGGCCGGTAAAGATCTGGGAGCCCACAGGCACAGGGCACATATCTCCCAGCCCACTCGGCCTCCACTCTCACAGCTGCTTCAAGGAGCCGACTCAGAGGTACCCAGGGTCTGCTTCATGGGAGCGCAGTGGCCCAGGGGGGCCTCGGGTTAATGTTCTTCATGTCACCATCTTGAAATTCTTGGTAACTTTTTAGCAGAGGGCCCTGACTTTTCATCGCAAAGTGGGCCCCTTAAATTCCATAGCTACCGCTGTTGGCACATTCTTGTTTTCCTAACTCTCTAGGCACTTGCAGCAGCCTGCCTCACACGGGCTTGCCTGAGGCTTCCCTCCAGCTCAGCCCACTCCTACTGGGCTCCCCTCAGAAGTCTCTTCACCTCTAGGAGAAGGCCTCCTAGGTCTCTGGCCACCGGAGAGCCTGTCTCTGCTAGGCAGGGCCTGGGGCCGTGAGTTCCCTCAGCTAGCGTGCCACCTTCCTGTGGGATTCAGGCCTGTGGCCTCTATTCACTTGAGAAAAACAAGTGAAAGAGGCGCCAACCAGTTCAGCCAGGATGGGCTCCCCCAGGGCCCACCAGCGTTGTCCTTAAGCCTGCATTAGCAGTCAGGTGGGGCCTGGGCACCCCTTGGAGGAGGAGCATTTGGCTTAAAGCGGTGTGGGAAAGCCCCACCATTCCCAGCCTAAGGCAGACTGTGCTCCCAGGGAGTTTTCACAAACAAAACACAAAGCCAGAGATTCTCTGCTTCCATTTGACTCATCTGCTTGCCTCTCCCCTCCGGTTGCTGGGTTACCAACCCCAGGGTGGGAGGAGCTGGTCAGGGCTAATCCCTGGAACTTGTGCCCAGCTCAGTCAGAGGACAGAAAGGTCCAGGTGCCAAGGCTTTGTGTCCCCAGGTGGGACCAGCTGCACCTGAGAGAGGCCAAGGAGCTAGGCCACTTCTCTCAACCCCCTGCCTGGGAGATGGAGTGAAGGATGAGGCAGGGGGGCTGGGCCTGGAGACTGAGCCAGGCCGACAGAGCCCGTATGTGTGCATTTTTCCTGTTGGCATGATTGTCTGGTGGGGTCTCTTTAAATACACCCCAAGTGAGGGACAGCCCTCGCCTAACCACTGCCAGCTGCAGACGCACAGCGCCTGCTTGTTCTCCCTGCAGCTGGCCTTGAAACTGTGCCCAGAATAGAGCAGCTCGGCTCCCCTGCCTGTGTGGCTCGCCCTCCCAGCTCCTCCCACCCTGCCCATGCTTCCTTCTGGGCCCAAGACACAAGGCCTCTTCCTCAACCACAGAGGGGGCTGGTGGCCTCAGGGCCAAGGACGCTGGGGACCTCTGGAGGGGGTGGGTTTGTTCAAACTATGGGTCGTTGATGGCTTACGGGAGCATTTCCTGTGTTCCTTATCTACCCCAAATGAGTCTTTTTAGTATGTATTCATGCAAGGAGGGGGTGGTCATGTGCAAGCCGTTTCTAAGAGCCTACAGGATTGGGGCGGACATGGTTTAGGCATCCAGAGAGCAGTGTGGGTATGGTCCTGGGCCTTGCCATCCAGAGGACAGAGAAGCAGATGGGGGTGAAGCGTGTGGGTGACAGGGGCTGGGAAGCCGCAGAGCACCTCGGGTAGATGGGAGAGCATCAGGAGCCTCAGGGAAAGTAGAGGGAGAGACTGGCAAGGTGGCCTGCTAAAGCAGTTGCTACACAGAGCAGCCCAGGCCTGTGAAGACCAGTACCCTCCCCAGCTCAAGGTCAGTGACCCCAAGAATATCCCCTGCCCCACAGGCATCTCTACTGCACGTCACTGTTTTCAAAGCCCAACTCAGCTCGTTGCGTAATCACCCAGCAGCCCTGTGAGCTTCAATGGCCAGGCGTTATTACTCCTATTTCACAGAAAAGCAAACTGAGGCACAAAAATTTAGAAGGGTAAACAGAAGGAAGAGCAAATTACAAAGGGAAGAAGAATAAGTCAGATGCTTTGACTGCCTACCATTATGTGTCCTCATTTGACACAAGCACCCGGTGAGGCAAGTATCTTCACATTTTTTAAATAAAGACACCAAGGCTCAGATGCATGAAGTAACTTGACCAAGATTCTGTTGCTGGAAACCAGTAAGAGGGAAGATTCTAGATCTCCTGGAATGACTTTAGCTTAGAACTCACTAAACAAAGATTGACCTTGAAAGTGCAAAAAATTCACTCCGTGAATTCTTCAGCATGGCTGCACGGCTTCCTCCTCCTCCGCTGAAGGTGAGCCCATTTGGTTCCCTCTCAGCCAAGGTGGCTAGGTGGGTCTGCTGAGAGATGCTTTAGAGGAACAGAAGACAGAGTCCTCAACAGCTCCCTTGAGAAAGGAATGGGTTCGCGCTGGACCACAGGAGGGTCGTGGCTGTGCCTTCAAGCTTACAAAAGGCTTTCCCATGCAGCACTCCTTTCATTCAGAACATCCAGGGCAAATATTTACATCCTCACTTTATGGTTGAGGAAGCTAAGGCCGAGAGGTTCAGCAACTTGAGAAGGAGCACACAGGTTAGGGACTGAAGGTAACACATAGTAAAGTCTATAGAGTTGCTGTGAGTGTGTGTCATGCTGGTCACAATCTGGGTGGTAAGACTTAAAGCTAACCTGAGATTACTCAGGGAAGGTCTTCATTAAAAGTCTCTCACAGGAAACACAGTCTATTTTTCTGAGGCTCGTGGCTTATTGAGAAGGACTCGGAGACTTGGTCGCTTCTCTGGAAGCTTATGGCCCAGCGAACAGAACACATTACAGCTGGTTAATATAGTATCCTCACTTAACAAGTCCTAAGGAGATTGGATCCAGGGGTTCTGGGGAGCCATGTGAGCCAAATTATTCCAGATGCTGTTTTGAGCTGCTCAGAGACTCAGGCAAGGGAGAAGACAAGTCTAGATCTCCTGCTTACCCACAGAGACGTGGCCAGGGTCGGCACCGTTAAAGGTACCTGGCCCAGACACACAAGACCAGGAGGTGAGCCCTGTTCTGCAGTTAGGCAAGTCACTTGCCTAACTGTATCCGGGCCTCAGTATTCTCGTCTATAAAATGGGATGACAGTGGTTAACCTACTTCCCAAGGCTATTATCTGGGTTAAAGTTTTCACATTTGTTTGTTTGTTTTAAACTAGCAATGAAGCTAAGGGCTCAGAATCTGCAAGCAGCCCCACATGGCGGGCGTCACAATCACCCCTCCAGAGTAGGAGATAGAAGCCGAGAGAGAGGGCAAGGAGCTCCCTTGAGGTCTACAGCCTACGAATGGTCAGGCCAGGCAAATCCTGGATACCCTTGGATGCTGGCACACGGTTTAGATCCCAGATTCTCAACTAGACATGGGGCACATGTGATCTCCTTTTATTCACATGCTTGTATTTAACATTTCAGAGAGCATTAAAAGTAACCATGAGATTTTTACATTTATCAAAAAGAGAGCATGAGAAACATTGCCCATGCTCGCTCTGAATGCTTCCTTCCCTGTAACACAGAGGAAGGCCTATGAAAGCTAGTGTTGTTCTGGAAAATGGATGCTCCCTAAATTATGGTTGATGCTAATTAAGAAGCCAGTATGTCACCCCCGCGACTCTCATCATCCCTGGTCTAAGGCTTCTCGCACCATCTCTTGTCTCAGACTTCTCTTCCCTTCTGAAGCTACTGTTAAGGTTCATTTTAATCTGATTTCACCTGAATAAACAGATAGGGGCTGGGGTGAGGGAGGGACACAGTGAGTCACCTCCCCCACCCCAGGCCCAGAATAGCTTTGGAAAGGTTCTTAGACGTGATGATAGTTAGGCGGAGCCAACCAGGCAGGCTTTGACTAGAGCACTTTATTTTATATGCTGTGGAAATTTTTCATTTTACTGGCTAAAAATAAGAACTTCCAAAATTCCTTGATATTTTATCTACTTTAAAACAATGTTCACAAGGGAAGGCTAGCTGGCCCCACTAATATGAATTTCTGCATGGGGAGAAGTGAATCCAAATTTGGAAGCTGCTCAAAAAAATCTGTTATCCTGTGTATTTTGGGAAGCTGCACATCACTGTCCTCCCCCCATCCCCCGTTTAATTGAGGATTTTAAAAAATGCAACAAAATCTCAAGAACAATATATCAAATACTCCCATTTCCCCCTCACTTAGAAATGGTATTTGTCAATATTTTGCTTTATTCCCTTCAAGTATTTTTTTAATCAAAGGGAAAAAATACTACCGAGAGAACTGAGTTCCCGCACAATCCTTTTGTGCCCCGCAACTTGCCTTTTTCACTCACCACGATGTTCTGGAGATCTGTCTTTGCTGATGTGGACGGAGCTAGTTCATTCCCCACATCCTGCGCTGGTGAGCATGCGCAGAAGTGGGACCCTCTGCCACCACCATAGAAATTCAAGTGGCCACTGCTTTACAGAGCGGTTTAGCGGTATACGCTGAACTGAAAATGCATTTGTAGGCCATATGACCCAGTAGGTTCTTTGCAACGCAGGCCTAGAGAATTTCCTGCATGCAAGCTCACGAGAGGGTAAGCACGGAGGTGCAGTGCAGCATTTTGTTATTACAACAAAATGGAACCAACCCAGCTGACTGTGTTATTCTAACACTTTAAAAAGACAGTGTGAGCGGAAGTACTAAATGCCACTGAATTACACACTTTAAAATGGTTACTTCTGTGTTATGTGAATTTCATCTAAATTTTTAGAAATTTACTTTTACAAAAGGGAGTGTGCTGGGCGCGGTGCTAGGGAGAGCTGATCCCCCTCCTGATATGGGCCTTGTCCACGAGAATCCTAAATGCTAAAACTAACATTTAGCACAGCCAGGTGCGCTGTAAAGAAGTTAATAATGAATGCATCAGATTGTTTCAAGATTGGGCAGATACCTTTAGCTACTTCAAGCCAATCAAGTGCCATTATTTTTCAAAAGAGAGAAATCAAGGGCTTTATGACTTAAGTGGCCTGGCCAAGTTCACCCAGCCAGCTCACAGCTTGAGCTCCAGGGGGAGGCGTTCTCTTATTCTGCCTCAGTCTCCACCTGCAGTAGTGCACACCCTTACATGAGAGGGGAAGAAATCTTCAATCCAGGCCTCTTCAGGCATTCAGACCTTCTCAGCGTGGGCAGGTAGAGCCCTTCAGAGCCTGGAGTAATGAAGATGGGAACAGGCCAAACACTCAGGCCATCAACCCAGCCGCAAATCCAAGGGAGATGAAATGAAAACATGCTCCTGGGGAAGGGAGAGGTGAGAAGGACATTCAAAGGGATTTGCAGTTCCTGGAAAATAAAAAGGTGGCAACCTAATTATGCATGAAATCCTGCAGTCAAAGGGAGGCTGGAACAGGCCTTAGGCATCCTCCTTCTGGCCTGTTCCCTTCCTCAGTCAGGAGCAATGGCTTCATCACTCCAGTACCATCGTCCCACCGAGACCACCCAAGGCAGCACTGGCCAGCTCACAGTCCTTCCTGCCCAACGCCCAGCGCCTTACTGCTGCTGGTGTCCCCGCCTCAGTTCCTTCCTCCCTCCACCTATGCAGGCCACTCGTTCCCTGATTATAAAAGTAACCTAAATTCCCAGTAGAACACTTTAAACTGCAGAGAGGCAGAGGGGAAAGGGAACCCACAGTCTAAGCAGTCAGGTCAGCACTGTTTTAATGCAGGCCTTATTTCAACCCTATAAGAATACTAACCCTTGTTTCTTGAAAATCAGGTCTCTAGGAGGACTAATGTGATCCTTCGATTTCTTAAATCTTTACCAATTTTTCAACACAGCTCTGTCCTCCCTCTCTACCTCTTTCAGCCATGTACTGTCTACAACTTTCCTCCCCTTATCCTTAAAATCTTTCAGCCAAGTAAGAAGAAATGGTTTCTATCAGTTTTCTCTTACAAAATGCCACTGTCTTCTTACAGTTTCAGCCACGTCACTTTTTTGCTCTCTTAAACGACCCCTTTTTTTTTTATTTCCCACAAATTTGAACCCTGTATTTCACTTCAAGCCTCCATTCATCCATATGCTCTTATTTTCTTGTTCTTTTCCATTTCCTTTGTTCTTCTTGAATTGCTTTGATTTTCTTTGTCTGCAGACTCCTGGCTATACAAATTTTGGTGTCTTCCAAGGACCTTGAAATAACTTTTTTTTTCCCTTGGAATAACTTTTAAGGATGAATTCTCATGCACACACTTTCACAAAACAGTGGGGGGATACATGGCACAGAGGCTAGATGAAGGCCATAGGCAGTCTCAGATGACCCCGGATTGGGGTCATGTGACAGCTTGTCAGGCTTGGAGGCACACCCACAAGGGGTTCCTGGAAGATTGCTAGGCTAACCTCTGCCCTGGTGAGTATAACTTTTCAACCCTCAAGGTCCCTTAGTCAAAGAATAACTTCCCTAAACAATGTCCACCAAAGCGATGCATCTTCCAAGTAATGACAAACTGTGAGCTGCTGTCAGTGGGAAATTTTAGAATATTGAAAAGAATTCATCATCTTCATCTCCACACTCAAGAGATTCAAGAACCTCAGGGAATAGAAGCATTCCAATCCTTCACTGCTCCTACAACTGGGTTATATAACAGACAGGGGATATTATACACAGATATGACTTGTGCCTCTAGTGGATAGGCCTTCATTTATCTATCTTAGTGAGATCATAAACTTGCTGATCCTAGTCTTCTACAGAAGAGGAATTAAGGAAGTAGAATTGACTCAAGAAGGGTATCTAATCTAACAAGGGATTACATAAATATTTCTATGCACACATAAGTGTTATATCTCAAGTCCATTAGGATCAACCGATTAATAATAGCGCGGTCATTTACCTTGAGATAAGCTCTGTCCGGGCATCTTCATTCGTGTCTTATTGAATCCTTATAACAACTCTGCATGGTATATGTGATTCCTGTTACTGATACAAGGAAACTGAGTCTCCTAAAAATCAATAAGAACTCTAAGATTGGATGAGGTTCTGGCCCAGATGCCCCCACAGTCCCTTCCCTTCCTGGAGGAGCTGATCTCTGCATTACACTCTGCTTTTCATCTAAGGCACATGTGCCCGAGTTGATAGTGGGGATCCCATGTAAGATTTGGCATAACTATTAGGCCATCAGCTGTCTGAAGCAGGGTCTCTGTCTTATTTATTCTGGATCCCTGGGGCCTAGCACAGTGCCTGAAATGAAGTAATGGCTCTATAGTTATTCATTATAAAATTGAACCAAAGTGTGAAAAATCCCATAATTAGTATAAACATTAATACAAATTACCACTTGACTAGCCTCAAGTGAGAGCTTTTTGCTGGAAGCCATGAAAATAAAAGGGACGCACCTTACTCCATTTCAAACACAAAGGGGGAGGTGGCTGAGCTTACAGAGGGCACTCGAGCCTTCTAACTGCCTTGAGTGGGAAGTCCTCCCACGCCCATCCCTGAGCTGTTGCTAGGACCTCTGAAAGTAGCAGAAGGTCTGGGACAACTGTCAACCCAGGGCAGGAAATGCCAGAGTTCTCCCACTTTTTTCCCACCAGAGAGAGTTAAGACAGCGAGTGGGCTGAGCCCATGTGGCAGCAAGGGTCCCAGGCGGCTGTGGGGTCAGAGAAAGTGACTCTGAAAGGCAGAAGAAGGGGTCTCCATTCTGAGCCCTCTCCTATGGCCCAAAAGCTTACCTACCCCTGGGCCCTGCTGGTCCCCATGGCCATCAGCCCTGCTCCGTCTGCCAAAAAGCTGGACCTTTCAGTAAAGCGCTATCCACGCCACATTGGCCTGAGCGACCCAGACAGAGAGCAAAACCTGTTCATCTGCATCCAGAGCTAGAATACCTCAATACACCAGTTTTGTGTTTGGGTTGGTTTTTTTTTGAACTTGGGGAGGGTGGAGCAGTGTATAGGAAATGGCTTTGCCTTCTGTCCAACTCTGAGGCAACCCACCACCATGAGCTCCGAGAAACAGCAGTTTTGTTTTGGAAACTGGCACTCAGTGCAGGCTTGCTCCTGGAAATGAATTTGGGTCCCCCCCCCCAACCCAGCTGCAATGTTCTACTTCCAGCCTCCCTGCCAATACCCCCTTCCAGCTGCCCCTCTCAAAGGCACCATTGTGCCCGCCTGGCACGGCAACAGAGGAGGGCTGAAGAGGAAGAAAACATTTTCTGCCCATGGGATGTTCTTAAGCAGGTTGTGTACATGGCTTCAATGCTGCATTCCTTGAGCCCACACAAACCCGCCAAAATCTGTCATCCCTGTCACAGATTGTGGCCACTTTCCAGTCTTTCTGGCCCACCGCACCTCCCTGTCAGAGAACGCAGAGCCCGCAGCTGGGTGGGCAAAGCTGGTGGGGTGGGGGTTGGGGGTCTGGATGACACATTTTCAGTACTTCAGTCCAGCCCAGCAAAGCAAAGCTGAACCAGACACTGAATCTCTGAACTGGAAGGGGAATCAGTCCCATTTGCCGCTCAACAAAAAGATTCGTTCTGGCACATGCTGATAAGTGCACATCCAGCCTCTTCCTGGATTCTCCAAGAAGAGCAAGCTCACTACTTTTCAAGAGTCTCATTCCATGGCTGGACAGCTCTGACTTTCCGAAAGTTCTCCTGGATGTTGAACAAGGATGTGTGTCCTGTTCCTCACCATGTCCTTCCCCTGTCAGCACTTAGAACAATGCCTGAAACAAAGTAGGTGCACAGTCCATGTCTATGGGATGCATGACTGAGATCCCCATCCGTCTCCATCCAGTGGGCCGATTTCCACTCTCTGAGGCCCACAGAACATGCCTTCTTGCTCCTCGTGTGACTGCCCTTCACAGCACTGAAGATCTCTCTTCCACAGCATCTCCTACTGTCTTCACTGAGCTAACTATCCCCAGTTCCTCATGTGACTCTGACTCCATGTACAGACCTGTGACTCTCCTGACAACTCTTCTCTTGATAGACTCCATTTTTTCCAGTGTCCTCCTTAAAACGATGACTCCAATCTCTTGGAGAATACTCAATCTCTTTCAAGAATACTCAAAAAGTGGTTTTGTAGGTAACAAAGGACAAAATGATCAGGCGACAGGTACGTGCTGTGTAAGTTAGACTGTCTTCTTAAGTTCACTGTTTGCATCTCATGCAGGAAAACTTCAGGTTCTTGAAGCCTACCACGAACCCGCATAAATTGGGAAAAGAAGGATCTTCCTTTGTTTCACTGAGGCGATGTTTCCTCATCCGTAAAAGTGAGGCTACAAATACCAACAGTGCAGAGTGGTAAGGCTTAGACATAAAATAATACGAAGTATGCCTGGTTCACAATAGTTACTCAATAAATGATCTATGTTAATATCATCATACAACATTCGTTGGCATTAGTATCTAACTGCCCATGACAGACATCAGCTCCTAAAATGACCTAAAACTGCCCCTCCGGCTGCAGGGAAAGCCATGTCTCCTAAGATTTACCTACTTGCCAGACTTTTTTTTTTTTTCTTTTTTTTTTTAGTGTAGATAGTACAGGACTATCTTTCCAATAATGCTGTCACCACTCATCAACACCACTCAATTTATCCCCTTCTCTTCCCCCAGGATACAGATCAGATTATCTCTTTTGTTATTCTCTAGGGAAAACAGACATCGTTGTTTGTCCTGTCTGCTTTTCTTGTATTCCCAATACTTGTCTCTGGCAACAGGCCCTACAGATACGCAGATAACCACTTCCTCCTCCATGACCGGCTAGAGCCAGCTTGCTTGCTGGTGCATCATTTCCAGCCCTACTTTGAGTGATGGTGCATGTTGGTAGCTTGAGATTGGCCATAGTGGGAGTATTTATACTACGGAACACACAATCAGAGCTGCTGCTGGCCCCCCACGAGATCCTGCCCCACCCCCAAGATCCTGCTGCTAAGCACTTAGTAGCACACCATTGCTTCTAGCACTGACCTGCTGTGAGTGCCTTGAAGACAAGGACTGTGTCCCATTTCTGCTCTATCCCCCGGGTCTAGCACAAAGTAAGTAGGTTTTCATCACTCTTGATAGATGAGTAAATGCTTTTGTCTTCTGTCTCTTGCCCCATGTACCCTAGTCTTGTTACAAGCCGTTCAGCTATGGATTTCCCTTAGTTGTGATCAGAGGGCTACTTCTTGCAGACTTGGATTCACCTTCCTTATCTCTCCCTAACCTGGGCATTCAGTGCACTTTATTTGGCCAATATATTCCTTCTTGGAAGCTGTGGGAATGCACCTAGAAAGAAAGAAACTTTGTCAGTTTTCTTTAAAGAACACTTTGATTTCTATTTGGGGATTTCACCTCTCTACCTCCCTCCCTCCTTCTCTCTCTCTCTCTCTTCTCTCTCTGTCTTTCTCTTTCCTTCCTCCTTCCTTCCTTCCTTCCTTTTTTTCCTTCCTTTCTTTCTTCCTTCCCAGTAGTGATATTGGACATCTGAGGTACGGAAGACATTCCAGGTACATTGAAAAACACAGAGCCGTGTAACATGTGGTCCCTGTCCTCTGGGAGCTTAAAGTTTCCTTGGAACAGGCGAATAATACATAACAAAATATACATTCTGTACTGGAGAGAGAAACAAGGCAAAGAAAATTCAGAAAAGGAAAAGATCGGTTTCTACATAGAGCATTGGGAAAAGCCTTATAGAGGAGATAGCTTTTGAGCTGGAAGGGTAGGATTCTAATAGGCATAAAAAAGGTGATTGGCAATTTAGGGAGTGAGTACAGAAATAGAAGCAAGTAGGCCCAACTCTGTGGCCTGTATGCAGACCAGTTTGGGGTATCATGACTGGCTTTTGCTAGGGCCCAGCTCACGCTCTTCCTCAGCTACTCTCCTCTTTCCAAATCAAAGGATACCCTGAACCAGTGCCCAGCCTTCCTTCCCCATAATTTAAGTTACATTCCAGCCTGCCAGGCCAGTTCACAGAGAGAGCACCCTCCCCACCCACCAAAGCAGAAATGTGGCCACTATGAATGAACACTACCACCCATGCTTTCCTGGGCCCTACAGGACCCTGGGACTGTAGAGGATGGTACAGATGCTTTCCCTTTTCCTAATGCCTATGAGTATCCTGTTCTCTCAGAAGGGTTGGGGGGCGGTGGGGAATCTTAGTCAGGTCTTTATGTCAGTCATTCCTCTGCCCTTGAGCATATATCTAAGGCCCTGACATAGAGCCCAAGCATCAAGTGAGGCCTGCCTCTCTTCATGTCCATCCCCCACTCACCCCATCAGAACCCTTATTCAAGCGTGTCTGGATATCGTCCACCTCTTCCTCAGCCCTCTCTCTTCCTTCCTAGTGTAACTGAGATACTATTTTCCCTAGACATCACCCAATACTTCCTTACTTCACTCTTCAAAAGACACCCCACCCCCAGTTCTCACTCACCAGGGTAGGAAAGGACTCCAGTGTCATCCCCAGGCCAATGTCCACCACTGTCTTCAGCATCTTCTCTTTCATTCCAATCTACTTGCATTCTAGGCATCCTTAATGTCCTCCTCCCTCTGTGCATTTATCCAATATGTATTCATTGAGTATCTTCTCTGCCTCAAACCTCCCATGAAAACCCTTTCCTCAGTCGTACTACCCTTTAGATCTAATCTTCTTTCTCCAGCCCCATGTACCCCCAAAACGCATGGCTGTTCTGACTTTTCCCTCACTACTACCCCTATTCACCATGCAGTCCCTAGTTAAGCCCTAGATCATCCAAGAATTAGCTGTGTAATCTAGGAAGGCCACTTACCAGCTCTAGGTCTCATTGTTCTCATTCTGGTAATTAGAGATTACCAAATCTAATATTCCATCTGGCTTCACCATTCTAAGATTTTGTGCTTAGGCCTTTGTCCAGCTGCCAAAAACCTTCTTTACAAAATCACTATGACCTCTTGGTTGCCAATCCAAATGACCAAAAGTCTAATTTCAGGCCTGCTGATTCTGATTAGTTCTGTGACATTGAACCATTCCAATTTAACTTCCGTTTTTCCCATCTGTAAAATGAAGTGATTGGACTGAATGACTTTTAAAACTTGATTCCATGAGAACACAGTC
Organism: Lontra canadensis; assembly: GCF_010015895.1. Lineage (NCBI taxonomy): Eukaryota > Metazoa > Chordata > Mammalia > Carnivora > Mustelidae > Lontra > Lontra canadensis. The sequence goes on along the minus strand of NW_022631050.1, from coordinate 7,948,984 downwards.
ACAGAGAAGAGAGAGAGCCCTCTTGGAGAGTGGACAGGGAAGAACTCAGAAAATGACATTTGTAGATATTCCAAAGAAAGGCACAGAAAGAGTACTAAGGTGTCCTCAAGGGTGTCCTTCCACTAGGGGACTATAATAATGGGTCTAAACAATGATCAGCATCCACTATTTAAAAGCTCTAGAAATGGAAGATTTAAGCTGACCACACTGGAACCCACTAACCAATCTGAACATAACACCACCACCAACAACAAAATGAGATAAGCTATAAGCTATAACCACCTAATGAGATGCACTAGGAAATACACACCCCCTCTGATAAAGTAGTCTTGCCAAAAAGTCAACCCAACTGTCAACTATACTCAAATTTTTTAAAAGTTAAATGAATTAATTGATCAAATTTGATTTAAAATGTCAACCCTGAATCTGATCAAGCCTCTAGATCTGTAAGTACCACCTTAGTGAACATACAGGAGATAGACTGGGAATCTGTTTAAAAGACACCTCATCAAAACCAGTTACATACTATACTGTGACTAACTGAACATAATAAAAAATAAAAATAAACATAAATAAAAGACACCTCAGATACAGAATCAGCAAAATCCAGAATCTGGGAAGCTACGGCCTTACTTCTAGTATGGTCCATCACACACAGCACTCAGGATCACTGAGGAGCACATAGAAATTTTAAATGCAGAGTCTCAGGCCCTACTTCAGATCTCCTGAATCCCAGTCTGCATTTTAATAATCCTGAAGTGACTTGTATGCCCAGTTGGCCCATTTCCTTCAATAAATGTTAAACTATAAGGGAAAAAAAAAAAACAAGGAATTTGTAGATCAAAAGAAACCTAAGAGGGGCACCTGGGTGGCTCAGTCAGTGAAGTGTCTGCTTTCGGCTCAGATCATAATCTCAGGGTCCTGGGATCAAGTCCTTGCTCAGTAGGGAGTTTGCTTCTCTGTCTCCCTCTGCTGCTCCCCCTGCTTATGCTCTCTCTAGCTCGCTCGCTCGCTCGCTCTCTCTCAAATAAATTTTTTTTAATTTCAAAAAAAGAAACCTAAGAAACATATCAAACACATCCATAGACCTTTCAAACAAACCAATTATTTTTAACAGTGAGATTATCAAGGAAATTTGAACAATTACTGGGTATTTATTGATATTAAGGAATTGTTACTTTTTAAGAGTGATAATAATATTGGGTAGTTCTTTTTTTAAAGACTTGTCATCTAAAGGTACATACAGAAGTATTTGTAGATGAAATGAGAGAATATCAGGAACTTTTTATTAATAAAGATTTTGAGGGCGCCTGGGTGGCTCAGTGGATTAAACCTCTGCCTTCAGCTCAGGTCATGATCTCTGGTCCTGGAATTGAGTCCCGCATCAGGCTCTCTGCTCAGCGGAGATCCTGCTTCCCCCCACCCCCCCGCCCCACCCACCTCTCTGCTTGCCTCTCTGCCTACTTGTGATTTCTCTCTCTGTGTGTCAAATAAATAAGATCTTTAAAAATAAATAAATAAAAATTTTATTTATTTATTTGAGAGAGAGCGAGAGTGCACTAGCAGAGGGGGAGGGGGAGGGACTAGCCGACATCCTGCTGAGCGGGGAGCCCCATACAGGGACTTGATCCAGAACCCTGGGATCATGACCTGACCAGGAGGCAGCCGCTTAACCAACTGAACCACCCAGACACTCCCTATAAAATAATTCAGTATGGACACGGGCAAACAAACTGAGGTACAGCTAAAACCAGATTTAACTGTGAGTTGCTGATTGCTTAAGCTGAGATGTGGGATACATGGGATTTATTATTCTAATTTCCTATGTATTTAAAAATACCCATAATAAAAATTCAGAAAGAAAGAAAAGAAAGAAAGAAAGAAAAAGAAAGAAAGAATCATCAGAGATGGGACAGACAAATCTAGATAAAGCAGTGCAGGTTAAGAAAGAAAATGTCAAGCCGAAGGGGGAACAAATGCCTCAGAGCGGTTGAGGCCTGGGTTACACCTCCGATCTGGCCCGGGAGGGGTCATTCCAGAGAGCAGGCAGACACAGCCCCAACCGCAAGAGGATGAAACAAAACAATCTGCGTTCTAAAACAGAGAAAATCAACGTAATCCGTGGCCCCGTGAATCGAGGTTAGAAGAAGGGAGAATTTCCTAGTTGCTAAAAACTGAAACAGGTCATCAAGTAAATTATGGGATCTCCTTCTCAGAGGACCTTCAGAAATAGGATCGACGGGGCTGGAATGGAGGCGGCCTCGCTCAGCGGGGAGGAGGTTCAGATCCGCCGCCTTTTTCAGGTCACCGAGGCCGGCAGGCACTGGGGCGCGGAAAAGCCTGCCACCGCAGCAGAGAAGCATCAACGCCTCCCGCATTTCCTACGCTCTCGCGGGTCCTGGTTGTGCCCAAAGTAACGGGAATTTTAGGGATCCAAGAGATGAAGGCCAGAGGGCAGGAGAGGGCCGTTGGGGATGGGGGGAGGGGAAGGAGATACATATTTCCAGTGCTTTGCATTTGCACAGAAAGGAGCTCCGGCTCCCTAACCCAGTCTCTGCTTGCTTACTCACTAGCCTTCCACCAGACGAACCAACCGTCCCCAGCTCACAAAAAAAAAAAAAAAAAAACTACGGGCACTGTGTTGCAAGGGGGGCCGTGGTGGACGTGGCGGACAGCTGCGGGCCGGCGCAGCGGGGCTTGGGAGGAGGCGGGCGCGGGCCGCTCCCGGCCGGTGCTCTGGCAGATTCCTGAACGCTTTCCAAGGGCGCAGGGGCCGAGCTGGACCCGGAGCGCCCCGCCCCGCGCCTGCAGCGCATCCTCGGACCCTGGCGGCGGGTCGTCCCAGTGTGACTGCGAGCACGACTTCGGGCGTGTGCGCGCTCGCCACCGGGGACAGGAGTTCTCTGTTTGGGCTGCACAGCAGGCTATAAATACCTGGGTTCAGCGCAGCCTCAGCTTGGAAGGGGGCCTGCTAGCCCAGTCCTAGGTTAGGGACGGCTAATAGTGCGCTCGGGGACCGTCCGCTCTCCTTGCACTCTCCCCTGGAGCCCCCTCCCCCACCCCACCTCTAGCCGGAGCAGGGGGAGGGGGCCGGATGACGTCATGGAACTAAGTGGAGGATTTAGCTCAGAAACCCACCCGGGAGCAGCCCTGGGGCCGATGTTCTATTTAAGCAGACGGTGTAAGACTCTAGGCTCCACTTTCCCAAATCCAGCATGGCAGCTTTCCACCTAACCAAGATCTGAGCAGGGTTGGGGTTCTGAAAGAAATCAGTGTGTAACGTCTAGGCCAAGGACCCTGGAGAATGGGCCTGCAGGGATGGACTGGCAAGGCTTTCAAAAGCATGGCTGGGGCCAAAAGGCCATTAAAATTCTTCCAGCAAGGTCTCAGGTAGTGGGACCGCTTTGAGGCTGAACTATGCCTCGTGGCACAGCTAATATTATTATTAACTATAAAAACAATGCAAACAGTTATGGAATGCTACTGCCTTCCAGAGACCCATCAAACCCTGGAAGTAGAAGTCATTCCAACACCCCACCCCCATTTTACAGATGACAAACTAAAGTTCCAAGAGGTTAAGGAGCTCTGAGGCAGGATTTAAACCCTTATCTCTTTGTCTTCGGGCCCAAGCACCCTCTTTCTGAGACTGCATTGTCTCTCGGTTTTCAAGTAGGTACATTCCAAAGGTGATGGCACCCAGTGTCCAACAGCCTCCAGGCTCTCCCATCTCTTCAATTTGTCCCAGTCTGCCTATGGCCCAAGACATAATGGGAGAAGGGGACAATCCGTCAGAAAGCAAAGGAAGGACTGTTTGCTCTTCAAGAGAGAGGTTAACAAATGATGGAGTTAATAGCTAACATTCCTAGCTAGTTATGAGTGGAGATGGAGGGGACAGGGTACACTTACAATGGCAGCAGGGAAGAAAGGTGACTTTGTGGATTACAGTGTGCCAAGAGCTGTGCTGTGCTAGTGGTATACTTTTTTTTTTTTTTAACAAAGTTGGCAACAAGGCAAGATCTAATACTATTATCCAACATTGATGTGCCAGGCACTGCTCTAAGTACTCTGCAAGACTGAGTAGTGGTGGGAAGATTTCAATTATTCAGACAACAGCTGGAGTTTAATTTTGCTATAAGTCTAGCATCAGCAAAAGTCCCGATTTGCCTCATTGACTCTTTCGTCTCCAGAGTAAGACCTGGCGTCTGACTGCCTGGGTTTGTGTCCTTGCTCCATCAGCTTGTAGAGGGGCAAGTTCTATAGATTCGGAGCAGGCACCTTACCCCCGTGAGACCCTGTAGTCTGGGGGCAGCAGTGGTGCCGTGAAGATCCCAAGAGAGAGCGCAGGGGAAGGACCAGCACATTGCCCAAAGAAGCTCTTGCCAAGCAAGAGCCGCTCGTTCTGTTATGATTGTTGCCTCTAGAAGCAGAAGGGGCATTTTGACCCACAGTAAATAAATTGAGATGCTGTGGAAGTAACAACAACCCCGAGCAAAAGTGACCGTTTCGTCTCAGAGGTGATAAGGGTAAAGGACGGCTGTGCTTGATGCAGAGTTGAGCCAAGCCAATTTCAGAGAGTTTGGAAAAACGTCTGACCCACTGGGATTCTAGACTAAATCCTTAAATAAGAATTTCTGTATAAAGGATAGGAAGGATGGAAGATACTCTGAAATAAATTGTTAACAATTCATTAGTTCCATTGGGAAGAAAAAGGAAAAGAGTTATGAAAACCATCCCGACTGTGGCGGGGAGCTCTGGGTTGGGCCCATGCTTTCAGGAGACTTTACACATTCGTGCAAAAGCAGGGTGTGACCATGCAAGCGAGTGTAAATGCACAAGAGCAACACAGACCTGATGCTAGAGGCCAAGCAGAATATGAAACAATGAAGCAAATGAGAACATGGGAAGAATAGCTCATTAGGACTCTGACCCCCAAAAGAATGATCCATTCCAAGAGAGAGTAAACTTAACCAAAAAAAAAAAAAAAGGAAGAACAGTTGCTAAAGGTGGGTACCAGACCCCAGGGTAGATCAATAGAGAATTAACTGGCCTTGGAAAACACACCCATTAGAATCCAAGTTGCTGGACAAGCCTACAGATGTCTTTCCTGGGCCGCTTTGACAAATCTAGAAAACAGAGTGGGATTCAGCCAATGAGAGACAAATGGACAAATGCCCCAGTTTTCAAAAAAATTAGAAAAGGAGACATCCCAATCCCTGGCAGGTTTCTGAAGGAAATTATTAACCAAGTATTTGCCCTTTGCACACAGATAATAGTGATTTACTCTGAGTCCTCTTATTTCTTTTCTGACAGAGAGGGTAGGGTGGTCATTTAGAAAAATGCTATTTGGTTACAGCACAATCTTGTGTTTTAATGGAGAGAACACAGGATTGAGGTCTGAAGACGTGGAAACTAGTCTGGTTCCACCATTAGTAAGTTGAGTGACCACAGGCAAGTTTCTAAACCCTTCTGGACCTTGTTTATGAAAGTTGGGGCAGGTTCTTTTAAGGAGCTCTAATTTTTAATTTCCATGATTCCACACTGTATGAAAAGGAGACTGAGAGTTCAGTCCAGAGGATACACTCTCCCCACCCCACGAGGGCTGTGTATTTTACAGTGTCTGCTTTGTTAGACTGACCAAGGAGAGGGCTCGTTCCCTGTTTTTGCCCTTCATATACGTGCATTAATGATTTAGTCCACAAATGATAGGACAGCTATGGCGAGGGGTCATAGAATGAAGGAACTAGATGGAGGAGGAGACTTGGGCTAGAAACCAGATGAAACTGACTGACATAAATGTAAAGCCCTATGTCTACGTTATTAAAAAAAAAAATACCTACACAAGTTCACAATAGGGAAGAGCAGGCTGAGAAGTACATAATGGGCAGACGGTCCGGGTGTCTGTGATGACCACCCATTCAAGCTGAAGCGATCCAGCTGTCATCTAGCTGCTAACAAAAGAGCTGGTGCCACTGTGATCATATTTAACAATAAAGATAATGATAATGCGGGACATGTGTTGTGTACTTCCATGGGCTTGCCATGTTATCTCATTTCTGGGGGAATGACAGTATGAGAGGATCCCAACCCCAGGATGTGCTCCTGCCTTGGCCACCTATGCCATCAGATCCTGGGGCAACGCCGGAGAACTTAAGAGAATGGGAGACTAACCAACAGTAGTCTTTGTAGAACAGGGCAGCCAGGACAGGGAAATCTGAAAATCAGGTCCCACAGGAGCAACTGAGAGAGCTGACCATGTTCAACCCAGAGGAGGCACAATCAAAATGGCAGTGGGAGAGGGAGGAGAGATAAAGGGGCCATTAGGACTTAGGCTCTGACTGCCTGCCATCAAGTCTGTGCACTTCCATGTGTACGTTGTGTGATTTGGGGAAAATTGTTTAACCAATCGTGTGTCTCAGTTTCCTCATTACGAAGAGGGATAGTCACAGCAACTGACTTCCAAGATTATTAGGAAGGTACTAAATGAGCTGTGTCCAAAATCTTACCAGGCAGGTGGCAATGCTTGATGCTTGTGAACAGTGATAGTGACGATTGTCATCATGTTGCCGGTGGGCTGTCCCCATGGAGGAGGAAGGAGGGTCATCCTGTCTGGCTTCAGAAGGGAAACGAGGACCAGTAGATAGAAGCAGGAAGAAAGAGAATCTGTTTAACGTAAAGAGACAAGCTTTCAAATAATCAGAACTTCCCAGTGAAGAAATGAGTTTCCAGTCATAAGAGAAACTCACTCCATTCCATTCTGTAGTCGGGGGACAAGCCATGGGGATGATGAGGTACCATAAATTAAGAGCTTTGAAGAAATCAGGAGCTGAGCAAATATGAATGGCAACAAGCCCTTCCTTCCTGTTCCTCCTCTGTTGAGAAATCTCTGGACGTTTGGGTTTGTAGGTAACCCCGAAGACAGTGGATTTTTGTTGCATGCTTTTCATTTTTCCTGCCTCTCAAGAACAAGATAAAGACCTTGGGTTTACAGTCAAAGTCCCTAACTTTGAGTTCTTGCTCTTTTATGTGTCAGCTAGACAACGTTGAGTAACTTAACTCCCCTCTCTGGGTGGGTTGTTCCCTTGTGTAAATGAAGAAAACTACCTACAGTTGTGCAGAACCATGATCAGAACTAATTCATTTCTTGCTGCGTTGTAAAGAGTATGCCAAAAGTAGGCATATTTGAGACAGGCACATTCAGGCCTTCTGGCCTTTTGTTACCTGGCGGAGGATGCGGGTGGTGGAGAGAGGATAAGGAAACTGCAAGGTCAGCAGGCATTAGGGCCAAAATTGCACTTAAAATGCAGATATGAGAGACAGGCGAATTCTGAAAGCCTTCCAAATCTTTTTTCTTTGTCATTGAAGTATGCTTGACATACATTCATTTTACATTCATTTTAGGGGCACAATATCATGATTTAGCAACTATATAGCTTATGCTGGGCTCACCCCAAGTGTAGCTCCCATCTGTCACCGTACAACGCTATGACAATACCTTTGACTCTGTTCCCTGTGCTGTATCTGAAAGCCTTCCAAGTCTTCCCGTGTTGTCCTTATCACAGGAGGGATAGGATAAGATGGGGTAAAGTGAAACTTATCTGTCCTTTGTTCAGAATCTACTATGTGTTAGGTTCGGGGCTCAGCGTCCCACCATATCTTCACATTGGTTAGTCAGGGACAGAATTGATGATAATGATGTTGGACCAGAGAACATGTTTGCAGTTGTCTCGAGAACCATCCCTGAGCCCTTATAAATCTGTAGAGGATCTCTGAAGCCTTGTACTACCATCCTCAAAGCTGAGCAGGATTGTATCTCCCTAACCCACTGTAGGGGCCAAGGCATTAGGCCTCCGTCACTTTGCCCCAGGTTGAGCATCTGACAGAGGCAGGCTGCTGGCCGAGGGCCCATCACACACCCTTCATGAGAACTCCTGCCACACACACATACAGAGTCTTGGGTTGGGATACACTGAGAACACTAACCAATGATCTTTTCTCTCTGCCCCTCAGTGTGACGGGGTTGGGGTGGACCTGAGCAACATCTTTCTTGAAGGCATTGCCATTCTCAACATTCCCAGCATGTACGGGGGCACCAATCTCTGGGGAGAAACCAAGAAGAACCGGGCTGTGATCCGGGAAAGCAGAAAAGTCATCACTGACCCCAAGGAACTGAAATTCTGCGTGCAAGGTAAGCAAGGCATGGGGAAAATTGCTCTCGGTTGGCGCCCTAGTGAGAGGGGGACATTCAGACACACATGGGTGTGTTAGCAATCTGTATCAGGGCCTACAGCAGGCTCTAGAACGTCCTACAGCCCAACAAGGACCCATTGCTCTGGGGATATGCCATTTCATCATCCCTTTTGTTGCAACGTTTACCGTCCGACTGAGAGGAGAAAATTAACAATAAGGGAGCCCTAAATGACAATCAGCAGTCAGACTGAACTCTGAGGTCAGGAGTCAAGCGCTGCTCTCAAGGTCACCAGTGCCCTTCCGTAACTAAATCCAACAGTCACTTCTCACACTTGATCTTCCTTCTCTCAGCGGCGGCATTTCATCCAGTCCCTGTTCCTGCAGATACTAGGATTCCACAGGTTCCTGTTTTCCTGCTCCTGCACTGGTTACCCGTTTCTAGTCTCTTTCACTGATTCCCCATCTCTGACATCTTTTAGAGCTGGAGGCCCCCAGGCAAGGGCCTCAATTCTCTTTTCTGTCTGTCCTCACTCTTGATGACCTCATCCAGGCGTGAGACTTTATTTAAATACCACGTGAGCATCAGTGACTCAGCATGCCCAAAACCGAACTCCTGATGTCCCTCCCACAGACCTTCCCCACCCATAGCCTTCTCAATTTCGGTTGATGTTAACTCCAGCCTGCCCGTTGCTCAAGCCAAAACACTTGGCACCATCCTTGACTCCTTTTTATCTCACACCTCCCATCCCACCCATCAGAAAATCTGCTAGCTCTACTTTTAAAAAACATCCAAGATCCAGTCACTTCTCACCCCTGCATTTCTGCCACCTTGATCTGAGCCACCTTCCTCTGTCCCTTGGATTCCTACAAATCATCCTAACTGGTTTCCTTGCTTCTATCCCTGCGCTGTAGAGTCTGTCCTCAGCACTGCATCGGAGAACCCCTGCGAAAATATGTCAGATTATGATACTCTCTGGCTCAAAATCCTACAGTGGGTGGGTTGGAATAAAAGCCAAAGATCCGTATGTGGCCCAGAGTGCCCTAGATGGTTTGGCCTCAGGTTACCTTAGTGACTTCATCTTCTGTTACTCCCCCCTCATCCCGCCTCTGTTACCATGTCTCCTCTAACACAGCAGGTTGCTTCTAGGAACTGACTATACTTTCTGACTGGAACAACTGGGAAGTATGCCTTAGAGGCCATCAGCTGGACCTCCCCACACGTTCACCCCTGCACCTTACCAGCCATTTCCATCAATGAACCAAGTGGGAACTCAATCAGAGTACCCGGGCAGCTCTGATTCCTCCATGGTTTGGATGAATGGCCCCCATTGATCCTCAGGGGTTCTTAACAGACTGGTGAGCTGAGGGAGGAAAGCCATGTATGAGTATGAGGGTATTGGCAAAGATACCACATCAAGAGGCAGGAGAGTGGGTTCAGGTCCAAGTACAGGCTCTAACCTATTTTTGGCATCTCAGTTCTCTTTGTTGTAAAACCAGGATCTCGTGTAAACTTTTGATAGCTGAATGAATGGGGTTGAGCCAGATCATTGGTTCTTACACCAGTCCTGCTTATTGAAAATGAAGATTCCTAGGCCCTACCCCAGATCAACCTAATAATCACTGGGTTGGTTCCTAAATTTGTAATGAGGTCCCCCAGACAACTCTGATAGGCTGCCAGGTTTGAGAACCACTAATACAGAAAAATTATGTGTGGATCTGGATCTCTGTTCTTTGATGTCCCTGGCTGACAAGTACTAAGACTGGGTGTGATCCTACCATAGAAGGAGACAAAGCTTGGCTGACCATCAAAGGGAGGGGTTACTTGCTTATTTCAGACCCATCTGTTGGACAGTCAGATCGTTCTATTCCAAGACAAGGTCATCAAGATGTGTCATCTCCACACCTCCAGCCTTTAAGAGAGGACTCAGGAATTTTTATTTCTCTGTTGCCCTCTTAAGTCCCCTTTGTTTCACACAGTAAAGTTTTCAATTTGTGTAAATTATTAAACTGATTAATGTGTTCCTCCTTCCTTCCTTGGCAAGGGAAGTTGTGGTTGCTAGCAGAGGGTGGGGGAAGCATTGGAGGTTATAGAAACTTTGTACAAATTTTCCCACCCTGGTGCTCCTACCCCAACCCCCACCCTGACATTCAGTTCCAGCAGAACAGTATCAGGGTAGAATCCTTCCCCTACCCCTGCCCAGGGTATGGGAAAGCTCTTGCTAAAGACATGTTCTGGTTAGGACTCAAGGACTTATCTTCTCCTTACATATCGGCCCATGTATCTTCCCCTTCCAGCAAGAGTAATGTATCTGCTGATCACTCCTACCCATCATCTACAGGAACTCTCTTCCCCAAATCCCCCTTTCCCACCCCCAGAATGTGCTTTCAGAGCTAAAAACGAAGCTACTTCCTGTTCTTTAGATGAGGACATGAGCTGATCAGAGCAGAGGCCCAAGAGGGGCCTGGCTTCTGGGCTTTAGAGACAGCAGCATTGAGTTTTCTTCTGAAAGGGCCATGATTTCATTTAAGTTGAGATGTTAATGGGGGAAAGCTAAAGAGACAACCTATTTTAGTAGAAGAGCATTGGCCTGGGAGTCAGGAGACCTGGGTTCCAGTGATACTCAGCTTCTCACTAGTGTGTGATGTTGGGCAAGTCTTTCACCCTGCTGGGTTTCAGTTTTCATTATCTGTAAAATATGCAAGTGTGACAATCACACAGGCTTCTATAGATCATAGCTTCCTTGCAGATCCACAAAATTAAGGCATGGCCAGTTTTCCGTCTAGGTAGGCTCCTTGACTTAAATCATACCACACGCTCCCTCTGTCTTTCAGTGTGTTTTGTTTCACAGTTTTTAGGCCAGCTGCTGAGAAGGCAGGAATTTCTTCTCAACAGGCTTCATGTGCTGGGATTCTTTACTCCTTGGCGGTTTCATTGGGATTGGAGGTGAGGAAGAAGTCAGGAGGGAATAGTGGGAGGGAAGCGATTTCTCTCAGGAGGTTTAAGAGGAAATGACACTAGAAGGGGTTACTGTCAAGCCTCCTCATCACAGATCAGTCTTTCTACTTAGAAGAGCAATCTAAGAAATAAGGTCGTTCAAAATGAGCATGGAGTGAGATCTATACAAACACTGCCTAGTTAGAATGCAAGAGTGCTGGGAAAAGCACCACACTTGCAACTGAGTGACTTGGGTTTCCATTTAGGCTTTACACCTTCCAGATTTATAAACTCGACTTTCTGAGAGTCTCAGCTCCCTCAACTGTAAAATGGGCATAATAATATCTAACTTATGAAGATGATGTATGTGAAAGTGCCTGGAACATAGCATAAGCTCAAACTTAAAAAAAATATATATTTCCTCTCACCTTTTATCCTAGTTTATTCTGGAGCATACCAGTTGGATTTCTGATTTTGAAGTTCTTAACTTTAGCATTGCCATCTACCTGTACTAACAATAAAAAGGAGCAGAGCTCCTGCAGAAGTCCAGCCCCTGCCTTTGTCCTAGCACATTAAACTTACACCATCAATTGTCCTGACATGTCCTTCCCCAGACTTTTTGTGTTCCAAGCATGGAGGCTGGGGGTTAGTCATCTTTGTATCCCCAGTGCCTGATAGGTAATTAGTCAAAACAAGGTTGTTGGATAATGAGCAGTACATGGGCATTGGTTCTTGTTTTTTTTTAATGATACTAGTAAGAATAGCGATAGATAGTCTCTTATATTTGCATTTCATTTTGGCTTACAAATAATTTTGCCTTTGTTAGTTTCATGTGACCTAACCAGAAACCCAGGAGCAAGGTTATACCCACTCCTTTCCACATCCCTACTTCATAGCTGGGGAAAAACAGAGGCCCAGAGAAGGGGGCCCTCTTACACAGTTTACATCCAGTGGTAGCATCAGAACCAAGTCCATGATTCCTAGCTAGCCCCTAGTGTCTAGTGTCCAACCAGAAAATTAATTTGAAAATCCTACTGCATGCATTGTATAAGCCAGACACTCAGAAAACAGGAAATGTTTATATACCAGGCTAAAGAAAGGCTCCAAATAGACTTGCGGAAGTTCTACTCTTCCTTTAAGGTCTAGGTCAAGGGCTATCTCCTTTCTGGAGCCTCGGGTGGCACCTCTGGGAGTAAATCCAGCCCTTGCCTTACTAGAGCACTTGACTTTGCTGTCTTGACAGTACACTGATTATGGGTTGGCCCTGTTGCATGGGTATGTGTATCCTTGTCACTTCTTTCTTCTGCTAGGACCTGGAAAATGGGGAGCATGGGGTCCTCAGCTGTGTATCCCCCTCAAAGCTTAACATCCTTCCCACCTGGCTCATGTTGTTCTACAGAAATGTTTTTTGGAGGGAATGAGAAGGGGAGAGAATCTTGCCTTTGGTCTCCCAGCACAGTGGGCAGTAGATTCTGGAGCTGGACAGGAACAGGCATTCAGTGGAAAATCTTGAAAGAAAAAAATATATATTTTAAAGAGTTATATGTGAGTGTTTATGAGGCTGAGATTTTCAATCTCGTGATACCATTAGATTCGACTGATAAGTAAAACATGCCAGCTATCTGCAAATAAGTAATTCAAATCTATCTTGAGGACTTAGAATCAATATAGGATAAGGGACGAAACACTAAGCCAGAAGTTGAAAGACCCAGGCCTTCCCACCACCAGCCATGTGACATTGGTTAAGTCATTAAACCTCCCCAAGCCTCCATTTCAACGCATACAAAATGGAAACAATTATGTTCTCTCTCACTGAGCATTGTTTTGATGGTTAAATGAGATCATCCATGTAGAGCATTTAGTAGAGTGGGTGGAACATGGGGAGTGTTTAATCAATAGTAATCTGAATTATTATTAAGTGATAAATGGAGAGTGATAGTGTATGATTAGTGTATGATAAGAAAGGGGCCAGATTTTTTTTTTTTTTAGATTTTATTTTTTTTTAGAGAGAGAGAACACAAATGGGGGAGAGGAGCAGAGAGAGAGGGAGAAGTAGTCTTCCTGCTGAGGAGGGTGCCCGATGTGGGGCTCGATCCCAGGATTCTGGCATCATGATCTGAGCCGAAGGCAGAGGCTTAACCCACTGAGCCACCCAGGTGCCCCGAAAGGGGTTGGATTTAGTGTTTCACTCTTTTAAGCTCTACTTCAGAAATTTGGTCTAGATTATTTTTAAATTACCTGTGGCTCTGAAAACCTGTACCTCTAGGGTTATTTGTTGGCACTATGCTTAAGTTGGTTTGGCTATTGCTTCCAATATGGGAGTTACCCCTAAGCTGAGTTTCCAATGAAACAACATAAAGGGTAAGGATGCCAAGTTTTGAATCCACGTGAAGCACCAGGGCATGACACAAAGCTGAACCAGTCCCTGCAAGGTTGGGGAGTAAAGCCCTGAGAAGCTCTGCCATCATCTCTCCCTAGCCCCACCCGAGGTATAAATGCAGGGACTTCCTACACTTTTTCTCACATTCTTCACTGAACCCCATATCTGTCACAATCCAGCCTTCAGCCTTAAAACAACAATAGCCTTGAGACTGTGTCATCCAAACCTAAGCCCTTCTGTCTATCTTCTATTAAAGCAACTCTTTTCTCAGTGATTTCTTAGTCAATCCCAATTGAACTGCCAACAGGGTGTCCTATATGAGGTTCTAAGCAGAAAGGACAAAATCTCCCCAGACTTTCATTGGTAATAATTTTCTAATACCTGGCAAGTGAAGACAGGGAGAGAGACCATGAGGGAGCCATCAGGGAGCATGGGAACCAAGCTTCAATAAATTAATCCAACAGATAGGCATACAGTTAGGATCTGTGATAAGCAGTAAAAAAGGAGCCTCCAGCGAGGCCAGCCAGCCAGTGTGGGGCTCATAGAATGCCTAGCCTCGCACTCTAAGCCACCAACCAGGCATCACACAGGTACCCTCCTAGCAAACACAGAGTCCTAAATCAGCCCCAGTGCAGATGTCTTGCTTGGGAAGGGGATAACTTGCCTCTTCAGCTGACTCCACTACTTCAAGGGCACACGTGGTTCTGTCTGTCTCTGTACTGTGCCCATGTGGATTTTCACAGATTGTATGGACCATACTCTAGATGTCAAAGCAAGAGAATGGGCTGCCATCCAGCCATCTCAGGCTCACATTCCCCGCTGAGAAGCTGGAGCTCAGACGAGCCAAAAAATAATTGTGAGCTTGTGAGTTCCTTGTTTCTCAGGGCTTTCTTTCCACTTCCATGAAACCATAACAGAAGGTGGCCCATTGGGTTCAGGAGCTGTCCAGGGTTGTAGGTTCCCAATTTTCCCATTTGGTGGGGAGCTGGCGAGAAAGACAGTCATAACGAACAGTAGTCAGCTATTTACTGCTCATGGGAGTTGAGAGAAAGTCGAAATTTACATCAAGTGTGCGTTCCACAGAGGTCTCTCGGGCCAAGGTCTCTCCTGGGGGCTGAGGAGGAGCAAGGCAAGGGATCCCTAAAGAGCCTGGGGGTACTTGGGTGTGCACTGGGACTGCCCTCAGTGCTGGGGAGTAACCATGGCAACGTACATGTTCTTCTTAACCGTTGCGGGCCTGCAGAGAGACAATGTGTTGCTTTTCACAGGAAATCACAGCATTGACTTTCAGTCCTTTGGGTGCCCACATTAGAATCAACATGTCCCAAAAGAGGCATTATCTTCTTCTTTACACAGCCTACCCCCTCTCCTAAAGCCCACTGCCCCGTCCCTGCTCCTTGCTTTGTTAATGGCATCACCTATGGCCCACAATAGAGACCCAGAGTCATGCATTTTCCTTTACAGCTGGCTTTTGGAACTCTCCCACAATTATTTCCTTACCTTGGGTCCCCCACCCAGCTATGGGCTCCTCAGCTCTGGATGTCATCGTTCTTTCTATATCCTCATGCCCGGCACAGTCTCTGAGACCTGGAAAGGGCTAATATTTATATTGGTTAACCAAAAGCACCCAAGGTCAGGGGCACCTGGTGTGGTGAGTTAGGAAGCTGTGTTTGAGTTATCTCCCAGCAAAGTGGAATTTGTAAGTGTGATGTAGGGGCACAACGTCCCAGGGCCCCCTGTGCCAGCATCGGCCTCTACCAGAGGCCGGGAGGTCCACTTCCCAATCCTCACTCTTCCCTCTCCAAGGCCATGTCTGTTCCCAGCTGACCCTACGTCAGGTGTGGCTCTAGGAGTGCCAGTCAGAGCTGCCTGCTCGATCTGCAGGTTAGGCCAGGTAGGAATTTTGCAGCTTCCAAATCAAGGCCAAATCTGGTTCTCAGAAGTCTGTTTCCATAGATACTATGATGTTTCCTACGTAGCACTGAAATCCCAGAATCACAAGTCTCTTAGAAATTCAGAGATCACTGTGTCCTCTAGATAAGGAAAGTGAGAGCAAGGTGAAGTGGCTTGCCCTGGGACCAACCTGGACTGAAGGGCAGGTTTCTTGGCTCACATGGACCAGTTCTTGGTACCCGAGAGCAAGCATTGGCCAACTTTTCCTGTAAAGGGTCACAGAGTAACTACTAAAATAATTGGGTTTTGTTGGCCATACGGTCTCTGATGCAGCTACCTCACTCCGTCCACTTAGTGTGAAAGCACCCATAGCCAATATACAAATGAATGGGCTCGGCTGTGTTGCAACCCAACTTTGTTTACACAAACAAACAGCAGGCTGGATTTGGCCCTCCGAGCTGTGGTTTGCCCATTTCTGCTCCAGACCTCCTGTGGTCCACAACGAACAACAAGGGCATCTCCTGACTATGTCAGCAATATCCTTGAGTCCTCGTGCAGGCCTGGTGAAGCCGGGTCTGCATTTCCACGAGACCCCCGGGGGGATCCTATGTGTGCTGGAGTTTGAGAAGCAGGACACTGGTGAGCCTGGTCACTCCCCCTAAGAATGCCAAGAAGAAACTTCATAGATTAGAAAAATGAGACCCAGGGAGATTTGTGGACCTGCCCGTGGTCATACAAATTGGTGGGAATGGGACTAGAGCCCAAGTCCTAGTATTTCAGCATAGAATTCTTTCTGCACATGCCAGAGTACCCGCCCCAGTCTCCTCCTTTCTGGCTGGCCCTGACCCAACTAAGTTCACCGGAAATTCAAGAAAAGTAGTCCCTCATCCTTCCTTGGCTGACTTCTGAATCGAGAGGGCTCTGACTCCAGCTGTGTCTCCTCCTCTTCCCCCAGCTCATCCCTGACCAAGACCTGGGAGGGGCTGGCGAGCTAGAATTGTGCTGCTGGAGGCCGCCCAGCATTGGCAGGGGCAAACTTGCTCACCCAGCTTCAGGCTGGAGTTAAACTTCAACTTAATTCCTGCCTTAAGAAATTCGCTGCCCAAAATAGAACCCAGAGCCAATGAGCCCTTCATTTTTCACATGCAGAAGAAACTTCTGGGGTAGCTCTTTGGCAGGTCTAGACCTGTTAGATTTCCCCCCCTTGGCTTGCCCTCCCTTGGCCCACGCACCAGTCCCCGTTTCTCTGTAGCAGCTTCTTAGTCATTTGATATCAGGCGTCTACTAAGACTCAACCCACAGCAAAATCCAGGCAGGCCACTCTGCTCCACGTGGCCTGGACACTGGTGTTCTTCATCTGCTCCTAATTTAGGTAAGAAATGTTTCATGTTCTTAAGTAATCAATTAATATATATTGGGCTGCTTTTTACTGAGCACTTACTTATGGGCCAAGCCTGTTGCATATTTAATTACCAATATTCCTTGACTTACAATGGGGTTACCTTCTAGTAACACCATGAAAATACAGTAAGTTGAAAGTATATTTACTACGCTTAACCTACCGAATATTGTAGCTTAGCATAGCCTACCTTAAGTGCGCGCAGAACGCATATGTTACAATTGGGGAAAAATCCTCTAACACAAAGCCTATTTTATAATAAAGTGTTAAATATCTCATGTAATATAATGAATCCTGTGCTGAAACTGAAAACCAGAGTGGCTGTCTGCATAGCGGTCATCTGCCCCGTGATCATGTGGCTGACTGGAAGCTGTGCTGTGCTGCCCATGCCCAGCAGCAGGACACGGTATGGTACCGTGTATCCCTGGCCTGGGAAAAGACCAAAATTCAATATGTGAAGTATGGTTTCTACTGAGTATATTACTTTTGCATCACCATAAAGTTGAACAATTGTTAAGTTGGAAACGTTCTATATTTAATCCACTTTATGGCTGAGGACACTGAGGTTAATAGGGTCCCATGGCCCACAGGACAGGACAGAGCATGGATTCAAACCTGCCTTCAAGGACCTGTAGGGCTCCAGGTGCTGCGGAGGATGCAAGCAAGAGTGTGGGGACTCCAGGAGCTCACAGTCTACCTACAGGAAATACATGGAGAGCAGTTCTGTTAATGCCGGTACCATAGGTGAGCACCACGGAGCGGCAGAAGCAGAGTATCATAAGAGTGTGGGGGGCAAGACAAGGAGGTCTTTCCTTAAGAACTTGATCCCTGGCTGCCAGTACTATGCCCTGCAGCCAGGAGGTGACCAGGAAATATTTGATGTCTGAATGAATGAATGAATGAATGAGCGAGATACCGAATGTGTATGTGCTCACAGGTGAAGCTGGCAAGGATTTGAAAAGACAGTGAGTGAGAGAAGGGGAGCATAGGTTAGAGCACCAGCATGCAGAGGTGACAAAAAAAGAAGGCTGGAAAGGTAGATATCTATGAGTCGTGCGCCATGGGATTTGTCCATGATCCTCAAATAATAGGAAGAGAGGAAAAGGTGAAGGTGTTCAAACCCAGAGCAGTAAGATGGGAGACGAGTGTGCAGTTTGGGTTAGAGGACAGGGAAAGGGAAGGGCAGCAGGCGACCAGTTCAGAAGTTAATGAGAACAAAAGCCAGCAGGGAGGACAGAGGAAGGGGACGCTGCCCAGTGGGTGGTTCCGCTCTCCCCCACAAACCACCCAACAGCATCCCAGCTTCTACCCACATGCTCCGCCCTCCTGTCTGCCTCCACACCGCACGGCTCCCTTGTTCGAAGAGAGGAGGCCTTACACCGGAACCTGGGTCTTTTCCACCTCCAGTGTGCCGCCTGCACCCTCCTCTTCCCATTTTCAGGCCACTTCGTCCAATACTGGTTAAGCATCTCCTTGAATTTAGCACTAGATGCTAGAAATACTTTATACTCATCATCTCGTTTTAATCCCCTGCAGCACCCTTGAGAAACACTTTATAATTAGAAAAACGAGGCTCAGGGAGGTTAATTGACCTGTCCGAGGCCACACTAATTGGTGGATCTGGGACTAGGGCCAAGTCTTGTTATTGCAAACATGGTGTTCCCTTCATGTGCACCGCAGTACCCTCCCCCACCCCCCCATCTCTGGCCAATCCTGACCCAACAGCCGGAAACAGTCCCTCCTGATAGCAACTCTCTACTTCTGCCTTTCTGGGGCAGGTGGGTGGTGTGCACATCTCTCCGAGCTGTGATTAGCTTGGTGGGTGTAGATGTCTGCAATGTACCTTATTATATGTGTCATGCCTGAGAATCAGGTTTGAGTTGAGCTGGAAAATCTCACCACTAATTGATTTATTCTATTATATACACCGCACCTGGAACCGAAGCTTCTCAAGCTCAGTGAGCAAAATAAAGCCAGCTAATATACCGACAAAATACCAACAATAGCATTTCACATTCTAGCCGAGAAAGTCAGCATTCCATTTAATAAGATCGCGTAGCCAAGGAGTGTTCCCTGAGAGGAACCGAGGAGAGGCTCAGCCTCTCCATGCTCATTTCCTGGCCATTGGACATCCTATCACTCCTAGGTATTTTGTCTCTGCCTTGAGTTTTTTATTCCTAGTTTATTTTTGGAGTCAGACAAGCCTTGGTTTGAATTCCGGCTATCCCACCTGCCAGCTTGGTGACATTAGGCAGAACTCCTCAAGCCTTCTGAGCCTCAAGAGTTTTGGGGGGTGTTTGTTTTCTTTTGTTTGTTTGTTTTTTAATATCAAGATAATAGTTTCCACCTAACAGAGTTGCCATGAGGGCTAAAAGCAATAACCTTTGTAAAGCTTTAGGCCTGGCCCAGAGTCTGTGCTTGCTATTGGTCATTTTCTTCATTTCTTCACTGGGACCACGCAGTCAAGATTCCCCGTATCTCCACTGCCTCCCAGGCCTTCTAAGACATTCTCACTCTTGGTTTTTCTTGGAGGCATAATGATGTCAGGCCCTCACTTCAGAGCCATTTCCAGGAGGCCATTTCTTCCTGAGAAATTTCCTGCCACATGACTTCCCCAGCACACTGCATCTCTCCTCCTCAAACACCTGACCCTTGGGCATAGAGGGGATTAGAAGCCCCCCTTTCACAAAAGACGGAGCTTTCGTCAGAGCCCTGCCCAACCCAGGAACAGAAAGTCACACAGAATGGAGGTCCCACTCTTTCCTCCCCACTTCACCACACAGAAGGCTTTCAGGAGCCAACAACAATGTCCATGGTGAACCCACCCTTGCTCTTTCTCTTGCCTCAGTGTAGGATTGCACAGAATGTTCTGTCTTCTGCACAGTGTAAAGAATGGTAAATGCACTTGACCCAGACAGTCAGGCAATCTGGTCTCTACTTCTGTGGGAACAGCTCAAACAGACTCGAAGGTTAGATTGCCCCCACCCAAGTCAGGGAGAATGGAGGCCTTGAGGAAGAACGTGACTTGCCTGAGGTTACTCAACTAGACAGCCAGAGCAGAGACAAAAATCCCAGCTCTTACCTGCTAGATCGACACATTCCCTTTCCCTCCAACCCTACAGCCTCTCCTCTTCAGAACACGGAGGTTCTGGGCTGTTTCTCCTTCCTACCTGTTGCCATCTGGATTATCCAGAGTCAGAGACCACTCAATACCCTCTCTTATGGGGCTTTACAGACCCTGGGGAGTAGAAGAAACCTGCAAGCCAGTATGACAACAGCAGGGCACAAAGGAAACGTCCCTAAAAGGAGGTGCCTAGCTAGACCAGGGCGTCAAAACCATGCCTGAAATATCTCCAGATCCTCCTCAACTCTCTCCTTGCTCAGCCCAGGAACAATGGATCACTGTGGGATTGTATCTCTCTCTCTTTCTCTTTCTCTCTCTCTCTCTCTCTCTCACACACACACACACACACACACAGGAATTCAGGGAAAGGAAAAGAACTAAAGGAACCCATTTCCAAATAAAATGCTGAGCCTCCATTCTGCTTCAGATTTAAAGAAGTAGGAATAGGGATGCTACATTTGCCAGGAGGGGCAGTCATCCTAAAAGCTCAAGGTCACAGTATCTCTGGCCATCCTGCTGTCTGCTTTTCTTCTCAGCATTTCATTCTTCCCTGACCTTCTCCTCCCTCTTTTCCTACCCACCCCTCCCCCATCATCCCTCTCCTCTTTTCCCTCTTTTTTCCCCCTCCTGCACCACCTGGTCTGGGTCACATTAATGACCACCTGCAGAGGGCCGCTCACTTACCATGTCGCAAAGACAGGATATGCTGGAGATACCCCTTCCCAAGGAACATAAAATCACAATAACTTCTACTAGTCCTTGAGGGCTTTCTGGGCAGGGCTCCTGATTGGTTCACTTCTAAACCTCACCATAAGCCTGCCAGTGAGTTATTATATCTCCATTTGCCAGATAATTAGAAAGACTGGGGTGGGGGAGGATGCACCGGGATGGCTCAGTCAGTTGGGCATCTGACTCCTGACTCAGCTCAGGGTCATGGATTCAAGTCCCATGCTGTGCATGTTGCCCACTTAAAAAAATAAGACTCAGGGAAGCAAAGTGACTTATCCCAAGGTGATAAGACTAGTGTGTGCCAAGCAGTAGTAGTTGATGTCTGTCCAGGGCCCATGCTCTGTGCCCCACAGCTTATCTCAGGAGCACATTCTTCACACTGGGTTTGCAGAATGCCAAGGAACAAGGCCTCCTGCCTGCTTGGTTTGCGGGCAAAGGTCTCTCTGCCTCTATCCTGTGACTGAGCTTGGATCCCTAGGAAAAGCATTGGTCCTGGGTTATTCTTCTGGGTAGCTGTAGTCGAGATACCCAAGAGGCCAGCTGGGAACGCACCTGGTGAAAATCCTGTTTGTCAGTTACAGCCTTCCTTACTCACCCTTTTGTGCCCAAGGAAAGCCCAGAGCCCTTCCCTTACAGAAAATCAAGAAAGAATCTTGTGGGATTCTCCATCTCCCCGTGCCCAGGCTATTTTGGGGATGCCAGGCTTCTGAGTTGGCTTTGAAGCTCTTTAGCCTGGAGCATTCTTTCATCTGTGCAGACCAGACCCAGTGGGGAGCCGAGGCGGTCTGCTCAGTGCCTGGCTTTGTGGGGCTCTGGGTGCCTGAGCCTCCGAGGGCACGTGGCCCATCTCCATGGAAATTTGGACCCAGGAGAAGGAGCCCAAGGTGACACCTGCCACAGCCTTGGCAGGCCGAGTCTGAGAGAGGCCTGCCAGCTGCCATTCACCTGTCTGGACCATGGGGACTGAACCTGGCCCCACCACAAGGCAGAGTTCCACTTGCATCCTTTCCTTCTGAGGATCGTAAGAAGGCCCACCAACCCCCTACTCCCCTCCAGTGTAGGTCAGCTTCTCCCTAGAAGAGGGATAAGGAACATTTCTAATAGCTGTTTATGGAACACCTTCACATTCTTTAACTCTTTTGTCCTCAAAGTAACTTATGAAGTAGGTTTTGTTATTGTGCCTTTTATGGGGCAGGGACCTGAGGGGAGTTTTGTCATCTCCAAAATTCATATGTTGAAGCCCTTATCCTCTACCTCAGAATGTGACTGTGTTCAGAGATAGGGTCTTTGAAGAAGTGATCAAGACAGAATGAGGCAGTGAGGGTGGGCCTTAATCTAATCTCACTGGTGTCCTTTTAAGAAGAGATTTGGACACGTGCAGAGAAATGCCAGGGACACACAGCCTCAGAGGAAAGGCCATGTGAACAGGTGGCCAGGGGGTGGCCATATGCAGACCAAGGAGAGAGGCCTCAGGAGAGACTGAACCTGACAACACCTTGATCTTAGCTGTCCAGCCAATGCAACTGTGAGAAAATAAATTTGTGCTGTTTCAAGCCCCCCAGCCTCATGGGATTTTGTTACGGCAGGCTTAGCCAACTGACAGACTCAGGAAAGATTCAAAACCTGCCCTATATGGACACAAGCTGTTGGCCCTAAACTCCTAAACTTGTACAGTTTCTCAGAAGCTGCCGTGAGCACTATGACTCCTTATTTGTCTGCCAGAGGCCATTTATCAAGTAGGGACAAATTCCTTTTTGCATTTCTAATTAGTCAGACACATACCCCTGCCAGGAAGACCTTCAGGTGAGCATCAGCTAACCAGTGCTCCCCACTGAGCTGATAGGACTCCAACCCAAAGCAGGGACGCCCAACATCTCAGCTCACCCATGCTGCTAGAACCCAGGTAAGGGGACAGTGCCCACAGGCATTCTAGGGTGTGGGGCAATATGGTGGGATGGTTCAGAAACTCTCTGGGTGCTGTCACGTGGGGTTTCCACACGTCCATTGGGGGTTTCTTGGTTCCCTGGGTTGGCCCATTGCTGTTCTCAGCCTAAATCTGGAGTATGACTGACTAAAGAGGAAACAGATAGGATTGGGGTTGAGAGTAGCAAGGCATCCTGCTAGGCTAAGGATCTCCCATGCTTCCCTATGATATGGCAAGCAAGGAGTTAAATCACACCACTAATATAGCCTGAGCTTCCTTTGCATCTGAAATGATTGAATTTTCATTAGTGTGAACCAGAAGCCAAGATGAGGATGGTCATTAGAATTATGGATTAAGAGTGAGAGGCAATGGGCACATGGGTAGCTCAGTCGGTTAAGCGTCTGCCTTCAGCTCAGGTCATAATGCCAGAATCCTGAGACTTAGCCCCACGGGACCCTCCCTGCCTGGTGGGGAGTCTGCTTCTCCCTGTCCCTCTGCTTCTGCACCCCACTCATGCTCTCTTTCTCTCAAATAAATAAATAAAATCTTTTTTTAAAGAGAGAGAGAGAGGCAAAAACCAGAATGGGTCATCATTACCTGTTATATACATATTAATAAATTAATTCATGGAAAGCCTGCTACCAAGTTCAATCTAGGCAAGTAGTTATCATTATTATTATTATTATTATTCACTATCATTTTCCTCTTTCAGGTCAAACCTTTAATGTCTTTGGCACTAAAACATGTATCTTATTCAGATTATTCAACCAACATTTTTTTTTAAAGATTTTATTTATTTATTTGACAGACAGAGATCACAAGTAGGCAGAGAAGCAGGCAGAGAGAGAGAGAAGCAGGCTCTGCACTGAGCAGAGAGCCCGATGCGGGGTTCGATCCCAGGATGCTGGGATCATGACCTGAGCCGAAGGCAGAGGCTTTAACCACTGAGCCACCCAGGCTCCCCTATTCAACCAACATTTATTGGAAGCCTTCTGTATGCCAAGAGGTAGGCTAGTTGCTAGGGTTACAAAGATAAACAAAACAGAAAAGCATCCCCACTTCTAACTCTCACTGGAGTTCGGAGAGTGATATGTTCAGAAACAGTTGTCTTTCTCAGAGATCCACTGTCTGAGCAAAGGACAAGGAAGAAGCATGGTGCTTGGGGTATCTCAGGAGGGTAAACAGGAGTTATCTAAGCAAAAGGACACCTGTGGAGGGAACGGGGCCAGCTACAGATAACTTTGAATGCGTGTCCCTTGGGCTTCCAAGGTTCCTGAAGGGCCTGAAGGAGGGAGAGGACAGATCAGACATACCCCTTCACTATGAATGCTCTGCCAGCTTTACCTGTTAGTAGCGAGCTCCAATCCCACCTGCCGACAGTGGGCAGGACTAAAAAGATAAAAGCAAAATGGGACCATTGAGATCAAAGTAGAAGAAGCAGAGAGAAGGAAGAGTGAAAGTGTGAAACTATGAGGACCACAGAAGATGTTTTAAAAATTTGGGGACATTTGTACGCACAGCTCTAGGAAGGTAGCCAGCTGGACGACTGGGAGCTATCAGGTTGAATCTGGCAGAAAAGGAAAGTAAAACTAAGAGATTTTTAGTGCCCACTCTATGCCAGACACTTTAGCATTCAGCTCTGCCATTTCGATCTCATAACCACACTTGGTTATTATTCCTAACTCCTAATTTTCAAGTGAAAAAGCCCTAGGTCAAAGTAATTAGGAAATAACTTGTTTTTTTATCTTTTTCACTCCAACTCCTGCTGTATATTTTGGGCAGTTCTATTGCCTAAGGCTCAGGTTCTCAATCTTGAGCGTGCCTCAGAATCTTCCAGAAGGCTTGTCAGAACACAGACTGCTGGGCCTAACCCCCAGAGTTTCTGATTCAGTAGATCTGGGGCGGGGCTCGAGTGTTTGTGTTTCTAACAAGTTCCTGGGCGACATTGGTGCTGCTGCTACAAGACCACACTCTGAGAAGTGATCCACCCAACATCCCAGCCCAGTGGTTCCCAAACTGTGCTGCCTTTTGGAATCGCCTGGGGATCTTTAAAAACAAGCACTGACACCTAGCTCCCAGGCCCACATATTCTGATGTAACTGGTATAGATGCAATCTGGGCATTGTTATGTGTAAAAACTCTCCAGGTAACCGTAACCTACAGCAAAGGATGGTGACCATTGACCTAGCCTCACTTCGCCTTGACGCTAACACCCATCACCTCCCTCTTCTTCAGCTGCCCAACACTGGGGCCATGGGAGGGACTTGGAATGTACTAGCACTGCTCACCGCATCTCTCCCAACCCTCCTCTTCCCACTGGCTCACAACACCTTCTAGAACTCATTACACCTCTCGCTCCCTTCTCCCTTTCCTTTAGTCCTTCATCTCCTTCCCTATTCAAACTAGACCCTGTGCCACAGCAAGTGTTACAGCCATCTCTTGCCCACCATCAGGACATCAACGCCCTTGTTCTTTCCTTGACAACACTTACCTGGAAAAGTTTGAGGATCTAAACCAAACTGCAGTGCAAGGAGGCTTCGTGAAGTTGATGGCGCTTGACCTGAGTCTTGATGAACAAGTAAAAGTGGAAATGGGCATTTCAAGCAGGGGTACGGCATACACAGAGGCACAAAGGAGAGATTACCTGGAAAACTTCATGCTGTTTGTCCATGTCAGGCACAGGTACCTAGCCCTAGAGTGTCAGGAAAAGGCAGCCTCTTGACAGACGCCTTGTTGCCTTGGGCAACAAGCCAGGGAGTTTACATCAAGTTTACAGGTATGAAGAGCAGTCAGTTGATAGGGTTTTTTTAAATGATTTTTAAATTATAACATTAATACATACTTCTAGAAAATATGAAAAATGTAGAAAAGCATCAAGTAGAAAATAACAGTGGTCTCGAATCTAATGATCCAGAACTCAACACTGTTAGGATATTAAGGGAATTTATCCTTTTCTCCTATGCATATTCTTACTTAGCTCAGGACATGCTGTGTATAAATAAGTGTGTATCTCACCTTCACACTTAACGTCATGGACATAGTTAATGTTTTCGAAGTTTTGTAAATATCTTAATGACAGCGCAAAAGTCTATCGTCATGGATACTGTATACTTTATTCTCATACAGACGGAAATGAGGAAGGGGGGATGTCACTGCTATAAATGATACAACAGTGTTCATATTTGTGTGCACTTAGATCCTGTCAATGATTTCTTGTGATTGGTACCAAAAAAGAAATTAATGAATCAACAGTATGAAAACTGTAGACTCCCATTGTCAAAGTTTTTGCCAATTTGCACTTTCATCATAGGTGTGAAAGAACGCACATTTCAGCTTCCCTTGCCAGCACCTGGTGTTATGATCGGTGCCACTGAAGGATTTTTGGTATGAGGATGACATGAGCGGATTTGCATTTATAAAATCCCATACTGGGGGCTGAGTCAAGCGGGCCAGATTGGAGCTGCTATTGCCATCCTTGCTGTTCTTGCTTTGTTTCCACATTCTCCTTTTTTCCATTTCCCCATTCTTCATCTTTTTTTCCTCCTTAGAGAGTGTATATTAAATGTTCCCCGCCCACAAACACAAGGATTTTTGCCAGGGGCAGAACTGAAAGGCCTCACTCTAGTGGTTGCAGCAAACTTGTGCACAGCTCAGCGATCCTCTTCCTATAGGGGTCAAAAACAAACAAACAAACAAAACATTCTAGACAATAATTCTCCTTATGTAGAATTTTTTTTATATTTTTCAAAGAACTTGCCAAGTGATTTATTGCTAAATTAATTTCTTTCTGCATTCTGTGACCGTCCAACCCTACATATCATTCTGTCCCTGGAACATCTTTTCCCCTTCTCCTTCTTAACCCAGCATTTATCCTTCAAGACTTTCTTTAAAAGTTTGTGACATCTTCCTCCCTTACTTAGCCCTCCCATACTTACTCACGCCTCCTGTCCTCACAGTTCAGTTATAGCATTTTCTACACCTACTACATTTTCTCCCTCTTGACCAAGAGTCCTTCAAGAGTAGAACATTTTGTATTCCCAGTTCTTATCTGGCACTCAGTTGCTACTCAGTAACTTATGAATGAATGAATGAATGAATGAATCCCTGTTTTACTAAGGTACATGAACATTCCAGCTTAAATACTAATGAGTTGAAAAGTGTAAAGAGAGACAGTATGGAGGTGATGTGAATTGCCAAAACCATAATCTGAATCACTGGTACCAGGTAAAACAGACACCTGGTATACCAGATGTCCTGATCCTGGATTCTAAGTTCTAAATATTAATTGATCTGTGTGCTTGGATGTTGACTTGCACTCTATTCTTTTTCACTTTAAGTCCAAATTTGATTTATGCATAAGTATCTCTGTGCTAAAGGAAGTAAAGGGAATTAAGTGATGTCAAAATATCCCAAAATGTGTATCAAAGAAAACTACCATGGGCTGTTTATGAGTATCACACAAAAGAAAAGACTTGTGGTCCCATAAGTTTGGGAAACAACATGAAATAGATTTCCTTATCTCAGAATCTCATGGGAGGCATTGTAAGAAAAGGAAAGAAAGATCAGCTAGGCAATGGTGGAGAAGTAGAAGAGCAGTTAAGTATTCCTCCAGTAGTAGACAAGGGTCATCCTAGCCTCTTTATGCCAGAGAAGATTCAGAGTACAAATTCAAAAGCAGAACGGCAAAAAGTATACCAGTATATCCTAGCCCCTTACCCTGAATTTATCTCCTCAGTCCCACATGTGTGTAAGCCTCTGCCCCCCACCCACCCACCATGTGGATGAGATCAGCCTTCATTACTTCTCTTCTAGAGCCAGGAAGCAAGGTAATGTGTGGGAAGTGATAGCTGCAAGGTAATGTGTGGGAAGTGATAACAACTTAAAGCCATTCAACAGGAAAATTTGTTAAAAGACCAAGACATTGTAAAAGCTGAAACACTTGAGTCTATTAAGTCCCCTGCTTCTTAGAACATTTTGTTACCAGGAAATGTTTCAAGGAGGGAAAACACTGAACTATAACAGCACTGTCAAATACTGAAGCCTGGTACAAAGAGCAACATTTTACAAGACATCTGTCTTTCTGCCATTAGGGGAACCTCTGAAAAGTTCTGCTTCTTTTTCCTCCTACCCCAGTATAACTCCCCCACCTTCCTTACCCCTAGATACACTCCTCTGTTTCTGTCCTCCCTCCTCCTCCTTCCTCCCTTCCTCACTCCTCTCTCATTCATAACCTGTGCTAATTTCACAGACACTGTTAAAATGGGACAGTAAGCTAAGACTACTCAATGGTTATTTAATGCTCTTTGGTAAGAAGGGAACTAATTAAATGACTAGAGGTTTAGATATTCGTTGTTTATTGGAGCCAAACTCTTTAAGAGAGCCTGGAGCGTTCTCCTAAACAAACACTGCTCTTTCACGGCCTCTTGGTCCAAGACCAAATGAGATGGAGAGTTTAAGAGAGTTTAAGAGACAGAGGAGACAGTATCTCTTCATAGATACGGAAAAAAAAAAAAAAAGGAGGAGAAGGTGAAGAAGAAGAAAAAGGAGGAGGAGGAGGAGGAGAAGAAGAAGAAGAAAAGGAAGGAGAAGAAAACAAGAAGGGGGAGTGGGAGTGGGGGGAGGAGCAGGAGAAAGAAGAAGAAGAAGAAGAGGAGGAGGAGGAGGAAGAAGGAGGAGGGGGAGGGGAGGGGGAGGGGGGGGAGGAGCAGGAGAAAGAAGAAGAAGAAGAGGAGGAGGAGGAAGAAGGAGGAGGGGGAGGGGAGGGGGAGGAGAGGGAGGGGGAGGAAGAAGAAGGAGAAGGAGAAAGGCAAGGAGAGAAGGAGGGGAGGAGAAGGAGTACGGGAGTGTGGGTTGAAATAGAAAATAGAGGGGAAAGCTTCTGTGTCTGTCACAGGAAGACCAGCGAGCACTATTTGTTGGCAGCTGCTGTCCATCAGTGATCATCAGGAGGTTGGATTGGAGCAGTGTTGACACATTTGTGGTCAGCCCCATGGTCTGCTTAACTCTTCATTCGAAATATGTCCATCAAGACAATGTTTTTAAACAATAGTCTTCTAAACAAAAAAGTAAAGACAAGCCCAAATATCTCCTTGGCAATCTTAACAAACACCGTTACGCTATAACCAGGAGGCACCTTTGACAAAAACTGTCTATTAAATAAATAAAAGCATTAACTTTCTTGTTTAGGGATATTAGTAGGATGTTAGTGACTGGGTACAATCTGTGAGAAAAGTACCTTTGCCTTAGTAGGCCAAAAAAAAAAAAAAAAGGAAGCTTTAAAGAATCCGCCTTTTTGTTTTGTTTCTGTTTTAACTACTAAAGTTGTGTGGTAAAAGTGAGTCTTGTTCCCAGCATCAAACCTTGATCCTGCCATTTCACAAGAAATCAGGCAAGGGCAGCCCTCAGGAACTCTGAACAAAAGATATCTTCCAGGTGCTGAATCAGGAGGAACTGCCACTGTGAGAGACCTTCGAGCCTATGGGACTCTGAGCCTGAAACTCATATTTTCTGTCCCACTTTTTCTACTGTGGACCCAGAATAATCTGGTGGAGGTGAAATACTCTCTTCCTTGGCTCAGATGAGGCACCTGGTGTCCTGAAAGAGGTTGGCTCACCACCAGCTTCCCACAGGCCAAATTTGAGGTCAATTGACCATCCGTCATCATCAGTAGGGCCATGATGTTGTTCCGATATTCAGAGAAAAGAAACTTGAACCAGCTACAGAGAAGGACTTCTGTCACCATCACTTCCTATCCTAAACCCAAACCCATGTGTCTTTAGCTGCACTGGTGGGGAGGTGGGGGGAGGGGGTTGGAAATCATTTCGGAAATAGCTGGTTCATCATTTGTTCCTCTCCATTTGAAGAAGCTTCTAGAATTGCCAACCTATTCATTGGATGCATATTAATGTTCTGAATGAAAACTTTTTTTCATTAGAATTGGGTTTCTGTTCATAAAAAGTACATGTATTGACCTTTGGGGGAAATTCCGTATTCATAATTAGTTTGAAAATGCTGTTTGGTGGGAGATGAAAGGGTATCATTGACAGATCTGGGTTTCTGACCAAAACCAGCCTGAGGAACAGAGAGATGTGTATGCACTGCTTCTGTTTGTCTCACTCTGCAGACCTCAGTGACCAGCTCCTTGAAGTGGTGGGGCTAGAGGGAGCCATGGAGATGGGGCAGATCTACACTGGCCTGAAGAGTGCGGGCAGGAGGCTAGCCCAATGCTCCTCTGTCACCATCAGGTATGTTTCCTCATTACCCAGCAGCTTCCAGGTCTTCTTTCCCCTCAGTGTTCTTATGGACAAGGACTAGGAAGCCATCTTTGGATTTCAGTGCAGGGAGAGTGCAGGACGGAAGCCTGATGAACTTTTATAAAGAGTATCTTTAGAGACATTTAGTTTCCCAAACCAGGTATAATGCAACCATCCAAGACATCAACTGAAGGGTCCACCATGACCTGTTTGTTATTCCCTTGTAATGAATTGGTGAAGTTCTCTAAATAGTATAAGATTATGAGGTCCAGAGAACCAGAGGTTCAACTCCTTGCCTTTTCTTTTCTTTTAAAATTCAGTTAACCAATATATAGTACCTCATTCACTTCAGATGTGGAGTTCAGTTATTAATTCGTTGCATGTGACACCCAGTGCTCATCACATCATGTGCCCTCCTTAATGCCTATCCCCCAGTTATCCTATCCCCCCACCCACCTCCCCTCCAACAACCCTCAGTTTGTTCCCTATAGATAACAGTCTCTCATGGTTTGTCTCCCTCTCTGATTTCTTCCCTTTCAGTTTTCCCTCCCTCCCGCTACAAGCCTCTGCTCAGTGTTGCCTTTCTTATCTTCACAAATTAAGATGCTAGATGTATGCCAGGGAGCACACTGTGACAGAAACCAGGTTCTCTGCTCACTCTTTCCTGGATAGTGGCCTTAGAAATACTATGTCCTGTGTGCCTTTGTAGAGTCAAACCATCAACATCAGCCCATCTATCATAATTGCCTAAGAGGGTGATGCTTTTGCAAGGTGGGGCCGTCACAGTCTGTCACTACAGGCTGCTGGAACAAATTCAGTCTAAGAGAGGGCATCCTCTGATTTGGGTTGCTTCTGTTTAGTCAATAAAACTCATCAGATTCTTCTCCACCTGGTTATTCGAGAAGTCTTTATTCCCTTCCTTTTCCCCCATTCAATTTTTACAGTTCAAAGCTTTTAGTGTGCCTTAGGGATCTCCTGGAAGGGCCAGAGTATGCAGACTTCCCAAAGGTATTTGACCACAGAACTCTTTCTTCCCAAAACCCCTTGGGTGAGTGTCCTCAGCACACTTTTAAGAAAGTGCTGCTCTTGGCACTAACCAGTATCTTTCAGAAAGATCCCCAGAGCTGGTTCCCTGACACCCCTTAGCTGAAGTCTATCCCACTAACCCATTTCTTCATTCCCTCCCTGTATCTTCTTTGTCTTTTCCATTATTACTCAGAGCTTTGCTTGTTTTCTCTCTGGGCTGTTGTTGTGCTGGGCGCCTGTTTTCCACATTAATCTCCATACTCCCTTCCTTGTCTATCCTCCATGACTCTGGCACTGAGTAGGTCCAGTCTGTTTGCACGGCCAAGCCATAGCTGACACAGATCACGAGAACATAACGTCTTAGTCCCCGGGGAATCAAAAAAGCCACGTGGAAGAGGGAGGACTTTTTCTTCACATTCAGTAAACCTATTTTCAGATGGAACAGAGGGGGTGAGCCAAGATCCCCATCCTCCTGGGCATTTCCCAGACACCCCCCTCAGCCCCAAGAACCAAAATGCCACTCTCTCCTCTTATGATCGGTTTTATTATTAGGTTTATTATTTTTTATTATTAAATATTCTCAAGAGGAGTCAGACAGTGATCGACATTGAAACATAGCCCGTGTCCCTTGTTTTATCATTTCAAAAGCAGGGCAGATGACAAACCCAGGTGACAGCTTCCCAGCCAGTGGGTGGCAACAGTTTGTTCCCTGCTCGCCCGGACCAGAGGCTTCTGAAAGGACTTTCCTTTTCTCCCAAAGGCAATAGAGAACAAATTCACAGCTCTTCCCCAGAAGGAAGTCTAAAGACCTCATCTCTCTCCTTCTAAGAATCCGTATGGCAGAGAAGCCTTGTCCCCAACGAGAAAGCAACACTGTCTTCTCTCCTCTCCTCCTACCATGGGACGGTATTCTCAATGACCCCATTTCCCAGCTAAGCCAAGTTCATAGTCCATGCAACCATGGAGTGCCCTGCTGTGCAAGACATGAATGAGGAGAAAGTTAGGAGCGGGGGCAAGGCAAACACACTCAGACCTGAGCAGTACCTTGCATAAGTTAGAGACATTACTTCATTGACATGGTGCAACCTCTCAGTCAACAGGGAAACCAGGCCTTTTCCCATTTCATAACCTTTCCCATTTCACTGTGGAGTTTCTGGCACAGTCTGCAGGCCCTCCGGCTGGTTGTTGACTGAGGGTCTGCTCAGCACTGGCGTTGCCATCCCTGTTGCCGCTGTTTCCCAAACTTCCAGCAGTGGACCTCCCTCCTCACAGCTCACCCGGGACAGTGTTTCTCGAAGTAGGATCTGAACACCAAAGCAATGGAATGGCCCATAGCCTGAGTTGTGACCCCAAGACCTGCCTGGTCAGAATTCCCGAGGTGGGCTCAGAAATCTATTTTTAACAAGCCCTCCAGGGCAGTCTTAGGGAACCACTCCGAGGTGGGCAGAGGAGGTCCTCCCACTTCTGTCTCCTTTGTGGGGACCACCCTAAAATTCTTGGACTCCAGAAGCCTCAGAGTTCACTGTGTTCTCTCGGTGCTTGGTATTGCAGGACAAACAAGCTGCTGCCAATGCAAGTGGACGGGGAGCCCTGGATGCAGCCCCCTTGCACGGTGAGTGTCTCCAATCTTTGGGCCAAGGGTGAGAAGCTTTATCTTGGGCCCCTGTGGGGGCACTGGCAGTGGGAAACAGCTGACTCTCAGAGTTGCCTGGCATTTGGGGAAATCATCCAGTGCTGCCTGTCTTCCACTTTATTCATCCACCCATTCACGTCCCTGCTGAGACTTCTGAACACCCACTCTGTGCCAGGCACTGTGAGGGACAGGTTCCCAAACCCAATGAGACAAAGACCTGTACCCTGAAGCGCTCACATGTACAGCTGGCGAATTCCAAGACTTCTCTGCAGTATCCTCGGGCATCTCCTCTTGAGTCATTGCAATGGCAAAGAACTTGGCCCCCCAGAAGGAAATCTGCTCTGTTGATGAATAAGTCTAATTGTTAGAAAGCATCTCCTGTGTAGAAGCCAAATCGGTACCCTGGCCCTGTAATTTCTGCCCAGACATTGTGACCCCCGGAGCCCAGGGGGTATTGTGGGGGGGCAGGGGCATACCCCCCGCCACGCACACACTTCACCACCAAGCCATGGACCTGAACTCCCCTCTGCAAGGGGAGACGCCAAGTTCTCGCTCAGCACCCAGCGCTGTGCCTTGTATGGAACAGGGTCACAATGATACTTGCTGAACAGTGAGTAAATGCTGAACAAATGAGCAAACAAAAGAAAGGGAACATCCTCCTTCCCCGACTTACCATACCTACAGCAGCCCTCCATTTAGCACAATGACGGGGCCAGGCATCCTTCCTGCTTAGCTAGAAACCCAGCTAAAAACTTGGTGGTGAAGAGAAACACTGTCTCGATGTTCGGGGCCAGGGTGCTCCCTGGGTCATTACGTTAATATCACCTTCAGTACTGTGGTGACTGTGCAAACCTCCAGAGGCAAAGGCAATGTTTCTAAGCTCCCTCACTTGTGGAGTATTCAAATATCTCAAGAACCTGCTATTTTGAGCCCTCGGAACACCAAGTTTTCTTCTACTAGAGGAAGGGTTTGCATGAGATTTCTACCAGGCCTGAATCGTAGATGTGTTTCCATCACTCTTGGTTCCATGTGACTTCTGTAGATTATAAAACTGGCCCCTAGAGACAGACTCTAGGGATGGCAACTTCTATAAAGGGTATCAAAAGCAGAGATTTTTCTGCAAAACCTTACCTCAATCTTCTGGCTTCTATGAAGACTAAGAAAAAGATGAAAACACACTACAGCAAAAACTAATAATAGCTTACCACTTTGTTAGAATTAGAAAGGATGGAGGAAATTTCTACTACTTATAATTTCGATGGAGCTAAATTGAGAAAAATCTATCCAAACTCCTCTTGTCTTCTAAAAAAAGGCTGGAAGAAATCAAATCCTCTCCCACCTGGCTCAGCAAGATCTGGAAACTGGATTGCCATTTCTCTTTGTGCAAGGACTTGGTTTTTGAAACAGCCCAGTGCTTCTCCTGTCCCCACCCTGACCCTCTCTCCGGGCCACCCTTCAGAGATTTCAGTTCACTGGGAAAACACGAGATGTGACCCAGTGATCTTAAGACACAGTCCAAGGATAGCCGCATGTAAAGATACAGGCATCTGCTCAGGCTCCCATCACAGAAAATCAGATGGGGCGTCTTCAATGACGGAAATGTATTACTGTCCCACCTGGACGCTGGAAGTCTAAGACCAATGTGCTGGCGGGGTTGTCATGGTATGGCTTCTCTTCCTCACTTGCGGACAGCTGCCTTCTCTCCGTGTCCTCACATGGCGTTTTCTCTGTGCGTGCACACTCCTGGTGTCTCTTCTTATAATAAGGATGCCAGCCCTCATGGTGTAGGGCCCCATCTTTCTGACTTTATCTGCCCTTATTACCCCTTAAAGGTCCTGTGTCCAAATATAGTTGCAGTGGGGGTTAAAACTTCCATGTAAGAATTTGGGGGAGACATAATTCAGTGCAGAACAGAAAGTCACCTTCAGCTCACAATAGTGAAAACGAAAGTACGCTTCCTGAAACATTTTCCTGAAGACATACATCAGCTGGGAAGTAATTCTGAATGAAAGGCTTAATGACAGGACATCTTGACACAAAACAACTTTTGGTAAAAATTGAAACCAGTTAAATTAGAATGAAGGAATGTGGGAGGCATAGTAAAAAAAAAAATAAAAAATAAGTAAAAATTTTAAAAAATAAATAATTTTTAACAATTAAAAATAAGAGGGGATAGTAAAAATATAGTGAAATTTTTCATTGTCTGTCTTCACTTTGATAATGAAAAAGCATAAACCAGGAGAAAATTTGAATAATTAGATAATCACTAGTGAAATAAAAAACAGGGTGCACACCTTTCAAATCTTGGATGCTTTAAATTTCATGAACCCTATCAATGTCAAACCAGATAGAAAGCAAATCACAAGCAAACATTTTAATTTTTTCAAGTTTTCATTTTAATTCCAGTTAGGTAACATACAATGTTATATTAGTTTCAGCTGTACAATATAGTGATTCGACAATTCCATACACCACCCTAACAATAACAAACAAACTTTAAATAAAAATGTTCAGGTAAGATGAAAGAGGTTAAGTCTAAATATATCAATAGTGACCCAAAAAATGTGCTAAAATTCCCTGTTAAAAGCACAGTACTCTCATATTGGGTTAAAAATTAAAATTCAATGATGTGTTTCTTGTAAGAGAAGCAAAAGGACATATATATCTTTTTATTTTATCTTTTATCAAGCATAGAGAAATCAAAAGTAAAAAATTGATTAATTATATATGATTAATATATAGATATGATTAAGATATAGATTAGATATGATTAATTATATTAATTTTAGGCAAACTAACCTTCCAACATGCCAAAAGCATGGAGTGGAATAAGAAGGTCACTTTTCATTTGATAAAAGGTACACTCATTTCTGAGATGTAGTAGTCATAAAATTATAGGTGTGCAATAACAGAATCAAAATATATACTGGGAAAAACAGGATGAATATATATTCCAAGGAAAAAAATAGATACAAAAGACGAAGTTGACAGAGATACAAGTATTGAGAGGCTTTAAAATATTTCTTTCTGCCTTTGAGGTCAAGAAGCAAAAATAAAATCACAATATGGATAAGATAACTCTATAACCTATAAACAAATTAAATATCTCAGTTTTTTTCAAGGATCCAGAGCATATTTACTAAAATAGATCTTAAACTAGTTCACAAAGAAGAAAATCTATATAAAGCCAGAGGGAAAAATCATAAAGGTTATTTTATTTGATCATAAGGCAACAAACCCAGAAATTAATAGTAGAAGGTTAAATGAATAAACAAGCAGAATCCAATCATTTGGAGGTTTTTAAATCTCCTAAAGAACAGTAGATCCAAAGGGAGATCAAAACCACCATCACAGACTATTCCAAAAATAATAAAAATCAGAAGGTTCTCATTGAAAAACTGCAGAATATAGCCTGAAGTGTATTTGGAAGTAAATTCAAAGTGTCATATACTTTCATCATTTAAAAAGGGGAAACATGTAATGAATAATTGCAAAATTAGAAGAACAACAGTAAAACAAACTGAGGAGAAGCAGAAGGAAGAAAATGGTAAGGCTAAGGAAGAAATTACATAATTAGGAAGCAGGAAAATTGAGAACCTGTTCTTTAAACATGCCAAATATTTAAAAGCCCAATTTTAAAAACAAAAAAATAAAGATCAGAGACCTTAAAATATAAAATATATACTGTAATGAAATATAAGTATAAATGTGATGGTTTCATTTAATTATAAGACATATCTTGATTCTAATAAATTTGACCTTCTCATGAAAATTCTAGGTAACTTCAAATGAAAGAGAAAATACCTTCAAAGAATTACATCCAAAATGATCTTAAAACAGATGGTCATACTGGTGAGTTCTTCCATACTATTGGGAAATAAATATTCATGTAAACTCTTCT
The DNA here is from genome assembly GCF_010015895.1 of Lontra canadensis. Classification (NCBI taxonomy): domain Eukaryota; kingdom Metazoa; phylum Chordata; class Mammalia; order Carnivora; family Mustelidae; genus Lontra; species Lontra canadensis. The sequence continues at coordinate 7,912,600 of NW_022631050.1, read as the reverse complement.
GAATTATAAACAAAAAAAGGAAGCCACCTGATCCATTTCATGAAATTAGGACAGCTACAAAAACTGAACAGAAATTATGATTTTTTAAAAGATTTGTTCATTTATTTTGGAGAGATGAAGCATGAGCAGGGAGAGAGGGAGAGGAAGAGAGTCTCAAGCAGACTCCATGCTGCACATGAAGCCTAACTCAGGCCTCAGTTCACAACCCGGAAATCATGACCTTAGGTGAAATCAGGAGTCTGATGCTTAACTGGCTGAGCCACCCAGGTTCTCCTATTTTTTTTTTTTAAGATTTTATTTATTTATTTTGAGAGCAGGAAGATGGGCACAGGGAGAGAGATTGAGAATCTCCAGCAGACTCCCCATTGAGTGTGGAGCCTGACACGGGATTCAGCCTCATGACCCTCAGATCATGACCTGAGCAGAAACCAAGAATGAGACACTTAACTGACGGAGCCACCCTGGCACCCCAAAATTGTAATTTTTAAAGAAAAAAACTCTTAGGACACTAAGACCAGAAAAATACTCAAAATATCCCTCAAAATAAGAAAAAAAAAAGTATCCTAAGCAAATAATAAACATTTTATTTAATACTAAAAAACTAGCAGAATTCTCATTAAAATCCTGGGTGAGACCTATACGCTAATACCATTTGTAAGTTTTAGCCAATGCCATATAAACAACACAGAAAAAAAAATGTAGCCATTTGGAAAAGAGTCAAAACTGTCATTATTTGCAGATACTATGATTATGTATATAGAAAGCTAATGGAATCAACTGAAAACTCCAAAGATTAAATTATTTCAGTGAAGCTCTATAGAAAGATAGACAGAAGTTAATAGCCTTTGTATATTTCAGCACTAACTAATCAGAAGAAGATAATAGAAAAAATTAAAGTATCATAATAGGAACAAGCAAAACCAAAATATTAAACTGAATTGTGAAGAAAAAATTTAAACTAATAAGACTTAACCAATATAAAAAAATATATATAGATATATTTGAATTTTAAAACATCCCATGTTTCTAAATAGGGATCCCAACCAAAAACCCAATGCAATTATTTTTTTTAACTTGACAAAACAATACAATAGTTAAGGTGTTTTATGAAAGAGCTGTGAGGAAGGACTTGCCACAGGTATTAAAATAGTTAGAAAGCCACAATACTTGGCATGATATTGAATAGATAAATCACTAGTACAGAGGAAAGCCCTAAGAAATCCTAGTATACATAAAGCCTATTAAAAAAGAAGAAAGAACATAAGTTAATTTGAAAAGAATGGGCTCTTTAATATAGAGTATCAAAGAAATTGCCAATTTGGGAAAATGTCATTATATACCGAAACCTCTTACCTCCAACTATACTCCAAAAACAAAATCAGAAATGAATTATTTAACAATTAATTAATTAAAAATTAGGACTACCTAGGGGGGAATATAGATGACTATAATCACACTGTGAGCATGGACTTTCTGAGAAAAAGGTGACACATTTGACTGCTAGCACGTTGAAGTCTACAAGTCAAGAGTCAATGCAGAAATTGTAAAGGCCAAGGTCAAGATGTGTGCAACAGCTATCTCAGATCAGGTTCATTCCCACAGTGTCTAAAGAGCTCTTAGAAACCAGGAGAAGAGGCAAAAATGCAATAGTGAGCAGACAGTTCACCGAAGTAATACCGTGGACATCCAAAGCCATGAAATATTACTTAATATCTTAAGTTAAGGAAAAAGGGGGAAAGAATTTCAGATTGAAATCGTGAGAAAACCATGCCATGTTTCACTTGTCAAAGTAGCATAATTTCATTTCCTTTTTAAAATAATATTCATTGCTGTCGAGGTGTATAAGTGGTGAGATAACAGTATAAACCAGAGGGGCACCTGGATGGCTCAGTCAGTTAAGCCTCCGACTCTGGATTTCCGCTATGGTCGTGATCTCAGGTCCTGATTCAGGGGTCCCACCTGAGGCTCTGCGCTCAGCAGGAAGTCTCCTTGGGATTCTTTCCCTCTGCCCCTCCCACAACTCGCATGTGTACGCATACTTGCTCTCTTGCTCTCTCTCTCAAATAAGTAAGTCTTTAAAAAAAAAAAAAAAAAGGTACAACCAGAAAGCCATTCTGGAAAACAGTGGGAGTCATATATCAAGAAGAACCTTACAAATATTAATATAATGGATCCAGTTCACTTCCTATGACCCTTAAAATTTTGTTCATTGTTCTTTTAGAAATTTATTTTAAATAAAATATAGGTTATCAGTGAAAAAAATGGCAGAAAAACCCAACATTTAAGGAAAGGGTTAAGTAAGCTATGTGAGATTCATCAAATAGAATAATTTTCTGTCATTGAAAGCCATGTTAATTAATATCTAATGACATCAGAAACATTTACAAAAGAACACTAATGAAAACAGATTAATCAGAAAACAGATTAAGAAGCTGATTTCAGGGCGCCTGGGTGGCTCAGTGGGTTAAAGCCTCTGCCTTCGGCTCAGGTCATGATCCCAGGGTCCTGAGATCGAGTCCCGCATCGGGCTCTCTGCTTAGCAGGGAGCCTGCTTCCTCCTCTCTCTCTCTCTGCCTGCCTCTCTGCCTACTTGTGATCTCTGTCTGTCAAATAAATAAATAAAATCTTAAAAAAAAAAAAGAAGAAGCTGATTTCAAGGTATTAAAAACATATAAACATACAAATAAACCAAAAAATATATATAAGTTCCTAAAAGTTAACAGCAATTACCTCTAGGTGATTTTTTAAATTTTTCCTTATTTCCCAAATTCTCAAAAAGGAGCATATGTTTTTTTATACCTATAAATTATGTATATAAGAATTGTATTATTAAGAAAACTAGCCTTGTGCTTACAGCACAGTCAGATGACTTTTCATGTTTTATCATCAGCTAGGCAGTATAATTTGAGGCTTAAAATTAAGAATATTCCCCTGCAGTTAGGATCTCAAAGTGGAAAGGGATTCCAGTTATCTAGTCCAGTGAATCCCAAACTTAAGTGTGTGTCCAAATAACCTGAAAGGCTTTTAAAATACGGGTTGCTGGGTTTCTGATTCAGTAATTCTGGATGCATGAGAATCTGCCTTTCTGACAAGTTCCTAAGAGATGCTGATTCTGTTGGTGTAGGGACCATACCTGGAGAACAAATAATCTAGTCAAATTCCCTGACTTATCAATAAATCCCAGATTTCTCCTCCACCACTGGCAAACCCAACTGTCCAGCTATATCTGAAAGCCTCTGGTGGCAAGAAACCCTCTCGTGAAGCAGGGCATCCATCCAAAGAACTTAGATAGCAAAGACCTAAAAAGATTGTACAAGCGCTCTCCCATCTCCCCGAGGCTTGCTTTAAGCAGGAGTGTTTCCCAAATGACTTGGGAAGGGTCCACGCTTATAGTTACTGACCATTTTGCGGGACATCATCGGAGTCTTCTGCCCAGAGGGGGCAACGTTCAGGAAGGAGTCCCTTAGTCTATTGCTTCTCTTGGAGTAATAAAAATGTGTTGATTTGCCGGAAATGGCCCCCCAAACAAACTCAACACTCAGCACTAGTAAAATTTTAAAATGTACTCCATTCTAAAAAGGAAATTACATGCTGCAGTGGTTTTGTGAATTTTGAGCTATCACACAAGAGCCTATGAGGATTCTCTCCCTCATAGAGCAGAGAACTAAGAAAATGGGGCTGCTATTCTCAGTGCTTGTTCTAGAATGTTGTAAATCTCTTGAAAGGTCTTTAAGAAAATCATAAAGACCTCAGTTAATTGCCTGAACAGCCCAATTAGCAGAGAAATTTGGGTTCTAATTACAAAGATATGGGATGTTGTCTTTCCTTCGGGGGTTAAAAAGGCAAGCTCCACCATGTCCAGCTACCTCCTCCAATGGGCTCTGAACTAGTTAACCCACTAGTTAGCCTCTCCCAAAGAAGGGGATAAAAGACTGACATCTCTTTGACTCAAAAATATAATCTACTCCTTACCTTCAGTTACCTATAGCACTGGACTCCATAGACCACATCAAAAGCTCATGTTAGCCAGCATCTCCAAACTCCTACCCCATCCCATCAAGACCTTTGTCAAAACTGTGGAAAAACCAAATGGGAGATCTGAATTTCACTTCCTCCTCTTTGCCCTGGAGGCACTAACAAGCAAATAAATTGCTCAGCTAGAGAAAGAAAAAGGAGAAGTAAGGGACTTCCATCATCCAAAAAAAAACAAAAGACAAAACAAAAAATGGGCTCTATCAGCGGGAAATGTAGGCAGTATATCAGCTGCCCCTGTCTGTCCCAAACATAGCCATCTCCACTACCAGGACATCCTTTCTCTCTCCTGGGTCGTGCTCATCCGTCAGTACTTCCACGGCCCGTGCTGTCAAAAGGCCGTGCGCTGGTTCAGGGAGTAGCGTCATGAAGAAGATGGAGTCTTTCCTCACAGGGGCTCTGGTGCCCAGGAATAAGAAAAGGCTCACCACAACACAAGGACATGTGCCACAAGTCACTCTAGTCCATTAGTGCTCAATCACATGACACAGACAAGCTCCGTCAGAGTCCCTCTGGAATAAACATAATGCCCATCATAAGGCCCATAACACAAAATGGTACTTGATATATTCTTGGTTTGCTCTTCTGGGGACTGCCACAAAACAGAAAGATTTCCTCCCCTTCTGGAGGTCCTGGGTGGTGAAAACCAACATTAAGAGCCATTTGCAGCTTCCATCACCCAAGTTATGCTAATTCTCCACAATGTCTTTTGGTTTATCCTTGTCTTTCCATATCCTGAGGACTTCTAAATTTAAACCTGGCTCACCATAGTACCCTTTTAGCCAGAGTCTCCCCCACTCCAGCTTACCCTGACAAGAGCTGTGGAATAATTTCCCTGGAACTCTTTTCTTCATCATGTCTTTATTCTCCAATTTAAAAGTTATCATGGCTCCCCATTACCTCATATTAAACCTGGCCTCTGCCATCTTCCCTTGAAAACCCTAGACTAACCACCCCACCTGCATCCCTGACCTCATCTCTCATCCTTTGCCCTGCACCCAACCAGTTCATATGTGGCCCTTCCACCTGGTGCCTTCCCTTTCTCTTTTCACCAGTACATCTCCTTCCCTTCCTTTTAGCTCTTAAAACTCTTCCTCAGTTGCTCCATCCAGACTCTTCTCCTTCCTTACCTAACTTCTTTTTGACCCCACTTGGTTTATCCCTATATTAATTCAAACTTGTGGATGGGTCTCTCTCTTCAAGAGTTCCTCTTTGGTTCTCTGTGGCCACACTGCCATTTCCAATGACATAGAAACCATGAGAATGAGCTCATAGATGGCTTCTCTTGACATACATCTTTCTCCTTCACCTCCAGTGTAAGATAACAATTACTCAACTAACCATTACATTCCATTTCACAGTTCACAGCAGGCTTTCATGGACAGGCTCCCATTGGATCTTCACAACAACTTTGTGAGGAAAACAGGACAGATGTTACTATCCTCATTTTACAGTTCAGCAAGCATGGCTTTGAAGGTTAAATGATTCATCCAGAGTCTCACAGCAAAGAAGCAGGAGATCAGGGACCCAAACCCAGTTCCTTGAATCCTGAGTGCTTTGTTCCCACATCATCTTCCTACTCTGGACATGTGTCACACTTGATAAATGCTGATGGACTGATAATGCAGATTAGTAATGTGCAGTGTCATCAGGCCACAATTCAAATAGGGATTTAGCATTCTGAAGCCATGCCCTGAGGATAAGATTGGGAAGAAAGACAAAAATGAGAATTCACCAGTGTCTTTCACTTCCAACTGACTTAAAGTCTGTAGGAGAAAAAAAACTCATAAAACCTAAAATTAAAAAAGAAGAAGAAGGAGAAGAAGAAGAAGAAGAAGAAGCAGCTTTTAAAAAGAAAGTTGGTTTTTTCCTGGAAAGCTAAGAAAAGAGGAAACACCTAAGGGGCTCACTTGAAACCTTCCACATGATGTGACTCGGGTCAGATGTCAGACTAAAGCCTCTAGGTTGACTTGAAGTTGACTGGCTAATATCTGTGCACCGTCTGGAGCAGTGGAAGTGAGGACTCTAAGAGCTGGACTGTATCTGTTCTGCCCTCTCTGTGGGACCTTAGGCTAATCCAAGGCTCATTTAGAGCCTTGGGCCTCCATTCCTTTATCTGTCCTGCAGAGAGGTTGAATGAGATGGTCCCTGAGATCTCTGGCTGTGACATTTTGAGAATCTATGAATAGCAAGGACACAAGACAGGTGCGAGCTGATCACCACGTGGGAAGCTCACACCTGTCTCTCCCCAGTGTTTCCGCCCCTCACTTCCAGCAGTGCCAAACTCCAGGCCCAGTGAGGGTCCAGTTGCCAATTTTGAAGCTGTTCAAGGACAGTTGTCCTTCTGCATGGGGCTCCTTCCAACCCAAAGCTGGCCTTCCTTCCATCCTCTGCAACTCCCTCGTAAATTGCTGGGATTTGCATGCCACTAATTCATTTATGCCTCTTTGCTTTTAGATTAAAATTACTCACAAGAATCAAGCGCCTATGATGATGGGCCCTCCCCAGAAGAGCAGCTTCTTTTCACTGAGGAGGAAGAGCCGTTCAAAAGACTAAACAATATGCCAAATGCCAGTTAAACCAAGAGAGAAAACAAGAGACTGTAACACACACAAACACACACACACGCACACACACGCACACAGGCACACTCATCTCTAACCAGTGGAAGCAAAGCCACCCATCAGGAAGAAATCTTCATCTTGCCCTACATTCTCTCTGCTTCAACAATGGACACACCCCAACAGAGTCAGCACCAACAGAAAATTCTGAATGGACTTAGGGCCCACCAGGGTGTGGTTGGCTCATACGGCAACCTCCACATTCCCAGAAGGCCATGAGTGGGACTTTCTGAGACTGAAGGAGAAATCCCCCTTTCTTCCCACCAGTCCTGCAAGTTCCCTCATGGACGCTTGTAAGAAGCAGGCTGCAGGTTTCCTGCCTATGTTGAGATCGGATGCGGCCAAGGGAAAGAGCTCCCATTCCAGAGAATTTACACAAAGGTCCCTCTGTACAGAGACAGACGGCCTCCAGCTCTCAGAGCATAACCCTTGGCAGGGCTCAGCAAGCTCACGTTGGTTTCTTAGTCGTCCTTCAAGCGGCAACTTCTCCCTGAACTTGCTGAGGAGGCAGAAAGGCTGTGGAAAGCTGTGTTTCCATTCTTGGTTCTCCACACTGTCAGTGGGCACTTGTTATTTTCCCAAAGCTTTCTCCTGGTGGCTGTGTGTTTGTTTAGAGACGGCTCCAAGAGCCCCCAGAGCTGCCTTCACAGCACACCTTAGATGTGGTATTTATTTTCTTAGTTCTGTGAACACCTGGGAGGGAAAGCAGAGAAACTGGGATTTATTTTTCAAATTGGTGTCATAATATTGTGTAAAAAGGGAAGAAAAAAAAAAACCACCCCCAGTTTCTTTCTTTTTCAAGCCAAAACGTGTTTCCTGTTTAAGTTCCAAGCCCTGGTGGCAGACTATTCCTGAAGGCAGAGAAGAGGATAAGGAAGGGCCTTTTGCTCAGAAGACCAGGAGACAAACCATCAGGTGGTTCCCACCTGCCTCTTTGTACCTATGACTCCCAGAGCCCGGCCTGAGGGCCCTTCTGATGGTCTTATGTGTGTACATATATGTAGCATATATATATATATATATATATATATATATATATATAGGGGGGGAAATATTTGTAGACTAGGGACAGAAAAAGAAAAAGAAAAAGAAGGTTTTTACTCCCCCATTCCACCATTTCATTGTTAAGACACATTTCCCCATGGCGATCATGAGACTTAAGGGAAATGAAAGTAGCTCCTTATCATAAAGAGACTGAGAATTCCTATTCTGGATTCTCAAAACAGCCATGAAAGATATGCTGTACAGAATTTACTCTCCCAATTGCCAGAGATAGCAAGTCTTAGGAAAGTTAAGAGACTTGTCCATGGTATCTTAACTAATGTGGTTTGGGAGTAGGTACCACTAAGAGGATATTTATTAGAGGAAAGAACCCACACATCTTAGAATAGGGTCATTTCTGGTCATGGAGAAATTATTCCATTCGAATCCAGGTTTCCAGGGAAGAGTGAATGTGTAGCACATGTGTGGATGGGATAGGCCCACACAAGGAAATGAGTGCCGCATGATGCTTCCCAGAGATGCTCTCTGGCCTAAACTGGTAAGAAGTTGGTCTGGATTGAAGGCACTAGACATATCATGAGATTAAACTCTCCACATGTCAACTCATCATGGTCATGATGGCCTCTTAGTCTGGAAATGCCTCTGGCTGTAGGGATGACCTCAGTTGGAGACTCGCGAGAAGGACCAAGGCACCTTCTGCAAGGTGCTACCAGCCAGTTCCCAGAGGCATCCCAGCAGAGCTCAGTGGGCTTCATGCAGTTGGTGCCAGCATTACCCTCCTTTCCCCGAGGGCAAGTCTGTGTAGAGCATTTGTCTTGGCACCTTTGCTCCATTGGACCTCCATCCCCTCTGAGATGTCTTAAGAGGACACGTGGCCCCACTCGACATCACTCCACTGAACTCTCTCTAATCTCCTTGCACTGAGTCAGGAGCTTCGCACAAGGAAGGGAAATTAAGATCGTGTGTACACACTGATCCTAACTCTGAAGGAAGCAATCATCTAGGACCACCCTGCTGGGTGCAACAGCGCGAAATAGTGGGTGAGGGGACAACCAGGCCACCTGAAGAATGTCTTGAATGATGGGATCCTTGGTGACGGGACGGACTAGCATGCTCCAGAATAACAACAGGTACTATCTTGGAAGCCACTTGACTTTGAAACAGAGGCAGATTCGGATTTGAGGTCACTGATTCGGAGGTATTTACAGCAGTTTTTTGTGTGTTTCGACCCTGATCCCCCAAGATTGAGGCTGTTGAGATGTGGCACTGTGGACAGGTGAAACTGAGTCTCAGAGATTCACAAGTCAGAGTGGCCCCTGCCTGTTCATGCCCAGGACTTGGAGTGTCGCCTGAGAGACATGTCCCAAGGCCCCCCTAGAACCACAGAGTATAACAAGGCAGTGGAACAGTACTTCCAGTTTGGTAACCTCAGTAAGTCTAGTGTTGTTGTTTAGTGTGCTATCGCAACCCATCCCTTAACTACTGTGACCGTGGTTTCTTCTGGCAGAGTACTTCACCACAGTGGGCCTCCCAGCAATCTCAGAGGTTGGTGGAGAAGGTATTAATATCCCGATGTTAATAATGAGACAGTGAAGCTTAATGAGGGTTCGGTGACTTCTCAAAGTCACACAGTTAGGAAATCAGTGCAGAATCCAGTCCCTTAGTCTTCATCCTGTTCTGATTGTAACCATGCCACAGACTTGTTCCCACCCACCCCCATGGCTCTACCCCACCAGCAATAAAAATAATGAAACAGAAAGTCTTTAATACATTGTGTTGCCCCTGGACTACTCAGCTGAGAGTTGCATCTCATTATGGCTTGGTCTTTGTGGATTTCCTCCAGTGAGTTGAGAATGGAGATAGGCTTAGTAGAATGATTATATTTCAGGTCAGAGACCAGCTCCTCTCAAGATAGTTCTTTCCACAGATGGAAAAGATATGTTAAAATTGCCAAATAAATTAGGAAATACTTGGCAGAATCTGGAAGAGCCTCCAGACTGGCGTTACATAACATGCATATACATTATACATATGCACATTATATAAGGTGACATAGTACTTAATGTGCTGTATATATTATGCAAATTACATATTTGTGAGTAATCATGATAAATATAGAGACCCACTAATCACTTTTTTACACATACTCAGTGACAGATTAGGAAGTTACTTTGCCAGAGAGTCTTAAAACTTACTCTCTCCTGCTGCTTTGGTTCCAATTCCTGACAAAAATAATTGCATCAACTTCTCCCATCTCTAGCCCCCTCTCCTCTTGGCCAAAATCCTCAGTTACCTCCTGTCCCAGCTAGGTTGTACCTTCCGTGGAACACACCACAATTGTGTTCATAAAAATAGAATCATGGGGTTGGGAAGGATCTAGACTTCCAGAGGCCCCTACGTCCCAGGCCTGCACCTTAACATCCCTAGTCAAGGGTGTGCCTCATGTTAATATCAAGGGGAAAGGGAAGGGAGGAAGAGTCTACCAACCCTTCAAGGAAAGAAACTTCGTAGTGTTCCTTGGCCACCGGTTTCCGGGATCCAACAATAACCAATCAGGAAGTTACTTCAAATGTCTAAGTCTCCACAGCGTATCTGAGACCATACTTTCCCAAGACACGTTTCACAAAATGCTAGTAGCCATAAAATGCTCCATGAAAACAGAGCTATTTGATCAAGTACTAGCTCCCTTTCTAGGAGAGACATAGAAAGACTTAGAATTCTAAGAATTCACAGTAAAGAATTATAGGGCCCTTTATTTGTTTGCCAACATCTATAGATTAGAAATACTACTTTATGCCCACCATTTCTTCTTTTTGTTCTCAGTAAAGACAGGGTCACACAAGTAACCATCCGTAGCAATAATGTTCCAAAAAGTACTTCTCTAGGACAAGGAGTCTCCAGTCTTAAGACACTCTTTAGTTTCTTCTAAGTAACTATTTAACTATTTTTATTTTTCCCCTCTACATGCTTTAAAGCAAGAATTAAGATTCTCGACTCTTTGCCCCCTGGGGGTTGGGGGGTGGGGAAGGAGGGATTGGGGACACTTCATAGCTGCCGGGGGTCAGACTTCATCTGTGTAGCTCCAGAGAACAGAACCAGGTCTAAACAGCACAGTTCTAGAGAGGTTGATTTGTATTCAATGTAATGCCTGCTTTTTGAACTGGCCAAATAGGGAAGGGGTTGCCTTCCAGGGGAGTGAACTGTTACCCACTCTGAGGGAAAGGGTCTTGACCTGGTTGGGTGGGGAACAAGCAATGATCAATCTACCTTGTCCAACAAGCTATTGAAACTGTTTTTGTCAGCAATAGTGTTAAATCAATATCTGTTACTTCCTTTTGAAAGGGTTACCTCAGTATCCCCTGTTTTCTGAAAGAATGAAAATGACTCCCAGAGACATTTCTGGATCAGTGGGTACTAACCAGATAAACCACACCTAATACATGGCAGGGTTGACCAGAATCGTTGACATCCTCCACAGACAGCTAGTGGTGTTGATCTCCCCTTAGTAGCTTAGAGAGTTAAAGGAATGAGGTTGAGTATTTAGACAAAAAGAGGTCCTGCCTTTCTATTGGGGTCCATAATGTCAGTGTGGAACTCTTCTAGTCACAAATATCAGACCTGCATCTGGTTTGCAATAACAAGGAAAAAGAAACCATCCCACACCTCAAATATCAATCAAGTTTTAGATAAAACAAGAGAGCATGGAGCCATTGTTTGTAGCTCACCTTGATGTCCCATGATGCTGGAGTATGTCTTTCAACTTTCTGCTACAGAGAGAAAACAGGAAAAGGATACAGGAAAGGGAATTCCCATTTATCGCTTACTGGATACAAGGCACCATGTCAAGGTCTTTTCATGTGCTGTCCCATTTAATCCTCAGAACAGCCTATGATATGGGCATTGTACTTATTTCACAGATAAAGGAATTAGTGCATGGAAAGGTGAAGTACCTTGTCCAAGGTCAAAAAGATAGTAAGTAGTAACAGCTAAGACTTGACATGGATTTGTCTCACCAAAAATGAATGCTTTTACTACTATACTTCAGTGCTTTTAACATTCTCGTCCGTTCCCAACCCTACTATCATTCTGGGTGAGGTTACATGGCGCTGGCAAATTGATCTATCAGGTCTACCTCTGTATAGCCATCTAACCACGTTCCTTCTAAAGAACTTCCAGTGCTTGTTCATATTTAAACTTAACAGCCTCCATGGACAGCTGGAACCCCAAACCTCAACTTTGCAATCAGATTGGCAGCAAAAACTTAATCTTCAATGTTTCAAATTCTAGTGGAATGGGACTCGTCTCCCAGGGCTCCCTAATAGATTTTCTGTTCAATTCCGTGGGTGGGAGAGCAGCAAGCAGCCTTCTCAGACATAAATGCCATGGTCAACGGTGACTGGCCTGCACGGGGAAGGAGGGCTGGTGTTGTTGAAGGGAGCCTCCAGCAAGAAGGCTCTGCATGTGCTCCTCATTAGTGATAGGCGTGGGCTGGGCCATCTGTATTCCGCAGGAGAACAGAATGGCAGGCTGCCTTTCAGATGCCAAGAGAAGCTATCTAATGGGAAGATCCAGAGAGCTCAAAAAGCAGACAGGCCTCTTTCCTCATGGGGATCTCTGTGGGAAACCAGGGACACAGAGAACCAAGGGGTTTGGGAAATTAACGGTTTAACCTGCTGGGCATCCACGCTGGCCACCACTTCATTCTTCATGCCTGTGGTGCAGAATGGCAAGCTGAGCCCTGCGGCCTCATCGGCTCGCTCAGCTCCCTTAAATGGAGCCCACGTTATCCTGAGATCTGTGGCTGCGTTGACAGGTGCATTACAGCAAGCCACCAGAGTTTGCAGGGAAGCCTTCAAGTCTCCCAAGGACCAGGAAGCCCTGCAGCTAGGAGAGACCATATGATTGGATGCTCAGCACAGATTCTAGAGAAATAATCAGAAAACATGAGGACAACTCTAAATGCTCCAAATGAGGAAAACACAAGTTGGAAGTAAAGAAGAGAACGTATAACCCAGTACCAAACATGTAGTAGGTAATGAGTAAATGTTTCTTAAATGAATGAATAGCTAAACTGGGTGTCTGCTCCTCTATCCTGGAATGGGTAGGGGAAGGGGAGGTAGAGGCAATGAAAGCTTTTTAACTAACAACTCGGGAACTTGAAACCACAGGATGTAGAGGGAGCTCATGGGGGCCTCTAACTACCCAGACATCTGTTGAGTGATGGACACAGCTAAATATGGATCATCAAAGGGCTTTCTAGGTCACATGGAGGGCAGTTGCATGATTCAGAAAAAAATGAAATTCAACTTGGACAGAAAGATAGAAATATTTGCAATCTACTTCTTAGCTATCGGGTCAGAATGGACAAAGACTAAAAAGGCAGCAAAAGTGTAGTTACAACACAGTAAGAGATCGGCATAATAAGGTACAGATTCAAGAGATGAAAAGACAACTGGAGAACGGGTTTTGTTTTTTTTTTTTTTAGATTTATTTGGGCAAGAGAACTGAGCACTATAGTTAAAAAATGAAAGAAAGGACCGACAGATCTTTTTTTTTTTTTTCCTTAAGGCAGCTTAAAGTTGAGTTAATTGGAAGATGGACATGTCCAGGCATTAATGAAATTGCTAGTAAATAACTATCATTTATTGTGTGGTCCCAAATCTATTACTTTGATGACCACTGTTAAATATCACAGGCACTCTAATGAAGTTGGTGGCATATGGTTCCCTACTTAACAGACAAGGAAACTGGCAGATCTGTCAGTATCCCTCTTCAAAACCAGGCCTGTGCCTGCAGGGCCATTGCTGATTCCTCAGAGCTGCAAGCACTGGGGTAGGGATTTACTACCCCAAACCAAGCCCATGTGCACAACTCACTGACTTCCATGTCAAACCTGAAACCCGAGTCCACAAAGCTGGAGTGGGAAACAGCCGCAGAGGCCCATGGAGGAGGAGCGGATCTGGGCTATGGAAGGTGCGTGCGCACCTTACCCTCCTTTCTTGTTAGGCCCTCTCTCCAAGGCGCCAGCTGGGTCTGGTCCTAGGACCTTGCTTAGACGGCAGACAGTCAACAATGGCAGCTGGTAAAGAACTCACCAGATCAGGGTGTTCACATAGTATGAAAGATCACCTTAAAGGATACAGAGACCATATTAAGGACCAGGAGAAAGTGAAATGAGGTCAGGAAGTCAAACATCTGAATTCAGTAACAAATACGTAAAGGTAGAACAGAGTTCCAAAACATCCTTTTAAAAATCTGTTGGGTAAATCATAATTTGGGGTAAAAAGACTGCTTCTAGAATGATGCAAAAAAATTTTTTGAACTTTTTCCTCAACAAAAAACCCAAAAAAATCCTTTTAAAAATGGAAACTTAACAAGAATTACAAGTTGAGGGGTAACGAAATACTTTTTTTCCTTAGACAAGACAAAAGGAAATTAATTTCTAAACTTCACAATGTAAATGGCAATCCAGAAAAAGACTCCAGAAAGTGTGCATTTTCTGTTGAGGGATTAAACATTAGTAGTTTCAAAATAATGAATTTTGTTTTGGTCTTTTTTTATTTTCTTAAAAAAACTGGTACCAATTGGTTACCAGAAAATGGCATGATCTTCAAGAAAAGAAAAATTTTCTTGGTAAATATTTCCTCTTTCCCTGAGTCTTTGAGGTAAAAGAACTGAGAACTAACTAGATCTTTTAACTCAGAGCAACGAATGTCCATGGAAGGGATGAATAACAGAGGATATTATTAAATTGCTGTTTGAGGTTTTCTATCATCACACTCTGTTACCACCAGGCATGTCAGTAATGATAAAAAAGGATAAATATAAAATGATAAAAAATGATAATGATTAAAAAATGATAAAAAGGATAAAGTAATCCCACCTCCCTCCCTCTTCCTGTCAGCCTCTTAAAGCTTACCACCACGGCCATCCAGGTTAAATATACTTCCTTGAATTAGAATATCTGGGAATAATCTCTTTTTATTATAGAAATTTTCAAACATACAGAAAAGCAGAGCCATGAGTATAATGAGAACATATATACCTGTCACTCAGATTCAGCAGTCGTTACCATCTTCCCATATGTTTTTTTTTTTTTACTGAAGTATTTTAAAGTAAATTACAGATGTCATGACATCTCACACCAAAATACTTATGCATATATCATTATAGGGGATCCTTCCTTATGTGGGAAAGGCACTGCTTATGGGAGCTCTCATAAGCTCAGTCATTTCTCAGTCCCAAATAGAAGTTAATCAGGACATCACTCTAACAATTATTGAGGAGTAAGTTTTGGGTGGAACCCAAGGAAGATCTTAGCTGTATTTAGAACATTCCTGATTGATATAGAGAGAGGAAAGGCAACAGCACATTAACTAAATTCTCAAAAGACACGAAGCGGGGAAGTGGGAAAGTCTTATACACACTAATGATGCCAGAGAGAAAACACAAAGCACTTGTGTGGAGGTAGAAATTTACATGAACACTGCATGTTCTTTTTTTTGAAAGAAAAATTGTTTAAAACGTTGGTAATGATGGAATGACTGGGCACCGGTAAAACAGTAAAACATCCTATCAGCAGATTCCTTTAATCATAGAAAAGACCGTTGTGGTTTTTGCCCCCACCATGTGATGAGCATGGCACTAGACCTGGTGGGGCGGCGGGTGGCGGTAAGCTGCTGAGATGCACAGACAGGTCCTCCCCCTCCACTGGGGCATAACTGAACGGGAAGTACATCAACTCCCAGGAGAACGTCTGGGAAGCTTGGTTGAGAAGCGCTGGCTCACTTAGGCAGGGTAAGATAGCATCTTCAGTAGGCACACTTGCTCTGTGCTTCGTTGCTGGGGTCAGGGCAGGCTAACTGCAAATGTTGTGGACAAGATGGCAGGCAAGGTGGTTGGGTAGTTTGCTGGCAAAAGTCTGCCGGCTCGGTGATTCTGCCGAACAGAAGAGAAGCAGGCAGAATGAGTGACAGCAGGTTCCAGAATGTTCAGCCTGTCTCTGTCAATAAGTGAAATTCATTTCCTATTCAAAACAGCCTTGGTGGCCTCAACAACTGGAGACCAAGGCCTGATACCCAGTCTGTGGCTGGTGGACCTAACTGAGCACCCATTTGGCTTTCCACGCATCCAATGGAAAAGCTTCCTTATCCATACCCTCAGGGCACTTCTACCTCTTGACTCATGAAGCACCCCACCCCACTACCCCCTCCCCCCACACCATGGGGTTCATAAGAACAAGCACCACCTTCTTTCTCCATGACATTGCTGCCATAAGGAAGGCAAGTCTCTGTTGACTGACTCGGCGATGAAAATTCTTTCCACCCTCCAGAGAGTAGGAACGTGTTTTCTTCCCAGAGCGCCCCCTCTTTGGAAGCACACAATCTCTCCTGAGCTTCTTCCTCCAGCCTCACCCCGGGCCTCCGAAGCCCAAGCCCAGGATCCGCTGATGGGTAAGAAAACACATGAGCTCATTGGAGCTTATATAAGAGCTCTTGGCAGGCCTTCCCCAGGAGCATGCTCGCATTTGCTTTGTCTAGGCAATGTGATTTTTCTCTTCTCTATCTCCTCAGAACAGAGAGGCTGATTTGTACTCCTGTTCAGTAGTGGTTTTGTAGCAGGGAGAAGGAAGCGCAGTGTTGCTTCCCAAATCCCAGTGATTTAAATTGGTGGAGTTTTCCCGAGGGGCAGAAATAGTATTTAAAGGACGGAATCCACTGGCATGTGTCAAGCCCCTTCACACTGG
Source organism: Lontra canadensis (assembly GCF_010015895.1). Lineage (NCBI taxonomy): Eukaryota > Metazoa > Chordata > Mammalia > Carnivora > Mustelidae > Lontra > Lontra canadensis. The sequence continues at coordinate 7,896,199 of NW_022631050.1, read as the reverse complement.
CTCTATCCCTTCTCTCAGCTTCTGTCTCTGCGGAGCCCATATGCATTCAGTCACCCCGGAGGAGCAGTGAGAGCCGTAAGGGCCGAAGCTTCCTTGACATCTCAGAGGACTCCCTCTCTGATGTCCCTTCTGAGATGTTTGCGAGCAAGGTCTAGGGCAGAGAGAGACAAAATAAAATGGAAATCCTCCTCTTCCTCCAGAGGAAGAAACAGAACATTTATGTAGGTCTTTCAAGTGTTCCCATCACAGGAAATTGATCCTGCCTCCGATGACTTGGTGACAACTTCCTTCCTCTCCCAGATGCCGTTGTCTTGAGGGAGGAAAGAAACTCTTGGGGAATTTGGGGGAACTGCACTGTGGAAACTCAAAGAGAAGTGGGGAGAGAGAGAGAGAAAGGGAAGGCCATGACACCAACGTCCAAAGTCAGGGAATGTTTTACATAGCTCCCAAGAGGAGAAGGGACTTGGTTATTCTCTTGCCACTGAGGGAAGAAAAGGAGGGGGAGGAGTGGGTGCCCTTGACAGTGATGGGCTCCCTTCTGCCCCCAGTCACTCCAGGCCTGGGCAGCTCAGGGCAGTGTCAGACAGAGAAGCTCAGCCTGGGCCTCCTCATTCTCCTCCTTGAGCCTCACAGGCCATGACCCAGGGTGCTTTGTACCCACAGGCAAGTGGGGATATGCCCTCTTCCTCCTCTGTTCCTCTCCTGGGGCCAGCGCCATTTCCTGCTTGGCACCAAGGAGTGGTAGGGACATGGGCAAGTGTCAGATTATGTCTCAGCTTCCCCACCTGTCAGATGGGGCCAGAGAGGGTAGTTCATACATTTGTTCATTTATCCATCAATAAATATTGTGTTATTAACCAATGTCTATTTGCCAGGCACTAGAAGGGTCCTTAACCTGTTTCAACACAGTTCTCTTGCTTTTTCTCCACCATTTCCCATTGCGTTCTGCTTTTCCCAACTTCCATCCACCCCCAATGCCTACTTCTTCCACCTTTTCTTCTTTTATTCTTGTGATGTTTCTCTTCCCTTTTCTCCCGTGATACTATTTTTAGAGTTTTCATACATAAAATCAGAGGATCACAGGGATCTTAAGGGGACACTTGCCCACTTTGTTATCTCCAGGCAAGACTGTGCTGAAAAAGCCCAGGGAAGATCAAAGAACATAGTCCAGAGCTTGATTTCAGGATGTAATTTGAGTGTCTCACAGCTTCTCCCATCCAGAAATTATCTCCAATGTCTAACTGAAACCCCTCTGTTCAGTACTATACTTCTTTTTTTCTTTTCCTTTTGAGTCACATCTCAGGCATAGAGCACCTTTGTGGATATAGAACCATTGGGAAGTTTAATGAGAGCAACACAGCTGAACATCCCAGACCAGAGGGTATTAGCTTCAGTATGAAAACAACAGAATCAGGAGCAAAGGGAGGACTAGAGGCCAGGGCAGGGAGGTGGGTTTGACTTCTCTGAAATCAACAAAAACAGACTAAGCAATAACCCACAAGCGTAATCCTACTGGAGTTGCCATTTTGGATCAAGTATCTCAGTTAATACAAAAAGTCCACTGAGCAGAAAGTTAGGGAATCAGCCCCCTGTTGCTGGAAAGGCTCTTCCTTCGATGTCCTTGAGTTCAGTCTTGCACGCTGAGGTGGTAGGCAGTGGAGTACAAAGTCTGTGGTCTGTTGATTGTAGTTGAGTTTCAAATGGGCATCATTCAACCTTGGTTCCAATGTGACCATGTACAGAATTCCTCTCCAAAGCCATTTTTCCCAGCCTCTGGGAAGGAGGCAAGCCACGTCTACCCTTGGACAGGGCCTGATGGCCCTTTTGGATCTGTGTGAACCTGCCGAGATGGCTCACACTCTTGATGGAGGCAGTGTGCCTAGAGAGTAGGTCACCAGGCAAGGAGACAGATTGTAAAACCTACAGAATGTTCTTCCTTTCTTCAGATGGCAAGAGGCAGGAGATCCAACTAAAGAGAAGAGGGTCTAATGGCAAGTTGCTGACCCAGCTTCTGGCACAGCTGCCCTCTTGCACAGAATGGGAACAAGTAACCTTTTGTGCGTCTCTATACCATCAGCCTCTACTCCTGGTAGGTATCTCTGGGCAAGTGTTATTGTTAGCCAGTAAGCATAGTCCCAAAGAAGCCACTGCAAGAGGGGTTCTGACAGATGCTTTTCTCTCTCTGCAGGAAACAAGTTAGACCTTTCTATCTGGGAAAATCTGGCCACTGTTCCGTACAGGCTGCTGTGGAAGGAGCCATCCCACGTGCCAGGACGATCCGAGAGATGAAACCCTGCCTGGGAAACAAGAGCAACATGGGGAGTGGGCCACAGCACTGTCTCAGTCACGTGGCCTTGGACGTGTCCTTCGGGACCTCTCTTTCTCCATCTATCAAACAAGGGGGCTCTAAAGACTTTCCCTTTTCAACGATCTTGCCTTTACCTGGAGTAAACGCTGCGGCCATGGGAGAGGGGGCAGGGTCCTTGTTCTTCTGGGTCTTCCACCAGGCCCAAGGCTTCCCCTAGCCCTGCTACCCTGGAGGGCTACCCTTAGCCCTTTAAAGAATCTTCCCTTCCCTCTTAAGGATTGATCATGCTCAGAAATCCAGCTGATTTGGGGGACCAACATGAAAAAAAAAAAAACACCTTACAAAGAAACTTTTTGAGAAGCCCTCCACGTTTACACACACGCACACAGACATATACAAACACACATACTCGATCCCTGACGTGTAAACATTTTCCCTTCTGTGGCTCAAACCTATTTTACCCTTTCTCATTGCCCGTGTGTTCGGAGAGACTCCATTCCCACCCGTGGAAAAGCACCATTTCCTTTTAGAGAACTTAGCTAGACCTCAGTGTTTGGGGGTCACCCTGGGCATAGGTTGAAGCTAAAGGTCCTAACACACCTCACCTGCGGCCCATAATCGCAGACTCTGCCTGCCAAGACCGAGGCAGTGACTGGCTGGCACAGTGCCAGGGTCCAGATCCTTTGCTCCTTACTCGTCCATCTCCACTGCCTCCTCCGCCCGTAGATATGCTTCTCTGTCACGGTGGTTGCCTGCTCGAGCCTGCCTGTCCGCCTGCCAGAGTGCCGTGGATTTCTGTAATGTACTGTGTGTATGTGTGTCTTCCCTCTGCGGTTTACTACAAATAAACATGACAGCGGACAGCTGACCCCTGACCTCCTGGTGGTTTCTTTTCAAGCCATTGCTCGAGAAATCAGGATCGGCTGATCAGCCACAGGGCGCTGGAGACAAGCAGGCTCCTCTACACTGTTCCGTGGCCTTTCACTGGTGCCCACTCCCAGGGGTTCCACTGATAGGCCAGGACTGGGAAGAAGGGAAAATCTCTGTTGCCCCTTTCCTGGTGTTGCAGGATGGGGAGAGGAAGCTGAAAATCCTATTAAATAAGCCTTTATTAGACATTTCAAAGTCTTCATTTCATTGATATGTGAAAACTCCCCTATGAAGCAATGAGCCATTTTACAGATTAGGAAACCAAGGCTCAGAAAGGGTCATTAACTTGCTCAACAAGTAACATAATAAGTAACTCACTTCTTCTCTCAAATCCCCAAATTCTCGCTCTTTCCTTTAAACCAGTATTTCTCCAAGGAGTCGGGGGCAGGGACTGCTAACATCAGAAACACCTGAGGTCTGGATCTGGGGCCCTTTCAGACCTCCTGAATCCTGGGCTCTGAGAGTAGGACCCGAGAATCTGGGTCGGTCTATAGACCTTCGCGCCCACCGCGCCGCAACCTGCGGGGAGGGCAGGACCCGTCTGAGAGGACTGAGCCAAGCCAGCGTTTCAGGAAAGCTCCGAAACCAGAGCCTGTGGAAGAACACCGTGAGACAGGAGAGACACAGAGAGGAGACAGATGTGGGAAGAAGCGAGGCTGTGGACTGCACATCAGAGTGGGCTGACCCCTCACCCCAGAACAGAGATGCCAACAACAGGTCCATCAGCTCAGCTCTAGGCTGAGCTGTCTGCAGCCAAGGGTTCCAAGTCACACCCAGGCGGGGTTAGGCAAGGAGGTGGGGGCTCAACCTGGCAGCCTACAAGATAGGGGCCTACAATTTTGGGCAGCCTCCGGAGGAGGAGGCCATGGTTGCCCAGCAGCTGGTCATCGGCCTCTGCTGCCTTTGCAACCCCCATTGCCCTGGCCAGCCTGGCATGACTGGCCAGTCTCAGGAGCCAAAGAGCCATTGTCGTTGCCTCTCCAGGTTCTTCCTGCCACAAGTGACCAACAGTGTTCCAAAAGACCCAGAACTCAGGTCCTGAAGTCTGTCTTCTCTGGGTCCCTGCTGTCATCCTCAGGGCTGGGAAAGGACTCTGGCCTCAGGGAACCTCACCAAAATGTTACTCACTCCTACCCACTCCCTCCCCTTTCCACCTGGATCTGCCGAATTCTATTTTGTGCCCTGGAGTCTAGGTGGAGGTTTCTGAAAAGACGGTGGGGATGTTTGAGGTGGGGCGCTGTGGGGTGGAGACTATCATTGCTACTGAGGACAGGACAAAATTCTGGAAATAGCTCCACGGCCACTCAACTGGGGACATTCGGCTACGGTCTCACCCGCCCCGCTATAACACTCACCAGTCTCCATAGCTAGGGAAAGAACTGGGTAAACAAGGAAAATTCTGGTCCATTCAAGAACAAAGGCCCTTAGCAGTTGTGTTTGCATTTTAAACAATAGTGAAAAATAAGCCATTTGCCTTAGCATTTACAAGATTTTCTAACACATGTGACCGTGTTCCTGCTCCTTCCCCCATTTAACAGGTTACTGTGTGCCTTTAAAAGTAACAAAACTGCCTTTGTTTTTAGACGTTCTTCCCTCCTACATTCCATTAAACCAGACTATCAATTATTACCGAACTATTTCTGAATCTAAAATTCTTCAAGCCATTCACAGAGGGAGCAGAAAGTCAAAGAGAGCCAACGTGGCAAGGAAGAGCAGAAAGAAAAATGGGAGAGATTCGAAGAAGAAATGGTGGTCTCAGACTGGAGGGGTCGCAGAGAGAACCGGGTCTGACCTCTCAGCCAGAGCAGGTCTCAGTTCTATGGCTTCTGTCTTGTGCACGGCCACCTCTGCCTCTAGACTTCCCTCGGTGGGCAGCCCGCCTCCTTTCCAGGGAGCCCCTCCAGAAGGTCTCTGAGCCTTAGGTAGGCTCCTATTACACCCAAGTCTGCCTCTCATGGACTCCCAAACCCTGGGCCCCAGCTTGGCCCCTAGCAACCCACCCTGCAGCAGGACAGCGCGCATTTATCTCAGAACAGCAACCCCGTCCTCTTTTTTTCCCCCCTCCAGACCAAACATCCCCTGAATCCTTAGATCACCCATTATATGTCATGACACTCAGACCCTAAGCTATTCTTAGGACTTTCTCTGGAACCACAAAAGGTTGCCAAGGTCCCTCTTAAAATGCGATTGCCAAAAATGAGCGGAGCGCGGTACCCCAGAAGCAGGCGGACAAGCGCCGAGCCACACCCCGCGCTCCAGGCTCCAGGCTCTACGTTCGCTTTCCTTGGCAGCCTGATGGCTCTGCGGCCCTCCCGCTCTCACGGAGGCCACCTCCCACCTTCCGTGAGGGCCAGTCACTGTTGGTGGGGTGGTGCTTTACTGATCCCCAAGTCCTTTAGGAAACTCGGCCTTATTAGCTCTTCAGCACAGCTGGGGGAGGGCGGTTAAAGATGAGGAAGCTAAGGTTTTTCCAAAGCCGCGTGGGCCAGGCCTCACGCCCTGAGCCTGTGGTTCTGAGCCTTTGCTCCTCCATACACACCCATGTTGCCTTTACACTCGAACTTTTGTTAAGTCCAAGAAAGCCTTCTTGGCTTCATTTGTTAGTGTCTATTCAAAGTCTTTTTCAGGGCGCCTGGGTGGCTCAGTTGGTGAAGTGTGTGCCTTCAGCTCAGGTTATGATCCCAGGGTCCTGGGATGGAGCCTCAGCCTACTTGGGCGCACGCTCTCTCCCTCGCTCTCTCACTCTCTCTCTCTGTGTGTCATATAAATAAATAAAATCTTTTTTTTAAATATCCTTTTCTTTTTTCTGTTCCATTTTGTTTTGTTAATTTCTGCCCATCCCCGAACTTGTCTAGATCTTTTTGACTCCCACTTCTGCCACCCTGTATATTAAAGGGAAGACACTGGATCAATGAGAAAAGGCAGCTGAAGAGGATGAAGGACCATACAAGGAAGGAGAAAGGAGCTGGAAAGGGAGTATCTCAGAGAAGAATGGACAACATGGTGTGGCATGTTGGGGGTTGGGGGAAGACTGGGTTCCAAACCCACCCACTTCTGCGGGCTCTGCTGCCCTAGACAAGCCACTTAGCCTCTCAGAGCCTCACTTTCCCAAAAGAGGGCATCTGAATGGGACTAGACCATTCCCAAGACTTCTCCCAGTTTTGTGAATCTCATGTAGAAAAAGACCTCATTGTTAGTCCAAAGAGTCTTCTCTTTTAATCCAATGGCTATACTGGACATCAGATTTCACTCCAGATATTTCACATGGTTTTCTTTTGCTACAATAAAGAAAAGCAAAGGTGGCTATGGGCATGGCATTAAGCAACATCTATTTCATTTGATCGCTAGCCCTGCTTCTTATGGGGTGGGGAAGGAGAGGAAGGATTTGGAGAGTTATGTCTCAAGATGTTGGACCCAAAGACTAAGGAATCCTCAGGGAGGTTGAACCAGAAGCTCCATAGCTATCACCAGACACTCTTTCCATATTATTAGAGGGCCAAGGGTCCTGCAGTGAACAGTGGCCCCTGACAAGTCATGAGAAGGGAGAGAACATGTTACTCATCTCTCGCCCGCCTTCCTGGGGAGGTCACATGGCAAATGGTCTCAGACCATTGTGCTAACATCCCATGTTCTTATTCTTCCAGAGCAAAGCTGCTCAATAGAAATATAATGTGGGCCACATATGTAAACTTACATTTTCTAGCAGCCACATAGAAAGGGCAAAAGGGAAGAGATGCAATGAACTTGAATAAAATATTTTCTTTAACTCAGAATTTCCCAGATATTATCATTTTCACGTGTAATTAATATAAAAGGTATTAACTACTTAATAATTAAACATTTAAATACTTCAAATAATTTTAAACAACTTTAAATAATAATTCAAATACTTTGAAATAGTTAATTTAATAGCTAAATACTTAACTTTTTTTTTCTTTTTTGGACGAAGCCTTCAAAACCCAGTATTTATTTGACATGACGGCACTAGCCTGGGGGGAGCAGCTGCTATACCAGAGAAGCTCAAGGTGCTCCCACCACATCTGGTGCTCCCCCACACACACAGCCCTTCTCCAACTATGTCATGACTGCCTGCTTCACGGTTTGCATTATCCATCAGACTGAAGGAAGTCTAGGAAGGCTGGGACCATGGAGTTAACTGGTATGTTCTCGGCTCCCAGCTCCCTGTTTGACATGGATAGCATAGGCCCTTGACGGACATCTGACAAGGAAGCAAGGAAGGAAAGGGTCCAAGCTCGCCTATATGAGCAGTACAGGGAAGAGCTTGGGTTTGAACCTGAGTATTTGACAATAAAACACACCCTAATTTCACTGGCTCTTGCCTCCTCCTAAACTTCTGAAAGCATTATGAAAAGAGCACAGTCTCAGTGGCCCAGAGACTGAGACTCAGCTTCCAGCGAGGTGACTGGTTACAGGGAGCTCACTACAGAAGTTTGGGAGTGATCCCGTGCTCTTTACCTTACCTCTCTTGGCCTTGATTTCCTCATCTATAAAATGGGGATGATAATATTTACCTCATAGGTAACCATGAAGATGACATGTATCTTACAAACATCAGACTTTCTGTAAATGTTAGTTTGTGTTCCTTGTCTAATGAAATGGAAATAAATCATTCTTATCTGGCCAACTTTGAATCCTGCAGCAGCTTTGTCCCTATCGAGAGAGGGAAAAGTAATGAAAAGCAAACCAAAATTTGAGAAAGGGAGCCAGCTCCTACCATCTGTCTCCTTGTTTGTTCTTTAAAAAGCTCCACAAAATGCAGATCCAGCCAGGGTAGCCCGTGAGTTATGAGGAAGCTAGCAATCCCCTTGCTTTCCCAGCAGGTAGACCGCATTGTCCTTTCTTCTGACCTTTGCCTCAGGGATTCCGGCCTTTCAACCTCCTCAGGCCCCAAGCCCAGTAGACCCTGTTTTTGCTATTCTGAGTTCAGGAGGCTGCAAGTGCCTGGAACCACGTCTGGGGCAACCACTCAGGTGGAGAAGGTACCCAGGAATCGCTCAGAGATTCTGTCCTGAGGCCTGAGTCTGAGCTGGGGCTGAGCCTCAGGGAAGGCAATGGCTCCTTTAACCAAGAATCTCACATGAGCTCAGGAAGAGGGACAGCTGGGGAAAGCAAAATTGCCATTGTCTGGATAAGAAAGTAGTTATCAAAATTAAACACTCCCTCCTAGCTTATTTCTGACTGTTCACCCTCCCCTCACACACCCCCTCGAGAGTCTTCTCATCTCCAGGCCTTTTCTGGCACAGCTCCTCTGCCTGCTGGGCCCTCCCCCTCCCCTGTCACCACCAGCCTGCTCCTCCCCACCTTCACTGGGCACTGAGCCTTTCCTCTTTCTGTCCTACCATGCCATGACCAATAACAAGTACACCACACACACACACACGCACACGCACACACACACCATACACATCTGCCCCAAAAGTCTTCCTTTGCCTAAAAGTCATCCCTTCCTCACTTCCATGACCACCATGATCAATACCCACCACACACACACACACCCCATACGTACATAGCATCATCACACACCCATACGCATCACCACTACCACACCCTCACACCCATACTTACCACCGTCACTTACTACATACATGTACACTTACTCCCTCGAACACCTACATGGCACCCCCACACACACTACAAACACATGCACACATGCAGAGCCCACATACACAGAGACACATGTACAACACGCCAACTGTGTCATACGCCTTCCATTGGTCCCCCAACCCTTACACACACCCAACACAGAATCAGAATAAATATCCACCTCAGAACATTTGTTCTCCTGAGTTCTGAAGACTTATCTCTTTCACCTTGATTAGAGATAATCATATACAAACATCTCACCTCCCCTACTGGACTAGGAGAGCCCTGAGGACTGAATCCATTTCTCTTTTTGTTTTTGCAAACTGCACGGCTCTTGGTCTATGGTTCGGGCTCAATATTTTTTTTTTTTTAATTTTTCTACTTATTTGAGAGAGAGAGAAAGAGCGCACAACCGGGGCGAGGGGCAGAGGAAGAAGGAGACAGAGACTCTTAAGCAGGCTCCATGCTCAGTGCAGAGCCTGACCTGGGACTCCATCCCAGGACCCTGAGATCAGGACCTGAGCTGAAGTCAGATGCTTAACCGACTGAGCCACCCAGGTGCCCCTCAATAATTATTTCTAAATGAATAAATGACTCAGTTAATCAATCACTGTGAGTCTGCAGGGCCTACATGAGGTGACGGGGAGAACCAATGGTGTAGGCCTGAGCTGGCCTGGCCACCCCAGGGGGGAGGGTGGGAGATGGGGGGGCACGCTGTCTTTCATGGCTAGTCCTGCCTGATCCTGCTCGGCTGCCTCGGTTTCATTCCAAGGGAAATATTTGTTCTGTGAGCAAATAAAATGTGAATATGTTCTAATCTGTTGCAAAGATACACAGAGCTGCCTTGGGCCTGATGCTTAGCTCTCTGAGGGCACTTCAAAGAACTGTGAAAATAAAATGTCCCCGGTGGGGGCAGGAGGTGTAACTCTTTCCTTCCCAGAGACAAGGGCAAATGAAGACTAGGTATTATGACTCCCCTTGAACATTTCTAAGGAGAACCTACTCCTCCAGGGGCGCCTGGCCGGCTCAGTCGGTGGCGCATGTGGCTCTTGATCTTGGGGTTGTGAGTTCAAATATTATGTTGGGTGTAGAGATTACTTAAGAATAAAATCTTAAAAACAAAAAACAAACAACCAAACAAAAATCCCTCCTCTGGGTCTGTCAGGATCTCAGACATGACAGGTCATGGTAAGGTTTTCTTACCCGTTGTTCCTCAGCTTCGAAGAGCCAAACCCATGAAAACACATCACCGCACACTCACACCAGAAAACTTTGCTGGGTGCCTACAGTTAACTAATGGAGAGTCTACCTCCCAGAAATGCATGTGTGTGACCCAAACTTCTCCATCTCCCTGGCCCTCTGAAGCTAGCCTCCTGCCCACCTGAGCATCACACACACACCAACATACACCATGGATCCGTGTTTTAACAAACAGGCAGAATGGTTGGAGAAGTCAGGAAGAAACAAAATTCCTAGCTGTGGAAAACCAGGAAGGGAGCTTTGCATTTTGTTTGTTTCCTACTAAGGGATTCTTAGAAGTTCAGAACCTTCCATAATAAGCTGTCATCAGATACAGTTGTCGCCGAATATGGCCTCAGGTTTGATTGCAGGGTTTTTAAGCATCTGACCCCAGAATGCAATGTTTCAGTGTTCCCTTAGCCCGGCCCTGTCCCTGCTTACAGCCTGGGATAAAAAAAAAAAAAAAAAAAAAAAAAAAAAAAAAAACAGCATTGAACTATCAGTTAAGGAAACCCAGGGTGTCCGAGTGCAACCATTTAGTAAATGCCTCAAGAGGCGTGACTTCGGTCCCTGCAGTAGATTCTGAAAATATAACCCAGGACTCCCCCTGCATGTCCAGGCTCTGGAAGTCTGAGTGTTCCAGGTTAAGCTGTCCTGAGGCCAAGCATACCTGTCTTGATTCCAGTTCGAGAACAAGCCTCAGCTACTTCTTAGAGCACAGTCTCTGTGCTGTTCGAAGATCCTTCCTTGGTGTTTGAAGCCTCTCAACAAACCGCAGGTGAAAAATATTAGCGTCATCTGCTTCATTTCAGAAGGGTGAGGGGATCTGGGGCTCAGAGAGGCCAAGCAACTTGCCCAGTGCAACCCAGCTAGAGCCAGAATTGTGATTTGCTGACCCCAAAACTCCTTTCCAGGGGACTGCTTCACCAAGAGAGCCAGCCTGCACAGAACTTCAGGAAGCCGATGTCTGCTTATTCCTACTAGTTTGTTATTCAAAGCAACTGCTATTCTCTCCCTCATTAGATCCTCTATTTTTTAACACATGCAATTTTAAAAATTTTAACACATGTAAAAGCAACACAATACTAACCCAATCAATTCAAAAGACTTCTTGAAAACCTCTATGTTTCCTTTGAAAATGAATTCTCTTTCAGATTCCTCCATTACAAAATGGAATCACAAGACCTCTCTGATGCCTTTACAACAGCCCTGTGCTCTGGGCTTTGCTGCCTCTTCCAGGGACCAGGGCAACACCTTTTCCAGGGGTCTGGGGGACACCTCCAGAGTAGCCCTTCCTTCAGTTGACAGCTGTCATTCACAGTGAGAAGGGGGCAGCAGACCCTCTTCTGGCATAGGAAACAGGGTCTGGCCCCATCTCCAGCAGTCACACCTGTACTAAAACTAAAACATACACATGTGCACGCGCGCGCGTGCACGCACACACACACACACACACACACACACACACAGATTGTCATTGTAGTGTTGTTTTTAACCTCAAAAAATTGGAAACAGCCTAATCTCCAACCTCAGGGAAACAAGTAAATGATGTTATAGCCATAAGAAGGCATACTAAGCAAACCTTAAAAATGAAATTTATGAGAGTTTTTAATGCCCTATAATCTTGGGCAAAATGCAAAGTTATATATTAAAAAATATATCTCCATTATGTAAAACAGTGAAGAGAAAAGCCAGGGAAGAAATATGTTTAAATGTTAACAGTATTCATTTCTGGAATTATGGGTGCCTGTTAATTTTGAATCATTTTTGTATTTTCCTAATTGTACACAATGAGTATATAATGATTTCATAGTTTGTATGATATGTTTTTAGAACTTTTCAAAGACCAAATCCCCAATGTTCGTGAATTAAGAAGACTGGTTTAAAAAAAAAGTACAGAAACAAACAATTCTGGGGAAACTGTAAAAAAAAAAGTAAGGCTATTAAATATCTGATTGGAGTTAAGCCATAAATTTAAAAAATCTTAAAGTATCATGATAGATATGTAAGCCTGCCAGTTGAAAGAACAATTTCTACTTCCGATCCTACTCCCTGACAAGTAATAATGTACCAAATCTTTTAAAATAACAAATGTAACAGGCTTCAGAATTCTGTTCCTTGTCAATCTCGGACTTGAGCTCAAAATGCCTTGCACTGACCTCTACCATTCAGGGTCAGTCTTCAGGAGGGGCTCTTGATGAAATCCCATGGGGGAAGGGAGGCAGAGGTGTAAGCAAATAAGAGCCTCCTCTCCAACCTGGTATGAGCTTAGTCACTTACTGGAGGAATTTAGAACTCCGTTCCCCTCCACTATGCAAGCTAGCAGAGGCAGAAAGCAGCAGCAGAAGGAAATGTGTTGATTCCAACCATTCTGAGGCACTCAGAGGTCCAATAGCCCATAGCCAACCTTCCCCATTCTTCTTGTAGACCCTGTCCTGTTCATTTGCACTTTGGAACATTCTGATCCAAGACAAGGAGGCATCTAGAATGAGTGTTTGGTTTTTTAAAAAATCCCCCCCTCCAACTCTTCATCTGCCAGCTGAGCTATTTTTCTCTTACCTCTCTGTTCTGATGTACTTCAAGCCACCCTCATATCCATTAGATGTGTCTTTCCCAAATTTCCCCTTTTCATGTGTCACTCCCTTACGCCAGACCCTATCATAGCTCTATCTCCCTCAAGGAATCAGATCCAGACTCCTCCGATCCTCACTACCCAACTTCTGGTCCTTACCCAGATCCCTCCAAACTCACCCTCCTCTGCTCTATTTCCCCTCCTCACCCCCCCCACTCCATTCTCCCTACCCTCACCCCAGCCTCCAGCCCAGCCCTCCCCACCCTACAGGCTGCCCTTCAGTGGAACCTCAGAAGTCCCATCAACTGGAAAGAAATGTTCCTTCACTAAAATAGAATAATGGAGTCTTGTCCAAATTATGCTCAAAGATACAATTTTCTCAATGTTAAGTTTTCTCCCACTGACTTTTGTTAAACCTTTGGCACTGGCAGCTCTGCCTATCTCTAGTGAGAGCCCACAGATGGCAGAGCGAAAAAACAAGTCCCTGGTGAAAAATTGTGGGAAAGCCTCAGGAACAGCCCATCGTGTGTCTTCAGTAGCTTGTTTACTTCACAGACATGTGCTCACATTGTGGTTTTATATGCACACAAAAAATAAACCCTCATTTTCCGCTAATTAAATTGCTTGGGCCTGTGTGAGAGAATTCTATACCATGTGCTTTTTGCGATCCTCTTTAAAAAAAAAAAAATCATGGTGTTCTTTGCATAAGAAAATTCTGATTGTTGTGAGCCAGGACACCTGGGTGACTTTATAAACCATTGCTTCAGACCCTCCACCCCCAACATATCACACACATGCATATTTGAGCCTTTGTTGTTCTGTTCTACCCGTGCTCTCCACACTGCCTTCTCTGCCGAAGAATACCTCCTCAGCTTTCTACAAGATTCCATTCATATAATACATCCTCCATGAAAGGCATTCTGCCCTCTGTCCTGAGATCCAACAGAACTCCTTTAGTTCCTTCAGAAATCAATGAAGAGAGACACACTCTCGACATCAGAGAGAAGTAGCTAGGAAGAAAACACCAGTGAGATCTATGAGAAAGGAAAATATCACATCGAGAAGCGAGATGTGAGAAACTCTTTCATTTATCCCAGGAAGTACTGCAAAGGTCAGGCATGGTCATGCAAGGTTCACCCAGCACCTGAATTTGTACAGAGAAGAAAGGAGTGAGAACATGTGTTATGTTTCTAATCTACCCCACTGTGCTAGATGCTTTTCAAATATTCTATTTATTCCTTCTTAGAAACCTGAAGGTTTGCATTGGTATCCCTAGTTTATAGTGATAAAACTGAGGCTCAGAGAGATTAAATTTGCTCACATTCACCCACTTGGCAAGTGACAGAGCCATGATGGAAACCCAGTCCCACTGCTCCTGCCTGCTCGCCACCGGCCAGCTTCACACCCAGTCTCCCTGGACAGACTACTCTGTGCAGCAAGAGTTATTATTCCCATTTTTTAGATAGGACACTAACTTGCAGAGAAGCGAAGTGACCTGCACCAACAGTCACATAGTTAACAGTGATGGAGCTGAAGTAGGAAATGGGGCTTTGTCTCTGTATTCACATTCTCCTCTCTCTGTTCACCATACAAGGGAGCACAGGTATAATTTAGTAACTGCAAGAGAAGGCAGTGAGTCTGGGAAGCACGGAGAGGTAGTCTAGCCCACTGAAGATTTTTAATAAACAAAGAGCTTCTTCCAGACATGAGTCTATAGAGCTATTACCATATTACCTGATGGATTACCTCACAACCATTTACATCTGCGCGGTGTACACAGAGTTGGAAATGAACGCTACCCGCATTCTTTTGGGAATGTGTGGGTTGGAAAAGGTAAAACACAGATCCTGTAATGAAAAATTACATCTCATCGTGGAAGGTAGTCTAATACGTAGGGAGGAAGAGGAAGACCATATTTAGCATTTATATTCTCCTGTGGTTGAGATGACCCTGTTGGAACAGGCCCTGGGGTCAGTTTCCAGGTATAAAATGAACATTCCATAGTGGGAAGGTCCAGATGAAACGCAGATAAATAGACAAAGCAATTAGGTATGCAGAAAAGAGCAGCAGGAGTGAGGAAAGATTGCAAGGGCAGTTCAAGTCAAAGGGCAGGGGAAATTCTCCCAACCAGGGTGCTACCTGGTGAAAAAAAATTCTTCGAAGTTCAGGTAGAAATGCTGATGTTTCTGGGCTGCCTAAAGGGGACCCTTAGGGGTAGGGGTCTCTTCCAGGGAGCTGACCACAGTTAGGAAGGCCAGGCAGACCAAGAAGAAAGGGAAAGTTGTTCTTCCAGCCTGTTTCATGTCACCAGTCCAGTGGCTAAGGGGCCGTCCACAGGAGAGGATCTAGGTCGAAAGAGTCAACAAGGAGGCTGATCCCCTTTTTCTGAGCAAGGCCTGGATTTCCAAAATGGAGAGGGAAGGTAGTGTTGCTAAGGAAATGAAGCAATTCCCTCAGCACACAGCCTGAGCTGGTGCAGAAGCCAAGGTTACCAGCTCTTCATTCCTCTCCCACCATGTGGGCAGGCAGAAGCTGGGTGTGCCTAAAAACAAATCCACAAAGAGACGCTCACCCACCCACCCCCTTTCTCAGGCACTGTTTTGCAGTGCAGGTGAAATCACTTGCCACTCATTCACTCATTCATCCTTTGGTGACCACCTGTTAGGTGCAGGAGCTGTGTTTGGGGCAGGCCAATTCAGGCAAGCATGGAAGGGGATCTGTATGAGAGGATTTCGTCCTGTGGACAATACAGACCCAGGAACAATGTTATTGATACTTTAATCAAGGGTGTTGCGGAGGAGGTGATGTTGGAAGCAACCACTCCGTGTCTTTTGGCTCATCGTTTTTCAGCACCTAAGAGATGTAGCCCACAATTCCGAAATGTGGATGATCACTTCCAGAATGACTGTCTAAGTCCCCTGACAGCTTATCCCCCAAATCCCTATCTTACTCCATTTCATTCATCTTCCAGCCCTACCCTCCTTCCATCCTGGGGTCTAACCGCACGTGAGCAACAGCCAGTCCCTGAACATGCCAGTGACTGCCCAGCCTCGCTATGTCTGTGAGAGTCCTTTCTTCTGCCTGGAAGGCCTTCCCCTTCTTGCTCTGCACAGCAAAATCCTAGTAATTAAACATTCCAGGACTGGCCCAAATGTCAACTCTCTCTGATGCCTTCCTTGACCCTAACAGGAAGTACTCACCACTCCTTCATTTGTACTCTCAGAACCCATTTACCGCTCTCTGTTTCGACACCTGTCAACATCATATCATAGCTATTTGTTCCTGTGCCTTGTACCCACCTCCCACCACACTGGGAGCTCTTCTCAGACAAGCCCCACTCTGACACCAGTCGCTCCAGAAATGTGTATGGAAGGAGGCATGAAAGTTCCAGCTGTATAAACTCACATGTGTCTTACCTTAATAAAAGCACATTCAAAGTGATAGCCCGGCTTGGTCTGACAGGAGGGATGGGCCACTCACCTTCCAGGGCCAGACACCCTCATCTGATGATTGCCAGGACTCTGTAATGCTCAGTGTGGGGCGGGGGGGCAGAAATCCAATGTAGTAAAATCCAATTTGTGGGGGTTTTAATGGTATAATGTATATCCTTAGATATGATTGCCTGAGCAGTAGAAAATACCTAGACCGATACATAAGAAACTATTAATAGGGGATGATTCTGGATAATGGGTAAAGGCTAGGAAGATATAGGGGTTTTTGTTTTCCATTCCACACCTTTCTGTGATGTTGAGAATTTTTGTCACGAGTCTCTGTCACTTTTCAAAGGAATAAGACACAAAAATGAATCTTATGACTATATATTTTTTAATTTTTTAAGTACTCTCTGTACCCAACTCACTACCCTGAGATCTAGAGTCATGACTGAACCAGGCAGGCACCCCTTATGACTACGTTTAAAATGAACCACTTCAAGTTAGGTTAATAAAGTTACTGAAAAACACGATCTGCAGTCTTACTAGAATGTTCATAGCCATGTCACTAGGAATAGCAAAAACAAGAAACTGCCTGAATGTCCATGAACAGTAAAATGGATATATCAGCCATAATATATTCATACAATAGGATACTATGCAGCAAAGACTGAATGAAACAGAGCTACACACTACAAAAAGAATGACTCTTCCAAATATAGTAAAGAAAAGAAGCCGGACACTGAAGAGTTTGTACTGTACAATTCCATCTATAAAAAGTACAGAAACAGGCAAGATTGGTTCATGATAACAGAAGACACAATAGGGGCTACTTTTGTGGGGAGTGGAGAGAGGGGAGTCACTGGAGAGAAGGGGGCACGAAGAGGTCTTTTGGGAACAGGGAACTGATAACGTTCTCTCTTGTAATCTGGGTCTAGATGCACGGCAGTTCTTGCTTTGTGAAAATTCATCAAGTTCTACACTTAGGATTTGTGTCCTTGCCAGTATACGTGCTTCAGCAAAAAGTAAACAAAGTCACAAAATAGGTCACAATTGAGAAGTTGGAGCAGTCCTTACCTCAAGCTGATAATCTCTCTTAAGAGCAAGATGCCAACCTTCCAGCCTCTCAAAACATTCAGCGATGGGACAATGGAGATGGGAGCCCAACTGTGCCCCTGTGTCCTGCCCCAAGACAAAACCCACGTGCGAAGAGGAACAGACAGAGGACCTGAGGACTTCCACGGGGTACAGAAGTCAGAGCTTTCCTGGGATGGGAGGCTGTTCTCATGTTTTACATTTTTGCTTACGTAGTTTGGCTATTTCATGGGAGAGAATGTGGAGAGGGGAGAGGAGCAGGGATGAGGAGAGGTTTTTAGGTGGGCTCTGGTTTAAACAGAAGGTGCCTTATGTCCCAGAGGTAAGGGGCAGGTGACAGACTACTAGGAAGAGTCGTGGTGAAGGGGAGACAGAAGGGGACATTACCTGTATTTAAACACCGACTGTTTGGCTCTGTGGGGCAATAAGGGGGAAAGACTGCCTCAGGTCTAAAGGTTAGGCTGGATGTCTGGTTGAAGCCATATGATCAAATCCATGGATGGGGCATTTCACCCGGGGGCTCCCTTACCAATGGCTGTCCTTGATCTTTCCTTTGTCCAACTCAAACTAAATGCACCCCCCTCCACAGGCCTGACAGAGCCGAGGCAGAGGTGGGCACTTCAGAAACCAAGCCAAGAGCTGAAAGAACCACCCTCCTTACCACCCGCTCTCCAGCTGCCACGTTGAAGCAGGCCCATGAGAGAATCCACATTCCAGCCCCAACAACCTGCCCTTCCAGCGGGACCAAGGGGCGATGCCAGAGAGAGGCCTTGCAGAGCCCAAGGCGGGCAAGTTCTGAGCCTGCTACTCATACGTGGGGTGCTGAACTGAGAACATTGCTGTAAGTGTTAACCCCTGGCCATAAGGAACTCTCCACAATGGCATAAGGGAAGCAAAAGAAGGACTCTGAATGGTCAAAATAGATTTTGCCAAGTCGACACATTCAAGTTCATCCACTTCCTCATTGGAGGGGACCTTGTGGCTCTTACCCAGAACCCGTGGACCCTTTCTCTACGCCCAATTCAAACTCACTTGGTTGACTGCTTTCCCTTCACGGATCAGAGGCAGCCGTTGACAGCAGCCATGAAGGGCTACTGGAGACGCATGTTCTTAACATGCAGACAAGTTCTGACTGACAAGCTAGTGCAGCAAAGGAGCAAGACAACTTTGAAGATAAGACTCGGGATTCCCCCCCAAATTCCAGCAGCTTGGTGGGGCTCCTTTCTGTGAGGACAGGCAGTCCTTCTTGGGCCTGCGGGATCGAGCAGGATGTCGGGCTGTGACTGTCCCACCGGAGGGCCAAGGAGGCTCAGGAGAGACAGCAGGGGCACTTGTACACAGCAGAGAGCCCACCACAGAACCTGACTCCTCCCTGAAGGCTGTGAGAGGCCTAGGAAGTTTCTGAAGATTTTCACTCTATTTTTTTTTTCTCTTTAAGGTTTTGGGCTCAAGGAAAAAGAATTCCTCAGCCATCGGGAATCTCAATATGACATGCATTCCCAGATTTCCTGGAGAGTAGATGTTTTCTAAAATCTAAGAATTGAAAGTTAGGAGAAGGAGGCAGGAGAGAGGATGTTCTCAAGCTTAGGAAATGAGCCAGGAGAGGAATGAGGTCCCACTAGGCCTGGCTTGTGGGTCAGAGGCCTGGCTTGTTCCCTCCTTGCTATGACAGCTCAGACAAATTTGTTAATCTCTTGCTATGACTCTCAGTTTTCACAGCTGCAAATTGGGTGTTCTTGCTCCCTCTGACGAGGATTGGGAGTATTAACTAAGACAACGTACACGAAGCGCCTAGCTTGGCGTCTAGGGGACGGATGAACAGTAAACGCAATTTCCATTCTCTTTCTAAAGTGGCTTCACTGAACACCAAGTCTTGCGGGCCCAGGAGTGTCATTCAGAAGTCAGAGTGGCTCTGTCTTTAAGTGTCTGCGTTCGGCTCAGGTCATGGTCCTGGGGTCCTGGGATTGAGCCCCATATCAGGCTCCCTGCTCAGCAGGAAGCCTGCTTCTCCCTCTCCCACTCCCCCTGCTTGTGTTCCCTCTCTCTCTCTGTCAAATAAATAAATAAAAATCTTTAAAAGAAGAAGAAGATGATGACGACGACCAAGAAGTAGTAGTAGTAGTAGTAGTCAGGTGGGAGCTGCTGGAGCAAGTCCCCAAAGAAGCACTGGGACTTCTGAGGGAGTGGCCAGTAAGGAGCCAGAGCACCTAAAGCAAATGAGGGAAACCAGAGGGAACTGCAGAAACATAGACTTCATGAAGTGTTTCAGAGCAAGGACTCCATTCAAGATCTACTTTCAGCTCCTGACTCCAACTCCTACTCTTAAATCTTAGACCAATTCCCTAACCTCTCTTGGCTTCCTGGTCTATGAGGGTCTAGGAAGGTCAAGGGGGTTAGTACGAGCATATCCCCTCACCCGCCTGGCGCAGCAAAATGCTCTCTCAGCTCTGGCTGTGGTCCTGCAGGTCCTTCCCTGGGGCTGAGGTGTCCCAGCAGAGTGGGGACCCGTGGGCTCTGGAGGGACTCCCTTAGAGGCACTCTCTCTCTCTCTCACTGGGTGCTTGTACTGTGACCTGGAGTGATTTATGGAACTTTCCCAGGCTGAAAATCCTTCATCTGTGAAAAGTAGATGTGGTAATAATAGTACCTCCCTCAGAGGACTGTTGTTGGGACGAAATGTGCTAACACGTGTGAAGGGTTTGGGAAAGTGTCTGGCTCATATGAAGCACTCAGTAAATGTCAGCTGTTATTATTCTCCGACTATAAGGAACCCTGAAGGCAATATGGCCCCTGTTTGTTTAAAGAGACATTGAATCTAAAAAATTTTCTTTTCTCTCTCTTCCATTTTTAGGGTATTTACTTCTAAATGTTAGAAAGGAAGAGATACTAGCCAAATGGAGTTCTTTATCTCTCCCTTGAAGACAAAACAAACAAACGAACATTTCCTTACCTTTTTGACATTGCCCTCAAGTCTCTTCCTCCATGTTATACTGGATGTGTCCATGCAGCCCACACCCTAGCCTCCATCCAGGGCTACACTCACCAGGACAGTTCTAACAGAGGAATGGGAGGCAGTCCCCCAAGGTGAGGGACTGAGAGCAGGACGCTGCCACATTTTCTGCCGCCATTTTGGTGATCAGCTAGAGGCAGAGTTGGCTGCCTTATGCTTTAACCTGCTTTGGGGATTTTAGGGAAAACTTTAAAAGCTGTCCTCTAAGGGAACAGATGTTTTCAGGCTTGGAGCAAGGAACTTGTTTTTCCATCCTTCCATGTTCTTTCCCTGAAGACATACTGCACATCAAACAACAAGGTGTGAGTTATCCTGTTGTAATTAACTGAGTTTTGCTACCACTGGAGGACAAAAGCTAGGTTGACACTAGATGAGTGTTCCAGAGGACTGGTCACTCTTTTTGGTATCTTTTCCAGTCCTGTTACTCTCCTGGAACAGAAGAAACAGTACATTAGAACATACATTGGACAAAACCTTCAATGTAAGTGATATTCTAAGGAGGAAAAACTCAATGTACTAGACAAAGAACTTCTTTTTTTTTTTAATTTTTTAAAACATATAATGTATTATTAGCCCCAGGGGTACAGATCTGTGAATTGCCAGGTTTACACTTCACAGCACTCACCATAACACATACCTTCCCCAATGTCCATAACCCAACCACCCTTTCCCTACCCCACTCCCCACAGCAACCCTCAGTTTGTTTTGTGAGATTAAGAGTCTCTTATGGTTTGTCTCCCTCCCGATCCAATCTTGTTCCATGTATTCCTTTCCTACCCCCCAAAACCCTCACATTGCCTCTCAACTTCCTCATATTAGGGAGATCATATGATAATTGTCTTTCTCTGATTGACTTATTTCACTAAGCATAATACCCTCTAGTTCCATCCACATCATCACAAATGGCAAGATTTCATTTCTTTTGATGGCTGCATAGTATTCCATTGTGTATATATACCACATCTTCTTTATCCATTCATCTGTTGATGGACATCTAGGTTCTTTCCATAGTTTGGATATTGCTGCTATAAACATTCGGGTGCACGTGTCCCTTCGGATCACAACGCTGGTATCTTTAGGGTAAATACCCAGCAGTGCGATTGCTGGGTCGTAGGGCAGCTCTATTTTCAACTTTTTGAGGAACCTCCATGCTGTTTTCCAGAGTGGTTGTACCAGCTTGCATTCCCACCAACAGTGTAGGAGGGTTCCCCTTTCTCTGCATCCTCGCTGGCATCTGTCGTTTCCTGACTTGTTAATTTTAGCCATTCTGACTGGTGTGAGGTGGTATTTCATTGTGGTTTTGATTTATATTTCCCTGATGCCGAGTGATGTGGAGCACTTTTTCATGCGTCTGTTGGCCATCTGGATGTCTTAGACAAAGAACTTCTAAATACTGACACTTACACTTTTTTTTTTTTTGAAGATTTTATTTAGTTATTTGAGAGAGAAAGCAAGTAGAGGGTGGTGAGGAGCAGAGGGAGAGGGACAAGTAGACTCCACCCTAAGCACGGGCCCAATGCGGGGCTCAATCCCACCACCCTGACAACATGACCTGAGCCAAGATCAAAAGCCTTAACTGACTGAGCCACCCAGGTTCCCCCTGAGAGTAAAGGAAATCTTATAAAGCACAGATAACAGAAGAAGATGGGGAGTAAAATGGGGATGGCAGCAGAGGACATAAGTCACCAAGAAGGAGAAACAGACGAAAAGGAGGAATACTTGTGGAGAAAAGACATCAGAAATACTAAACAAAAAGGAACCAACTCTGGGCCCAGGAGTCAGCATGCCAAAGTCGGTCACCATGAGTTACACCATCATGTTTCACACGATAGCTATGGGGCCTGGGCCCCCAAGGACCTCCCTGTTCAACACAAGCTCCAAATTCCAGAATCATAGACTCTTAGAGCTAGAACAATTCCCTGCATGCATCTATCTGCCCCCACCCCCACCCCAGTCCCTTCACAGAGCCACTCAAGACATCCCAAAGTCCTGCCTCATGCTACACCAAGCTAATATCTGCTTCCCTGTGCAATCAACCAGTTCTGTCCTCTACTATTTGGGCTTCAAATGATATTTCCTGGTGATTTGCTGATCAACTGAGACACATGCAATTTCTCCCACATAGAGACTCTGGAGCCTGCCAGCCTTAGAGCAGTGGATGTGGACCTCATCTGGGCGGGGAGTCTAGCTGAAGAGAAAAAGGCCTCAGGGCTGGTAGCAACCCAGTGGCAGCACAGGAATGGGGTAAAATCTCCATCCACCAAACAGAAATAGCATTACCTGGCAATGAATAGAGGTTCTAAGGGAAAAACTGTCCTTGAGCTGGGGTCAGAAGCAAAATACTCTATTGGAAAATTAAATATCATGGAACTGCTTGTTGAAAGTTCAGAGCACCTTCCCACCCATCAACTCGTGCTCCCCCCAAGTATCTTGCAGAACCAATAGCTCCCACAGGACCAGTGCTAGGTCCAGGACTCAAGCAGTGTACTCCAGTTTCCTTTGGTGTACCCTAACATTTCTTGGGCTATAAATGACAAAACAAGTGGCTTCTCTCTTTAAGATAGACAACTAGAAACAGAAAAGAAGGTGGGCAAATTTTGACTTAAAAAAAATTTCCCCCCCTAAAAATCCACATTTCATTCCCCAGGCAGGGATGGTGGCAGCCCCACAGTTGGCTACCCTGGGACCCCCTTCACTAGGGGAGGGGCTCTCCTCTAACATTTGATGTTTTTCCTCCCTACCACGGGCACACGGGGTGAATGGCAGGGCACCCCAGCGTCCTGGGGGAGAGCAGAGAGCTGCCCAGCCTTCACAGAAGGGGGTAGAGGGAGCAGAGTGGGGAGAGAATTGCTTATTTATTTGTTTCCTGGAACACCCTGTTAAGAGTCTCAGCAATTGCAGTTAGTGCCCGATCGTTTGGCAGGCAGAGTAGCTTCTCGCCGTTCCCAGCTGCACGGGATCTAATTCGCAAATGCACCATCTTGCATTCAATACTTAAATGGAAAACAAGCAGTCCCGGAAGGGAAGCAGGCGGTCTAACTCTGCAGGCCGGTTTCGGAGGGATTTACGTTTCTAGGTCGGTTGACTGGTTGGTGCCATCCCCGGAGAGGATTTCTTTGAGCTCCGACCCTCTCTCATCTCAACGTCCGCCAGAGTGGGGACCCACTCTGGCGGACGTTGTAAACTGCAATTAAACAGGGGGAGCAAACGGAATTTATTTGGGCCTTAGGCCTTGCCAGAATAAAATAGTAATTAAAATCTGTTTGAGAGCTCAGATTTTAAAGGGAGATACTGCTTATTCCTCCCCACTGGAAACCTGGTTAAAAGAAATTAAGGCCTCTCTTAAAGGTACCTAAGATTAGAGGGCTTGGTTTCCGTTTTCTGTGTTTCTGTGGGCCAAACGCCCAGGTCGGTCAGCGAGTTTCTTTCTGGGTGGAATGACGAATTTCTCTCGCCTGAATTCTAAAATGATAACTTTGCTTGGTACTGCAGCTGCGAACGTCTGGCGCCCAGTGGCCCATCCAGGCAGTGGCGTTGCGGGGCGGGGGGTGGGGGCGAGAAGCAGGGGTGAATGGAGACGTGGGAAGAGCCAAGCCTCGGTGAAAAGTTGGGAGAGCTGCGAGGAGGGAAGTAAACGCGATTCTTCGCGGCTTCGTCCCCTTTAAGTGCTTCACTGACTCAGCTAAGCTTCCCCCTCAGGTCGCGTTTTTTATGAATGAAAAACGTCCTTACATTCATTATATAAACAAGCCTGTGCTGATTGGCCAATGGCCCCCGGTGCATAAATTATGTAAAACAGACCCCTGAGCGGGTGGAGAGGAACGCGTTATTGACCAATGGGGGCTGGAGTTGATGGGGCGGCTTGGCTGGATTTGCCCGCAGACAGGGTAAACAAGACGTGATAGACAGGCGGAGGAGCAGCCTCGGGCCAATGAGAACCAGGCTGAGCTAGGACTGCTGGCCAATGGCGGCAGGCGGAGCAGCACGCCCCGGGGGGCCGGGCCAGCGCTCCAGCCTGGTTGGCAGCTGCGGCGCAGAGTCCAGCCGCTGGTGCGCAGAGCGGTTCAGCGTCCCCGGAGCGGTTCGGCCCAGCCATTTGCCCAGGCGCCCAGGCCCGGTGCGCGCGTGCGTGAGCGCGCCTGCGCCCCGGGGCCGCTGCAACGGGAGGAGAGCGGCTGCCTCAGGTGAGGGGGCGTCGAGGAGGCAGGGGGGCATCGAAGGGGGTGTCCAGTAACGGGTCCGAAGGGCCCAGCTGGCGAGAGTTCACTGGCTGATTCAGAATCCTCAGAGTCCGGGTGTACTTTCTATCTGGACTGAGCTCTCCACCCCCACCCCCGAGCCGGCTGCCCCCTCCTCTCGTGGCTCGCTTCGGTTCGGTTCTTGGGAGGCGTAGGGTGGGGGTGGCTAACGGTTCCGGAGCGTTCGGAGAGCGGGTTTCCGCACGTCGCGAGGAGGCGCGCCCCGGCGCGAGGTGCTGGGGCTCTCGGGTGGGGATGGGGGGGAGGGACGCTGAGTTGCGGGGCTTTACAATCTCTGGAGGTCTGAGAGCCCGGAGGACACTTGGAGGCTCGCGAGAAGAGACGCCCGGCGAAGCTTTTCTGGTGGGGAGGAGAGGGCGGGAAGCAGCTTGAAGGGGAATATTTGAGAGGTGATGCCCACCCCCCCAAAGTACCAGGAAGGGTTAAGTGACACAGGCATGTGCAGCCTGAGGGTTTGAGGGTTGGCCAGGAACTTATGCAGGCCTTGCAAGTTTCAGATTGTGGAAAGTGGACACTCAATCCCCCAACTCCCACCCCCAGCAGCCTGAGGGCGTCAGGCTGCATCGCGGTTCTCGAGAAATCGGGGAGCATCAGTGCAGCGGCCCGAGGATAGTGGGGGGGGGAAAGCGGGTGCGGGGTGGGGTGGAGAGATGCTGGAGCCTCTCGCTGGATTAGGGATCTGTCCGCATTTTCAGAGGAGAGGAGACCTCTGGGGGGAACCGAACTCCTGGTTGCGGAGGAGTGCCAAGGAGAGATGTTTGGATGTTTGGGGGTCGGGGGCCGGGGGCCGTTGAGGGTGGTTGGTAGCGCCAGGCGCCGCGGCTCGGTTTTATGAACGTGGATGACTTTATGAATGAAGCGGGTTTCTTTCGTTGGCTCGCTGCTCCCTGCGGCTTTTTTTTTTTTTTTTTTTTCCTTTCCCTTTTTGTGAATGAAGCATTGAGCTTTCTTCCTAAATCGCTGGGGGTGAGGGGCCTGCGTCGGAGGCTGGGCGTGCGTTGGAAGTGGGGGCGGGGGCTCATCCAAAGGAGTTTTCATGAATGGGGAAGGCTGGGAATTGGGTGGAAGTGTGTCTTGTTTTGTGAATGGGGCCCAGCGCGAGGGATCCAGTTACAGCCTTTACCTGATGTGGCGGCCGCGGCTCGCTCTTCCATTCATAAAACCAGGCCCGCTGCGCGCCGCGGGGGAGGGGCCTCGATCGCGCCGCTGCGCCGCGTTAAAGTTTTCCTGGGGGCACCGGGAAGGGGGGACTACAAAGGAAGTGGTTTAAACTCCCGTAAGGCTTTACAAAAAATTATACTTCGAACAAGATTTTCCTAGCCCTTGAACTCTGAGCGCTGCTTTAAAAATTCTCGATGCCCCTCCCTGGTTCGCTTATGGCAGCTTCTTTCTTTTATTTCATTTTTTAAAAAGGTATTATTGTTCTTCGTGGTGAAGTATCTTGCAACGTATTTCATCGTGAGACTCGGAAATATGTCCCCCTCCGATCTCTTCTCCGTTGTCCCTTTCCCCCCTATAGACCCTGACATAAATTCTAAGGTCACGATTTAATCTGACAGATTTTGAAGTCTACAGAGGACTCATTTTCATGGCCCTCAACTCACTGCCGACGTTTCTCAGATTTATGTATGGGTTAGTGACATTTGAGAAAGAGGCTTTATTCTGAACGTTTAGCGCTGTTTGGAAGGCATGCAGGCATGCCAGCGGGAGTGTTTTTCTAGGAAATTATGGACTGTGTACAGTTTTGCTCCTCTCCCTCTTTCTCTTTGACTTTGAAAATTTCTGACTAGTTGGGCCAGAGTGCTGAGAGGACCATGAAGGGTTTTCTTGTATCCTGCTCACTTAAGAAAAACAAGTTGCGTGGAATTGCCCACTGAGAAAAAGTTCCCTATTTAAAATTTGTATACAAGGTAAACAAAAGAATTATCTGCAAACATTTTGCTTTGTTTAGAGCTGCGTAAATGAAATTACTGTTTTCTCCATTTTGTTGATTTAACCGCATTTCTATTTGGAGAATGAAACAAAGGGTTCAGGAAGGTGGTACCTTCCTAAAATTGTTACTTATTCCTCTGAAATTAGAAAACGTTCCCTCCTGGGGCGCCTGGGTGGCTCAGTGGGTTAAGCCTCTGCCTTTGGCTCAGATCATGATCTCAGGGTCCTGGGATGGAGCCCCACATTGGCTCTCTGCTCAGCAGGGAGCCTGCTCCTCCCCACCCCCCATCTCTCTCTGCCTGCCTCTCTACCTACTTGTGATCTCTGTTGGTCAAATAAATAAATAAAATCTTAAAAAAAAAAAAAAAAGAAAAGAAAAAGGAAAACGTTCCCTCCTTTCCATTTTGACCTTCAACCTGTCTTCCCAGGCCCAAGACTTGACAGTGCTGAAATAAGTTTTAATATTTTTTTGTAAGTTTGGGGAAAATTGACTTCACTCTAAGAAACAAACTGAATTTTCTGTACATGGATCTTTTGCTTTTAATGCTTTTTTAAGATCTCTGGTAGAGATGCATTTAAAATCTGTGTGTTGGAATTTAGTTTCCTTGATTCATTACTTTTCATGGCTATTTTATTTATTTTAGAAGTTGGTGATATCACAGATAATCTCTGTAAGTTGCCATAGGAATATTTGTGACATTACAGACACTAGATCTGTTTGAACAGAAGAATTAGGTTTTAAAAGAGTGTTGTGTGAAAATTAGTGTATCTCTGATCAATATATGCCTGGAACTATATATGGTATCTTACCACTGACCTACAAACTACTTTTAGAAACACTATGTATGTCAAATTTTTAATTGCCAGTAATTTGGAAGGCTTAAACCCATTTTTCTACTTCCTGTCACTGTACTGTCAAAAATGAAATTATCTCTTAAAAAAAAAAAAAAAGAAGACCTAACATTATAAATACCCTGGAGAATCTTCTATTGGAGAGAAACTTGAAATCACCCTTTTATAATGACAAGAAGGAGTTTTGCTTTTGGTTTTTATAGAGAACAGACAGTAACAAACTTACGATGTTAATGATTAGAGAGAGGGGGAAGGACAGCTAGGTAAATGGATTTGACACTAAGTACACTATGAACTTATGATGCCCTTAATCAGGCGCACCTTTAGTCTGTAAATCTTACACCCTGAGTGGGCTTTAAGTACCTCAGAGAAAGGTAGTGATTTTGCACAGGCCCTAAAAAAAGAGCAGTAAAATTTACTTCATTTCTCCTTTTCCCCTCTCAGTTAAAATCTCCCAAATTCCTATTACAGGAGGACCCCTTTCCCCCCAGAAAGTACTCAATGCTGAAACCTTTCAAAGTGATATTCGAGGCATTGGAAACACCATGGATGGGTTTTATGATCAGCAAGTCCCTTTTATGGTCCCAGGGGTAAGTTTATGTGGCTTTGGTTTGTTTTGTTCTCCCTCTTCGAATATGAATCTTCTCATTGGTTTAGTAGCACAATCCCCTTTGGCCCCTTTATTACCCTTGAGCCTTCACTGTGTCTTGGCCTCTTTCAGAAATCTCGATCAGAGGAATGTAGAGGGCGGCCTGTGATTGACAGAAAGAGGAAGTTTTTGGACACGGATCTGGCCCATGATTCTGAAGGTAGTGAAGGTTTCCCTTTGGTCTGTGGCTTCTTCAAATGGTCCCCTGTGAGAGCCACATGTAGACTCACCCTCCCTGTTCTCCCCAGCACAGGAGTTCTCATTCTGGTGTCTTCTGTTTTCAATTCCAGAGCTGTTTCAGGATCTCAGTCAACTTCAAGAGGCTTGGTTAGCTGAAGGCAAGTTTCTTGGCTGTCCGATTTTCCATATAAAACATTTCGCTGTGCTTTGTAATAAAACTTAAAGGTCTAAAATAAAAATCTCTTTTCCAGCACAAGTTCCTGATGATGAACAATTTGTCCCAGATTTCCAGTCTGATAACTGTAAGTACCTTTCTGGGGGTGGCACGTTTGTTCCGAAAATGTTTGGTCTTAGAACATCCATGTCTGGAAGACTCTTTTCAGCCATTGCCAGTGTATTTGGACAGTGGAATGCATTTAGTTTCTCTTAATAATTCAGAGTTAACCCCCAAAACTTTTGTTTCGTTCCTTATTGGAGTTATTTCTAAAATGCTTTTATTCCTTTGCAGGTAAGATTTACTGAACATAATTTCATCCTAAATTTCTTTTTGCCTAAGAATATTGCAAGCCTTCAAGCTCAGAATTATCAATCAACTGACATCATATATATAAGATGTTGGACTTAACATCCATTAACCAGACATTATTTTATGGCGTTTTTTTGGTTTGTTTTATAAATTAATTCCTTGATGCAGATCATGAGTCTGACATTTTTTTCTCTTTTAAAGGTGCAGAAAATAGTTAATGGAAGATTCCAGTTAATTGTGGCCTCACCCAACATGTTGTCAATTTTGTTTCTACTTCTAAGTTGACACAGGGTGGTCACGGTGTGACCTGATTGACTCTTATTTTTCGTGTAGTTTAGGACTTCTCTTTCAGAGAGGAGTCTAAACTTACTCTTCGAATGTTCGTGAAGGGCCCCTATCATTGTGTTAATAAACGCAGTGGGAAGCTCAAAAGATGGCTCTCGGTGCTGGCAAGGGCATGGTTAGCTTTGTGCCGATCTTTCCGGGCTGTCCTCAACAGGTTTGGGAGCTTCTATGGTCCAGGCAGAGCTATCAAGGACAAAGCTGGCTGATGAAATGTGAGCAGCACAGGGCAGCTCTAGAGAGCATTAGTCACTGGCGAGTGAGCAGGTTTAAAGAGAGGCCTGGAGAAAATGCTGCCTCTCTTGAGGGTTGCATCATAGAGAAATTCATGTCTCTTAGTCATAGTTTATAATAGCAAGCACCTGAGCCAGGCAAGGATTCGATTTCTCATTTTGCACCAACAAATTCTTCCCTGCTTTTAGTGTGGTGTGTGTGTGTGTGTGTGTTTATGTGTGTAAATGCCACGGGAGAGAGAGGGTTCTTTGTATCTAAGTAAAAGCTGGCTATTCGAAATTATTAGATAAAAGATCAGAGGTACCAGCTAAACATTCTTTAATGCACCCTGTTCAAGGCACAATGCCATGAAATTTAAAAGGGAGTAAACTCTAACCCGCAGATGCGTACTTACCTTAGCGATGTCACAGCTCACTATAGTTTCTCTATAGGAAGGGGCATGCATGTTAATTATTGCCCTTTGATTGCTTTCAAGTGTTTGGGAAGGTTGCCACTAAAAGGCTAAATAAAGATAACCCAAATATTGTGTGTGTGCGCGTGCGTGCGTGTGTGTGTGTGTGTGTGTGTGTGTGTTGCAAGATAAAAGACAGGATTTGTAATCCCACTTTGTTCTGTGTTGACAATTGGGCCCAGCCTTTCCCGTTTCTGCTCAGAGCAGCATAAACCGCAGTCTGCTTGGGAGGTGGCTTTCTTGGCAGAAGTTCTTTGAAATGCTTTTATGACACTTTTGTTTGTTTCTCTGTAACCCAAAGAGTTAAGAGGGAGTTGAGATGACTGCATTCAAATTGATTTCATGTGCTGAAGCAAAGGTATGCTCATTAGAGAAAGATGTCAGTAAACAAGATTTATATTTGAGATGAGAGATGTTTATCTGCAGGAATAGGCTAAAGTGAAGGAATCAATAAATGTG
Source organism: Lontra canadensis (assembly GCF_010015895.1). NCBI lineage: Eukaryota > Metazoa > Chordata > Mammalia > Carnivora > Mustelidae > Lontra > Lontra canadensis. Next base: position 7,866,126 of record NW_022631050.1, on the reverse strand, counting down.
TTTTGGCTCCTTAGAAATAATTCCCACTCAGCCAATAGAATGTGCTAAATTCTTCAATTAAATTGCTATACCTACCTAAAATGGAGATGCTTTGAGAGGTTTCTGCTTACCAAGTGGGATGTGTTTTTTGTTTGCTTTTTGCCTTAACTTCTTAAGGTTGAGCTTTTCTGTCCTTTAAGGATGAAACAGATGGTTGAGTAGCCTCAAAAGGTGTTTTAATAATTCTCTCCCCTTCTCTGACTCTTATTTCTGGAGATGGAGCTTTAAGAAGGAGGGTTTCAAGCAGATCAGCTTGCCTTAGAAGTTAAGTAAGAGTACAAGGTTGGGGTGGGATGTTCTTGAGCTGTTCGCCTTTCCTGTTGTTTGCGACTGGTTTGACTGCAGTTGTGACTGACAGTGGAGATGGAGGGGGTGCTGGGCAGACTTCTCTGGGAGCACCTCTCACAGCCTTGGATTGAGGATCAGCTTTGACTGCAGTCACCTTCTGGAAGAGCCCATGATTATTCTAGGGGAGGAGGAGAAACTCATTCAAATTTAATAAAACCTTATGAGTTGATTTGAATCAGCCAATCAATGAACTGTAAACCAAACTGCACTTGCCCAGTAAAGTAAACCTTTTCCCTATAGTAGCAAAAGCATTTGTAACAAATATTCTTCTGTGGCCTGCCACACTGATTATACTTGGTCCTTTTAAGATGATTTGATTAATTTTCCTGTGTGTGTGTGTGTGTGTGTGTGTGTGTGAGGGAGGGTGCAAAGGCAGAGAGAATGTGTGTGGGAGGGTGCAAAGGCAGAGAGTGTGTGTGTGTGTGTGTGTGTGTGTATGGGAGAAAAAGAAATACTAAGTGATGTGGTAATTTTTATTTTAGAATGTCAGTTTTGAAGATTATGGCTTACTTTTTTCAGTAAGTGCTATGAGCTCAGCTTCTAAAGAGATTATGTTTTGTAAGTTTTCCAGATTTGGGTTCCTACCCAGAGGCATCTATCCATAAGTGTGATTTGAATAAATGAAACCATTGTCCTTGTAAGTCTTAGAAAAATGTTCAGCTTACTTCTAGCTACATAGACTTCACCTTACCTCACAAATACAGACATTAGCAAAGTATCCCCCCATCTGGAAACTCTTAAAGATCAAATTCAAGGCAACAGAAAGTGCAACCTATAGACGACGATAGAGGTTCTGCCGATGCCCCCCATTGTCCCCTGATCCTGAGAAGTAACCTTGAAGTCCTAGATTGTTTGGACTGCAGGTCCCTTGTAGACATAGCCTTCCTAACCCCTTCATTTTACAGAAGGGATAATATAAGGTCCAGATAACTGGAGAGACTGACTGGTAGTTTGGGGCAAAGGGGAGGGGTTAGGTGAAATGAGAAAAAGAAATTATAAAATATTATCCTTACAAAAGCTCTCACAGAGCTGCAGGGCTGGGGGGTATCGGCACATGCAGGTGTGGTCCAGGCTCTCCCTAATGATTCCAAGAACCTAGAGCCAGCCCTCAGAAAAGACTTAGGGAGGCTATAGGCCACCCAATTTGACACCTCAGTTCTCTTCATTCCGTGATCCTGAAAAACTTATTAAGTATCTTGGTGCTTTGAGTTTTTCCATCTAGGATTTGGAAGAGATCTATAAAACAGAAAAATTATAAAACTGACATCTTTCCTATAAGACACACTAGTGTACATACAGACAAGACTTATCTGTATACATCCTGTATAATATAAATAAGTTTGTGTACATATATATCCATATAAATGTGCATATAGCTAAATATGTCTGTTAACACAGAGTTGCATACCTGGAATCTGGGTCAGTGGTTAGATGTGTATACGTTTTTACTGTACGTTTTCATAGAATTAACTATAAACCAAAACCATGGATAAGATTGGAACTCACAGTGCTTAGGTTTGGGGAGGGGGAGCTTACATTAATTTTTCTGGACTGACTTGGCACTTAAGGGTATTACTAGATTTTAGGATATATCAATAGTATTTTTTAAATGCAGATTTCAGTTCTAATTTTCTTTAAATTACACTCATTTGTTTGAATTGTAATACTGTGAATGTTTACCTGTCAGCATCTTGAATAACAAAAATATTTTATAGTGGGGAAAAAGGCTTGATAAAAATCTTATTTTAAAACCATGGCCTCCATAGCAAATATAATTTAGAGAACTGTTTGAAAATCCAAATGACCTCATTTTCCCCTTGAAGTGTTCTTTTTTAGATGTGTGTTTCAAAAAGAGTGGACCGATCGGAGGAAGTACAAGTAATTTCCTAAGGACTGGCTAATTAACTGATAAAATCGACTTCTCATAAATACATTGTAGTAGGTGGCTCAGGAAAAAGGCAGCCCTTGAGCCTAAAACACATTGATCTTAATCCTGTTTTAATATGAAATTATTCAACTGGACTTTTTTTTTTTTTTTAAACTACATGTGAAGTTGATAGAGTAGAGACAGAGCCTTCCTTTTTGAGAGTGAATGCACATCATTTGGGGCCCAGTTTGGAGAAAAACTCTTAAGTTTACCTGCTCTGTGGTCTTGGACCATTTCTACTTGAAAAGATGGTTCCTAAGTCTTTTTGTTTGGAAGCTAAGAAAATAACTGTAGGCACTTTAAGCACTTGGAAAATGAGAGATGTGGGGGACTCAAAACTATCAGTTTGTCCTTTTTGGGAGCCAGAAGTTCGGAAGGTAGAAGACAGGAGTGTTGGGGGTGGGGGGATGTGGAGGGAAGAGGTCATGTGACTCCTGGCTACAGTGTATCTTTCAGAGTCTTTGTTCTAGCCCACTACCTTACCACAGAGAGGGTGCTAAGCGACTGGAAATCCTTCCTGTTTTGCTAGCCTCTAAGATCCTTAGACCAGACTCTTAAGGATCCAAGACCTAGAGTCCCCATTTATCTAAGAGAGCCATATGTTCACAAGAAATCTATTTTCTCTGACTTTAATTCAGTTAGGCTTATTAAAAACAATGACTTTTTCTCTTCCTCTTTGATGTCTTTCTGCTCTTAGCCCTCTAATAAAACCCAGTAACCTTTCCAGTCCTTTGTGTTTGGCAAGAACTTGGGACGGGGAATTACATGTGTGTCTGCCCCAGGCACATCACTTATGTGAATTCCAGAGCTAACAAAATCCTGGTATCCTTCGAGAAATTACCATCTACCCTGTTTTCAGCATTCTTCTAGTTTTATAAGATTAAGATATGGGCCGCACAACAGAGCTGCAGATTTGTATTATCTGCCATTTCTACCATCTAGGGGTATCATTGTTTTCATTCCAGTCTCAGGAAAACTGTTCGTGGTGGTAGGCTTGGGTGGGGTGTGTGATTCTCTACCAAGGGACTGTAGCCTCCACATGTGACTCGAGTTTTAATGGCAGTAAAGTAGAACCAGTCTCAGAGGCTGACAGCCCCCTCTCGGGCGCACGGCTGCCCTTGAGGCAGCTTGGGCCCCATCTGTGCCCTGGCACACAGTGCTTCTCCACTTGGAATCCAAGGAGCTCAGAGTCTTGTCATGTTGCAGCTCCCAGCTCTTGGACAAGTGCCAGGCTTGCTGCTGCCAGTACCGGATTAGGTTGCTTTTTTAAAAATTCATTTTGTGAACTCATCAAGCTCATTTAACAGAGGCTTTGGTCGTCAGTTTCTATCATTGTCCCAGCCCTCTAAGAGGCTAGGCTTAAAGGAGGGGCAAAATACTAGGTCCCCAGTGTATATGCGGGTGGGCGCAAATGAGAGAGAGAGAGAGAGAGAGTGTGTGTGTGTGTGTGTGTGTGTGTGTGTGTGTAAGTGTAACCACAATGTAAGTACTCCTTTAGGCTTGGCAAGGGAGTAGCCGCTCTTCTTAAGGGAAGAGCCCCCACAAAGCAAACAAAGGGGGGCTCCCCTGCCCAGAATGAGGAAACCTCTGGGGAAGGTTGCAGGACAGGGCGCAAAGACTCCAGGGAGCAGGGTAAGATCTAGCTCTTAGGAGACCAGGAGTTTGCCACTGGTCTGCAGAGCAGCCAAGGCATTGAATGGAGGTTCTGTGGTCAGAAAAGCTGTAGAGAAATGCATCCGGTGTTGCCCTCCGAGTTCACTAGTGTGGGGGAAGGGACTGGGAAGGCGAAGAGAAGAGGTAGAGAGGAGATATTTGAAAATAGCCAAATATGTTCTGAAAAAAGGAAACAACCCAAGAGCTAATTTATCTTGTGGATTTGATTTTCACAAAGTAGGATGCTTTTCTTGAAATAAACTCTGGCTGTCAGACTGGCTTCATCAGATCTTCAGGGTAATTATTGAAGATTTGGGGGAAAAAATCTCTAAGAAACCAAACTAGTTTTTAGCCTTGTACTTTGCGTTGTCCTTGGAGTGGATTGCACCCGCCAACCCCAAGATATCCGTGCTCTTCCCTTTTGATGTCTCTTGGGTATGGGCGGGAGTGGGGGGGATTATAAACCTTTCAAGCCGGATGTGAAGCCAGGAAAGGAACTGTGAAGCTGTTCATAATAGGTAGCTCGCACCCTCCCCCTCTCTGCAGCCAGAGAATCTCGTAGTGTCTCCGGAGACCCTCTCCCTTGAGGAGGATGCCAGGTGGCTCCCCATGTAGCTACTGGCAGTGAATGGAAAAGCAAGGAGTCTGGAAAGGCTGACTTCCATAGAGAGCTGTCCTCTAATGCCAACCAGCTTGTCTGGGGGCAGGAGAAATACCAGTGAAGTCTTTTCTCTCAGCTGGTAGCTACAGTCGGATTCCGAACGGGGCAACGCAAGGTAGTTCGCCTTTCCCCCTTTTGCCGGCGGGCACTTGCCGACCTTACTTGGAGCCGACTTGCCCATCCTTGCGGATTTCAGCCAGGGTCTTGGCCTTCTGAATCTCAGGGAGGGAGCAGAGCAGGCAGGCGCCTGCAGTGTCTGAATTTCTTACATAAACACAGCGCACTGGGCGAGCAAGCGTCCCTGCGGCGACAGCTGGGCTCTGCTCCGTCCGCCCCAGCGAGCTGAGCTGCCTAGTCCCCCTCTTGCCTGAATGGAGCATTCCAAATTGGTTGTGAATGGAGGGCGGGGCTCCCTTGCAGACTTTTTCAATGAATAACCAGACCCTATTGTGCAGCCTGTGGAAAAACAAGCAACTCAAACAACACTGGGACTGTTAGAAATATGCTTGTGATTGGCAGCTTGGAGAACCTCCAAAATTAGTTTCCTTTGGCTTCCCTGCTGCTCCCAGTTCTCCGAGCCTGGGCTTAATGAGCCTGGGCTTAATGGGGTTCCAGTTTTAAGTGCTGGCTTTAACCCTGCAACTGCCGGACGGATGGTCTAGACTTCAGAGGCAGAGCTGCGCCTGACCACGGAGGCCAGTCCCCTTTTTCTCCCGTTTTAACTGGAGCTCTCTGAAGGGGCTGCTAAAGAAGAGGGTGGTGTAGCTTTCCTGGATAGAGGGGTGTTGAGACTTGATCTGAGGATATTAGCCTTTTATCTCCCACTTGCTTGCCGCGGGGCTGGAGCTCTCGCTCCCAGTGAAGGTTCCGGTCTGCTCTTTGCCTCTCGCTCCAGCCTTGACTGTGGGCCTGGGGATCGGGTGTTCTCTGCAGCGCCGGGATCTCTTGGGGAGGCATACATTTTGACTCGGCAATGACAAAGCTGTAATTTCCCTACTCCTTGGCCTTCTCTGTCCTGTTTAATTTCCCACTGTGGTCGGATACATGTCATTTTAAAATGATACTTCCCAGACTTACTCAGCTACAGGGGAGCCTTGCTCTGGCTGTGACCCTTCTCCAGCACGCATCAGATGCCTGGCCCCCTCCAGTGAACATCCCAGGAAGTACCAGAAAGAACCCTGCCTCTGAGCAACCCCCAAACCAGAGCTGCCTCCTCACCCCAGATGAGGCCAGGTTCTAGGGGGACTCTTGGCCTCAGCCACATCCCCTCGAGACACCGTCCACCATCTTGGCCAACAGCTCAAAGAGCACCCCCAGAGGGCCGCATGGGCTAGACCAGGGCCATGGGATAAACATGAAAAGGACAATCCATTAAAAAAGCGAAACAAAACTTAATACTGATTCAGTGCAGCTTCCTCGGGGTTTTAAAGAGCTCTTTCGAGTGCCTCCTCCTCCTCCTCCTCACACCTGGAATGAGGCTCTTTGCATTTGTGTTTCACTAGAAGGTGTTTTTATTCCCCTGAAATGTTTCCTTTGCTATAAATTGGGCCTGCAAGAATGTCTTCCTTTCCTTATTTAAAAAAAAAAAAAAAACAGGCCTGGGCAGATTGTTCTTTTGTGAGAGAGTTTGAAGCCTCTCAGGAGGTGACCCTAGAGAGCAGCCCTGTAAGAGGATGCTGGCATTTGTGCTTTTCCAGAGGGGCTGAGGACAACTTCAGCTTCCAGAAACACTTTCAGTTGAGTGCCTGGAAAGGCTTTGTGACTCCCTGAAAGGGCACTTAATGAGGGTCCTTTATACTTTTCTCATAGGAAAGGTAGATTCAAGGAAAGGATGTGTCTTCTATGGGGGCTGCCCTGCCCACAGTGAAGACCAGATCCTGGAATGCCTATCCCAGGTGTCCAAATCAGACTCTTAATGGGGGGGTAACTTAGTGATGGCTTCCCTGTGCCTGTGCCTGTGCCCAGGGAGTCCTCACGTCAGAAGATTTCTGCCCCTCAACTCCCTTTTCCTTTTTTTCCCTCTTCATGGAATTTCTTGAGGATTGAGGAGAAAGCCGCAATGGGCTTTAATGTCATTTCTATTTTGATAAATATTAAACTTCGCCCCTGCTTCCCGATGTACATTCTTGTTAAAACAGGAAACAATCTCTCAAAAAGCAGAGAACTCCCGTGTTCTGTTTCTTTCTCTCTGCTGCAGCTCTGCATACTGCCAGTACTTGGTGAGTATTTTGCATACATACCCCATTCTCTTGTCAGCAGCCCCCAGCAGCAGCTTCTAACTGCTCAGAGGAACAGAGGATCTCAAAAGCAGAGTTCTGAGAGTCCTTGGGATGACTTTAGAGATGCATAGGAAAAAACTAGGTAGGACCAGTTCTCATTTTCTGATTCCTCCTTTAAGCACATATACAAGCCAAGTGTTCCTAGGCTGCATTTAGACTTTGTGCAGCTAATGCTATGTTTCCCAGTCAGACTGCATGTGCTAGAGAACAAGTCACGGTGTAGACACCCTTGACACATTTGCCGAGTTTCTGCTTTAGGAGAAGGAGGGCCAGAAATAGAGGAATGGTTCTCAGAGAAGCTGATTTCCCTAATTTCTCTAGAGTTTGGATTTTTCTCCTGTCAGATTTTAAGTTCAAAGATAAAATTTTCCACAGTGCTTAAGTCCTGTTTCAAGTATCATTAACACTTTTCTTTAATGCTAGTTCAGATGAAATCACATAAATTGGGAATAAATTATAGGAACGGTGTTAAAGAAGGCTTAGTTTTGCATTTTTTTTCCCCATTCAGGAAAAACGCCCTGTTTCCTCTTTTCTTGACAGTGTGTTCCCGCTGTGAGCAGCCCTTCACGGTATAATCTGTGGTTGACGTAAGGCCCACAGGAAAGGAAGCCATCCTGTCCTCTCTACTGCAGAGGCTCTCTTTATAGACCTGTTTCTCACGAGTGGAAATCAAACAAATGATTGTCTATCATATTGGTGAAAGTTGAATACTAAAATTCTTGGAGCAGCTGCCCCAGGAAAGAAATTAGTATGGATAATGCTCAGATTTTCCTTTTGGGGTAAGCAGGCCAGTCAGTCACCGTTTCATCCTCCTAGTCTCTTCAGCTTGAAAGTAACCAAACGCCCCAGGTAGAAACCTGCTTTCTGGGCTGTGGGTCCAAAAAGACCCACCTGGGGGTAGTCAAAATGGGGTGGTTCTTTCAAAGCCAGAAAAACCACTTATTTTTATCTTGACTCTCCTCTGAGTCAGCTCTCTGTACTCACACAACCCTTTTCCTTCACTGTCCAAGGCTCTGGTTTCGCCAATAGCCCACAAATTTGGGGATATGACACACTGATGCAATTAGATATATTCGTTCTGTATAAAATATTTTGGTGGAAGAACCCCATCTCAGTTAATACACAAGCCCTACCTCAGTCAATATGGGACTGGTACTTTTCGAAGCTTGTCCTCTCTTTAATTTCTACCTCTTCTAATCAAGGCCTCTGGGTTTCCATTTTCAAATTCTAAAGTAATAATCCTAAGTTGTTAGGATAAATGAGTCTTTGAAGAAAAGAAACTGCACAGATCCAAGCCATTTCAAAAATAATACTGAGGTGTGGAGAGTGTGAACTCGAAGGAAATCTGAGACTAGTTTATCTGGGTCAAAAAAAAAAAAACCCTCTTTGCTACCATTGGCATTAAATTATCTTCCTGATTTGATAACAGAGGTTTTCTATTTGGAAATCACTACTTGAAAGATTTGCGATTTTGTGCTGAGAACAAGGAGGAGCTGTTCTGGGATAGACCCTTGTTCTTACCCACACTTCCCCATCTGTGAGTCAGGACATCCCTGATTCAGTACTTCCGTCCAAAGTGGGCTCCTTTTACCGACATAACCACTTCTTTTAAGGAGGATTCATACAAAGAATCTCTTTCGTTCTCTTTTAGCCGGACTTAGAATAGAAACCTTCAAAAATCATCTGTGTCATTATTGTTAGTACTGATGGAGTTTAAAGAAAGGGCAAGGTCAATATCCCAAATTCTATTTGGAAACTCTCTTCCTACTTGATGAACAAGAAAAGATAGGACTCGCCAACTTTTTTCCCCTGGCAGACTTGCTACTGGACAGCCCGTGAGGACTCTTGCTTCTAAGGCCTACAACACGCATGTTATTACCCTGAGCTCTCCCCAGGGCCCATGCAGCCTTTGGAGGTGGGCAACAGCTTCCAGCCCCTCACAACAGAAGAGGCAAATAGCCTTGAGGACCACTTTGGCTCATCCTAACAAAAGCTATTCCCCCACCCCCACCCCGTCTCTCCTTTAGAGACTATGTCATCCTTCACTTGGATCACATTTTCTCCTCTCTGGAGGGGGAGTAAAGAGGTAGGGAAAGCCTTGAGCCCCCCTGGAGGCAGAGGTACTCCCCCCACCCATATTCTGAGTGGTCAGCTTGTGTGGTACTAGCCTACCTCTTGGGTTACAGTTGTGTATTACACAATGACCTCCCAAATTGATATTCATGGGCAAAATTGAGTTTTTCATCTTTGACCAGCAGTATTTCAGCTGGTGATTTGATTCTGGGATACCATGTGCTGGTTCTGCCCGCCAGCTGCTGCCTTTGCTGGAGGAGACAGTGGAAGAGGGGGAAGGGGAGGGAGGAAATTGTTTGTGGGATGTTGTCATCATTGAGCTGAGCCTAGCAGAGGCAAACCTCCAAATCATCCCATTCCCGTCCCCATTATATGAAGTCACTAGATGATACAAACATTATAGTTCAAATAATATGATCCTAGCAGTCTAAGAGAACTCCCAATAAAGCCCTATCCTGTAAAGTATAACCCCTTGTCGGGTCAGTCACAGAGAAATGTCAGTCGTTTTGTAACTGGTTTTTCTCTTTTCCTGCTTTTACCCTTGTCAGCAGGGCTTTGTTGGAGGGGGCGGGGGCCGTCTACCAGAAGTTTCCACCAGGGGCCCCCTCGAGCTCGAACTACAGATGTGCTCTGGCATCTTTGAAGTTGGATTTCTCTGTTGTCAAATCTATCTTGTATCTATTCCACATTACAGGGAGCAGTAAGGGTATACAATGTCCTAACACTGGCCCTATACAAGACAAAATTTAGAAACTCTTTACTTTCCTGAGCCAGTGTGAGCATTGCGACACCTTGTCGTTGCTCCAATGGCAGTCCTAGATACAGCCGGCATCTCCCCAGAGAAGGCAAGTTTCTGCGAGCTCAGTAAATATGGATGGCCCAGCCTAAACCCATGTCGTTGTAAGCTCCAGACCATAGCAAAGATTTAGGGTTATCCAAGGTAAACAGAAAATGGAAGAGGCTTCCAGAGCACGGCTTCAGGGTTTCAACTGCTTCATGGTATCAATTCCGTTGTCTAATTTAAAACCCAGGTGGGAGAAATTCTATCAATAACTCTCATTCCTGTATCCTGGGAGGAATTCTACTGCCTTTGCAGGTGGCCACTTAGAGATATTTCAGATACCACTTTTCACTAATGCTATTTATACATATTCAGAGTTGGGCCAGTGCTTTTCTAAGCTCCTTTTCCTTCCCTTTAATTTCTAACTCTTGTATTCAAGGCCTTTGGGTTGCCATTTTCAGAAGTCTGAAGTAATCTTCTGATGTCCCCACTAACCCTGTTTCTCTGCCACCCCAGTCATGAATTGAGAGTGAGCTCTTGAGACGTAGTCCCCACCCCGTCTTGCAAGTAAGTGCCTCTCCCATGTAACAGGAGCTCACCAGCATGATCCCTGGGCTTGTGTCCTCGAAAACGTTGCCAGCTCTTGATTTCCAAATACTTAGTATAACCTCATCTGTCCTGCGGCAAAAAGAAGGTTATCTTCTTCCCTCACCCCTCTTCCTTTCCGAGACCCAGTTCCCTGGTTATTCTTTCACTCTGGTATTCCCCAGGCTGCGTTCATGCAGGGTCAGAAGACTTCAATCTCACTTTTGGATTGGTCCTTTCCGAATACCAGCATAACCCCAACCCCATTTGTTGGATCTGCCTTTTCCCATAGTCCACGTCATGATAGCAAGGTCAAAGTCTTTTTTTCTTGAGCTTATTATATTACCCCAAGTTTCTAGCTCTAAATCATGAAAAATAAAGCGGGTTTTTGTTGTTGTTGTTGTTGTTGTTGTTGGGTTTGTTTTTGTTTTTGTTTTTGGCTTTTTTTGGTCCACACTCTAATTCCTGAAGCCTCTCTTTTGCTGACTATAGGTTTTTTCCACTGCATAGAAGAAATCTGATTCCTGAAGCCAGATGTTCTGGGAACTAGCTTTATCAGTTCCTAATTTGGCTCTTGTGGTATTTATTGTAGAGAAGATAATATTGGCCGTCTAGGAAGGGCTTCTAGAATTGTTCATTGATGAATTCTGCTACCTCAAGGTTGATTCTGTACCCTGGGGCCCAGAAATATACCACCAGGGAGATGATACTCAGTCCCTTGGTCCCCGACTAGCAGCAAGATAAGTAGGAAAAAATAACCTGGAGTAAACAACACCGTAAACCCCCACCCCTACCACCGTGATTAATCACCAATCTAAAATTGTGCCACCATGCCAAACCTAAAGAGAACTTTCCCTTTACCTTCTGATACCAAATCTATTCCAGGGAGGAAGCCTTGCTTTCTCCATGTAGGACTCTGTCCAGGACAATTGAAGCTGTTCCTGCAGAGACTGCAGAAGGAGTCTGCCCTGAAATCCTAGTCCCTGTGTGCGTATGCTCACCTAGGTGTTGGCCATGCCGGCGTTTGTCATATCTCCCATGAGTTGTGTAGAGAGCCTTGATTCCACACCAGAGTCTTGCCGACATCCTTGATTCCCAAAACACAAATGCACAGGGGGTTCTCCAAGCCAGCATCCCTTTAAAACACAACTTAGGGCTTTCGTCTGCATTTCTAGCTGGTCCAGCTGGGTAAGCTGGTTTGGTCTATTGACACTGTCCTTTCAGACACTTTGTGCCTTTTTTCCCTAATGCTCTGAGCACCGAAAGCCAAGGCCACCCATTTCAAGCTGTTTCTCCTGGCTCTGCTCAGCCTTTATGGACAGAAGGAGCCAAACCAGCTGTGTAGAAAGAAAGAGAACAAAAGAGAACCTCAAGGAAGAGGACTTTAATTCTTTTTTATTCTGCCAATCTTCACAGATTGGTGATGACTACACTGTGTCCTCTTGAGGATTGGGGGATAAAATCTAAGGAGTTGTCCAGCTGTTCTGGTAATGTTCTAAACCTGTTGCGCATTTATATTTACAAGGGTAGACATTCTCCATCTTTTCCCAAGAATGCTTTGTGGTCTTGAGTTGGGCATATGTTTTAGTTTCTGTTATGTGCGTATTGATATGTATGTGGAATTACTGATAGATTTTACTTTTGTTAATGTATTGTACTTGTGTAATTACTGTCTTTTTACCCAGACAATGGTGAAGGTGGCCATGGGCCATAGTCATGATGGTAGCAGTGGCCATTTTCATTTTGCCCTCTCTTGGGTGTTCCTTTCTCCTTTCTAAGTGGGCCAGGGCCAAAAAGTATTTGAGAACCACTGGCTTAGATGTTAGAATGTGACCAACATTTGTCTTTGTGTAATTTTAGTTCCTGGAGCTGTATTATCCAAACATGGTAAAGGATAAACAGGATAGTACCCTTCCAATTTGGTAATGAGCCAGGGGTGACTTTTTACTTGTGTGAATGCATGGTTTTGAAGTTCTTAGCACATCTACTTTTGACCTGTTAGTCAACCATAAGTTAAAGGCATTTTTTCCCTCCAAGTGTCTCAGAGGAGATGGAATATATCTGTCTGATTGACTTATTTTTATTTTTTTTTTTTAAGATTTACTTATTAGAGAGAGCACAGTGGGCAGGGGCAGAGGGGGCAGGGAAAGAGAGAATCCCAAACAGACTCCCCAGTGAGCATGGAGCCCAACATGGGGCGTGGTCTCCTGACCCTGAGATCATGACCTGAGCTGAAATCAAGAGTTAGACAGTCAACTGACTAACCCAGGCACCCCCTTATTGATTGATTTCTAAAACATATTCCTATATTTGCTTCATTTCTCTGTGTATAGATTATTTTTTTCTTTCTCAACCATTCAAAAGCAAGTTGCAGACATGAATTTCACCTCTAAATACTTTAGTGTGTATCTCCAAAGATTAAGGATATTCTACATAGCCTAGGAAAATTAATTTTTATACAGTAATATTCAGAATTCCCCAGTTGTCCCCCAAATGTCTTTTATAGCTGATATTAATATTGTTTTTTGATCTAGATTCAATTAAGAATCCCATATTGCATTTATTGTTAACTTTTATCTTCTTTACAACACTCTGTCCTTTTTTTCCCCCATAACATTGACCTTTTCTTGAAGGGTCCTAGACAGTTGTTTTGGGAGGGTACTTTTTTAAAAGATTTTATGTATTTGAAAAGAAGAGAACATAGGTGTGTGTGTGCATGGAGGGGGAGGGGGAGGGAGAAGGAGAGGGAATCTGAAGCAGACTCCATCCTAAGCATGGAGCCTAACACAGGGCTTGATCTCACGAGAGATCAGGACCTGAGCCGAAACCAAGAATTAACTGAGTCACCCAAGTGCCCCTGGGGCGGTACATTTTTAAAGGATACATAGAAATGCAAACAACACACAAAAATGCTGGCCTTAGGCCCAGAAATGTCCTATGTTGCTGATTCCCTTACTCTTCTATCCATGTTATTGCACTGACCTTAAAATACTAGTATAAAAGAACAGTGAGTCAAATGAAATATTTAGGTCGGAGATAGTTTGCGCTTGTTTGAGGAGAGGGCTTTTGAGGGAATCATTAAAATTTTTTTAGCACAACTTACTAAATAGTTGATTTTACTATTTATGGGTGATTTTTCACTATATTCAATTTTTTAAATTTACGCTTAGCAAGGTTAGCTGTGTCAGATATTAAAGAAAACAGCACATTCTCCCATACCTCCTCCAATTCTGCTTTTAGAACTTGTGCCCCCTAACTACATTTGATAACATTTCAAATTTTTATTTTTGGAAACTGTTGCCAGGCAGAATTAATGTTAACTGTTCAAATGGGTTTGAGCATGTTTCTTATTTGGTTTGGAAATCCAAGAGGCGTCTTCTTTTCCAGATGCTCTTTTAAGTGCCAGAACCTATCCACTTACTTTATCTCCCTCGAAACTTCTTGGTTCCCAGAACAGAGTATTATCTCCTGTCCTTGTCATTCACTAGTAGTGTTATAGCAATTACAAAGAATATTGAAACATTAGGAATATATTTTATGCTTGAAATGAATTTTTAATCTACTCAGCCCTAAAATAAAGACCTATTTCTGACCTCTTCTGGTAATAAGGTAGAACTTAAAAAATAAGCCTCGTTCTCTCTACTTCTTTTTTCTTACTAACTGGCTGTTTGCACTTTTCTCAAAATTTGTCCAAAAAAGGCCAGAGCTAAGGAAAGGCAGCAGTACATTGGAAAGTAGGCCTGTTGGCTTTGTTGTGCTCTTCAAACCACAGGTCCCAAGGGATATTACATCTGGTGACTTAAAGTCCTCTGGTCTTTGCTAGTGGGGCACTCTGACAAGTTAAGGGTACATGAGGAGAGAAGAGATCACACCTGCTCTTCCCGGTGACTTCTTTGGTTCATTTTACATCCTGTTTATATTCCCATGTCCTTCTGCTTGATGGTTTTCCCCCTGCCTTCTTTCCTCGAGCTCTACTCACTGCCATAACCAAAGAATAATATGGGCAGATGTCTCAGGCTCTCCCACCCCCCCCACTCTTGAACTAAACAGTACGTATTTCCTTACTATGGAGGGACATGAGGTGAGATGGTAGTGGTCTAAGAAAAGAACAGTGCCTAAAGTTGGAATTTCCCTAAAGGGAATAGTAAAGCTTAAGAATAGACCTTCACTGTAGGACTATCACTCTGGAATCTCCAGAAGTCTCTGGCCACGACTACCTACGTTTCACATTCAGGAGTGCTATGAGAAGCTCTAGAGACATAGGCTGGCCACCTAAGATGTAGCCTCATGGACATGCCATTTGGAAGCAGGTGTTGGGGTTCTGGCCAACTTTGTCATGACACACAGCTTTCTGTGTAAAGTAAGAAGATCATGGCTGTCGAGTGTGATCACATAAGGTCCTCCCCCCAGGGCAGGCCTGCACAACTCATTTGGAAAAGATGAGTCTGCTCCAGATGAAGGTACTGAAACTGAGGAAGGGAGAGGAAAATCCCAAAACAAAACCTGAGCAATGACCATAGACAGGAAAGTAGGCAAAGCCTGTGTGTGAAGTGGGAGAAATAACGATGGGCTTAGTCTTTCTCCCTCTCAGACTGCAGTATCACTGATCAGCAATTTCTTTAACGCTCAACAACTACATGAATGTTATATGTATTCACAACAAAGTTAGTGGCAAATTGAAACTTTGATGACTATGGGGACACCGAAGGAAAGCCTTATTAGAGGAGGTGGGTTTTGTCTTAGTAAAAAGAAAAATCCTTTTAAATCAAACTGTCGTTCATCATAACATTCAACAAAAGTGTTTTCCTTTGTTTTGATCGTATGTGCTGTAATAGTGAGGTTCACTGGCAGCACTGGCATGGGGTACTGCCTTGGACAGAGTCCACAAGCCTGTACTTGTGGGCAGGAAACAGATTTTGTCAGCAGAGGGAATTATTATTTCTCTTGAATAGGCCAGTTTGTCTATTTTTTCTATTTCAAAACAATTGGGTTATTTCTTTGGAAGACTGTTTCTATACCATCAAAGAAGAAAGATTTTCTAAAATTTGAGAATTCTTAATAAGTATTAACTCAATGATGCTATTGAGCAGGGCTGCTTGCTTTAAAAATGAGAAACTTGCGCTCCCTTCAGCAGCACATATACTAAAATTGGAATGATACAGAGAAGATTAGCATGGCTCCTGCGCAAGGATGACACACAAATTTGTGGAGTGTTCCATAGTTTTCCCAAAATAACCATATATCTTAACAATACTGGAATTAAACTTAAAAACTTAATACAAAAACAGAGAAACTTGACTGATATGATGTATAGATCATAAAGCTTCACAAACTGTACAAGCATTTGGATCAAGACCCAGAACTTACCAGAGCACAAGAAGACTCCTTATGCCCCCTGAACAGGCACTACCCTCAGGGTAACCTCCATTCTGACTTTAAACACCATCTATTAGTTTCCTGTCCTTTTGAATGTTACATAAATGGACTCACACAGTATGTACTCTTTTGTGTCTGGCTTTTACTAAGCATATTTGTGAGATTCCATGTTGGTCAATGTAATTGGGATGTCTTTATTCTCATTTCTGTGTAGTACTGAGATTTAGTTTGGGGTTGCAATGAGCCTGTAGATAAATTTGGGAAGAATTCTTATCGCTATAATGTTAAGCTTTCTAAATGATGAACATGATATATCCTTCCATATATTGAGAGTTCTTTTATTTTCTTGTGTTTTATAGTTTTCAGTTTAGGCATCTTACATGTCTTTTATTAGATGTGCTCCTAGGCATTTGATGTCATTTGTTGCTATTGTAAATTTATTTTTTAAATTTCACATGTATACAGAAATGGTTCTTTTTTGTATTAGGCTTGTAGCCATTGGTCTTGGTAAGTTAGTTTACTGATTCCTATATTTGGGGGATACTTTTGTATTTTCTACATACCAAATCAGGCCATCTTTGAATAATGACAGTTATATTTCTCCTTTTCTAATCCATTTGCCTTGTATTTATTTTTCTTGCCTTATTGCATTGGCTAAGATCAGGGCTGATTTTAAATTATTTGTTTATTTATCTATCAGAGAGAGAGAGAGAGAGAGCACAAGCAGGGGGAGCAGCAAACAGGGAGAGGGAGAAGCAGGCTCCCTGCTGAGCAAGGAGCCTGATGTGGGACTTGATCCCAGGACCCTGTGATCATACCCTGAGACAATAATAGATGCTTAATCAACTGAGCCATCCAGGAGTCCCTCAGGCTTGATTTTTGTGTCAGATAGAAAAATCTCCCAAAGAGTTCCCTAATAAGAAAACCAACTATAAAGTTAAGTTGATTGATCTGTGAACATAATATCTAGATTTAAAATGGTGTTATGGTGGTCTACAAAGCAATATATTGTACTTTGTGGTACACATTCATAGATACAGACTTAAATCTGGTTGAACAGGAATTCTTGTCTTTCCTACCCCTGACAAGCAGAGACTCTCATAGTGTATGGATCCTTAACAGAGTTTTTGAAGTTCAGTAAGAGTCCAAATAGCTCACTCAAAGTATTCTTGCCTCACAGGTGGCATTGAGAGGGAATTGTCTAGAAGCACTTTCAGGAGAGGCAGAGAGATGGTATCCATGGCCATAAGGTGGGATCTGGCCAGTCAGTGACCGGCTGTGGAAGATACCAGGTCTTTGAATTCCTATGGCTGTCTTAATAAGCAGAAAATATTGGTCAGCTGGATTATAGAAGGGAGGGGAGATCTTTTAGGTGGAATAGGTGGCAAGGACTGATAAGAAGTAAAGGCTACTGCAGTCAAGAGATGTTGGTTCGAGGTAGGGGTGAAAAAGGGATCTTGGGCATTTTGGTGGCCTAGGGACAAGAAAGGTATAAGTTGGATGGATGCAGGTGTATCAGGTGTGTCTCCCGCTGGAGACTGCAGAGTAAACTTGAGGGTAGAGACCCTGAGAGCTGGCAAAAAGTATTCTTCTGCTCTCTTCTCTGGTGGTGTCTTTCTTCTCTCTCTTCCCCCATTTCTTTTAATACCTTTTGAATGTAGTCTTTTTCTTGCAGATTCTCTCACGAGGCAATATGGTAGAGTCACTAAGCACTGTTTAAGTAGGAATCTTGACCACTTACAGCTAAGAGACTATGCCAGATTACTTACCTTTTTGAGCCTGGGTTTTCTATCCTATGAAAAGGAGATACTAGAAGTAGCTTTTTCATTGTGTTGGGAAGATGGACTAAAATAATGTATGTAAGAGCAACTTATCACAAAGTAAATGCTAAGGGGTCTGTCTGGCTGCCTCTTTCTTGTCTGTCTACCTTGTTCTTTTCCAGAGGTTTTAGTACTTAATTCATTTTTTTCTTTGTTCTAGTACTTTCTCTCCACCAGGTGTAATGTGATATTTTTGTTTTTGTTGGGGAAAAAAAAAAAAAAAAAGTTTCGTGTCCTCTATTTTTAGTGTACAAAGTGGGTGAGCAAAATGTCTCCCATTTCTGTCAGTACCGTTGATTACTGAAATGACAGAAACACTTGCTTTCTTTCCCCTCTAATAGCAGCTCCAAGATCTTGAGCAATTACTTTAATTCCTTTGGGCCTCACAGTCCTTATAAATGTAGGGCTCTGAATGAAGAGGACTGTGGGGTCTTGGTCTAACTGTAAGTGCATCTAAGAGATGATGCTAGAAGTCAGATTCCTCACTAAATTGTGCATGCCATGAAAAAGGGGCCATGGCTGTTGGGCATACATCCTGTCCCCAGCATCTCCAGGATGCCTGGCCCATAGAAGATGCTCAGTGAGTGGGTGAATGGATGAATGAATGAATGGTATCTTTATGACAGCAAAGGTTGTCTGTATTCAGCAGGGATTATTGGGCCCATTTTCTGTAACTCTGAGCTTAAACTCAAAATTTCTAATTGTAGAAAATGTTTATCCGCTTACATCGTCAACTCTTTCGGCATTTCTTTGCCAACTTCCTCAGGAGTTCGTGACCTTTCTTCTTTCCAGTACGTCGCCATGCTTTGTAGTCCTAGGTCTCTGTCATCATTTAGGAAGTTGCCTGTGCGAAGTTAAATACTCTATTTTTGAAAGCACAGTGTGTAATTACACAACATCATAGCACCATCTGTAAGGTGCTGTGCCATTTTCTGTATTTCTCAAGGCAGCATCACATATCTCATTTTACAAAGGAGGGAGCAGACTGAAAGCAAGAAGCAGTCCTTGGGCTTCTAAGTCCCTGCTTTAAATACACCACTATCTCTGACTAATGCATGCCATAATTAGGTTCCTTCACACATCCTCTGGCCCAGCAGTCCCTTTGGAGAGCTGAGCCTCCTTCCTTACCACTCCAATGGCCCCTAATGATTGTCTTTTCACTGACCTGTGGAACTTTCAATTCTTCCTCTGGCCATGTTCTACTTTCTTCTCTCTCTTTGCAGTGTTTCATTCCTGGGGAAAACATATTTATGACTAACACTGCCTTGCCTTGTAGGGTAGAAGCGGTCCCAGCCTTCAAGGTTAAGAATTAATTGGAAACAATCAGTCACTCATTGTCTTAGTCCATTCAGGCTGCTGTAACAAAATACCACAGACAGGATAACATATAAACAACAGACACTTATTTTGAAAGTTTTGGAGGCTGGAAGTTTGAGATCAGGGTGCCAGTATGGGCAGGTGAAGGCTCTCTTCTCGTTTTGTCCTCACATATCTCTGCCCTCATAACCTAATCACCTCCCAAAGCACCCCCCCCCCGCCAATACCATCACATTGGGGATTAGGAATTCAACAAATGAATTTGGGGGGGACACAAACATTCAGACCATAATACTCACCAGATATTTCTTAAACTCTTCCTTTGTGTAGAGAACAGAAGATTCCAGGTGTAAGACAGTTTGGGGGGTAGTAGAAGATGCCATTTTACTTTAGAGGCAAAATGATAGGTTACACACTAAGAGTACTGTGTAGATCTTAAGAAATCAGGACATCAGGCTTAGCTGTCAGTTTAGATTCTCTTTGAAAATGGGTATATGCTCTTCCTGAAGCCATTAGAAAAGTGTTTCCTTCCGGACAACTTTGGCTTACCCTCTGGAGTTAGTCTTGTCAGCAGAACTGGTAACTTTTTAAATAATCCTGTGAAAATGTCAATTCGTTTCCAAAACCTGAAATAGGAAAATTGAGTGATACCATAAATTTTTAACTTTCTAAATGTAGGTAAAGTCATGATGATAAAGGATTTTCTTTAGATAAAGAAAAGTAGACTTTTCAAGGACATGTAACTTGTGTTTACACCGGGACATCTCAACCTTCCCTCATGATTTTTCCAAAACTTTTATGGCAGAAGGCTAATGAGAGGAGAGGCAATGACAAAGGGACCGCGCTGAGAACCACCAGAATACCACTGCATTGGAGAAGTGCTTTTCTGTGTCAAGTTGTCTGACTCTCCCTTTTCATGTACTAACAACATTCTCACAACAACAAGCTTAGCCATTTTCTGTGTCTGAATGTCTGAAAACATTTGATAACAATTGAGGGTTGCTGCCATGATGTCACCATCAAAAAATCACAAGAGCGACTCTAATGACTTCTAAATATAGTCTTCCAATTCCGAACTTATTGCATGTATTTAGGAAAAGCAGTTGGCATTATGTAGGAAAGGAATTATAAAAACCTGTCCTTTCCAGTCAGTCACTGGCAGGACTTTGCTTTATAAACTTGTCATCTGTGATAGAGTCATCTGTCGCATTTGTTCACTTTGGAGACCTGAACTTGGGGTTGTAGATGGCACCTGAGCAAGCAGTTGGCCAGAAGATTATTTAGTCTTCTCAGCAGAAAATAGATGATCGTTTCATTAATTCTGCCTGGTATCATCACTAAGAATGAATTAAGCTCCTGAAAGTGTTCTAGGGGCAAGCACTGAGTCAGACCTCAATTTTGGTGGGATACCAGGGCAGTGATGGTGGTTAGCTATCTAATGAGACCTTTGATAGTGTGGAGAGTTGCTGGCACAAAACTTAACTCGTCTCTCTCCCACCCTTCATGAGAGCTGGACTGGGAGCAGCAATCCTAACTCATAAGGAACAAACGGCCCCCGTGGTGTAGTCTTTTAGAGTTTGTCCTTCTACTTTGGGTAAAATGCCCTCACTAAAATGAGTCAGCTCCTAGATGAGACAGAAAAGGCAAACCTGGTTTTATTTTGTTTCATTTTGCTACCCTGTAAGTCACCTCGATTTGAAAAACTTTGCCCTCTCGGAATCACATAAGGAATATGCACTTGATTTCCGAACATTACGCAAGAGCTCTGTGTACTGTTTCATCAGTTTTGGAGAAGTAATTGGCACTTATCTGAAAAGATTGGTTATGAAAACCTACCCTCAGGGGTTGGTCTGTAGGAAAGGCACAGAGCAGACATAAGCACAAAGGTTTCCAGGACTTGTTCTTACGCAGTTAGCCTTAGCTAGGTTGAGGTTTGGTCCATTGTTGTATGTCTTTGCTCTTAAATTTTTTGAAATGCCTTTAAAGCTCAGTATTTCTTACTCAGAGCTGATATTTAGAGCTGCTTGAGGAAGGACTTTTAAAAAGTCAAATATTTAATTTATATGCCTCTGAATAAGAAATATACTTACCAGAGCAGTTTCAAGCCTTTGGTAAGTTAATGTGTACTGTCTCCCAGTGTATCTATGGCTGTTTTGTTCCTTTTAGAAACAGATTTCTTCCATGTGTGCAACCCTTGGTATTCTGTCGCACCTGCATTGTTCTGGACGAACCATCCCCTGCAGGAATTTTAAGGAAGTAGACCCAACACCACAGATATGGGGGAATAAAGACACGGCTAATTAAAAGTGTCAGATGATGACTTCCGACTTGAAAGAGCTTTTCATTGGTTTTAGATGGAAGGCTCTGTGTTTCAGCATTTGGCTTTCCCCCGCATGTGACTCGATATGACTTCCAAGAACCATCCACTGGTGACAGGGGTTACAGAAGGAAAGCATTGTGCTTGCTGTTAATCAGCTATCCTCTCTTTGCCTCCCCCCCCCCCCCGGCCCCAACCCTCTTCTGATTGCAGTGGTGCTTCACGCCCCACCTCCAACCAAGATCAAACGGGAGCTGCACAGCCCCTCCTCGGAGCTGTCATCCTGCAGCCACGAGCAGGCTCTCGGTGCTAACTATGGAGAAAAGTGCCTCTACAGCTATTGGTAAGTGGACCCAGAGAAGGGCCGGCTGGAAAGGAGCCCCCCGGCCGGCTAGTTCAAGGACCCTTAGCAGACACTTAGAGTAGAGCTCAGAGTCGCCTCTCACGGCGATGTCATCCTCTAGGTGGGGGCTGGTACAAACGGGGGCCTTTGTGCTGCACATGAAAAGCTAAACTGTGAAACGGGCTCTGCAGGGGAACTGAGCGCAGGGGGTGCTGAGCCCTCCTGAGGGAAAGAACCCTGAATACTGGGATATTTGATCTGGGGCTTCTAGGGAGGGAATATATACTTCTTCATGTCTATCATATGTTAATGTGAACTTTAAGCACCAAAGAAGTAATCTTCAAATCAGAATATATGAAAAAGTCCCCATGCCTGTGCCCTTTACTTAAGAATATCCAGGCCCCAGGAATGAAGCTTTAATTTTAAATCAGTCTTTGCTCTAGAAGATAAACACAGATCTGCCTGGGAAAGGGGGAGAAGAGTCGTTAACTCAAGCGATGTTACGGCAGAAATGTATCTTCCACAGAGAACCTAATTCCTGGGGACGCTGGAATCCTCAGGAGAGGGGGCCAGAAACCCCCCAGGGCACAAACTCTGCCCCCACCCGCCATCCATCCCTACACGTGGCATATATGGAGAGTGCTTTTAGAAGGGGGAAAAAGGAAACCGGAAACAGAGGCTAAAATTATCTTTGAGAAGAATCACTAGAAGTGTTAAACAAGTCTCTGTGACGCAGTGTGTTTGTCACTTTTCAGAGGTACAAATATTCCCTCGGGGCTGCCAGCAATTTAACTATGTTAATGCTGTCATTTCCTGGCAATGTGGCCTGCCACCCAGCCTAGTTGTCCTGCCAGACCATCGACCAGGCTAATGGCTTCATCGTGGCTTAATGGTTCCTTCTCTCTTTCTGTTTACAGTGCCTATGATCGGAAGCCTTCCTCTGGGTTCAAGCCATTAACTCCTCCCCCCCCCCCCCCTGTCACCTACCCATCAGAACTCCCTGTTCCCCCCACCCCAGGCAACTCTGCCCACCTCTGCACACGCCCCTGCAGCAGGCCCAGTACCAGGTGTGGGCCCCGCCCCCGCCCCTCACTCGCTTCCTGAACCTGGACCACAGCAGCAAACCTTTGCGGTCCCCCGGCCACCACATCAGCCCCTGCAGATGCCAAAGATGATGCCTGAAAACCAGTATCCATCAGAACAGAGGTGGGTGCTAATCTGGGCTTCTTTCACTGCCTTCATCCCCTCCCCTGCGCCCCACCAGGAGAAAGGAAGCAGTTAGTCGTGTTTCCCAGGCACCTATAACATTCTCATGGCATTGAGGCGTCTTAGGAGGTAAGACAAATGACAGGAATGTGACCCATTTATATAGCACCCTGTTCTTGAGGTACTCCAGACGATTTATGAAGTAGATAAAGGAGAGATCGTTAGTACCATCCCCCCATTATGGAGGTAGAAGACTGACGGAACCAGATTATACAATCTGTTGACCCTCACTGAGGGCTGTGGCTTCTCACTGGATACTCCCTGCTAGCACTGAACCCTGGTTTATGCTACCCACAAATACTTTATTAACATTTTACTCACGTACTAGGGAGGATTGCTAAATTATAAAACATATTATCACTCATCTGATTTTAACATATTTTAACAGGGAATTAACTAAAGACATTATTTGTAGTTACCTACTTTGGAGATAGAAATCTGCTGGTTTCACTCCAGGTAGGTCCTATGTTCAATAAGGAAATTGAGACATCAGGAATAACTTGCCCCGAGTCTTTCAAATAAACTAAAGTGGAAAGGGAACCTACTCGAAAAACACCAAACTTAACATCTTAGGTAAATCCATTATCTGGGTATTCTAGAATTTTGGTTGCCTGTGGCCCTCCTTTATATAGGGTGTTCTGGAGACCCATCTTTTTATTTCAAGTCTCTCTAGACATATAGGTAGGGAGTTGTCAGTGATGTTATCAAGGGTCTCAAGATGGTGACTGGTATTTCCTTCCTAGCTTTCTTGTTCTGCCCTGCCTGGGTGTGGGGCCAAGGGGTGGGAGAGGGAGGATGTAGGAGTATACCTTCCTCAGGCTTGGTCCAACCCACATACATCCCAGGATTTACTCAGGGGTCACTTTATTTCTAGATGAGACTCTGAAAAGAAAGCAGACATTCTTGTCTGATTCTTTTTTTTTTTTTTAAGATTTTATTTATTTATTTGACAGAGATTACAAATAGCCGGAGAGGCAGACAGAGAGAGAGAGTAGGAAGCAGGCTCCCCGCTGAGCAGAGAGCCTGATGCGGGGCTTGATTCCAGGACCCTGAGATCATGACCTGAGCCGAAGGCAGAGGCTTTAACCCACTGAGCCACCCAGGTGCCCCTATTGTCTGATTCTGATTCCCTTTCCCCCTTGCTGTGAAAGTCACCATAAAGAACTACATAATTTGGCTGGTTAGTCGTTATTCCCCTAGTGAGGCCAAGAGCCATGAACACCAATGATACATAGGTCCCAAGAGGCAAACACTGACTCAAGTGTCTCAATAGCAGGCCTGGGTTTCAATAGGGAGCTCATCTGAAGGAGATAGCTACCACTAAGCTTTGCCAGTTTATTACCTTGTTAACAGCCTTGCACTTCTTCAGGAGAATTCAGAAATTGGATTTTCATGCGAAAATTCCAGGTTGTGTGGGTTTTTTGTTTTTTTGTTTTTTTTTTTTTAAGTTGGCAACTAAATCAAATTGAAAACAACAGCAACACTTTGCAGACTAAACAAAACTTCTTGGGGCAAAATCACTCTGCAAGGCTGCCAGTTTGTACACTCAGGCCTGGATAGCATTTTTATTTCTAAAGTTTTTTTAGTTTTGTGTTTTTTAAACAGTATCTTCCTGATTTTCTGCAGGGGTCATTAATTGAGGAGGAAGGATGAAGGAGGTCATATATTTGGTATTTGAAATACTTAACAAACCTTGTATTTGTTATATAATGTGTAAAGGAAAATTACTTCATGTTCAGTCTCTTTTATTCATAGTTCCCCCCCTCAATCCTGTTTCTTATCCAGAGGGCTTGTTTAAGGAGAATGTTTGTCCTCTTGCAGCCCTGGCAGACAGGAAGCCTTAGTCTCCATGGTGAAATAGGTTTGTCACCAGGCTACCCAGCCCTCTGTCCCCCAAAAGGGGAGGTTTGATCCCTGAGATACAGGAGTATCTGCCCTCAGGTGTCCAGAGAGAGAGAAGCAGGAACCAGAAACCAGGTATTTCTTTTTGGGGAGGATCCCTCCCTGACGTCTGCCTGTATATCTTAGACTTACTTCCCCTACACTCTGCCATTGGGACTGTGGGTCTAGAATAAAAAGACCCCACACACACTGGGCTGATACAGAGGTCCTTGGGAGAACTGGGGTGAAGGGCAAAGTCCTAAATTGATAAAATAAGAGCAACACTGGGACATGCCGTCTTCTACCCTAAGGCACTGTAGCCACCAGGTTGCGAGTGTACAGGAGTTCCCACAGGGGCTCATTAAAAATGCAGATTTCTTCCTTGGCCCCAGATTTTGAGTTGGTGGGTCTGGGGCGTGGCCTGGATATTTTAGTGTCACACTTTGAGAAAACATGATCCAGCTGTTTCTTCTACCCCCATCCTTACTCCAGCCCCCCTTTTTCTTAAGCATCAAATACCCAGTACTCTGAATTTTGTTCTTATTGCCCTTATCAGTTCTTAATGATGGTATCCATGTGATATTTGGGTGATGTAAATTATATCAAAGACATGACAAATTATTTTGCTTATAGATACTGGAGAGCACACAGAAAATGAGGCAAACTAAAATCCCTGGTCTGATTTTGTAAAAGTCATAGTAATTGTACTTGTGTATGATAACAAACTTCGTAATCCCACCTTTCATAATGATTATGCCTGCCTAAAATGGAGCAGATCATTTTTTTTGGTAACTGGAGTTTGTTCTTTGATTTATTTTTAAGAGAAAAATTAAATTTTTATTTAATTACAATCTAAGAGTATTACTTCAAAAAATAACCCCCTAACAAAATATATGGTATTTTGCAAGATATGAGATATGAAGGAAATACATCCTTTTTTTTTTTTTTTTTTTTAAGATTTTCCTTATTTATTTGAGAGAAAGACAGAGCATGAGCGGAGGAGGGGCAGAGGGAGAGAGATAAGAAGACTGTCTGGTGAGGGTGGGGCCCCACATGGTGCCCCCATCCTAGGAACCTGAGATCATCATCCTTAAGTTGGATGCTTAACCAACTGAGCCACCCAGGCACCTGGGCAAATAGTCTCGGTTGAACTTTTTAACAATCCTCTAACCAAAGCAGAGTAAAGAAACCTATTCCACGGATAAGAGTATCAGGCCTCAGAACAGCTAAGGGACTTCCTAATGGTCACATAGCCAACTACAGGGGCCTACATTTAGAAACAAAGCACACACTGTTTGTTTTGGTTATGATTTGGTTGGGGGGAGGGGAGGTTGCTAACATTCTCTTAAACTACCAGAACTCTCTCCTTATTTTAAATTACAAAAGCCTACTAAATTCCTATTTTACTTGTCTAAACTCATGTTGTGACAGTTACCTTATTTGTATTGCTCACAGTATGCCTTATTTCTGCAGTTGAATAAACTTTCTGAGGTTTAAAAACCATGACTTAGAACCTTCTCAGCCCAGTTTCTTACTTGTCCTCAGTGTATGTTTATTGACAGTGCTAGTAGTTTGCAAGGATTATGCTTTAAACAAATAAAATGTAATCTATTCAAAAGTACATTCTTAATGTTCCATATAATCTTACTATATAATTTTTCACAACTCATAAGTTATTCTTAGAAGATAAATACTGTGTTTGGAAGCCATGATTTATATTCGTGATTTCCTCCCCCTCAAGGTGGGGGAGAACTAACATGTAATTTGGCATGTTGAGACATGTTCCATTTATCCTTAAAGACCAGCTGTTCCTTAAAGAGGAGGCGTGTTTTTTCATTCAGCCATCCCAATCTCAAAAGTTTTTTCATCGTGTTGCTTATGATGTTTACATGGGCTGAGTGGAGGAATTTAGAAAATGTTCCTATGTTATACCCATCGTGCTGGCTAGGTATGATTTTGTCCTTTGTTTTACCATTTCTCATTACATCTCGAGTTGAGGTAGTCCCCCACAATTCAACTGAAGAGGCTCCACTAGGAAATTTTTCATCTAAAAATTTTGGAATACACTGCTCTCTCACTCAGCATCAAGAGGCAGATCTCAAGAAATGACAACATTTAAGACAGTACTTCTGGTGGAAAAAAATCCTCTGCTTCTTTATGTTCCCCAAGGGATCAGTGTTGTCATAGGCTGTCCTGCTGAATTGATAAAATAGAATATCCCAGAGTCACCAAGAAAGGGTCAGTTATGCGAATCACCTAACCTGTTCGAGAAAATTCTCTCCCTCAGTGGTTATGATCCAGTCTTCAAAGCTTAAAGGAATGAGCGTACGTTTTATGGAACTGGGATTTGATAGATAACTATTCATTCCCTAAAGATGCTGTACAGATTAAGAGATTTAATAAACTCAAGGCTTTTTGTTGTTTCTACTTCCTCCCTTAAAGTCCATCCCCAGTAAATTGCTTTTCATTTTTGTCCTTCAGATTTTGTAGTTTTTAGAGAGGGAAGAACCTGACTGTGAGTCATATTTGTAGCCTGGCCTGGAATGAAGTGAATGTGTCTGACGCATCTCCTCTCCACGCACTGCTGTTAATAGCATGTTACGTATGGCAGCACCAATTCACTTTGGGATCTGAGACTGAGTTTCGGAGATGCTTAATGGAACCGTCTTTGACAGACTGGCTGATGTACTTCTGATGGTTAGAGTGGGGGGTGTTTTAGTTTTGAATCTTAAGAGGGATCGTTTTTAGCATTTCACCATGTTTACCCTAGTTATTTTGTCACTTTGTGTCGAGTTAAAGGAAATTTCCTCCTATTCCTAGTTTACTCAGAGTTTTGAATATGAATGGATATTGAATTTTATCAAACATTTTTTCTGTCTATGGACATCATCAATTGAATTTTCTCCTTCCATTTAATGTAGTGAGTTACATTGGTTTATATATGAAACCAGCCTTGTATTCGTGTGCTAAACCTAACTTACTTGTTATGTGTTACCTTTTCTGCATTCCTGGACTTTTTATTCTAATACATATTGAGGACTTTTGCATCTGTATTTATGATTGAGAATAATGTATAATTTTTTTTCTTATATTATCCTTGTTGGGTTTTAGCACTGAAGTTATTCTCATCAAAGGAGTTGGGGGGTGGGGTGTCCTCCTTTTTATGTATACCAGAATAGTTCATGTGAAATTGGAATTCTTTATTCCTTGAATTTTTGGAAGAATTTACCAGTAAAACCATTTGGGCCTGATATTTTCTTTGTGGGCAGATTTTTAATTACCGGTTAAGCATCTTCACTTCTCTGGTCTTGCTCTGAATTTCTATTTAGTTCAGTGAATTTAGTAAATTACTTTTTCTGGGAATTTTTCCATTCTGTCTGAGTTTTAAAATTAATTGCCATAAAATCTCTAGTTAGTCCTTGGCAGACAATATCATTTTTCTTTTCAACAAATCGACAATCGGTTTTGCTCATCCTCTCTATGAGATGTTTTCTTTTTAATTGATTTCTCCCAGCTCTTACTAAAATCTTTTATTCTTTCTACTTCCTTGCATTGTTTTTCATTTCCTAAGTGCTTTGGTTTGATTCACTCGTTACTTTTTTAGCTTTTTTTTCTTTATAGTATAACATGTAAGCAAATAAAACTTCTCCTAAGGCTGGGGTCACCAGATACTCCGTTTGTCCCAGGTCACTTACGGTTTATGCCTAATCGAAGTTATTGCTCGTGGCTTTCCTTTTTACTCCCCCAAATGTCCTGATTTGTACAGTTACTTGATTTCCCTACCCAAGTCCTGCTTTAGCTGCATCCCTGAAGTTCTGATTTAAATTAAAATTCTGATTTGATTTAAAACCTCAGTTCTAAGTGTTTTCTATTTTTTCTCTCAATCCTGCAGTTCTTTAAAAATATAGTTCTTAATTTCCAAACATATGGGAGTTTTCTAGCTGTCTGGACTATATGATTTTTATTTAAATATCATCAAGAGAGTATTTAAAAGTAGTTACAGAAACAGTATAGGCTCTGGAGTTGGGCCTGGGATTGAATCCCACCTCTGCTACTTCCTATCTACATGACCTCAGGAAGGCACTTAACTTTGTCTAAGCTTTGGTTTCTTTGTCTGAAAACGGTAGAAGGGTAGTTATTTGCCACATAGAATCATCAGGCGGATTAAATGACATCATACTGGCACAGAGAAGGGGCTCAGTAAATGCTAGCTCTTGTGACACTGTTTAAAGATAGTTTTCACATTCCATAAAGGAATCTTCCTAAAATGATGCAGATACCACAGCTTAGAAACTTCTGTTGCTTCATTGGTTAAGGGTAAGTTCTTACCGTGTGAATCTCCCTTTATCCCTAATCTTTTCATCATCAGATGCATTAGTGTTGTACATATAAAGCTAACACTCTCACCACCTGATATTCTGAGGACATCCTGTATTTCCATCCCCGTCCTTCTTCTGTGTTTGATGTTAGGAAATCAGACAAACATCTAGGCCTTTAAAGGACATATTTTGTTCCTCATCTATCAATGTTTTATCACAGTTTAGATGGGCCAAATTTGAGTTGCGGCAGTGCTGACAGACCTCGCAGAGCCTTGAGAGCTTTTTCAGAGTTCTGTGGTGTGCTTTTAGGGAGTGTTCAAGTTTTGTTTGGTAACAGCATCTGGCTCTTGGTATATGGCAGGAAAGTAAACGTTAGTATGAAATAAATGTGAATAAAAATCAGCATTTTTATTCTGAGAGAGTGGATATCGGGTAGGCAACTAGTGGACTCTTTTTATGTGTGCGTGATAGTTTTCTCCCGATTCTTTAAGATCTCCCCATACAGTTGTGTAGCTTCTGAATTTTGCTTGTTGGGGGGAGGGGAGGTGGGGGAGGATTTGGGGCAGTTGATGGTGGTGTTTGAAAGTAATGTAAGGTGGGGCGCCTGGGTGGCTCAGTGGGTTAAGCCTCTGCCTTCGGCTCAGATCATGATCTCAGGGTCCTGGGATCAAGTCCCACATCGGGCAGTCTGCTTGGCAGGGAGCCTGCTTCCTCCTCTCTCTCTCTCAGCCTGCCTCTCTGCCTACTTGTGATCTCTGTCTGTCAAATTAAAAATTTAAAAAAATATTGTTAAAAAAAAAAAAAGAAAGTAATGTAAGGATAACTTAACAGCTAGCCGGGCCCTGTTTCATGCATTAGCTTTTGTAATCTTTACAAGACTTTGGATGGGTATCCTGGTCATCCTTACTTTATTGACAAGGAAAATGAGGCGCAGAGCAGTTACATAACTCACCCAAGGTCACACAGCCAGTAAGTGGTAAAGATTGGATTTCAGCCCGGAATCTTCTGCCTTCATGGCCACAGCCTCTTATCCGGCTCTGCTGCTTCCCTGTTCTACCTTCTCTTAGCCTTAATGGAAACATTAAGGACATGGTGTTGGTTTCCTGGCCAATTTTATGTCTCATCTCCCAGCTGACCTCTGGACCACAGCTACTTTACCTGGTACCCATAGCCACTGTGTAGCCTTCGTCAAATCCACACTTTTCTCCTTTCGTCCTCCAAGCATTGTGTTTACTCTGTGTGTTGGCAGCAGAAACCGAAAAGGAAATGCAGAAAAAGCATCTAACGGTTTTCATAACGTAAACCAAATGTTGGTAGCGTGGGTGAGCTCTTGGGAGGAAAGGCGCTATATAAATCTGACAAATAAATAAATAACTGGTTCTTTAAATAAACTGGCACCAAAAGAGCCTTCATCCGTCACCTATTGAATTTAAGCTCACTCAAAAGTCAGAAATCTTTTGCTCCCCAGCTGTGAGTTCACTACGGCCACCACGGAGGAGTTCTGCTGGGATGGCGGTGTGGGAGGGAGAAGGGAGGGGGGTGAGCAGGAGAAGGGGCTTGTGAGGAACCAAGCAGCTCCTCCACTGAGCATGATTGCCTGCCTCAGTAAACAGGAGACATCCTTGTCAGAGCTGTATTATATATACAACACGTTCTTAGATACTTCAAAAGGATTGCTGAAAGGGGAAGGGGGTTCAAATGAAGGTCAGTGAGTAAAGTTCACAGAATGTATTTTGAGGACAAGAACGGAATTACTTTACTAATCTCTGCGAATAAAGCACATTATCAGCAGTAAGCTCTGAGAGACTGTTTCTCCAAGTATGTTGGTTTTGTGACCTACCCTTAAGATCCCCTTTGCCATGCCACTCCCTCAAAACAAACCAGGACTGAACCATCCCAATTATAGACTCTCTCCTGCAGATCCCAGGCCTCTAAGCTCCATGCACCCTTGAAGTGGGGCTTGGGGGAGGGACAGGGGCTGCTGGCTGGTACCCATATGGAAGTACCTTTTCCTGAAGGGGCCACACCAGGCCGACTCTAGAGTTTCATTCTGGAAGGTGAGAAGCTAGGCACCCGGAGGAAGTGAAGGACTTGGGCCTGCCAGCTGCAGAGGCTCTGGTTACAGAACTAAGCGGTTCTGTGCCCTCTCAGAGCCATCAAAGGAAGTGATTTGTGGAGGTCACCTTTGAAGGTGCTAAGATGGTGGCAGAGGGGAGAGCGTGTGGAAGATGGGTGCCTTTGTTCCTGTTCCTTCCTGCGGGTGTAAGGCTTGGTACTTTATAAAAATAAGGCCTTGAGAATATCTTCGTCTTTCTTTTCTGCCCACTTCTTCAGAATTCTCTTCAAAAATTCAGGTTTGCAGTGTGCTGCTGCTGCCTGTATTCTAAATGTCAAGCCTAAACCCGGGTTTCAAATTTACACTTCTTCAAAGACCATGGAAGGGTTTCCTTAAATAACAGCAACCTTGAAAATCCGCATTCCTGATGAAGTTCCACTGTAATGCATTCAGCACCACAGGGAAGGCTCTCAGCCCACCGAAACTTCTACAGTTGGTACAACTTGTGTAATACATTGACCAGGCAGATTCCGAGGCCTTTGGCGTCTGGGATAAAAGAATGAGCGTATGTAAAATTGTTTGGTGATCTTCATGTTGGGGCATGATCTTACGGTGCTGCTTTTGGTAAGGTAGTAAAGATTCCCACAGAGGGAGTGCCATGCTAAACTCTGATCTTGACAATGTTTTATCTGCATCCAAATCTCTTCAGTTAAAGATTTTAAATCTTGATATTCTAGAAATCTGTTGGCCACCTGTTGCCACAGATTGATTCAAATCAAATTCAAATTATTTTATGAAAACTATTCATAGAAGTCAAGCTATAATTAGAGTAAGACCTTAATATTACAGGATTCTGTTGTTGATTTTAAATAACTTATTGGAATTCGTTGTTGTGAACAGGTTATTTCTGAACCTGAACCTCAGCTCTTGCTTTCTGTTTGAGGGCATATATTCACAAATGCTTTTCCTTATACACAGAGATGAGTGCCTTACACATATTTCCTGGATGGAGACCTCACCTTGACGGTTACCATCTCTGACTTCTAAACCCATCCTCCTGAAGTCTGGTAGTGCTTACAGCGGGGGTGCAAACTGTACTTTGTAGGCATGATTTTTATTTCATCATTCCAGTAGCATTATGATGCAGAATACACCTCCATGTTACAGACGAGGAAACTGAAGCCAAGAAAATTTACCGTCTATCATTTTCCCTTTCACTATACTGCCCTTCCAACAGAGAAAAGGCAGTTGGCACACTTCCGGATTTTTCTGACAGCTCAAGGATATTAATGCTACTCAGTTAATAACAAAAGGCTTTTATTGCTCTGTCTTATCATAAAGTAGTGTATATTTATTAAACTGTAGATGAGCAAAAAAAGAAAATCCCCTAATATCATAACCAACCAAAGATAAGCAGTATTCACATTTATATAAGTATGCAGATCTCTCCAAGGTTTGTATGACACCATACTTTTTTTTCATAATTTTTATTTTTGCAAAAATCTGATGCTCTTTGGAACTATTTCACAATACGTCAAAAATATCTTTCCAGGTTCTTACATATTTGTGTATTGCATCATATTTGATTGTTGCTTTCAACTCAGTCACTGTATTACAATGTGTTTATTAGCCAGTTTCCTTGTTGGAGGCTTGCACTGGTGGCTGTCCTTGTAGCTAGATCTCATCATATCTATGATTTCAGTGCTTTTTGTGTACCAGGCACAGTTCTGTTAACCACCTGTTCATCCTCCAAGTAACCAGGACAAACCTTTCTCTCTTAGTACTTTTTTGATCACTGATGAAATTGAACTGCTTTTTTGTTGACGATCATTAGTATTTCTTCTTTATTTATGTCTGTTACCAATTTTTTTCTACTGGGATAGTCATTCTCCACTGATTTTTAAAAACTGCTTGTTGTCAACAGAATTAACATTGCTGTACCTATTAGAGACTTTTCCCCAGCTTGTTTGGTTTTTGTTTTTGATGTTTTCTGACTGTTAGAGACATTCTCCTCAGTTTGTTTTCTTTTGATTTTGTTTCTGATGTTTTTTGACCTGTAGAAATTTATACAATGAAGAATATCCATATTTATCTTGACGATTTCCATTGTTGGTATGATGCATAGAAAGCTTTTCCCTCACTCCAAGATCATATGTTTCCACATACATTTTCTCTGCCATTAAGATTTCCCATTGAGGGGTTCCTGGGTGGCTCAGTGGGTTAAGCCTCTGCCTTTGGCTCAGGTCATGATCTCAGGGTCCTGGGATTGAGCCCTGCATTGGGCTCTCTGCTCAGCAGGGAGCCTGCTTCCCCCTCTCTCTGTCTGCCTCTCTGCCTACTTATGATTTCTCTCTCTGTCAAATAAATAAATAAAATCTTAAAAAAAAAAAAGGTTTCACATTGAAATCTTGAATCCATTTGAAATTTATTTTGACATGTGGTATAAAACAGGGACCTCTCTCCGCCCCCCCCCCACACTAATTTGAAATGCTAACTTTACAAGTAGTAAATTTTGGATTATACCTCAGTTTTTTACTTTTCTTTCAATTCCTTTGATATGCCTATCTTTTATTCCTTGAATTGCTGTTTTCATTACTGCAGTTTTAGAAAATTTGTGAATATCTAATATATCATCATTTCTTTTCAAAAATTATTTAATATTTTAAATAAAATTTTAGAATCATTTTATCAAGTTGATTGGGAAGTCATTGCTTTAAAAAATAATTGTAACAAACGAATAGCTTCAAAGTCCTAAATATTTTCTCTTTAATTAAATTTTCTTTCTTTTCCTCAGAAAATAGTTTTAAGGTTTTATTCTTATATGGCCTGCACATTTCCTGATTATTTCTAGAGATTTTCTGTTTTTTATTGCTATTATGAATGGGTTTCTTAAATTACATTTTCTAACTGGTCAGTCTGTACGCTTTGGTCTTTAAAATTTAATTCTATCTACAGGTAAAAGAAGGAATGAACTAGTAAATATATGTATATGTTAGTCATATTTGCAAATAAGTGGTCGTATATATTTAGACACATAATCTGGCCCAAATGTACAGATGGACTGTGTGAAATAAATATGTGTGGGAGACAAGAGGCTATGTGTCATTGCTTTGATTTTTTTTTTTTTTTTTTTGCCACTCCCTGACTCAAGTGGTCTGAACTATGCCATATAATTTGGGGAAGAGGGTAAAATGTTCAGAAATAAACATTAATAAGTGCTTTGCAAATAATTTCATTTATCTGAACTTCTAGTTCCTATGCTAAATCAGAGGAGGCATATATCATGTTCTTAGTTAAAAACTATAACTACTTTCTTCTTACAGATTTCAGAGACAACTGTCTGAACCCTGCCACCCCTTCCCTCCTCAATCAGGAGTTCCTGGAGATACTCGCCCCAATTACCACCGGCAAATGTCAGAACCTATTGTCCCTGCAGCTCCCCCACCCCCTCAGGGATTCAAACAAGAATACCATGATCCACTCTATGAACATGGGGTCCCAGGCATGCCAGGCCCCCCAGCACATGGGTTCCAGTCACCAATGGGAATCAAGCAGGAGCCCCGGGATTACTGCGTTGATTCAGGTTAGCATAAAATCATGCCATTCCTTTCTTCGTTCTCTCATTTATCTGTCTGGCTGTTATTGTCTTCTGTGTGCTCAGCTTTAGGGAATAGCTTTACTAAAAATCGCCCTCAAAGAACTTAGGAGCTAGTAAAGCAGACTTTATGCACAACTGAGTATAAAACCAAACAGAAAAGCCATCCCATGGTAGGAAGGGCAGTAGGCGTTGACAGGTGGTGGGGAGGACACCTCTGAATCCAAGCCTAAAGATCCCGTCATGGTGATGCCCTTTTTTAAGATCATAGGATCCTTGGACCTCGGAAATACCATTTCTGCATTTTAGTCCTTGCCCCTAGCCTTATGGCTTTCCTTTTGAATACAGTAGACTCACCAACTCCCAATATGGGCATAAGGAAGAGAGTCTACACGTAGGATGGAATTCTTTCTATTATTGAAATGAATGGTATTTTTGAGAAAGCACCTGGTAAGTCATGACTATATGGGGTGCTGGGTACACCATGGAGAAAGCGGTCTTGTTGATTGCTTCTTGGGATTCACTGCCCTATTGCATTGCTTTCACCTGGGAAAGTTCCTGGTGTCCTTCAGAGGCTGTTGGTTTACGCAGGGAGAGGGCACCTGTTGTCTATTTGTGGGTTACCTCTTGTCTAGAAATGTAAGCACATCAAGAAGTTTAAGCTGTACTTGGGGGCTCTCCCCCCACCACCACACACACTCATTCACTAACTATGTATCTTCTAGGCCCGGCATATAAAGTGACATCATTAGGGGAAAGAAGAGTTGGAATTTTGCAGTTTGCACATTTTGAAACTGTTTCCTCTTCTTCTCTTCCTCTTCTTTCAGAAATTACTTAAACTTCTTCAGTCTTTTCTTGCAGTTGGTGCTAAAGGAGTTTGAGGGTGGTAGGTAGACTTTCAGCCTTTTCCATGGGTGCTTTTCTTGAAGAACCTGGGGGAGCAGTGGGGCAGTACGTATTTGAACGACTTTTGCAAATGGAATAGGATATATAGTTTGTTCTTGGCCTTCTGGGAGATAATATATAGATTGCTCAATTCAGGCAGAAATGGATTATGGGAAAGGCTGGGAAGTAGACAGAAGGGAGACATCTGTTGCTTTATGATATTAAAAAAAATTACCAAGTGTATGTATAGGTATTGATAGCTTATAAAATTCCCACTGGCACTCCTCCTGAAGGCTTTGATGTATTTTTCTCAGGAACAGGCGTGACCAGCAACATTTTTCCTTTGGGATTGACATTTTAATCCATCCTGGCGAGTTTTTCACCCAACCCCACTCCCTTAAAGCAAGACACTCAGCAGATGTTACCATATCTGCAACTCATGTGTCCCACATGGGCACAACTCAACCTACCAGCCTTCCTCTCAGTGGACATCTTGGTAACCCGATGCTCAAAGAAGAGCTCACTTGAGCACAGGTTTCATTCCAACACTTCCAACATGGGGAAATGTACGTGTACGTGCAAATGGCAGGTTCCCCCCTCCCCTCCTGCCAGCTCTTGTACTGGCTTCCTAACCTCCAATCCCCAAATCTCTTTGGCCCAGAAAGCACCCTCATCCATTGGAGCAGAATTGGATGTGACTGTCAGCTGTAAAGGGGAGCAAATTGGGAAATATGTAAAGCACCCTTCATCCCAGTCTAACCCCTAGAGCCCCTGAGTCAGTAGAGACAGAAGGCCAAGCTTGGCCTTTTGAAAGCCAAGTTTCTTTTTCTACCATTAACTCTCTCCCCAGAGTTTGGTGCTAACTAATTTCTAAGATGAACAAGTTATGAGAATAAAGCATTATTTTTTCCT
The DNA here is from genome assembly GCF_010015895.1 of Lontra canadensis. NCBI lineage: Eukaryota > Metazoa > Chordata > Mammalia > Carnivora > Mustelidae > Lontra > Lontra canadensis. The sequence goes on along the minus strand of NW_022631050.1, from coordinate 7,829,693 downwards.
ACTCATTCTTTTGATGAGGAGCCAAGAGTCCTACTTTCAAATGGTGGGTGATGGTGTTGCCCATGTTGTCTGTTAGGGTGACAACTCTCTCCCAAGTCAAGACAAGAAGGACATGACCTGGGAGCAGGAGACGGTCTAGGGGGCTTTACCACAGGGCTGCAGGTCAAGAGATGTGCTGACTCACCTGCAGAAACTACTGACAGAGTGTATATCTGTTTTTCTTTCAGAAGTGCCTAACTGCCAGTCGTCCTACATCAGAGGGGGGTATTTCTCCAGCAGCCATGAAGGTAAGTAACTTTTAAAAAAAGAATATTCAAGCAAGCTGAAAATTGTTCAGCTTCCACACTAAGATTTGGGATCAGAGATAGGTTAAACCTTTCTTGAGTCATGAAAATGAGAACTCATTACAGTAACCTTCAGTCATTCTGCAGCATGGTCCTGAACGCAGTGAAGGCCACCATCATTTTCAATGACTCTAACTTTTCAGAGTTCATGAGATAATATGAAGAAAAAATAAACCAATAAACCAAATAAAATTTCCATCCAAGGAGGTATATCTAGAGGTATATAACATTACCAGCCTGAATGAGCACTTGGGAACTGTGTGACGACTTGAGATGGTAGGTTTAGGACTTCTTCTCTGAACACTGAAACAGGGAAGGGTTTTTTTTTCTTAGAACATTTTCCCCAGAAGTAGGTCTTGTGTTTTGTCATATACATCTCTCCTTAAATACGCAGAGACGTGTGATTCCCCAAAGCCATAGCATCAGCTTCACCTGGGATCTGTTGGAAAGGCAGGTTCTTGGGAACCCCCCATCCACCTGCTGCCTTAGAGGCTCCAGGAGCCCAGCACTCCGTGTGGTAACATACCTTCCACGTGGTCCTGATGCTTGCTCTGGTTTCAGAACTATTACAGCACTGAGAGTTGCAGCTTTGGCTGCACGTTAGAATCAGCTGGGAGCTTTCAAAACTTTTGGTGTCTGGGCTTCACCCAGATCAAGTAAATCAGAAATTCTGGGGTGGGTCTTAGGCATTAATTAGTTCTTCTTAAAGGTCCCCAGGTGATTCCAATGTGTATCCAAGGAGGATTGAAAAGCTAATGAGGCAGTACTAGGAAGCACCTGCTCGTTTGTGTCATGATTGGTTCACAAGCCTGTTCTCTATGGGGAGCTGCTTCCCACTGACCTGGAGAGAGGCGAGACCCAGTGGGGTTGCACGGGGTGCCTGAGAATAGTGCCCGAGAATATTCGGAGTGCGTGTCCAGCCCTGGGAAGGAAGGGCTGTCTACCGGACCTCTGACTGCGATCGATCGGCACAGCTGTGCGAGGCTCTCTTCCAGGTTCCTGAATGTTTCTGCAGCAGGCAAACTGGGAGGGTGTAGGGAAGAGAGGGAGGAAAACATTTTGCATAATTACAACATTTAGGAAGGAGCATGCTCTTAAAGGAAATATTTTTAGTAAAGCATTGGGCTGCTTACTACACACAGAATATCTGGCGAGTTTGTGTGTCTTCCCCCTACTCTCTTCCATTCCTCTCCCTGACCCCCCACACGGCAGAGGAGCTAGTTTCAAAGAGCCCTGCATTCTTAATTGCTCTAAATTACCGTGATGTGGCTTCTCCTTCCTTCTTCTAGAGGCTTGACCATGGATGCCAGTTAGTGAAACAAGTGTTTCTGATTGGCATCTGTGATTACTAAGATAGCCATCCTGCCTTAGCATTCGTTCACCTGGAATCTCTGCACAGCGGGTGAATCTTTCATTTCCACTGGGCTCCTCAAATAGGTTCTTCCTTCCTGCCACCTTTGAGTGGTGGGATGGTTGTGGCCACAACTGCTGTAACTGCTGGGGCAAATTCAACTGACTTAATTTCACATAAGCCAACAACATCTTGCAGATGTTTAGAGAACCTCGTGGGGCAGCGACTAGAAACCGCAGATAAACCGAAATGACACTCACGGGCAGGCCCTCATCTGATTGGTTTGAAAGCCAAACCTAGAATTTCATTTAGGTTTACCTTTTTTCTCCCTGTATACAGTGAATGTATTATCCTTACAGATAATACAAGTTTGACAGATGTGTAAATTTCGAAGTTTCCTCATAATGGCTTTATAATAAGTCCATTAAAACATCACTGGAGTATCAGAATCCAGAGGGAAAGTCAGGAAATTTATAGCTTCCTGGCAGCCAAGGCAGAAAGAAAGAAAGAGAGAAAGGAAAGAAAGAAAAGAAAGAAAGGGAAAAATAGAAAGAAAGGAGGGAGGGAGAGAAAGCAGGGAGAGAAAGAAAAGAAGGAAGGGAGAAAGAAGAAAAGAAAGAAAGAAAAAGAAAGGGAGAAGGAAGAAACATGAGGAGGGATTATGTAATTCTTATTGATAATAAAAAGTATAACAGTTTGTCATAAAAGTCAATTTCCTGGTACCAGATTGGAAAATAAATTTATCGTAGGATTCACTGAAACCCTGACTTAAAAGCAAGTGTTGTGTTCTTAAATCTTTTTTTAATGGAAATTCTTTCATATTTATTCCAATATTTGTTGAGCACTTATTATGTACAAGGCGATATGAGATTACAAAGATATTCAGGACATGTTCTTTATCCTCAAGGAATTTAGAACCCATGAGAGATACTATGAGATAAAGCTCTCACATTATCCAGTTAATTTCTTTTTTTGGGAGGGCATGAGGGAGACAGAGAATCTTCAGACCCAAACTCACAACCCTGAGATCATGACCTGAGCCAAAATGAAGAGTCGGTCACTTAACCAACTGAGCCACTCGGGCCCCCCTACCATTAATTTCTTAATAGTACTCATTGCAATGTACAGTTACTATCTTAATCTTTTTAACTATCATTTATTGTACACTTATGTGCCAGGCACTACTCTTGACACCAAGGTAAAAAGATAAACAGATCAATGTAACAGAGTATATATTAATAACCCATATTCTCACACAACTAATTCTCATACAATTAGCATCTTCCCCTGTCTGCAAATGAGGAAACTGGAGCGCAGAGAGGTCACACAGCGAATCCAGGTTCATCAGTCCGGCTCCATGGCCCATGCTCTATAATGCTCCCCACTACCCCAAGTCTCACTTTTCTTTCCCAATAGTCTCCTGCCTTTGGGATACAAGCTCCATGAGAGCAAGCACCAAGTCTCTGTTCTTCTTGTTACCTACCCTCTTCTAGCACAGTGCCTGGCATAAATATTTATTAATAAATGTCAATAAAATATACTAATACATAAATGTCAGTAAAATAGACTTCCTTTGATATCGTGCAGCAAACCAAGAAATAGTGCTTCGGGCTGAGAAAATAAAAATGAGTAGCACACACCCTAAGATAATCTCAGTCTCTTCCAAGGTGGGCAGTGCTTTCCCAGTCCCAGGCCTTTTAAACACAGCACTGGTCCTGCCAAGAAGAACGTGATCTTGGCCGATTATGAAGAAAGAACAGATTATTTCCTGGTGTCTTTACCCATGAACTTTTCAAGTCCTAGCGAATCCTTCTCAAAATCTCATGCTAGTCATTCACCGCAGCGCAGGCTCGCAGCATCTCCCCACCGCACACCTGCCATGCACATACCCAACACATGCACACCCCCCTGTACTGCCCACCCAGCTGGACAGAGCAGGGCACATGGCTGAGCTCACGGAAACTGCCAGGACTCTCTGCTGAGGAGTGTGCTGGAAGGGGAGCAGGGCTGGCATGCTCACCCCTGAGAAACAGGCTTGGCCACAGGGAAGGGATGTGGTCCCATCAAGCCTATTAACTGACTTTGATTTGAACCACTGATCTTATCAGGGCGCCTGGTGACGTGACTGGGTGGTCAGCACAGAAGGCGCACATTCTGGATTGAGAGTGCTGGCCATCCTTCCCTCTCCTTGACCCCTTTCACTTTTTGCCCTCCCTTCCTTTCATTCCTATTTACACATGTTGAGCCCATCAGTTCCCCTTTTTTGACCTCTGGTTTGTTAACTCTACGATGAACAAGTTTTTATTGCTAGGAAGTCTCTTCAGATTTCTTCCATTATGTCTGGTGATAATACTTCCAGCTTGCTTTTAAATTTATTGCTGGTCACAATCCTCCACAGGCCCAAGTCTTTATTCATTTTGGCAGCGTTGTCCACCCTCCAGGCTCTTTCATAATTGAATGAGGTACACAGGCAGCCTCAACAAGTCCTGGGAAAGGTTGAAATTAATATTTGCTAAAAGGAAAATGGCAAGACTATGTACAGATCGACCAAATCCTCCCAGGTAGGCCAACTGAAATAGATGAGTTGTCTTTTCAGATATAAAAGCTTAGTCACGGCAACACTGACCTGTACAGACCTTATAATAAGATGTGAAGGAACTTACTGGTGACTCAGCACTTCCCTGAAGTCTTAGCTCGAGTAGGAGGAATCGATGCTTCTCTGAGGCATCAGAACACCAATGCCTAAGTCCTTCTGAAGCCCTGTCAGATCCAGTCTGGCAAACATATGGCAATTAGTAGGGCTTAGGACCCGAAATAGCAGAATTCCATTTTAGTCCTTAAAACCAGAGTTCGTAGGATACAGATAGAATTTGTTAAGCAACATGTTCATTCTTTTTAAATTTTCCTTCAGGTTTTTCATATGAAAAAGATCCCCGGTTGTACTTTGACGACACATGTGTTGTTCCTGAGAGACTGGAAGGTAAGTAGCTCCTCCAGTTTGTTGCTAAGCCAGAATGTCAGCGATATCAGAGCCCCTCAATCTTGTGAATGCCAGGTTGGCATTCATAACTCCTTCATGCCCAAATTGTCCAAGAAACCTAAGACTAAACTATTGCATATATATCCTCATCCCAAATAGGCAAAGTCAAACAAGAGCCCACCATGTATCGGGAGGGGCCCCCTTACCAGAGGCGAGGTTCTCTTCAGCTGTGGCAGTTCCTGGTTACCCTGCTTGATGACCCGGCCAATGCCCACTTCATTGCCTGGACGGGCCGTGGCATGGAGTTTAAGCTGATAGAACCTGAGGAGGTAAGCACTGGTGCCAGGCTTGGGTGATGTTTGATTGGTTGATGATGACAACAATGATGATGATGATGTCTGCTCTTGTTCAGTTCTCAACGGAAGCTTCTTATTGGGTTAAGGATGCTCTTCTCATTCAGATTCTGACCCGACCAGTGGATTTGGCAGTTCTTTTCCTGTTACTAGGACAAGTTACAATTCGGGGACAGGCAAAGTTCTCCACTGTAGAAAACACAAGAAGTATTAGTGACATGTCTGTAAAATCGGAAGAGTGGGGCCACGAAGACTTGCATCCAGAGAGCATCTGTTTTCCATCTCGAAAAGTCTTTTTCAAGTGTTGTTTCGGTGATACCAATATGTTGGTGATACCAACTTGTGTTGGTGTGGGTCCTCATTTGTCACAGGCTCTATTTGAGGTTACGTTAACATATTGTATGACTTTGTGGTAATATCAGATGCAACTACAATACAACAGATTGTATATTTCAAATGACTCTACCCTAGAGAAATAAAATGATCAGAAATGAGTCATTCTTTTGGGCTTAGATTTTTCTTAAGTGTATTATGTGGCATCACAATAGTTGAGAGGTAGCCCAAACCTTCATTATCCTAATAGAAAAAGAAACACTATTACTATTTGTTTGCCCAGAACTATTGACAGAAAGGCCTATAGACAGCATCGGTATCATTTCTTCAATGGGGAAAATCTACAGAACCCCTTTCCTGAATATCACATAGGGAAGTAAATTAAATCATGTTCTCAGTTTGGCATATTCCAAAGGGGTTGATTTTAAATTCTATTTGATTTAGACTCTAGAGAAATTATAAATGGGGGGGAAAAAAAACCTCCTGAAAATCCGATACAGGCTTCTTCTGGTAGCTTATACCTAGGCATTATACGTTAAACCAGCAGAGCAAAAGCTATCTTTGGGTTGGATGTAAATGAAATGGCAACAGTCCTCTTAGCAGGCATTTGAGCAAGAATGGCGGTTTTAGATGTTGTTGGATTAACTCTAGGGCTCACCTCGGCACACCAAAGGGATCAGTTGGCTTGGGGGTCAACAGCAGGAAATAGCCACTTGGCACTTGGTTTGGAAGAAGAAAATGGTCTGAAAGTTAAGATGAGAAAAGGAGACTATGTGGATTGGAAATGTCTCAAGAATCCCGGCTAGTAGGAGGGTAAGGAAGGCTTCACTGAAGGCAGTTATAGAAGAAGGATCCGTGGTGTTCCCTGTCTTGCGTCTTTCATAAAAATGAAAGAATGTCACCATCTCCCGTTGTCACCCATTTCCGTTAAGACTGAGTCTCCCTTCAAAGCCGGAGTTTGGTACTCCTGTGTTTCTCGAAGGTTTTCCTGGAGCAAGTCAGGTGGAAAATGGAGGCATGCCCAAGAGCCATCTGACCTAAGGCTCTTCCTCCTAACCTGGACTGGTTGACTGGATGCTTGAAGAAAGCATGTTGCCTGGACTCACTGAGGCTTGCTGCAAGCAAGTCTGTGTCTGTCATGGGGGCCGTCCTTACTGATTTATCTCATTTCACAAACAGGAGCTTTTATTCCTTTATTGCCACTGCCTTGGGCCTGACCACAGGCTGTGCTGTTGAAGGTGAACCTGGCTATGACCCTCTGAAAGCTGTTATTGAATCTTTGGCTCTCCTACCAGCTGGAAAGACCAATGATGAACCAATGGTAAAAGGCTCCTGCTTTCATACTTCTTAGAGAAACTAACATTAGTCCAAAATGCTCATAAATGCCAAGTAGCCAAGTCACACGAGAGGCCTCTTGTGGCTTTGCGCCTCCCTCAGCTGACAGGACGGCTTCGTTTCTGCAGGAATCCTTCTTTCCACCCCACCCTGAAATCCCCTGGTGCTCCACGAGCTCTGAGTGATCTGCTCTGTGATGTTCCAGAACCACTTCTGTTCCGCGTGCACACTCTGGCCTCAGGACACGCAGCGGGCAGCGTTGGCTGAGCTCTTTCCCTCCCGGTTATGTTAACTTCACCATCCCCACTTTTTGTTAAAGCCAGGAAGATACCAACTCCTCGAGAAAGCTGGAAGACGTTGTCATGGGGGGAGCTTGAAGGGTGAAGCGGAGGAGGAAGCTGTTTGGGACGTAATTGTAGGCAGCTGTGTGGCTGAGTAGTGCACTCTGGGTAATTATCCATAATATCCATTACACTGTGCATGGAAATTGTGGTTTTAGAGCTGCGTTTTGGCAGGCCCCCTAATCAAATGTCTTTTGATAGTCATCCAGCTTAGCACCCTCTCAATTATGACTGACTCGGCTTTAATCTGGAGCCATTTTAACTGTGAATCTGCATTAATGAATATTTTGGGGGGTAGGGTTGTTTGTTGAACATGTGGCAGATAACTGATGCCATGGGGAGGTTTAAAAGGATGGGCTTCGAGAAAGAGCTGCTCCCCGTGCTGTGGCTTGCTATCTCTTGAAGAGGGAGGAAGAGAAATGTGAGGGTTTTTTTTAACTCTTTCGGCCTCTGTCCTCAAGATGTGTGTGATCAAAGTAATGAATGGGAAAATGACAGAAAGAGCTGCTAACAAGCTCTTGCCTGCTCCCCTTCCCCCAGAAATGGGGCAGCCCTCATTTCCAGCAGCTTGCCGTTGTGCTTCATCATGCATTACTGTAGAAGGAGCAGCCCTGGGGAGGGCTCCTGAATCACAGGGCCCTGGCCCAAGAGGATGAGTCAGTAACTATGGCTACCAGAGCTGCTTGGAAGTCATTGCGGATGCAGAACTGAGCTCCAGGAAGCCATTGCATATGCAAGTGACAGCAGAGAGAGGTCAGGGCCGAAGCTGAAGAATCTTCCAGAATTGATTTCCACCACTGAATACAGGAAGATGATGAGACTGGACTTCCTTTTGGGTTCCCGGCAACTGGCGGGCTCACAGCAGTTCAAAGTCAGCTTCGAAGTCATTGCTTTTGAACAGGGTAGAAGGATGTGTATTGGTTGAGCAGATCTCTCTTGCACCGCTGTTTCTGTTGGTTGAAAATGTTTATCTTCTGTAGCCAAGGGATGGATTTTTGGTGAACTGTGCCTTTTTGGCTATTTCAAAGAGAGACTTGGATTGGTGCAGTATGGAGAAAGAAGGAGAGCCAGGGACTTCGTGCGTGCCATAGGGGCCCAAGGGAAACGAATGGAAACTTCACTTTCACACGGTCTGTTGCAAGGCAGAGAGGAATCAGAATCATGACTATTGAATTATTCTAATGTAATTAGGACAGACGCATTCTTCCTTATCAGATCATTTCTGGTATTTTTAAAGGTCATTTTAGAATCCTGATTTTAGAAGATGTTGCTTTCATTCTGCCCAGATGCTTTAAGTGAAATGCCTTTTTTTTTATCCACTTTCCCATTTGCAGTCTCCCTACTTCCCACTCCATGTGTAACATCTGTTTTTTTAAAGATCAAAGGAATATAGTTGTTTTGTTTTTGTTTTTTCTTAAGTTTTCAAAAGGGACCTCAAATATTCAAAACATGACCCCTGGTTTCCCTACATTTAAAGACCTCTGAGGAGACTCCCATTTCTAAAGTTACTCTTCTCCTATAGGGACGGTCATCCTTACAAGTAGGATTTGGACATTGGGATTTTTGAGAACAGAAATTGCTTGGCTGTCCTGACAATTGAGTAAACTCTACTAGGAAGTTTTCTTGCTATCAGGCATCTTTGCCTAAAACTCCAATTACATCTCCCCATCACTGCACCTCAGGTGGACTGGGTTGGATATAATGCACTTCAGAACTGTTTGGGAAGCCCTGTTAATTTTTCATTAAGTGGATAATGGTGCTGCATGTTTTAATGTCCATTCTGCAAGTCTGCTGGGAGCAGGGGATTGGATGGCAGTGGGCTGGAATGATCTGGTTCCCCCTTACTCCATGAGCTGCAGTAAGTAAACAGCTCCCAGCCCCTCGCCAATCTTATTAGAATTGAACTTTTGCTCTGTTGGCCCATTAGCAACTCACTAGTGTGTTTCTAATGTTTCAGGAATGACCATTCTAATTATTCCTTATTGACTGCTACAGAAACCATAGCACTTAATGGCAACATGTTAATGGTCTATGGGTATTGGTCAATAATTCATATGTAGAGAAACAGTAGAGAGCCTGCTTCCTCTGGGCCATTAGCCAAGCCCTCTGTAATCTTAAAGTGCTAGGATCCTTCCACCTCTGGATCTCACCTCTCTTAGCGGTTGTGACTGACTCATCACCTTTGTTGAATATTGGGTCTTGAGGGAATTAAGTATTTTTGCTTCCAGGTCAGGGAAGCGGACCATTGGCCAAAGCAGTCAAGTCTCAGAACTGGCGCTCCCGGGATTTGGAGACTACCACTAGGCCCAAGGAACGAGTTTCCATTGCTCTCTACTTCCCTGTCTCTTTAGGTTGCTCGGCGCTGGGGTATCCAAAAGAACCGGCCAGCCATGAACTATGACAAGCTCAGCCGTTCTCTACGCTATTACTACGAAAAGGGCATCATGCAGAAGGTGAGCAGTTACGAGAGGCATCTAGACCACTCTGACCACTTTCAAACATGTCAAGGGCTTCTGTAATACGACTGTGTGTAATGCCTGGGAGAAAATGTTTGCCTCGTAAGCGATTCTGTGGTAGGGAAAAACTTGGGAGAAAAAACTTAAGAGTGAAATGAGATGTAAAGAGTATTTCTAATGCTCTTGGGTACGTGAACACCAGAGGTTGCACATGGAGCACACTACAGGAAAATTAGGCCCCCCCAGCTTTACTTAAACTGCCTCTAATTACCAAAATGTCCAGAAACATAGGCCAACAGTTACATCTCTAAAGGAGTACATGGAGGAATCAGTTTGAAGGCCTCCACTCCCATAAGATCTGAGCTGAAGTCTTTAGTTGTCAAAATACCCAGACCTCTAAATCTCTTGGTTTCATAGTCTCAATAGTGTTAGAGGAGTAAGGAAACCCTATTTCTCTTTAAGAACTTATAGAAAAAACTGGAACTCAAATGTAAAAAACAACAACAAAACCAAAAAAAAACAAACACAAGGTTTATAGAATGGCAGCAGAATCAACTAGTACCAGGTCACTCTTTGCAGAATGAAGGTTAAGGCATATTTTGAGGAAGCCGGTACAAAAATCCTCATTGGGATGGGTGGAAAGGGACCACGATCTGGAAATTCCGTGGATAGGAAGAAGATGGGAATGGTTAATCACTGGTTCATCTTTCTTAGCCACCGTATTTTATGCCACGCTCTTACCCAGATTCTAACATTTATACATTTAGGCCGTCTGTGATGGGTAGCCAGTAAGATGCAATGGCAGAAGTGTACGGCCATGGCTGCTGAAAACCTGTCTGTGCTGAAGCCAGACTTACCTCTTTCATAGGCAGGTGGTAATGGGACCCCAGGTTCCTCTCACCACCTTCAAAAGTATTAAACAGTTTGCCATGGGCCTCTCGATAGAGAAGAAAGGTGAAGATAAAGATAAAGTCTTATAGACTTCCTAGTGTTTCATACAGACTCTAAGGCTATTGCTGGTCTGGGTACCATCACCAACTCCTGTTTCCTCACCCACGCTTGACTGCTTTCACTAGCATGGCCATCTTCTCTTAATTCATGTAGTATTTGTTTACCAAAGAATATATACCATGTGCATGGAAGTCATCAAGCATATCAGAAAGTGGAGGGAAAAAAAAAAAAAAAACTATTAAACTGTCATTCTGTTTAAGAACTAGAACATTCCTAATGCCTTCATTACCTGGCCAGCCGATCATCACCTCATCACTCCCAAGAATCTGAAGTCCTGAGACTGGGTCTCCTTTCTTGCCCCCAGTAGCCCCCGCGCACCTCTCCATCACGGTCCTTCTCTCTGTACTGTACTGTGAGCTCCTCTGGGGCAGCGCTGAGGGTTTGACTATAGTGCTTGGCACGGAGTTGATAGACAATCTAAATGGGCAGTCTCTCGACTTCCCCTTTCTGTAAAGTATACAATTCAGTGGTTTTTAAAATATATTCACAGAGTTGTGCAATCATCACCACAATCAATTTTAGAAGATTTTATCACCCCAGAAAGAAACCCCAAACCCATTCGTAATCACTTTCCATTTTCCCCCAAACCTCACACACACACACACACACACACACACACACACACACTCCCCTTTTAATGTTAATACTATCAGGTGGAATCCTAAAATTCAGGAAGAAGAGCTATTATTCCTTTGCTATTCCCAACTCCAGATCCAATCTGAGGGAATGTGACCAAGACACAATAACTTGAACTACCAACAGTGAGTTGTCCCTGGGACTAGGTCCTCAGTTGTTTCAGGAAGTGGAAGAGAACTTCATTTCTGAGGACAAAACAGGCAAAGAGTACCAGGAGGCACAAGAATGAGGCTTGGATGGCTTCCAATCCTAACACTCCCATTTATTAGTTGGATGCTTTAGATTGACCTGCCAAAGCCTCTCTTTCCCAAAAAACAAAACAAAACAAATAAGCAAACAAAACAATAAAAAAAAAACCTACTGTAATTTCACAGGGTAATATATGTGAAAATGTCCCAGAGATAATACTGTGCTATGCCATGTAAGGAATTGTTGTTATATTTATGACATGACCCATGAGTGAAAGAGAACTAATTAAGGGTGAATGATAGGATGCCCGCATGGGGAGAGATATAGAAAACCTGGGGTCCCATACTCTCAGCTTTTGAAAGGGAAAATTGAGGTGCGCAGAGGTTAAGACTCTTTAGTGACTGAACGAGGATGGGAAGCCATCCATTCCTGGCCCCTGATCTCCTATTATTTCCACTCTGCCTTTCTACCTCACTCTGCTGCATATATGTACTGGCTTTCGGGGTGGGCCATCAAGAGATTTAGTGTTAAGCCTCTAATTTAAAAAAACTAAATAGGGTTGATTGGGTATATCTGCTACCCTTACATCTTGTTTTGGTGAAGATGCTGCTTGTTCAGTTTCGCCCACACATCCCCTAATTCCTAGTGCTTGAGTTCCAAAGAACATTGGTGCAGACAGCCGTGTTCTGGTGACTAGACTGACATGTCACCATAAAATAAGCTTTCGGACCTATCAGGAGAATTCTACCGTTTTCCTCTCTAAGCTGCCACCATAGCAACAGACTTTTTTAAACCCAAGATTTGGAAGCAAAGCCATATTTCTGCAGTTGAAAAGAGATTCTAGAATCACAACATAATGACCGAAGGGCAGGGTAAGACTCGACCTTTTGAATTTTTGAGCTTAAACATGTTCATTTTATCAGTAATTTCAGCGGCCTTCCCTTGCCCCTTTGCATTACCCAAGCCAAGCACACCATCAGGCTTGATTTTCAATGGTGGAGGTCCTCTTGCACTGATGCTAACCAAGCAGCAGAGAATGGCTGATCCCATGGACCTGGATGGCTCATCAGCTACATCGTGAGGCCTTTGAATCAAGACCTTTGGTTCTAATAATAAGATAATGCATAAAATTCATAAAAAGGTAGTTAGCAGTTCTTCGATGTAGCAGAACCGTGGAATGCAAAATTTAAAACCATAGGTAAGCCAAAAAGCAGTTCTGTTTGGCTTTGGAACACATTCAAATTTCCGCATAGGCTCTACTGATCAAATTCCTAGCCCTTTGAAATAACAAAGCTGTACTGTGAAGACTGTGAACTTTGGAGGTAACTGAAAACATGGCCTGACTTCTGCTTTTCACTTTTCAATCTTCCTTATAACACCAAGCACCAGCCTCGGTATAACCTTTCTTTCTCACCTGTGAATATAACACAGTGAGAATTTTCCTCTAAAAGAACATAAATAAACAAACAAACAAACAAAAGGTGAGCCTATCCAGCGTGAATTTGAAATTGGGGTGTCTTTCAGTCACATGACACCGCTGCTGAACGGTGGTGTCAACAAAACACTTGGCACATAAGAGGTCTCCCAGATTTCTCAAAATAAATCGGAATGGTTTGGGCCATCAGCTACTAATGAGCGTCCTTTTGTCCCTGGCTCCTTGAGAACTTGTTGACCTATGAATACCTCACCATCCTTCCCTTCCCTGGGTTTCCTCCCCCCACCCCTGGAACCCCGTGCCCTGTGTCAGCTGGGCCTGAGAAGGTGTGCTTTCTCTCTCAGGTGGCCGGGGAGCGATACGTCTATAAATTTGTCTGTGACCCGGATGCCCTTTTCTCCATGGCCTTCCCCGACAACCAGCGTCCGTTCCTGAAAGCAGAGTCTGAGTGTCACCTCAACGAGGAAGATACCCTGCCGCTGACCCACTTTGAAGACAACCCAGCTTACCTCCTGGACATGGATCGCTGCGGCAGCCTCCCCTATGCCGAGGGCTTTGCTTACTAAGTTTCTGAGTGTCTGAGCGGCCGAACCCTAGAGCTAGCAGTTCCCATTCAGGCAAACGAGGGCAGTGGTTTTGTGTGTGTTTTTGGCTGTTCCTAAAGCTTGCCCTTTGAGTATTATCTGGAGAACCCAAGCTGTCTCTGGATTGGCACCCTTAACGACAGATACCTTGGCTGGGGAGTGGGAACAGGGAAGGGACCGAAAAACCACCAAAAGGCTGGTGCCTCAGCTCTGATCCTGACAAGGTTTCTGGGAAGAGATTGCAAAGGAGCCGCCTTCCCACGGACAGTATCTGCAAAGCAATACCTTGTTCAGGTTAGTGCCCACAAACCGGGACAGAGTGTGTGACAATCTGCATTGGTCATGGACTACTAATTGCCTTTACATCGAAGGGCTCTGATTTGCACAATTTATTGACAAAGAAATGACAAACCCATAGAACGTTCGGCGAAGAAGCTGGGGCAGCTCAGCCCATGAAGGGTTAAAAGTAGATCTTAAAATTCGGAGAGCTCTTCAAGCTCAAGCTGAAATGTTTCCCCCTGGGTCTAGAAAGAAGGGGGTGAAAGTCAGAACAGCTGTTACCCACTCCGTGGTTCTCAAATAATAAACCGTCGCTCCTCTTGGGAACCTTCTAGCCATGTGGTCACCACGTAGAACAAGCCCCCTTTCTCTTCCCAGTCACACGGCTGTGTGTGGACGGCTTTCATTGTAGAAGGGTGACTTACACTTTTGACAGTATTTTGTTTTGCTTCGATTCGGGGGATCGTTTTGTTTTGGTGGTTGTTTTGGGAAAACAGTTTATAAACTGATTTTTGTAGTTTTGGTATTTAAAGCAAAAAAAAAAAAACAAACCTTTTGTTAACTGTGCACTGCGTCCTTAGCACGGCGGTGCCGACTGATGAAGACACTGCAGCTTGAAAGGGGCTTTGCTGGGGGCGCCCCCTTAGCCACGCACAAGCCCACTCTATTGCCTGCTTTGTGCTTTCTGCACCAGACAGCCTGACGGAACATTTGCACCTGAGTTGTACATTTTTGAGGTGTGCAGGGCAGCCTGGACACACCGCTTAGATTCCATGTGTATAGTTCCCCGTGTCCTCTAACACGCCCTCTCTGGAAAGCATATGTACATAATACGCGTCATGTCCATTTGACACCTGGCCACCCGGTGGGAACCCTGGGGCTGTCTGCTGTCTCCCCAGGCATGACCGATGACAATTTCCATTTCATCAGTTCGTTTTCTTTTTTTTTTTCTTTAATTCTTGGACTTTAAACCCTGCATAGGATTCAATAGGGTTTGAGATGTACGTGTGACACTGACAGGTAAAACAGTGCTAGCAGTTTAGTTTCCCTCCACCTTATCAAAAAAAAAAAAAAAAAAAGTTTACTCCAGATGCTGTATGATATTGGAAAAGTTTTCCACCACCCAGCTAAAGCGATGTGCAAGTCGGCCTCAGAGTAGAGGAGAAGTTCTTAGGAAGTAAGTGGTAGTGCCTTGCTGCCTGCTCCGCTGATAGGATCCCTTGCTCCCCACCTCCTGCCCCCCCGCCCGCGGCACTTAGCACGTTGATAATGACCCCTGGTCTGCACCTGCACCAGACAGTGCTGACCCGGTGAGGGGAAGAAATATGCTTTCCGTTGTTGCCTCTGAACAGGGTGCGCATCCATCTCCACTAGTCCCCCTTCTGACCAGCAGCAGCACGTTCGCAAAGAGGTTCACTAGGGAGAAGGGGCGCGTTTTACAGCTATGAACACATGAGGTTTCCCCCTATTGGAAGCTAATTAGCCCGCCAAGGTATTGAACCTCTAGCTTGGGCCTTAATTAGCATTGTACTCTAATCAAAGGACTCTTTCCCAACCATATTTATAGCTCTCTAACCTACACATAGTCTATATATAGATGCATATTTCACCCCCAGCTGGCTAGAGATTTATTTGTTGTAAATGCTGTATAGGATTTTTTTTCTTCCTTCTCCTGGTTTGGGTTTTCTTTTCTTGATGAATTTACGCTGTCTTAGCAAGTATGAAACTAACCCTCTGTAGCCTGAGCTCTCCTCCCCGCCCCCCACCCCACGCTGTAACTACCGGGCCTGTGCTGTCACGGGACACAGGATGGCATATCACCGTTGCATTCCCATTGGTCTCATGCACCTCCCGGATGGTTTTGGGTTTTTTTTTATTTCTTTTGTTTTGTTTTATTTTTGCTTCTTTTCCAGAGTGTGGAAAGTCTACAGTGCAGAAAGGCTTTAACCTGCCAGTTGATTTGAAATACTTTCCCCCGCGCAGGGCCGTATGCAATCCTGCCAAGCTGCGTTATATTCTGTACTGTGTACAATAAAGAAGTTTGCTTTCAGTTTACCAAGTGCCTGAAACCTGCCTCTTTCTTGCCCTCCGTGGTCTCACTGGAAAGCAAGCAGAAGCCACCTGGCTTTCTCTCTCTCTCATTCTCTCTGATCTCCCTCTCCCTTAACCTTAATTAACCTTAAATATTATTTAACTTTACCAGTGGACTGGAGTTGAGACTAATTATAGGAAGCTGGAAATAGAAGTGCCCTGTGCTCTTTGGCCTCACCTCTCAAACTCTGGTGAAAAATTGGGATCTGAAGCATGAGGAGGTAGAGAGGTCCTCTCCCCAGCCAGTGGTGAGCTGAGACCACCCCATCCCCTTGTGCCCACCTACCTGCTCAAAATTTGTAACCATTTGCCAAAGCCTAGCTCCCGTTTGGACCCCAGATTTTGTGAAAGATTACTAACTAGGCTAGAACTGTGAGTTCCAGAGTGATTGGAGCTCAACCCCTCAGATACATACTTAAAAAACCAAGAAGCTCCTAAGGAATTCTTCATTACTAATTTTCCCCCAACAAGCTTTGATCTCAACAAGTAAAATTTTTACCAATATCAGGCTGTTCCTTGAGAATGACAACAAAGACTTGGGAAAGTCTTGGCCTGTTTCTTTCCTGGCCATGCAGCAGAAGGACTTTTTCTTCCTGGGGTGTCTCCTCGTGGGCATGTATTGGGGGGGGATGGAAGGAAATATTGGCTGGGTGCCGTGTTACTCTTTCACGCTTTTCTGCACCTTTCTTTGGGCTTTTCAAGACTCCCATTACAGGAGAGAAATAAGTAGAACCTTTTTCCAGGCCTCTTAACAGAAGGCTTTCTGTAAATTTATCTACTGTCTTTCTTTCACTGTTTTACAAGCCCGTAAGTGTACAAACATCTGAGACTGAATCCGTACATAGCGGCTCGAATCGGAGCTTGTGGGGCCTGAATGCCTGCCACATAAACCCATTAGCTTCGACAGATTAAGAGGAGATGCCTGGGGACAAGGCAGGGGAGCCCAGGACAAAGCGAGCTCTGCCTCTCAGCTTCGCCACGATTAAGTCTGTGACAATCAGTTCCCCATTATTCACGGGCTCATTATCCAACCCGGGCCTGGACCCAGATCGTTAACCTAATGCCGAAGGTCACCAAACACTGGACCGCCCTTCTAGCGTTGGGCGTTAGGATAAGGAAGCCCAGAAAATGTGAAGTTTACTTTTCATCGAGGTCCCCTTTCGTGAGCCAAGCCAGGCAGACAATGCTTACTCAGTTGTTAGATGACAAAGAGGTAGTGTGAGGGCAAAAGAATGTGGTCATGAGAGCCCGGGTATGTGCAGAATCTAAATTCTAACGCTATTGGGACAAACGTAGACGAATGTGGAAGAAAAACACTCATGTAACCAGATGGTTGGACACCTTAGACAATCCATTGCCCGGTGGTGTAGGTAGCTGGAGCTCCGTGTGTGGCCTCTGGAACACAAGCAAAAGGATTCGGAAAAGGCCAGAAAAGCATCAGTTTTAGCACATATATTTATGTAAGCACTGATTTTATTTAGCATAAATGCGCTGTACTTAAAGTAGGTGGTGGGAGTGAGAGTGGTGGTCAGACCAGACACTGGGTCCTGATTCTGGCAAATACACTGATGTCCCAGACGCTGGTCCTTGAGCCATCAGCCTTTCTTCTGCTCCTCCAGTTTAAGACCTGAATCCATACCCAAGCCTTGTTTGTCGACCTTGGCAGTGAAACTCAGAGAGCTCACCTTTGAATGGCACTTAACAGTTTACAGAGCACTTTTTCGTCCCCATTATCTTTTTGGCAGGCTTTCTTAAATGGTAACACTCTGCTGAAATCGAATCTGAAAATACGGCTGTTAAGCCTCCCAAAGTACTTTCTTGGAATGTTCACAGTGGCTGCTGTGGGGAGAGGACTAGACACGGGGGTTCTGGCTCCAGCTCTGGGACTGACAGGATTAACTCGATCTCAGAGCCATCCTGACCCTACCTCCCAGGTCAGCGAGGGCATTGACAAGCCGATGCTTCTGGATCTCTTAGGAGGTATGGGAGAGAGAAGTTCCTTCGGGAGTTCAAGGTGTGTGTGTGTGTGTGTGTGTGTGTGTGTGTGTGTGTGTGTGTACACATGCATGCAAAGGTTTAACAGTTAAAAACATTCTCAAGTCATTACTTCTGAGGAAGCTCTGAAGATTGCTGAGTCCCACCATTAAAGGTATGTGCTTGTTCATTTCCCATGCCTCTGAGGGGCACCTGCTAGAAGCCAGGCACTGCTGGATGCTGACGATAAATGACCTCGGATGGCCTTTTTCAAACAAAACCCTGTTCGTGGCACGGTAGTACCTTAGTGACTCTGTAAACGGTGTAGTCACTAGCTCACGGCTGCTCGGTCACAAACGCCACTGACCAGAGGCTGAGGAGGGCGGGCATTTCCCCTCGAGGTAGTTCCCACCAGGAAGAGCAGAGGGTAGGCCCGGGAGTCCGTGTGCTGGGAGCTGTTGGCAGAGACTGGAACGCCGGTGGGCTTAGGCAAAGCAGAGCAGGGATATGGGGTGGCGACGCCCACTTCCCGCATTAGCAGGGCTCTCCTGGATGACCTTGGTTGTTCCGTCTCCATACTTAAGGTGGGTGATTCTTTGCTTCCGTCATTCTGTTAGCCAACATTCATCAAGCATCTCTTTTGTATAAGACAGTGCAACAGATGCTTCGAGGCGGGCGTGGGGGTCACACAGGGAAACTCACCCTCCCCTTAAACAGCTCACAGGCTAGTGGGGAAAATGGTTTTCTACGTGAAACTAGTATACAAGTTGTAACTATTACTCATCCAGTAAATTGTGCCTGTGCTATGCCAGGCACAGCTCTGCGATCAGTGGCGGGAGGACAAAAAGAGGTGCAAGTCTCTTGCTCTCAGGGATCTTACCTCTGGGGAAGGGGGTAAAAACCACATGAAACACATAGTGACAGTGTTCTTTAGGTGGTGTTCAGTACCGCGGCGAAAATAAAGCAGGGACGGGAAATAGTGAACGGTGAGGTGTGGGGGTTGTGATTCTAAGCAGGGATGTCAGGGAAGACCTCAAGGCTGGGTAAAGACTTGAAAAAAGTAAAATACCCGGATGGATCGCTGAAGGAAAAGCATGTGGACAGAGGGAAGAGCAAGTGTGAGGCCCTGGAACTTTGAATACTGAGGAATATTGAGGAATAGCGAGGCCTGTGACTCAGATCAGAGGGAGCGAGATGTGGCGGGGCACACAGAGAGAGAAAGGCAGAAAGAAGTTGGGGTTGTATTATCTAGGAACAGGCAGGCTCTTGAAAGACTCTTAATGTTTAGCTGTCAGAGGTTTTGAGAGACAAGTGACATAATCTGACCTGTATTTGAAAGGACCCCTCTGGCTGCAGAGTTGAAAATAGATTATAGGGAACAGGGAAGGAAACCCAAGCCTATATCGTAGGCTCTACAGTAATGCAGGCGAGGTGACATGTGGTTTGGTCCAGGCCAAAAAGAGGCCATTGTCTGGCTGTATTTCTAAGGTAGAGCCAATAGGTTTTAGATGTGTAGAGTGAGAGAAAGAGAGGAATCTCTTATGGCTCCAAGGTTTTTTGGCCTGAGCACAAGGAAGTTGCAAAGCTGCCATTTACAGCTACTTACTGAGATAGAGGAGGAGAGATTGGGGGTGGAAGGGGGAGAAGAACAGGCCTCCTGTTTTGAATGCATTAACTTTGAGATGCCTATTAGAAATCCAAATGGGAACACTGATTTGGATATACAAGTCAGGAGTTCAGGGGAGAGACCCAGACCATAGAGACAAAGAAGTCATCAGTGTGGATTTAGAGCTGAAGCTGGTGAGATCACTAAGGGAATATGTCTAGATAGAAAAAAGAAGAGTTCCCAGGACTGAGCCCTGAGGACTTCAAGATTAAGAGGTTGAGGCAACGGAGAAGAACCATTAGAGAAGGGGGAAAGTGG
Source organism: Lontra canadensis (assembly GCF_010015895.1). Taxonomy (NCBI): domain Eukaryota; kingdom Metazoa; phylum Chordata; class Mammalia; order Carnivora; family Mustelidae; genus Lontra; species Lontra canadensis. The sequence goes on along the minus strand of NW_022631050.1, from coordinate 7,810,077 downwards.
CTAGTCAGGAAGGGACGATCAGAACAGTATTTTCAGGAGAAAGGAGAAATCAATATGGCGGGTGCTTCTGATACCCTGTCAGTAGGGTGAGGAAAGAATTAGCAACATGGAGGTCATGATTACTTGTGCATTTCTATAGTGAGAGAGAGAGACACGGCTGAATGATCCAAAGAAGGTTTTAGGCAGGGATCAGCCAAGGCTCCATGGATTCTGAATCCTGGGCTTGAGTTCAGCTCAGACTCTCTCACTAGCCCTTGGATTCCCTGACTCTCAAAGTCTCAAAGAGCCCTGGGCATCCCTGCCAGGTGCCCTGCCCAGGAGATATTAGATGAGCGATTCAGGGATCGAGGAGGAGAGATTACATTGCTGTCATCACCATCTTTGCCATTCCTGTGGGACTCTGTTCTTGTTCTGTGCTCCTCAATTTCCTTTTTTGAAATGTTAAGTGTTTTTAAATAACCTTTCTTCATATTACACAATTAGCATATGTTCTTTGTAGAAAAACAGAAAAAAAGCCTTAGCCCAAATTTAACACTATTCTGAAAAATCCACCTAGAAATCACAGTTAACCCTCTATCATACATCCTTCCACATGGCTTTTCTTTTTTTTTTTTAATTAATTAATTTATTTGCGAGAGAGTGTGTGTGTGTGTGCATGCAAGCGGCAGTGGGGTGGGGCAGAGGGAGAGAAAGAGAGAATCCTCTAGCAGACTCCCCACTTAGGGGGAAGCCCAAAAGGGAGCTGGATCCCAGGACCCTGCGATCATGACCTGAGCCAAAATCAAGAGCTGGTTGCTTAACCAACTGAGCCACCCAGGAGCCCCATCCACATGCCTTTTCTCTGTACTATTATTTAATTATGAAAAAAAGGTCATGCTATACAATGAACATAGTTTTGTAACTTATTTTTTAAACAATATATTTTGAATATCTTTCCAGATCAGGAAGTCTTTTTCCTACAGTATCATTTTTAGCACCTGCATCATATTTCACAGTACATTTGTACTATAACATTTTTGAGCAGTCCCTTTGCTAAAGATTAAGGCACCACAAATATTTATCCAAAACCAAGCCAAATGATCTCCATCCTCCAAAATCAAATATACAAAAACAAGAACTGGGGGTTTTTCTGGGGTTCCCAATTAACAACCAACTCTGACTAATTTTACCTCCCAGATATCTCTCAAATCCACACCCACCATCATTGCCATAACTGGACCACAACCAACCTCTCACTGGACTATTGCCATCACTACCTAACCCACCTCACCTCATCCATCCTTACCTTCCCCAACCCCTTCTCCCTACTCTAGTCAGAGTGATGATTTTTAAGCCCAAGTCACTCCCTCACTTGAGACTTCCCATCGACACCACTGAAGTACCTAAAATTTAAAAAGCCTAATGTCACCACATGTTGGCGAGAATACAGTGCTGAGGGCGTGTAAAATGGGGTGAACCCTTTGGAAAATGGGTGGTTTCTTATGAAGGTAAACAGACATCGACCTGATGATCAAGCAAGTCCAATCATGAGTATTTAGCCCAGAGAGATACGGATATGTGTTCACCAGAAGACCTCTGCGAGAACATTAGAGAAGCCTCATTCACAAGAGCCACCAAAAGCAACCCAAGTGTCCATCCAGGGAGGATCCCATAAACAGGTTGTGGTATCCACAGAACAAAACACTACTCAGTAATTAAAAAAAGAAGGCGGCGGAGAAGGAGGAGGAGGAGGAAGAGGAGGAGGAGGAGGAGGAGGAGAAGAAGAAGAGGAGGAGGAGGGAAGGGTAGGGGTGGAGGAGGAGGAGGAGAAGAAGAAGAATAAGAAGAAGAGGAGGAGGGGCAGGGGTGGGGGAGGAGGAGGAGAAGAAGAAGAAGAAGAGGAGGAGGGGCAGGGGTGGGGGAGGAGGAGGAGAAGAAGAAGAAGAAGAAGAAGAGGAGGAGGAGGAGGGAGGGGTAGGGGTGGGGGAGGAGGAGGGGGAGGGAGGAGAAGGAGAAGAAGGAGAATGGGCTGTGGTGATAGAAATGCTCTAGATGTTGGTTCCCATCGTTGTTAACGTGTCCATCTGTCAGCACTGGGCAAACTGAACACCTGAAGTCTGCATTTTAGATCATGTGAAGTAGTCCTCAAAAGAATATTTCTAGTCATTTCTTGGGATAAACCAAAGTCCTTAACTTGGCCTTACAGTGTGGGTCCTTGCTTAGCTCTTCGGCTCCATCTTGCCGCATTCTCTCTTATTGTAGATGTTCCAGCCCACTGGCCTCCTGGTGCTTCAACCCTGCCTCACCCCCTCCTGCTTCAGCCAGACACAAACTATTCCCGGGACCCGAAATGTGACACTGCCTTCAAAACCTTCCCTCCAGCTTAACCTCAACAAGTGCTTAAATCTCAATTCAAAGGTCACCCCAGAGGAAAACAATCAACTGCTCTCATAAGTAAGTGAGTAATTTCAGTTTCCTCGCCTTCCTAGCTTTGCTCTCACCTCCCATTATCCACTTGTCCCGCACTATCTTTTTTCCCATAGCACTTCTCACAATTCTTAATTATTCATTCATTTGCAAGATTAGTTGATTGTCTTTCCCAATAGGCTATAAAGTCCATGAAAGCAAGGAACTGTATACTTTGCTAAGAACTTTATCTCCAAGACAGAGTAGGTGATTAAGAAAGATCTATTAGGGGCACCTGGGTGGCTCAGTGGATTAAGCCTCTGCCTTCTGCTCAGGTGGTGATTCCAGGGTCCTGGGATCAAGCCCCGAACTGTGCTCTCTGCTCAGCGAGGAGCCTACTTCCCCCTCTCTCTTTGCCTGCCTCTCTGCCTACTTGTGATCTCTGTCTGTCAAATAAATAAATAAAATCTTAAAAAAAAAAATCTATTGAACAAGTATATACAGTAATCAGATTCTTTGTTCTTTTATGCCTTTTGGATAAATTCCTACAAGATAGACATTTAAGCAAAGAGTAGGCATATTTTAAGGTTATTTGTAGGAACTGCAAAAGGTTCACCAAAAAGACTGATTCATACTTGGTTCTTATACCCTTTGGCTACACTGGACATTACTTATGCTTATACCTCAATATGCCATTCCCTCTTTCTTTTCTTTAACTTGTTTATTCAAATATTTATTGAGCACCTATTACATACCATACACCAAGCCAGCTATCTAGAATTCAGTGATGAAGTGTATCAGTAGTATCAGCTAGGTACTAGAGAAGCTGGGATAACCTCTGGAGCCCACACACAGCAACGAGGAAGTAAAACCCTTTCTCCTTCAGGGTCACTCCGGCGCTTTCTACAGACAAAGTGTTACTGCCCCCTGGGAAATAAAGAATGCATGTGGGGCCCAAGTTCATTTCACAGAGCAAACAAAAAGGATGAATTTGAGCTGAGTGACGATGTATTGATAATGGGCACAGCAACAGCAAGGGATGCTGGGGAATATAGTTTAGCCAGCAATCTTATTACCATGGGAGAAGAAGAAAATGAATTTGGTGGATAGCTAGCACTGTCTGTCCCATGGTGTATTTTTGCATTTACTCAAAATTGAAAATTAGGACTCAAACTGACATTAAAACCTATCTCCTTCATACAGTGAACTAATGGAAAAACAAGAGCACCCCAAACCCAGGGATCATGGACAGATTCCTTTTTGATAAATTTTTACTTCTTAATTTTAATACTTATCTACCAGATTTGCTATTTCATCATATTGTTTTGATCAAGCGTGAACTACTAATTTAGTAATCACTCAATACAGAATAGTTGTTTAACATGTAAAGCCTTATTGCCAAAGGAGATTATTTAAAACAATTTATTGTATACAAGTATAATAGAGTAAGATTAAAAGGCAGGATAAAGAAGCAGGATAAAGCATAAAAATAGATTGTATCAGCATAAAACTCATTTGGGAGTGTACATGGAAATACGATTCGGGATTAAAGAAAGAATGACATAAGGGCATCTGGGTGGTCAATTGCTTAAATTTACCCAACTCTTGATTTTGGTTCAAGACATGATTTCAGGGTCGTGAGATGGAGCCCTGTGCTGGGCTGTGTGCTGGGTGTGAGCTTGCTCAGGATTCTCCCTCTCCCTCTGCTCCTCCTTCCCCTCTATAAAAAAAAAAAAAAAAAGTGACATAAGTCTGTGAAAGAAGAGATTATATAGTTTGGTGATAATCAATGATGAAAGTTTAGTGATGGTGGTGATTAAATTGGTAGCATATATAGAATCCATCTTTAAATTGGAATAATTATATTTTAAAATGTAAGAATTTACAATAAATTGGAGATTACATCCTTTTCAACATCCCATGATATGATAGAAAATATTAAATGTTGACTTAAGATAGTGCTAACATAACAGGTGTCTAGTTTTTTGTTGTTTTTTTTTAAATTTTTTTATTAACATATAATGTATTATTAGCCCTAGGGGTACAGGTCTGTGAATCGCCAGGTTTATACACTTCACAGCACTCATGATAGCACATACCTTCCCCAATGTCCATAACCCCATCACCCTCTCCCTACCCCCCTCTGCCTGGCAACCTTCAGTTTGTTTTGCGAGATTATGTGGTGTATATATATATGCAATGCAATACTATGCAGCCATCAAAAGAAATGAAATCCTGCCATTTGCAATGACATAGATGGAACTAGAGGGTATTATGCTTAGCAAAATAAGTCAATCAGAGAAAGACAATTATCATATGATCTCCCTGATATAAGGAAGTTGAGAAGCAACATAGAGGGTTTGGGGGATAGGAAAAGAATAAATGAAACAAGTTGGGATCGGGAGGGAGACAAACCACAGGTGTCTAGTTTTAAAAAAATGTGAAAACTACTGATATAGTTCATCACTGAATTCTAAATAGCTGGCTTGGTGTTGGTATGTAATAAATGCTCAATAAATAATATTTGAATAAATAAATTAAAGAAAAGAAGGAAGGAATAGCATAGTAAGGCATAAGTGTAAGTAATGTCCAGCATAGACAAAGGGTATAAGAATCAAGTACGAATCACAGTCTTTTCGGTGAACCTTTTGCGGTTCATACAAGGAACGTTTTTTAAGTCTATCTGTAACAGCAGTTTAACTTCCCCTAATGTACCTTGTTCACTGAAACAAACCCTTAGGAATGGAATACTGTGTGTGTGTGTGTGTGTGTGTGTGTGTAATAGAAACGGCACACACTTCCTTATAGAATTGTCCATCCGTGTTACATGCCAAAGTGTCCACATACTGATCTTCATCAGAAATTATTCTAAATGATCTTCAATTGACAATTCCGTTAGGTCCTCCTTCAATTTCCTTGAAAACGAAAGACTGGAATCAATTTAACTTATAAAACCGGAAGTTACCGGTTATTTCTGATAAGTATACCAGAAATGTTTTACCAAGACTTCGCTACCAAATGCTTCTACATCAGTGGCTCTCGAAGTGTGGATTCCAGACTAGTGCACCAGCCATCATCTGGCAACTTGTTAGAAATGCAAATTTTAGGCCCTACCCAGACCTACTGAATCAGAAATTCTGGGGATGAGACCAGCAGTCTGTGTTTTACCAAACAAGCCCTCTGGCTGATTCTGGTGCTCCAGTTTGAGAATCACTACTGTATGTTATATCTGTAATCCTTTTGCCTGAACCTTTATTTAATCTGATAGTTTCCAAGAGCACTCAAATATTGAAATATTAATTTCAACATATCTTTGCCACTTGTATTAGTTACCTATTAGTGCATGACAGTATTACCTGAAAACTTAGCGGCTTCAAACAGCACATATTTATTTTCTCCCAATTTCTGTGGGTTAGGAGTCCAGGCATGACTGACTGGGTCCTTTCTTAAGGATCTTATAAGGCTGCTGCAAAGTGCCAGCTGGGACAGCAGTCTCATCGGAAGCAGAGTCCCTTCTAAATTCACATGGTTGTTGGCAGCGGCAAGTTCTCCGCTGTCTACTAGCTAAAGGCCACCTTCAGCTCCTTGCCATACTGACATCTGCCCATTAGGGCCATTTACTGCTTCAGAACCAACAAGGCAAAGTCTCTCCTGATAAAACTGGAGTTACGCTTTTATATAACCAAAATCACTTAAACGTACTCACGTACATTCCATCATCTTTGCCATATTCCCTAAGTTAAAAGCAAGTTCTGGGTCCTGCCCATACGGAAGGGGATGTTATTACACTGGGGCAAGAGTAGCAGGGAGAAGGGATCATCGGAGCCGCCCTAAACTCTGCTGCATCACTTGGGACTGTTTGTTTAAGGGCCCTTGTTTCATCACTTGCTTGAACTCTATTTGGTCAAACCTCAGAGGTTCCCTGTCGATCATTCAATAATAGTAAACATTCTGAAAAATATTTACTAAAATAATTTTTTGCGAAGCTGGGCCTCATGGCCAAACCCATCAGCCAAACCAGACCACTTTCTGTCAGAAAAAGTCAGATTCAATAAATGTGTTAATACAAAATTTAAGAAATACAAAAACCTTGAAATAATACATGGTATAGCATGTATCGTAAGAAAGATTACTAAAAGCAGTCAAGATCAAACTGAAGCGTATTTGATGTAACGGATCACGTCTGAGTTACCAGAATAAAATGATAATGGTAGTACTCATTGCTTTATAATTATTCAGTGTGTTGTGTAACTAAAGTTATCAATTACTATTAATGTGATAAGTGTTACTGAAAACAAGATACCCCTTCAGTAAATGTGTGTTCATGTGGGTATTGAACTCCGGCGGACAGCTTCTGGGGATAATGCAATAAAATAATGCATTAAAAAGGCCAAAATAGCTCCATTAATTTCATTAGACCTTATGATTAAATTTCCCATGTATTTAATGAAAAAGAAAGGTATATACTGCTAAAACTAATTGGTCCAGCAGCTAGCATATAATTTTATTTTTTGTTAATAAGAACTGGAAAATCTTATTATAAGCTGAAATAAGATGAGTATTGCCTATAATTGCAATGCACATTTCATAATATGATTTGACAAAAGAGGTTTGAACTATTTTATTGAACGAGGCATACCAAATTTGAAACCCCATGAGATTTTTATATAGAACCTATTTTTGTGTGCTTGCATGAAGGATACTTTGTTTGCAAATTCATCTTTTTTTAATTTCAAATCTATGACAAAATGAAAGCATAATATAATCGACACCTATAAACATTTCACTTAAATTCATCTAACCTTCTACCTATTTATAAAAAATATATAAAATGGAAGTGCCTAAGTTGTAAGAATTTACCAAGCCTATTGTCTAGGAAAATACATCCCAAGCTGGCTTTGTCTGATGTTCTCTCATGATTAGAGTCAACGAAACATTTTTGGGCAGGAATACTACTTAAGTGTTAGTGTACTTCCCATCCCATCACCTTGAGAGGCACATGATGTCAGCTTGCCCTTAGAGGACAGATCCTGAAGCTGATCATGTGGTTAAGGTGGTAACATCAGTTCCTTCTATTATAAAATTACTCTTTCCCTATGGGATTAATAAGTAGTCCATTCCCCAGTTAAATATTACCTGATGGTTTTATCAGGCTCTGATGATCTTGCCTGAGCAAATCAATATACACATTGGTGATTGACAATGTTCATTTTTGGTATATCTTGAAAGGTGAGTAGGCCTCTTGGCTCACATCACAGAAAAGTCTAGGAGTGAGACAGAGTCGAACTGAGGTAAATTCACCGGTACCTAGTCTCCTTCTATCACACAAGGCTCTGCTTTTCACTTTGTTGGTTTTGTTCTTTGGTTACACATGGTGGCAGTCCCTGTAAACCCAGGCTTACACTTTTGTAACTTCAAGTCCAATAGAAAAAGATGATGTATTCTGAAATAATACCAATAGAAGTCTTAGAGCTAAGTCTTCTTGACTCCGATTGTCTTAGCTTAGCTCAGGCCCCATCACCAAGTGGCTTGGTGATGACTGTGGCTGTGGAGAAGACACCAAGTTTGATTTATATGCCCAACCTTGTAGCAGGAGTTAGTGTCAGTTCCAGACAAACCATATGGACTGAGAGGTAGTTCCCCAGGGAAAACAGAGGGGCTGTTATTAAAGAGAGAGGCAAAGGATGCTGGGCAGAAGGCAGAAACAACAGATGTCTCCTATAACTGATTATCCAATAAAGATGTTTAGACATCTGATAAGCCATCTGAAAAGACCAACGTTCGGGAGTAGGAAGCAAAGCTAGGCACCTATTCACTCTTTACATCAAAATAAATTCCAGATGATTTTTTTAAATTTTTATGTAAGAAACAAAACCACAAACGTACTGGAAGAAAGCATGACTGAATAATTTTAAAAACTGGGATTAGAGATAGTATTTTTAAATACAACATAAAATACAGAAACCAAAAAGGATAATTTTGATGAAATTTGACTACATAAAACCTTAAAAGCTTTTATACATCAAAAATACGACACTGAGGGTGCCTGGATGACTCAGTGGGCTAAAGCCTCTGCCTTCGGCTCAGGTCATGATCCCAGGTCCTGGAATCAAGCCCTGAATTGGGCTCTCTACTCACCAGGGAGCCTGCTTCCCACCCTCGCCCCCACGCCTCTCTCTGCCTGCCTCTCTGCCTACTTGTGATCTCTGTCTGTCAAATAAACAAATAAATCTTTAACAAAATACTACACTAAATGAGGTAATGAAGATATAATAGTTATAAAAATCTATATACCAAGAAATGTAACAATGACCATCATGTAGCATAACTTAGAAATGATACAAAAAGAAATAAACACAAATACCTCTCTCAGTCCCTGACAGGTCAAGTGGTTAAATGATAGATAAGCAATGACAGATAAGACCTTACATACATAATTGTCAGTGAGGAAGTTCTGATAGATAAAATTTCAACTCTGTACCCTGAAAATAAAGAATACATCCCGTTACCCCACAAGGGCCCCTGAAACATTCATGAGACTTGATCTGGGACCATAGGAAAGCATTCTCTGACCAATGTACAATATTACCAGAAAATACAAAGACCTTCCACCTTCAGAAATTTTTTTAAATGAACTTTATTTTTTTTTAAAGATTTTGTGTAATTTATTTGACACACAGAGAGAACACAAGCAGGGGGAACAGCAGGCAGAGGGAGAAGCAGGCTCCCCGCAGAGCAGAGAGCCTGATGTGGGGCTCAGTCTCAAGGTCCCAGGACCATTACCCAAGCTGAAGGCAGACACTTAACCAAGCCACCCAGGCGCCCCGCACCTTCAGAAATTTTTAAAAAGTGTTAGAATTAAACATTTAATTTAAACATTTCTTGGGTTTAAGGAAAGATAACTAAAGTTCTAGTCTACATAGAAGCAGTAACAATGAAAACAACATAGCAGCACCTGTGGGCTAACATTAAAACAGTGTTCAGGGAAAATTCCATAATTTTATTTAAACTGATAAAGAAGATAGAAGAAAAACCAATAATTGAGCATCTGACTCTGAAATTTAAGAAAAGAACAACAACACAAACTATAGAAAACTAGAAAGAAAAATAAACAAATGTTGGAAAACAGAAAAAAATAGAAATAAGAATAAATTAAGACATAATAAATAAATAAGGGTAAAATAATAAAATAGATTAAAATTGCCAATCTTGGGGCGCCTGGGTGGCTCAGTGGGTTAAGCCGCTGCCTTTGGCTCAGGTCATGATCTCAGGGTCCTTGGATCGAGCCCCACATCGGGCTCTCTGCTCAGCAGGGAGCCTGCTTCCCACTCACTCTCTCTGCCTGCCTCTCTGCCTACTTGTGATCTCCTCTGTCAAATAAATAAATAAAATATTAAAAAAAAGGTTTAAAAAATGGTAGGCAGAATAATGCCCCCCTCCACAAGGTGTCTACACTCTTACGTGCAGGACCTAGGAATATGGGACTTTGCAGATGTGATTAAGGTGAAGCACCTTGGGACAGAAGAGCATCCTGGATTATCCAGGTGGGCTCAACCTAATCATAGGAGTCTTTAAAATCAGAGAACCTTTCCCTGTTGAGGTCAGAAAGAAATGTTACGATGGGTGAAGTGTCCAAGAGATGTATGTGAGAATTTGGTGTGCTATTGCTTGCTTGAAGATGGAAGTAGAAGACCATAAGCCAAAGAATGCGGGCAGCTTTAGAAACTAGAAAAGGCAGAGAAAGAGCTTCTCTCCCTGAGCCTCTGGAAAGGAATGCAGCCCTGTCAACATCCTCATTTTAGCCTGGCAGTCCCCAAGTCAGACTTCCCACCTACTAAAATGTGAGATAATAGGCCACTATGTTTGTGGTAATTTGTTACAGCAACCAAATAAAAGGAATACAATGAGGAAGTTCAATTCCACAAAATAAGAAATGACAAGGGAGAAATATACCCAGAATTAGAGGACACTAAAATGGCATGAGACTGATTTGGTAACTCTATGCAGATAACTTTGAAAACCTGAGTGACCTTGACCAACTTCTAGGAAAATGTGATTCCCTAAGATCAACCCCAGAACAGGTGGAAAATAAAAATAGAACAATTTCCATAAAAGGGGGTGAGAAATTTATCAAAGAGCTACTCCCTCAAAAAGCAGCAAACTCAGAGAATTTCACAAGGAATCCCCCCCCACACACACACACACAAAATTTTTACTAGACTTCTTGGCAGCTGCTAATGCCCATGTTATTTAAACTGTTTTACAGCCTGGAAAAAACAAAAACCATGTAAATGTCTCTTATAATGAGAAGTTAACACCCATACAGATAAATAACAAATATTGCATATGCAAAAGCTGCAGGTCAAGCTAATTTGTAAATATAGATACAAAAATCCTAAATGAAGTATTAACAAACAGACCCAGAAGAATTAAAAAAAAAAAAAAAACTACATGAAGATACTCAATGAATGCATGGATGGTTCAATACTAGGAAATCAACCAATATAGTTCATATTACTAGATCTAAGAAGAAAAATAATATCATTCCCATAGAGGCTGAAAAAGCATTTGACAAAATTAAAAGAGCAAGCATTGGATTCACTAATAAATGTAAAAAGAATAAAGGAATTAGAAAATCATAATTCAGCAACCATTACAATAGTTGCTGAATTATGATTTTCTAATTCCTTTATTCTATATATATATATAATTAATGCAAACTAAGAACCATCAGTGAATGCCAAAATTAGTAAAGGAAAAGTTTGAGGACTAAAAGGTATTTGCACAGTCTCAGAGTATCTCCCCAAAGATACTTATTAATTGCAATGGAAAAAATGGTAACTTTACAGGGGAAAAACCTGGTCAACACCATCAAGTGATGAAGGTTAGTATCACCAGTAATAAGACAAATCAACATCCCGTGCCTCCTGATATGATGCATGGAGAAAACAGAGCATCCCTTCTGTAGTATTCCTACAAAGTAGTATAACCTTATCCTCATCACGAAGAAACATCAGACAAATTTAAACTGAGGGATTTTCTACAAAAAAGACTGGCCTCTACTCTAAAAATGTCAGCGTCATGAAACAGAAAAAACTGAGGAACTGTTTCTGATGAAAAAAGAACAACTAAAGAAACATGACAAATGAAGTTTCCTTCCTTCTAAAGGACGTTTTTGGGATAATGGTTGAATCTGAATGAGATTTATAGATCAGATAACATTGCAGTAATGTTAAGTTCCTGGTTTTCTTTCAAAGATTTATTTATTTATTTTAGAGAAAAGGAGAGAGCACGCACATGCGATTGGGGGTGGGGGAGGGGCAGAGGGAGAGTAAATCTCCAGCAAACTCCCTGATGAGTGTGGAGTCCACAGTGGGGCTGGATCTCATGATGCAGAGATCATGACCTGAGCAGAAATCAAGAGTCTGACGCTCAACCCACTGAGCCACCCAGGTGCCCCAATTTCCTGATTTTGACAGTTGACTTATGTTCCTAGAAAATACACAACAAAGTATATAGGGGTAAGCAAGCATCCTGTGTGCAACAGTTCAGAAAAAATATATATATGCAGGAATAATTCAATGTGCGGGGCATTTGGGTGGCTCAGTGGGTTGAGCGTCAGACTCTTGATTTCGGCTCAGGTCATGATCTCAGGGTCCTGGGATTGAGCCCCACATCATTTTCGGCACTGGGAGTGGAGACTGTTGGGGATTCTCTCTCTCCCTCTGCTCTACCCAACCCCCCATAAAAAAAAAAGAATGAATCAATGTGTTAGAAAACAGAAAAGTATAAATAAGAATAAATCAAAACATAATGAATAAATTAAGGGGAAAATAATAAAATATATAAGTACAAACATATCTATTTATATGTTTGGGTGAAATTAGATCCAGAGAGAGAAAACAAATGTGGTAAAATGGAAACACTTGGGAAATCTGGGCCAAAAGTACGTGGGATGTCTTTGTACTGCTCTTGTTATTTCTTAAACAGCCTTGATTGTCATGAGGAAGGAGAGAGAAGTTGGTCAAATGTTGGGGAGGTTGGGGGTATTTTTTTAAAGATTTTTTTAGTTTTAAGTAATCTCTACACCCAACGCGAGGCTCCAGCTCACAACCCTGAGATCAAGAGTCATAAGCTCCACCAACTAAGCCAGCCAGGCGCCCCCGGGGGTATTTTTAATGAGAAATGTGAGCATACTGAAATACAGACAGCAGTAGTGGGGAGCAGGTGATAAATGGGGGAGAGAGTGTGCGTGAGAGTGAGGAAGAGCAAACACGTGTGAGTGAGAACAGTAGATGAGGAATTGCTTGAGATTGTAAAAGAGAGTAAATGTTCAAGGTTGAAGGATGCCTGGGTGGCTCAGTCGCTTAAATGTCTGCCTTTGGCTGGGGTCATGATCTCAGGGTCGTGGGACTGAGGCCAGGGTCAGGGTCTCTGCTCAGTGGGGAGTCTGTTACTCCCTCTGTCTCTACCCACCCAACTCGTGTACTGCTCTCTCTCTGTCTCTCACTCTTTCTCTCAAATAAAGTTTAAAAAATATTTTAAAAAGCTTGCTCTCTCTGTCTCTCACTCTTCCTCTCAAATAAATTTTTAAAAATCTTAAAAAAAAAAAAAAAAAGACAGGATGCTGCTGTGATTCAGTGGATGGGAAGCAGAGATGTTAAACTTGCTACAGTGTTGGGCGCCTGGGTGGCTCAGTGGGTTAAGCCGCTGCCTTCGGCTCAAGTCATGATCTGAGTCCTGGGATCGAGCCCCGCATCGGGCTCTCTGCTCAGCGGGGAGCCTGCTTTCTCCTCTCTCTCTGCCTGCCTCTCTGCCTGCTTGTGATCTCTCTCTGTCAAATAAATAAATAAAATCTTAAAAAAAAAAAAAAAAAACTTGCTACAGTGATCCAGGAAATCCTACACAATGGAGACAGTACTGTCCAAAATATTAGTGGGTTCAACGATCAGCCAACCCACCACTACTGAACCATGTGACTGGGCAAGGCACCAAGGCACTCATTCGTCTTGAAAAGGAGCATTTTATACCAGATGGGAACTCACATCCTTCAGCCTCTGATGTGCCCAGATTCTGTCATCACATTGGCTTAGCCCCCCAGAGGTGACCAACAGTGGTCACGGGCTGATCCTGCCAATGATACACAGGTGTAGGCAGAGTTAATCCCCAAACCCTCCATTTTGTAACCTCCTCAGCCTGGGCGGGGTACTTACCAAGCTCCTCATCTAGAATTTAAATGGTAACTGTGCTTCCCATAAAAGTCTATAGTTACAAAGAATCTTCACCTGGGTTCTTTCATTCGGTGGCCCCATTAGTCCAGGGAAGTAGTTATTACAACTCTAGGTTTATAAACAAGAGAAACTAGATTCCAGAGTACAAATGACTTTCCCAGATAACTGGGTCGGTAAGTGAAAGATGGAGCAGGGCTGAAGCCCTGCTTCTGAGGCCAGATCCCCTCCACCCCACCCCCAGTCTCACCATTGCCCTCAGGGCAAATGCTAGTGTTCTGGTCCCTTTGGTCCAGGCTGGGCAAGGATGTTTCTCCGCCATCCTCCTGTCTCAGACGATTCTTTTCACTGGGATCAGAAATCACCCAAAGAGCAAGTAAGTAAGAGGGTCGCAAGCTTTCTCTCAGCTTCCTGAGCAAACAACAATAGATGGCAAACTGGTCTGAAAGGTAGTGAGCTCTCTGTCCCTAGAGGTGTTTAAGAAGACACTGAGTGGCTATCTGGCCAAGATATAGTAGAGGAGATTCTTAATGTGCAGATTAAAAGGATCTCTGAGGTCCCTCCCAAATCTGAGAGCAGAGGACTCCATGCTTCAGGAGACAGCATGAGGTTCAGAAGCTGGCTGGGCAGAGGCCCAGGCCATGGAATAGAGACAAGTCTGCAGAGGGAAAGAAAGAAAGAGGAAAAAAAATCTGAAAGTGATTGTGAAGATGAAAGCGGATTCTTCTCTTCCAAGAAAGAGAGACTGGAGCCCCGACAGGGATGGGGAGACAAACTGGGTTGATGCCTAAAGAGAAAAGTTAGAGGAAATGTCAGTATTTCTCAAATAGCCTTGCCCAGAAAATGTGTCAACAAACACGCAGCCAAACTCCACTGACTACAACTCAGACAACACAGACGAGAAAAAAGAGGAGCAGTCTCTTGAGAGAGAAGCACTTGAATTGAGTTAAAAATATATTAAATTAACAATCAATCAAAAATGCTAAAGGCCCAGAGAATGTCTCTGGACTAGACTTCTTCCATTTCCCTGAAAGGAGATGGTGTGGAATTCTTTTTAAAGAATTATCTGAATCAACTTTTGGGGGCAGAGAGTGGGAAGGACTGGCCTGTGGTGGGAAATCTGCATTTCATCTTGCAGCCAGAGCAGGACTTCAAGTTCAATTCCAGAGAGAATTCTGGGGCCTACTGCTCTCCTTACAATGGAAACCGGGTCCAGAATGTCTCTTTGCAGCCTGTCAGCCTGAAGTAATAAATAGTATCATGTGGAAGAAGGATTCATATTGATGGTATCCGACAGGACCACCCTTCCCCAAAATCCTTTAGAAATCTCGTTCAGCTCCTCTTTTCAACCAAGGGTACAGAGACTTTAGTAAGTTTAGAGAAAAAATGTTTTTAAATTAACTCCTTTTCTGACACATGAAAAACATTGAGAAAATGCAGATGCACTAAAAAGAAGGAAATAAACATGACATGTTTCTCCACCACCCAAAATTTGCATTTTGGTATGTCTACTCGATTTTTTTAATGTAATTTGCATTTTCTTGAATGGCTCAAAGCAAAGTGGTATTGAATTGATATTCCTTGAGGAGTGTTGTCCCCAAGCCCCCCTCCAGCTGTGTTTCCCACCCCCTTCCACCCTCTCAGGTCTAATCTTTTGGGTTGTTTGTGTATCCTGGTAAGGCTCCTGAACACAAACACAAGTACAAACGGAACTTCGTGTTCTACACCTTTCTTACTATAAGAGGCATCAGACCACATATACTGCATCTTGCTTTTTGCTCTTGATCGTATATCTTGGTTCAGATTTTTCCCTATGTTTCTGCAAACATTTTAGTTTTTACTAAAATGGGATCACACTTTTGTAACTGGCTTTTTTCACGGAAGAATGTTTTATGGACATGTTTGTATAGGATCGAACACTCCTCGATGTGACTTTTAAAGGCTAGGATGTCAGGAAAAAGACCTGGGATACTAATATGGCTGGGTTTTGGCCCTCCCCCGCCTCCCCTCCCCATCAGATAATCTCCCGACCAGGAAAGAAGAATGCTTCGGTCCCCTGGTGTCAAAAGGCCTGTGGACGTGGATGAGTTTCAGCTCAGCCAGCTGGTTAGTGCTCTGTGCACCAAGGCAGGGTTGAGGCTTCTAGTGTGAGTTTGCCACATTGACATTAACCTACCCACAGTAATGCCTGCCTGGCCTCTAACCCAGGACTGCAGGGAAGGGTAAATGAGACAATGGTTAGGAAAATACCATTCAATGGGGACCAACAAGGTGTTAAAATAGTGATACATCTACGCCATATACACAAGCATGGACCCCTGCATGCAAACACACATGCACACACACGGCTTTGCATTTCAACAGAGAATTCTTTTTGGTTACCGCTTTATGGTTTTTCAAGAAACTTTTGTTTTTAAAGAGTTTATTTATTTATTTGACAGACAGAGTTCACAAGTAGGCAGAGAGGAGACATAGAGAGAGAGGGAGAAGCAGGCTCCCTGCTGAGCAGAGACCCACCCCCACCCCCGCCCGACGCTGACCCTGGATCCAGGACCCTGAGACCATGACCTGAGCCGAAGGCAGAGGTTTAACCCACTGAGCCACCCAGGTGCCCCTCAAGAAACATTTTTCCTCAAAATCTGAGTCTTCTGGAAACATTTTTCATATTACATATTTAACGTAGATGCATTATAAAGAAATTAGGAAGAGTGGATAACCAAAAGGAGAAAATTGAAATAATCTGTAATTTGTAAAAATCCTTGCCCAAAATTCATATATACACCTATATGTATGTATGTGTGTCTCTATACACACACACACACACACACACACATAATTTACAAAACTGGGTTCATATTGTATATTTTGTTTTTGTAAACTCCTCTCCCCACTCAACAACATGTTATAAGTACTGTTCCATATTCATAAATATTATGAATCATGGCTATACAGAATTCTCTTGCATTAGTAAAGATACCATACTTGGTTTAACCAATCCACTTTTGTTGGGAATCTCAGTTCTTTTTTTTTTTTTAAGATTTTATTTATTTATTTGGCAGAGAGAGATATCACAAGTAGCAGAGCAGCAGGCAGAGAGAGAGGGGGAAGCAGGCTCCCTGCCGAGCAGAGAGCCCGATGCGGGACTCGATCCCAGGACCCTGAGATCACGACCTGAGCCGAAGGCAGAGGCTTCACCCACTGAGCCACCCAGGCTTCCCTGTTGGGAATCTCAGTTCTTTTGAGATTCTTATTATTACCTATAATGCTACACTGGACATCATAAAGCCAAATATTCACACTCGCTGAAGCAGTCAATTTACAGCAAGTGCCATGTGTTCTCATTTCTTCACTCAACCACACCCCTGAGCACCTACTCTTCACCATGAACCATCTAGGGGCTAGAGTTACAAAGGTGAATCTGGCACAGGTCCTGTTAATCGAGGCAAGGACACTGAAGGAATCAGTAATTACACTTTGGGCTCACTATACTCCCCAAGGTTCCTAATGTGGCTGGAACCTATGTCTTATTGAGGCAGCCACCCTACTCCCTAACTGAAAGGACCCTTTCTTTGCCTGATAAACTTCTACCCATCTGTCCAAATATCCCTTGCTCTGTGGAGCCTTCCCCAACCTCTCAAGAGACAATAAGTCTCTCCTGGAGAATTTGATAGACCCAGAACACCTATCACATTCCATTTGTAATTATTCATGTCTCTCCCATCCTTTGAGTTTGAGACTTTGTCGTCTTATCTCCAACTATGCAGAAAGATGCCTAACACACAAATGTTCTCACTGGGCAGTTATTAAATGAGTCACTAGTACCATGTGCTTAGTAAAATAACAACTGAAATTATATTATTGGCAAAGTAGTGCTTTTAGCAAAGACCCATGGTCAGCAACCAGTTTAAGAGAAGGCTCAGCTGTCCTGGCCCATGGGCTAGACCAGCTTTTTCCCATGTTCATATTTTGTCATTTTCTCACTTGACCTTGACTGTTGAAGACTTCGATTTCATTCCTAAATGTCTTGGCTCACTTAAAGAAACAAGGGCACACCAAGGGCTCCCCAGGGCCTAAAACTTCTCTAACTGGAGGGACTTTCTAAAAGAAAAACAAACAAAATCATGAATACCGAATTAGGTATAAAGATAATATTTATTTTAGCCAAGGAAAGAAAGCATAGCAAATTACGAATTTTAAAAGCTGACCAACATCATAAAATCCCTAGCAGCCTGACACACTTGTCTAATACTTTTTTAATTTGTCAATTATTCTGAGAAAAATATACATTAATCTTAAATTAAGGAGAACACAACAATATTAATACATTTCTAGATGGCTACAATCTAGGGCATGATGAGCCTATAGCATGTTGTAGTTCTACAAAGTAAGGAAGTGTCTGAAGAAAAGAGAAAAACTGATGGCCATATGTCAGAGTGACACCTGAGCCAACTAAAAGCGCTCCCAATGGCCAAAGCCGGAACATTCTGAGAAACAAAATAGAGAAGTACTAGATTAGAACCCCCAAGTATAAAACAAATGTCTGAAGTACACCTATTATATATTGTTATAAATATATGATTGACTAAATAAAAAGAAAGAAAGGCTAAAAGAAAGCAAAAGAGAAATCTCCCAAGTAGAAGAATTACAAATAATTTATGGAGATACTACCCCCTCAAGGAGAGTTACATAACTCCCCATCCCTCAAGTGTGGGCTGCACAAAGTGATTGCCTTCCAAAGAACACAGTAGGGCAAGGGCAGGGATGGGAGGAATAACTGAACAGTGGAGAAACCAGACAAACACCACCTCAGCCAGGTGATGGAGGTCACCATCGACAGTGACAAGTCATGGCGATAGTCTGTGCTCTTGATATAATGCGATGAGAATGGTCCTTTACCTCTGTGGTCTTCCTCCCCAAAACCCACAACCCTAGTCTATCCATGAGAAAAACAGACAAATTCCAATAGACAGCGGCTCTAAAAACCCTAACCAGCCCTCCTCAAAACTGGCCAAAGTCTTCAGAAAGAGGAAAATGTGAGAAATTGTCACAAGCAGGGAAAGTATAAGGGGCACATGACAACCAAATGTAGCGTGGTGTCCTGGGTGGGATCCTGAGGCAGGAAAGGGACATTAGGTAAAAACTAAGGAAACTGGAATAAACTATGAACTTTAGTTAATAGTAATGTATCAACATTGGTTCACTCGTTATAACCGATGTATATTACTAATGTAAGATATTAATCGTAAAGGAAACGTGGGTGCAGGGTATGTGGGAATTCTGAACTATCTCCACAACTCTTCTGTAAACCTAAAACCATTTTGAAAACTAAAGTCCATTCAGAAAAATGGCTATAAGTTTACAATGACCTCCACAAATGCGGGGTTTTTTTTTTTTAAGCTTTTATTTATTTGGGGGCGCCTGGGTGGCTCAGTGGGTTAAAACCTCTGCCTTCGGCTCAGGTCATGATCCCAGGGTCCTGGGATCGAGCCCCACATCGAGATCTCTGCTCAGCAGGGAGCCTGCTTCCTCCTCTCTCTCTGCCTTGCCTGCCTCTCTGCCTACTTGTGATCTCTGTCAAATAAATAAATAAAATCTTAAAAAAACAAAAAAGATTTTATTTATTTGGCAGAGAGAGACAGTGAGAGAAGGAACACAAACAGGGGGAGGAGGAGAGGGAGAAGCAGACTTCTGGCTGAGCAGGGAGCCCCATGTGGGGCCCGATCCCAGGGCCCTGGGATCATAACCTGAGCCAAAGGCAGACGCTTAACCACTGAGCCACCCAGGCGCCTCCACAAATGTGTTCTCAAATTATAAAACTTGTTAATGAGTATGTGTTGGAGTTTGATGAGAAAACTTGTTCTTGGGCCATTTTGCTGCAACAGGGGACATTGTCGCTATTCTTTTATGTAAAACATCTGGACTTCATCAGTAAATGAGGGGTTTCCATGTTTTATATGGAAGCATGTATTTAAAATTTAACAGATAAATGTGAGCGCTCCAGGTGAAGTAGGGTTGGGGGTCTGGAGCCCAGTAAATTTGCCCTCTGCTCCCTAGCACTCCGGGGCATCCAAGGAACGGCCCACGGCTCTGAGGAGTGTGGTTCATTCACTAATTCAACAAATATTTGCGCTGCTAGTGGATACTGCGATACACGAGAGACACAAGGTCTCTGCCTTCAGTCAGGGGTAGTCAGAAAACTCTGGACTGGCTCTCAATCCTGGCCGGACTTTAGAATCACCTGAGAAGATTTTTACTATTTTTTAAAGATTTTATTTTTAAGTAATCTCTCCATCCAACATAGCGTTGGAACCCACGAACCCGAGATCAAGAGTCGCGCACCCCACCCGTGGAGCCAGCCAGGCAGCCCATCACCTGAGAAGCTTTTTTCAAACATACCAGTGTCTGGGCTTCTCCCCAGAATCTCTGAAGGTGAGACCCTGGAATCTGTATGCTTCCAAATCTCCACCAAGAGATTCTAAAGTGTAGCCAGGATTGAGAAACAGAGCCTAACTGCTGTCAGAACAACCTGCTCTAAAATCCCGATTCGGTGATCTTTGTCATCAAGGGGAAAAAGGAGAAAAGGGCTGAAGTCCAGACCCTGGAGGGTGCCCCTCCCCCCCCCCGAGGGAGTCTGGAGAGAAAGGCGCGGGGGTGGCAGAGGTTCCTCCGCTGAAGGCAAGGCTGGCATCGCAGAAGTGGGGGTGAGGGGCGGGTGCTGAGGAGCAATGGTGCGTAGCATCCCACGCACTTGCTAGTTTTAGAACAAATCAGTTCTTCTCCGACATATGTACTGAAGAAGCCTCCTCCTGGAATTTTCCAGACAGAGCTGAGGACTACTCACAGCATAAAAGCAACAAGCCTAGATTCTGCTTCTTTTGATACAAAGAATCCTAAGACTGGAAGGTCCTTAAGGGGTCACCAACCCAGCCACCAACCCACCCCTACCTTCCCCCCCTCAACACACACACACACACACACACACCCCTCAATAATGTTAGTGTCACAAGCTGTATGTTTTGGAGCAAGTTTTCACAGTGGGTGCGTCTGAACATTCCATGCAGATATTTGAGCTGCATTTTGGCATTTTTGCAACTGTAACCAAGAACTCTGCTTAAGGAAAAGCCTAGGAAACCTGGCTGAGGGACAAAGAAAGGGAAGAACAGATGACCAGGTGGCCTAGAATTGAACAACCTCTCACCCCCCTTATAACCTTAGAGAAAAGACAGGGCTCTCCCACTTTACAGAGGAGGATACGGTGCATCTGGGGGTCGGGTATTTTCTCGGAGCTCCTTTAGCTAGCACAGGGCAGAGCCACAATCTGTTTTACCTTCACAACTCTGTCAGTAGCTTTCTTGCCCCTGTCCTCCCATGAGCAAAGTGAGGGAGGCAAGAAGATGGTGGGCGGCAGAGTGAGGCTTTCACGTGGGTCTCCTGCTCCAAGGTCAGTGTTCTCTCCTAGACATCCCAGCCACCTGTCCTCTGGCAGGCCCGGTCTGTGCCCCCACCCCCAGCCACAACAGGAAAGTGTCTGGCCAATTCTCTGCACCATCTTTGCAACTTTTCTGTTCCTGTAAAATTGTTCCAAGTGAAATTTATTTAAAAACGGCAAATACTCAGTACCATTGCTTTCTTAGGCCAAACTCTTTGCAAACAGTAAGTAAGTTGCAATTCTTTTTAAAATGCTAGTTTATTCAGGGCAGGGGGCTGGCTGTCAGTAGAGCCTGCAACTATTGATCTCCTGGTCCTGGGTTGGAAGCCCACCCTGGATGTAGGGATTACTTGAAAGAAAGAAAGAAAGAAAGAAAGAAAGAAAGAAAGAAAGAAAGAAAACTTTTTTTTTTAATGTCAGTTTTTTCATCTTCACACATTCTTCAATATCTGTTTCTGTGTACATTTTGTAATGTGCGTAATATACCCATACAGGAGCCTATACAAATTATATTAGTTTCTTAGGGCTGTTGTAACAAAGTATCACTAACTGCCCCACTGAAAACCTCAGAAAGGTATTATCTCACAGTTCTGAAGGTTGGAAGTCTTAAGGCAAAGTGTGGGCAAGGGTCATCATCTCTCTCAGAAGGCTCTAGGGGAGAATCCATTCCATGCCTTTCTCTTTGGTTCTGGTATTAATGGCAGTCCTTGCTCTTCCTTCCTCTGCCCCTGTCACGTGGCCTTCTCCCTGCGTCTCTATGTATACTCCCGTCTTATAAAGACACCAGTCATATTGGATTACAGGCCCACCCCGCTCCAACATGACCTTGTCTTAACTTAGATCTTACATCTTCAACGACCCTATTTTCAAATAAGGTCAAATTCTGTGGTTCCAGGAAGGGATTGAATTTGGGGGAGGATGGAGACACCAGTCAACCTAGTATAGTCTGCCCTCTTGACCCCCAAATTTCACATCTGTCCCATGTACTAAATATCCCCAAATGTCCCCAAAAGTTTCAAGTCATTCCAGAATCAGCTCCAAATCCAAAATCTCATCTGAATATCATCAACTCCAGAAAGCCCAAATTTCATCATCTAAGTCATTTATGGCGTGAAACTTGGGATATGGTACATTCTGATGCAAAGTTCCACTCTATCTGTGGAGCTGTGAAACCAGAAAACAACTCATCTAGTTCCAAAACACAGTGGTGGGAGAGACATGGGATAGGTATTCTCAGTCCAAAAGGGAGAAAAAAGAGGGCAAAAGCATAAAGGGGCTGCGGGTCCCAAACGAGTCTAAAATGCACAACACAACTCTAGGTGACAGTCTAGCTTTTTTGTCTAGTCTAAAATTTTCCAAAACTAAAGAAAAGGAAAAATAGCTCCCTTCTCTCTGATGGAAGAACTTCAGGTTTAATGCAGAAAAAAATAGGAACAAACAAGCAAAAAATAAATATGACTCCTAATTCCATGACATAGAGTAACCCACTCTTCACACTCCGCAGATACATAATTTATTTTTCTTATTTTATCACTTTTTTTACATTATGCCTGTACTACATATGTAAAAAAGGAAAACAATGTATGTATATGTATGTATATATATTATATATACTATATATAGAATAATATATATATAGAATAATATACATATATGACTCTAACTACTTTGTCTAAGCAGTGTCCCATAATCTACGTATAATATATATTATATATTATATATTATAATAATATATATAGAATAAAATATATGTATATATAGGATTTTACATATATACACACACACACATATATATATGATTCTAATGACTTTGTCTAAACAGTGTCCCATACCACATATTTCTTAGTCTCGTTACAAATGGCCTCGTTGGGAGAGGCAGGTGCAACTGCAGGTGATCTCCAGCCACCAGCCGCCAGTCACCACGGAGATCCCCTGGAAGGGGGAAGTTTTCTAAGACTGGAATGCGAAGTTACCTTCACATTCAAGATAGCTCATAAAATTCCATCTACGTATTTATAGCTCTAAATACTTGCTTAGTAAATTCACTTTTTTGAGTTTAGTTTTGATAATACTGTTGAAGTTCAACTATTTAATAAACTGGTCTTTTTTCAATTTAAAAATAAATAAAATTCCAGTGACATGCAACAATCCCCCCCAGCCTAGCATCAATCAGCTTCCCTTCCATCAGACCATGGATCCTTCGCCCACAAGTGTTTTTATTAGCTGGGATACCATCCATCTCTGTGCAACTTTATGAAATGTGTTTTGGCTTGGAGCACAGAAAATCCATTTAGACGTTAATAGTCTAGTTGCGAGTTATGTTATTCACTCACAAGAGTAACAACGGTGTGCTGTGATTTTTTTCCAGCATTTCCCCCTTAATTTTACTGGCTAATAAAATCCAAACACTGGAAACTTTTGCCCAGAAAGTGGTGCCAAAGGAAAGCAGCTGCCCACCCAGACCCCCAGGGGCTCTGCAAGTAAGACCTGAGTCCTGGGTGAGGCCCCAGGGGAGAGAGGAAGACCTGCTCTCCAACCTCTAGCCCTCCCCACAGGGTCAGCCAGAGGTTTTCCTTTACTCTTCCTGACTGAAGGAAGAAAACTTGTTTCTCCTTTTAGTTCTAGAAATTCAAAATGGTAGGATCTCTGCAAAGCATTCTTCCTTTACTTCTTTCAATCAAGCGTTCTTTTTCTTCCAAACCCAACAAGCAATTTTAAGCAAATAATTATGTGCCAGATTCTGTGTAATGTGGGCATATGTAAAGACGCTCATGGTTCAGTAGGGGAGAAAGTACGTAAACCAATAATGGCAACAGAACCTGGTAAGAACCGTAATGAGACAGGATCAAATTACATGAAAGCCCAGCAGATATTTGGCACAAATACAGTCACACTAAGATTTAAAAAGTATAACTATTTGTAAAAATAATGACCAAAGAGCTATTATCTATCCTAGCATCAAATATATACAAGAACATCACCTTGACCCCATTTGACAATGGTGAGGGACATGAGGCAATTAACACAAGAAAAAAAGGAGTAACAAGCAAGATGTTTTCAAAGACCCTCTATTTCATTAGTCTTCAAAACACAAAAATCAGAACAATGAAACCAAAAATTTATAAAATCCATTTCTCAGAAGTCTACAGAAAAATTAAAAACGCCACTTCATCTGGTAGCAATGTAAATTTATACAAGCTTCCAGGAAGGCAGTGGGGCCATATGACACAATTAAAAACAATAGTTATCTTTCTAAATCTAGGATACCAATTCCATGGAATGCATCCTAAGGAAATAATTGTAATGACAAAAAAAAGCTATGTGTATAAAGGTATTTGTCACCAAGTGTCATTTATATTAGTGATAAACAGAATATAACATACATACCTAATACAAGGGGAGGTTTCAGTGGATTACAAAAAATAATTAAAAAGTCTCTGTAGCAACATGAGAAATTATTTACTTGTAAATATAAAATTTAATAAGAGGAAAACACAAAACTGTACATGATAATAAATACAGTTCTAGCTCCCAGATCCCAGGGATTCCAGCATCAGAAACCTTCAGCTAGAACAGGTTTCAAAGTGATTTGGCAAACATGAGTCTAGGTAATCCCACAGGCGGCATTAAGCAGCTCTTCTAGCCGTCCTTCTCCCTGGCCACCTCCCACCCTTGTCACCCTCTGCTTTGTTTATTCTATTTTTAAGATTTTTTTTTTTACCTCTTCATCTCCCTCCCTTTGAGGTAGAAACTATGACCTACTCACTTTTATAAACCACCTATCCCTTCCCCAGCAGCTAAGAGATTCGATACAGTTATGATTCTTCAATTTACTTAACAATGTACAAATATGTGATGAGGGGAATGCAGAGAAATGACAATAATTTTGTTAGGCTGGTGAAACTGAGAGAATATTTTTTAAAAGTATTTTTCATTTCTGTTTTGTTTTACCATTTTTTTTTTTAAAGGCAGAATCTCAATTGCCTGGACAGGATTTCACTGTGATATCTGAAATCAGGCTTTGGGTATTTATGTCCCATATGCGTAAGCAAGTTTATCTGGAAAAATAAATTTATAAGCTGAAAAGACAAGCCAAGACATTTTTGGAAAAAAGTAAGGAAGAGGGCCTTATTCTATAGATATTATAACTTCTTTTAAAGCTATCGCTATTATGTGAGTGAGAGAGAAGCCAAGAACCCCAACACCTCACAGAGTGTGACTGTGTTGTTTCATTATCACTGGAATAGGTCTGACTTGAAAACACACACAGAGCAAAGACATCCAAGTCTTTAATAGTGCTGGACACCCACACATTTTTCCCTGTGAGCCATGATGAGTCTGAAGGACCACACTTGGCAGAACAGTATAGGACCTATGTTGGACATGACTCAAGTTCATAGTGAGGCATCCTTTACTGCCTTTCTCCTCTCGTCAGTAATTCTCCAAAATGCTCATTTTGTGATAAGGCTTTTAAAGGACTTAAACCTGAATAGCACGGAATTGTATAATTATGTTACAATTCCACTGCAATTATTTTTTTTTAAGATTTTATTTATTTATTTGTCAGAGAGAAAGAGAGAGATCACAAGTAGGCCGAGAGGCAGGCAGAGGCAGAGGGAGAAGCAGGTTCCCTGCGGAGCAAGGAGCCCAATGTGGGACTCGATCCCAGGATGCTGGGATCATGACCTGAGCCGAAGGCAGCCGCCTAACCAACTGAGCCACCCAGGCATCTCTCCACTGCAATTATTAAGAGATCCCAGTCTGCTACCTCATTATTAGGTAATGAAGATGATGATAATAGTAATGATAGCTAACATCCAAAGTCTGTGTACTGTGTGCCAGTTACAGTGCTAAACAGTTAGGAAGATGATCAGGCCACTACCTGCGAGTTCACATGCGCTACTTAATTAGCATGAAAAATTCTAAGGTCTTCAGGTGGCCGCAGTCCAGAGACAGATGAGTCATATTTTGCTTCCAGAAATCATATTGGATGCATAGGTCAGTGTCCACATCCCTGCATGGCAACAATGGGCAGGAGCTGAATTGCTGAGATTCTCTTTAGAAAAGGGATGCACTTCCTACTTTTCCACAGTCCTCACTGCTCCCTGTTGCGCTTATACTCCAGCCTTCTTAATAGGTTGCTTGTCTCCTATCCATTTGAATTTTCTACCCCTCCCCTAGACATCGTGACAGCAAGGCAGGCATCTGCCACTAAATGGTACCATGCCAATAAGTAGACATAAATCTAAAAGGAACATTGGCAATCATGTAGACTGATAGATAGCTTCTCCAAACCTGTTATAGCAGTGAAGTATTTCTTCTAATGAAATCTTACACAAGACCTGATCTCTAAATACAAAGGGAAGCTGATCCGGCTGGAGTGGGGAAAATGCCAAGAAGGACCCAATCTTCTCCCCGTCCTTCTCCCTTTCACCCTCTGTGAGACTCCTCGACACTCTAGGGGCATTGGTAACAGTCCGATCTCCTGATTACAAAGCAGAAGACACAAACAAGTCACCTGTCCTCAGTCACACAACTAGTTAGTGGTAGAGAACCCAGGTCTCTGATAAATGATTCAGGGTTTGGCAGCTTCCTCCATTAAAAAGTTGTTGAATTTGTAGAATGGAAAAGAAAAATTGTAAGAATAATGATTCTCTATTGGCTACTTTTCTCAAGCCCTCGTTACTCCATGTTACATACTTTTATTAGAAAAGTTTAGGGGCACCTGGGTGGCTCAGTGGGTTAAGCCTCTGCCTTCGGCTCGGGTCATGATCCTGGGGTCCTGGGATAGAGCCCCGCGTCGGGCTCTCTGCTCAGCAGGGAGCCTGCTTCCCTTCCTCTCTCTCTGCCTGCCTCTCTGCCTGCTTGTGATCTCTCTCTGTCAAATAAATAAATAAAAATCTTAAAAAAAAAAAAAAGAAAAGAAAGAAAAGTTTTAAACTAAGTAGTCAAGCATAGAATTATGAAACCACATGGTCTTAGAGCAGAAAGGAATATCGGAAGTTTTTTTCATCCCACCCCCTCACTTTACAGGCCAGGAAGATGAGGAATTTCTTAAAACCAATTTCCCCTCTTAGGTGTTCCTGGTTACCATCCCATTCAATATATCAAGTACTGTTACGTTTTGACTGGACAGTCAGAAGCCAGAGCTTTTTATTTTAACCAGTTTCTCTCTGAAAATCATGAGGTTAAAATATAAATTAAAGTTGTGATTTCTTTCTTTTCATGATTTTCTTCAATCTTAAACGCACTCTCCCAGGTGGGCATTCAAACATCTCTTTACTCCAAAAAGGGTGTTTACACTCTTAAAGGAAGATTGTTTGTTTCAGACTAAACTTTCCAGAATTCAACTCTAACTATCTGTGATCAAGAGCTTTTATTTTAAAATTTCCAATTAATCTTCTGATAGACCAAGTATTTGAAAAAGACAATAAAATCCAAGTAATAGGCAAATTGAATTTTTAAAATCCTCACAAAATACAACTTTTTAATTATTAGATTCCAAACAGAAAATTACTCTATCAAATTGTTGGAACAGTTTTTAACCACGTACTTTCTATTCTTGTCCTCACCCCATTGTGAACCAGTAATATACACCTCCTGAGCAAATCCTGGAGCTACTTTGAGTAGCTCCAGATAAAGCACCAGGGTTGGTCAGGATACAGGGCATGATAGTGAGACCAGCCATGTGAACAAAGTAGTGCTTCCATCTAGCATCTGGCAGCCCAGCCAGCCATTTTGAGAATGTGGTTGTGGTCCTCAAAGGTCTGGGTCATGGTCTCTGCTCAGAAGGAAGGAGATGTGCATAACCTTCTAACTGCACCACCTGAAAAAGAGTAGGGCAGGGTTCAGATCAAGGAGGCCATGCAAATGAACTAAGAAATGTTGGGAATTCATCCTGAAAGTAATGGGAAGTTGTTAAACTTGACTTCAGTCATATTTGGATAGGAGAAAAATAGGTCAGCCTGCAAGGTAGAAGCATGGCTGAGAAGGGAACAAGACCCATCAGAAGGCTTCTGCGATCATTTTTGGAAAGAGATGATATAGCCTGAACTCAAGTAGTAGCAGTAGGGTTTCAAGAGCAATTCAGAGGACTTGGCTATCGATCGAATGTAGGTGATGAAGAGCAGGGAGAAGTCACTAATGACACCCAGGCTTTGGCTTGAATGACTACATGGCTAGGGGTACCAGTTACTAAGATGGGGAACCCAGAAGCAGGAAGGTGCTGAGAATGAGTCCAGTCCCTGACAGGCTGTTTTTGAGCTGCCTGACCCTGCATGCTGGCTCATGGTGGTCTCTAAACTGGAGTGCCCACCACTAAAATCAAACCTAAACCATAAAAAAGACATTGCAACCATAAAAGAACACTAAAGCAACATAGCAAGACATTTATAAAATAATATTAGGTAAAGTAATAAAAATGCAAATTAAAACAAGGTGAAGTTCTTCCCCTGTTAAATTGGCAAAAAAAAATTTTTTAATTAAAATGCCCCAAACTGCCAAGGATGTCGGAAAACTGGCACTGTCACACATTGCTGGTGGCAATGTAAATTGGTACAAACCTTTTGGAAGGAATTTGGCCACATGCATGAAGAACTATAAAAGAGTTTGTTCCTGTGACCCTGTAATTCTACTTCTGGAAATCTATTCTAAGGAAATAACTCAAAATGTGGGAGGAAGTATTTCACACAAAAAAATGTTTATCATAGCAGAAACTGGAAACAACCAAAATGTTCAATACTAGGAGGCTGGTGAAATAAGTTATGATACATTGATTTGCTAGCATCTCGTGCAGAACGAAGCAGCTCAGTAACGAAGAAGAATGCTCATGCTAGGATGTAAAGTACGTGTGGATAATACTTCTCTGTTTCCATCCTTCTTGTGTAAACAATTTCCACGGGAAAAGGACTAGAAGGAAATGATCATGATGATTAGGTTACAGTGATGAGCCCGTAGATAATTTCTAAAGTTGTTTTAAATGAATTTCCCCAAAGTCATTCATTGTGAGTGGTCAAAACGCTTATATAAGAAAAACTACAGTGTATCAGGAAGAAAACTGGTAATTAAAAAAGTAAACTAGAAAAATTGTATTTGTGTTAGTTATTAAAAAAAAAAGTGTAGGTTTTCTCATGAACCAGGAATGGAAAAGATCAGTGGTTAAAAAAATTAAATTAAATTAAATTAAAAAGGTCATGTTTTGGGGTAAGAGACTTTTATATTTACAGTATTACAATTAATTATAATATTATGTGTGAACTTGTAGTCATTTCAAGCCACCTGCCCAATCTTCAAGACCCACCTCAAAGAACTTTTCTTTTCTCTCCTTTTTTTGAGTATTGAAGTATAATTGCCAGGCAATACTGTATTAGTTCAGGTGTACAACATAGTAATTTGACGATTCTATACATTACCCCATGCTCACCAGAGTAAATGTAGTCTCCATTCATCGCCACTCACTGTTATTCCAATATTGTTGACTATAGTCCCTGTGTGGACTATATATTGACTCTATTTCCTATTCCCCATTTCATCTCCATGACCTACTTATTTTACAACTAGAAGTTCGTGTCTCTTAATTCCCTTCATCTATACTGCCCATCCCCCTATCCACCTTTCCTCTGACAACCTTCAGTCTGTCCTCCGTATTTATGAGTCTGTTTCTGCTTTTTTTTGTTTACTTTTTTTAGATTCCACATATAAGTGAAATCATATGATATTTCCTTTCTCTGTCTGCTTTATTTCACTTAGCATAATACCCTCTTGGTCCATCCGTGTTGTCACAAGTGACCAAATTTCCTTCTCTTCAATGGCTGAGTACTATTCCATTGTAGATATATGCCACCTCTTCTTTATCCACTTCTCTATCGATGGCCACTTAGGTTGCTCCATATTTTATTTTAAGTAATGCTGCCATGAACATAGGGATGCATCTATCTTTTTGAATTAGCGTTTTCATTTTCTTTGGGTAAATACCCAGTAGAGGAATCCCTAGATCAAAGGGTAGTTCTATTTTTAATTTTTTGAAGGACCTCCACCCTGTTTCCCACAGTGGCTGCCCCAGTCTGCATTCCCAGCCACAGTGCACCAGGGTTTCCTTTTCTCCGTATTCTCATTGGCACCTGTCATTTCTCAAAAGACCTCTTAAGGCTTTCCTTATCCTCTGATCAAACATTGCTCCTTCCTTCAGCCACTATGGCGCTTTGTTCTCATTCTTATGGGAATGGGGCCCAGTGGTTCTCGGACATCAGTGCACATCAGAATATCTGGCGGCCATTGCCAGGGCTCACGCCCGAGCTTCTGATTCAGGATATCTGGGGTAGGGTCTTAAAATGTGCATTTCTGGCCATTTTCCTGGGCTATCTACTGCTAGCCTGGGAATCACACTTTGGAAACCAGAATAGTGGGGCCCCTGGGTGGTTCAGTAGGTTAAGCATCTGTCTGCCTTCGGCTCGGGTCATGATCCCGGGGTCCTGGGATTGAGCCCCGCATTGGGCTCTCTGCTCGGCGGGGAGCCTGCTTCCCCCTCTCTCTCTGCCTGCCTCTCTGCCTGCTTGTGATCTCTCTCTCTCTGTCAAATAAATAAATGAAATTTAAAAAAAAGAAAGAAAGAAAGAAAACCAGAGTAGGATAGCTGCTGTTGCTCCTCCCTATCGCATCATGGGAGTTTGTCCCATCAGCTTTCGAAAGTTCAAATAAAGTAGCATCCACTGAACGAGGCACTAGGCGGGGATGGGGAAGACATAAATAAAGCTTAGTCCTGTCCCCAAAGTCACGGGTGGCACGCGTAAACAAATGCAGTACACGGCCCCACGGAGGAGAGAGGAGGCGGCCTCGGCATTGGCTAGAGGAAGAGAGAAAGGCTTCCCAGAAAGAACTGTGTTAAAACTATGATCTCGAGGGTGAGGAGGGATCCACCTGGCAAAGGTGGGGACCAGGTGAGAGCAGTCCAGGCAGAGGGGCCAGCCAGGGCAAAGGCTCCAAGACAGGACCGTACTGCCCCATGGTGGGGTAGCACAGACCTACCTGGAGGTTTGAGAGATTTGTGCCCAGTAAGGCATGTGATGGGGGCAGATGGGAGTCTGTGGTCACCCAGATAAACACTGGGGAGCTTTGGATGATCTTAAGTAGAAAAAAAATCGAACAGCCGTGTTTAGGAAGAACCAGAGGAACGGGAAGGCAGATCGGAAAGTATCACTGTCATTAGTGAGGGTGACGAGGGCCAGGACAGGGGGCAGTGCTAGAGGAGGACAGGAAGGGACGGCTTAAGAGATGTTATGGGGGTGGAAGCACAAGGAGCCAAACCTGTTCAGTATTGTAAATCCTTCCAAATCCCTTTTACACACCTGCCCCCTCAGCCCCCCAGCCCCCCAGCTCCCCGGCGCATCCTTCTTCCCTCCTTGGCTGTTAAATTCTAAGGCAAGGAGATTCCAAATGCTGACTACATCTCCCTTGGCCCATCTCAGCTTTTGGCAAATAAACTGGTGCTGTTCCCCAGAAAGCTTTTCTTGAACTTCATAAAGTTAGCAAAGAGAAGAAGTGTTAACAGTATGATCTGTTGAGTCTCAAATTCTAATCCCAGCCATCACACTAACCCAGCTTTTTCACTCCCTGAAGTTCTGCCAAAATCAAAAGAGAAGGTCTGTGCCAGACGCAAGTAATTCCAGCTGAACAAGCACTCGGAGGGTCACAGAGCACTGCTGTGCTCACAAAATGTCCTGCCGCTGGGGAACGGGCTTGGGGCAGCTGCTGGTGCGTGTGGTGGTGCATGTGTGTGACACAGGCAAGAGGAGAGGGAAAAGGGGTTTTCTTTGCTAAGTAAATATTCCGCTGTTTATGCCGAATTACATGAGGCTGAGAGAAGACAGGTGTCATTCGTTTATTTTTAAAATGGAGAAAGAGAGAGGCATGATTCTAGATGGCTTTTCAGTGAGAGACAAAAACAATTTATCCCCAGCAGCTTGAGAAAAGTCAAGGTTTGGGAGGCACGCGATGCACATTCTCATGTGGCTATCAGTTGTGTAATCCTTTAGAAAACCATTGCATTTAATCCCCACGAATCACTCTAGAAGGCAAATGGTATTGTGCCCATCTCACAGATGACAGAGCTGAGGTTTAGAAAGATGAAGTCATGCGGGAATGTGCAAGCAAACTTCATCACAGTGAAGTACAGACTGTATGGAAGAAATATTCTGACCAACTTGGGGACACGAAAGGCAAAAATGATGCTGATTACCTCACCTCTGTATACAACTCTCCAGTCTGCAGACCACACTCATATCCGTTATCCTCACGGCGTGCTCGGGACAGTGACAGTCCCATTGCAGAGGTGGGGGAACTGAGAGTCAGGGAGAAGGGAGTTGAACACAAAACTGAGTGCAGACCCAGCTCCTCCCTCAAAGAGGGAGGCTTTGTAAAAGTCATAGGGCGTGCTAAGAAAGGAGAAGAGGGGGCGCCTGGGTAGCTCAGTTGGTTATGAGTCCAAATCTTGGCTTGGCTCAGGTCATGATCTCAGGATCATGAGATTGAGCCCTGAGTCAGGCTCTATAGTGGGTGTGGAATCTGCTTGAGATATTCTCTCCCTCTGCTCCCCCCACCCCCCTCACTCCGAAAGAAAGAAAGAAAGAAAGAAAGAAAGAAAGAAAGAAAGAAAGAAAGAAAGAGGCATAAGAGCATTCCCAGGAGACAGAGGACAGGAAAAAAGATTTTATGGGGTATGATAGAGAGCCCAAGATCCACATGGCCGTGGTGGTATGGTCATATGTGTCGGGCCTGGAGCCATGCCACCAGGTTTTGAAACCAGAGTCTACCATTTAGTCCACATGCCTCAGTTTCTTCCTGTGTCAGCTCTGACAGTAACAGTCCCTTCTCTGCAGAGAATGCTGTGAAGAGTGAGAAGGGGGAGAAGCCCTGAGAAGGGGGCACTGGGGCCTGGATAACCTTCATGCCGCTTTGCTGCTGTGGCCATTGTTCCTGCTCCCACCACTACTACCACCATCAGCGAGTTCTGAGGACAGGGCTGACCTGAGGAGAGAAAGGTTGGAGTCTCAGGTTGTAACGTTTGAGCCTCTTCGGGGAGCTATAACTAACCGCCACAGACGGGATGGCTTATAAACACCCCGCACAGTTCTGGAGGCTGAAAGTCTGGGGTCAAGGGGCCAGCTTGGTCTGGTTCTGGTGGGGATGTTCTTCTGGGTTGCAGACTGCTGACTTCTTGTGGGATCCTCGAATGGCAGAAAGGGTGAGAGGGCTGTCTAGGGTCCCTTCAACAAGGGCACTAATCCCATTCTTGATGGCTCCACCCCCATGACCTCATGACCTCTAAAAGCACCGCCACCTAACAACATCACATTAGGGATTAGGGTTTCAACATATGAATTTTTTTTAAGATTTTATTTATTTATTTGACAGAGAGAGAGAGAGAGATCACAAGCAGGCAGAGAGGCAGGCAGAAGGAGACAGGGAAGCAGGCTCCCTGCCGAGCAGAGAGCCCGACCTGGGGCACAATCCGAGGTCCCTGAGATCATGACCCCAAAGACGGAGGTTTAACCCACTGAGCCACCCAGGTGTCCTCAACATATGAATTTTGATGGGACACATTTGGCTCATTGCAAACCTGAAGGAGCAAAAGGAATAGAAGGTCAATTTTCGTTAAAACAGGAAGAAGGGTCTGTGGGATGACAATGAGCATGGCCGGCGTCTGCGGGGCTCCCCTCACACGGTTCCCTGCGTGGACGAGGACCCCACCCGTGGGCTTCCCCAACTGCCTGCACTTCTTCCGTCACCACACTCACCCCAAATCTCCATACATGCCTGATGACTGCCTTCTTCCCCGGCTGGACCGTGTTTGTCTTCCTCACCGTGCATCGGGTGTCTAGTACGCTGTGGGGCACCTAGTGGGTCCTCAGTGAATGCCCTCCTGATGAATGAATAATAAATGACACCCAGTGGAACGACAGTTTGGAGAGGAAAGAGTCTATGTGGGGACCAGCCAAGAAGCAGGTGCGAGAGGCAGGTGTGAGACTCTGGGTTAGGACAGGAGAGGGAGTGAGGAAAAAATAAGAAACATAGGAGGCATGCTCAAGAAAGGACAGATAGGGCTTTGCAAATGACAGACTGTGGGAATTCAGGGGAAAGGAAGGGCAAACTGGACTCCAGCCCCAGGGTCCTGGACACTGGCAATGACCCTCTAAAAATGGGAAGAAAGAAGGAGACGTTGGTTTGTGAGAGAAGATCCAGCCATCACTTCGCCTTGTTGAGCTTCGTAGAAGTTGCTGGTGATGCAAAGGGAGTCACAGAAGGCAGTGTGGAGTGAGAGGTGCCAGCTGGAAGTGGGGGTTCGATGAGTGACTCTTCTGTGAATGGGGCAGCAGCAGGCGTGGGTAGGGACTGCCCAGTCTAAGAAGGCATAGAGCAGAGAAGAAATAGGTAGATGGCGAGGAGAGCTGGATGGAACAATGGGACAGTCATTCCCAGGCTGTATGGCCCCATTTTTGCCCCAGGCGGCCCAATCCATCTGGGGGAGGTGGCTTTAAAGTCAACCCTGGTCCTGCCCGGACGTCCTCTTTCACTCTCCCTCCTCCCCTGCCCTTCTCTGCTCCTCCCTTCCCTCCAGCAGTCATTCCATCTTTTCTCTGCTCTACCAAGAAAATCCTAAAATACAAGCAGGGGAAGGCACATTCACCAAGTGTCCTAGAGAAAGGCGGTGCTTAGTTCTTGGGACTGCTGACTCTCCTCTTTTCTCCACAGTCTGTACCTGCCCAAGACCTGCCGATGAAAGAACTGAATCCGAAAGGAAAGCCATTTATACAGGAAAACCAATTTTGCTTGAAGTAAGCACACAAAAAGAAGAACGCGCCATTTACTATTTATTTTTCTTCCTTGAAACATTTTATTTCAATCGTGGCTGCTGTGAACCCACAACTTCTCATTGCCTCGTTTCTGCAGGAAAACTGCGGCCGCTGGGGTTCTCCCGAGAGAGAAAGCACAGAGCCGCTTCATGTTTCTGCCTCCCTGTGGCAGGTGGAAAACCCAGAGAGAGAAGGCTAATGTTCATCCACGCTATGAGACAATGCGAGAAGACGAACTCTGGAATCAGCTACACTTAGGTGTGCTCTATAACTAGGGGACTGACTCGTTGTGTTTTAGAGCTGCTGGTTCCTCACTGATCAAACACAGTGAGAATGACTCAGGCCTTGGGAGGGGACATGAGGGTGACATAACATGGTCAGTGACTTTGCCCACCTAGGTGTTCCCAGAAGACTGGCCCGGTGGGCCTAGCTGCTTCTCACCAGAACCACCAATCCTCTAGGGGAGCCCCACAGGAGGCACAAGCTAGGGACCCACTCCCATGAGCTTTCTACCTAATGGCTTCCAAGAATTTTAACTTTGTGATACATTTATTCAGGCTTCAGTCTGATTTGACTAAAATGTAGAGAAATCTGGGGCGGCCAGACCAGCATGCCTTCCTAAGCTTATCACACTGTGTGGGCCCAAGTTTAACACCATCTCCAAACAAAACATCTCTTTCTGGCCAAAAGAAGGCCCTAGAAGGCCTGCACGGTCGACTTCATCAAGTGGAGCACTTGCTTGGAAGGAGGCCAAGTGTGTGGGAGTCCTGGCCAGCCAAAAGGACCCCAGCCACTTTTGGAGAGGGCAGGCGGAAGTGAGGGCTCTGATTTTCATGTTAAATCCCCATTTGGCCTCGGAAATGTTAAAAATAAACTTTCACCTGCATCTGATTTTCCTCTTTGTTATTGCAACCATTGTCTGTTTGAACAAAGAGGTAGCAAGAGCCTCTTTGAGCAGTTCACAGAGTTCAAGCCAGAGCCCAAATTGGAGGGACACAGATGTTAATGAACAAGGGAACCAAGCAAGAGTGCCACTGGGAATCAAAACTCTTCCCCAGGACTGTCAGGCCACACTCTGCTCTGTCAGCAGCCCCTCCTGGCTCTCAGGAGAAAGACCTGGGAGCCACCTCTGCAAGTCACCCTCTACAAGGAGGTACTGAAGGGAGGTGATCCAGCCCACCCCCAGGCCCTCGTTTTTCTGTCCACTTGCTTGCATTTTTGAAGGCACCCATCAAATTTGGAGGTGGGTAGGTTAGTTATAATAGAATGAGAAATCACAAATTAAACACTACAGAATTTATTGGCTACCTTAGAAGCAGTATGTTGTTACAGACAGAGCTTGGGTTTGGCAGCTGGATAAACCTGGGTTCAAATTCATTTATTTTCCGTAGTGTGACCTTGGGCAAATTACTTGACCTCTCTGAGCCTCAGTTTTCTCTGCTATAAAATGGGCATAAAAATACCATATTGGTTCAGGCAATGCTAGCTGCTGTAATAAACACACACACACACAAAGTTACTTGGCTCTAACATTGTTGAAGTTCGTTTCCAATTCACATAAAGTACAAAACAGGTATTCCTAATCTGCAGGCTGTTCTCCTGCAGGAGAGGAGTTACATGCCTGGGTCCTTTGTCTGGTTTCCTCGTTTTCTAAACATGGCTTTCCAGATCATCAGGCTGTTTAGGTGTCAAAGCAAAGGTGGGAGGAAGATGATGGAGGACTGTGGGCAGTGGAAGACTTTTATACTAAGCTTACCAACATCGCATAGCACTTCCACTCATGGGATAGTGTCTATAGCACAGGTACGTGGCTGCAATTAATTGCAAAGAACACTTAGAACCGAGGTCCACCCAGGAAGGTGAGGAAACAAGTTTAATGACCATCTACCTAGTCTTGGCCACATACACCAACTTTTCAGGGCAATGATGGGGCTAAAGGAAATAATGTCTACGAAATAGGGCAGCTTTCAACACAGGTTGTTTCCTCTCCTCTTTCTCTTTCTCCAGGGCCAAACTTTTGCAAGAAGCAGTGAGAGAATCTTCATTTGTAATGATGCACAAGGAGCAGCTGGTGCCAACAAGCTCCTGACCTCCACAAGCCCTCGCCAGACATTTCCCCATTGCTGACATGGGGGACCCTGGAACCATGTTTGTGCTCCTTCCCTGCATCTTCCAGCAGTCTCCCCACAGCCCTGACAGCTTCACCAGGTCCCTACCCTTCTGTGACATTGGAACTTGGAGCTGTTAAACCCGGGGTCAGAAAATCATCACTTAAGGAACAGGTGAGGTCAGTTACCAGTGGTGTTCCTGTATTTCTGTTAAATGTTATTCTTTGTGCCTGCAGGTGGGGTATACGGTCTCTCACTTCCATAGTCCCCACACTTTCCTGTTGATTATATCCCTTCTGCTTCATTCATTGACCTGCCTGGTTCCTGGAAACCCTTGGATTTGGTGCCCGCCAAGACCTCTTGGGGGCTCCCTGGGTCTCTACACAGGGCTGCCACTCTCAAGCCCAGCCCCCCTTTCTTGGGTGCATTCCCAGTCGGCCATTCAGACTTCATGGGTTTTGCCTGTACCCTGAGTCACACCTTGACTCTGCTTTCTCTCTCTGTACACATACACAGCTTCAGGGATACCCTCCTCGTGACTCTTCCAAGTACTGCCTGTCCTCACCTTAGCGTCAATTTCATTATTCATCTGGGTAAAAGGGTCAGCGACATCTTACTGAACCTTGTGGTTTCAGAGTGTAGGACTGGACGAGGTGTCCCTGGCTTCTGGACGCTTGATTTATATACAGTGTGGCCGGCTAGCGCTTCTGCCTTGTTTCTAAGAGCAAATGGGTCCCAAATGCCAAACAAATGAATTCAGGATGAACATTATGATCCAAACCTTCCATAACTTGAGAATTGCGTTGGTCAAAGTTCTGATATGGTGGAAAGCTCATGGACTTCAGAGACGGACAGACTTCAATTTAAATCCTGGCTCTGTCACCTTCAAAGTGTATGAGTTTGGGCAAAATATCTGAACTCTCTGACCTGGTGTCTCTTTCTCTGTAAATTGAGGAGATGAGAGCATTGAGAGAGTTGGTACAAAGACTTTGTGAAAGCACATATATGCAGTTTCAGAGCACAGTGATGATATCAAGTGAACAATCATAAATAATTATTATAGCTTGCCATGATGTAAGGAAGCATTAGGTTGATCTTTGCTCTTCATTAAATTTTACTTTTTACTTATTTCTTATTGATGTTTAATTGACATACAATGTTACGTTAGTTTTAAGTGTACAACATAGTGATTTGACCTTTATATATATTATGAAATGATCCCCACAATAAGTGTAGTTACCGTCTGTCACCATACATAGTCATTACGGTATTATTGACTATATTCTCTATGCAGTATGTTGCATATTTATTTTATAAATATGTGACTTATTTATTTTATAACTGGAAGTTTGTACCTCTTAAATCCCCTCACCAATTTGCCCCTCCCCCCACCCTTGCTCTGGAAAGCACCCATTCTCTGTATTTACGATTCTGTTTCAGTTTTGTTGTTTGTTCATTTGTTTTGTTTTTTTAGATTATTTGTTAAATTTTTAAAGTTACCTTTTTTTCCTCATAAAGTTTCAACATATAATTAACATATTTTTACTAAGAAAAATAGGAGGAAAGGAGAAGCTTAAAAGAGGAAAAAAGGAGTCAACCAAAAACCTCACTATTCAGTAAAAACCGCTATTACCATCTTGGTGGTTTTCCCCTCAGGATTTTACTATGTACGTGTATAATTTACACCATTGGAATTAAGCTCACTATAATGTTTCACATCTAACATTTTCCACTTAAAACATAATGAGCTTTTTTTCAGTAAAACTTCTTTACAAATGCTCGTTTGGGGTTTTTTTTTTTTAAGATTTTATTTACTTATTTGAAAGAGAGAGCATGTGTGAGTGAGGGGAGGGATAGAGGGAATGCAGAGCCTGCCGGGTCCTAAGACTCTGAGATGGAGACCTGAGTCGAAGTAGAGGCTTAACCCACTGAGCCAGCCAGGCACCCCACAAATGCTAGTTTTAAACAACTTGAAATTCAAGGAAATTTCAAAACTATCCAATTATTTATTTATCCATTCCTTTGTGCTGAACATTTAGATTATTCCCATTTTCTTACTCTCATGAACAATACTTCCATATAAAATGCTGCAACTTTTATTTGTATCAGGACTTGTGTTTACTTACTTAAAATAGCTTCCTAGAAGTGATATTGCCAAGTCAAAAGGGATGTATATTTCTAATCCTCCTGCAACAGGCCGCTCAGTATTTCCTTCAGAAATTCGATTACAACTTATTCTCTGGAGTGTTTTAAAATCCATGCTGTTGTTTTCCTATTCACTTCTGCAGGGAGCCCATGAGCTGATTCTATTACAGGGGACAGTGACTTTGGAGAATGCACAGTTTGGGGGGTGGGGGGCTGAGGGGAGGGGCTGCCCAGCATGCACTTTCTTTTCCTAACAATGCCCTGAATTCCTTTGGGGGAATTGTCTCTGCCCCTTGTACAGTTCTGGTGTACAGAGTTGGAAGGGTCCCTGGGCAGGAGATAGAATGACACTGAAGCCAACTGCTGGAGCACCCAGACCCAGGCTCTGCTCCCCTCACCACTGGGCTAGAGAGCAGTGCTTTGTGAAAGGTTCACCCTCCACCCGAAAGCCTCTCTCCATGCTGGGTCAGGCCAGTTGTGGAGCCTTTGGATAATACCCTGGCTCTTCCTTTCCTTTCCTTAATCCCAAAGTAGGCACAGAGGAGGCACTTAATCCCACAGTGCCAAGTGCAAAGACAGTGTCTAGCACATGTTTGTTGAAATGACCTTGGAGGGGGACTGAGAGAGCCTAAAAGAGAGAGACCAAAGGGCTGTACTATGCACCATCTTAACTGTCTCCTGGAGCCTCCTTCTCAGGGAAAGCCCCTGGAGAAATCCAAGTAGGTCAAGGCCAATGTCAACCTTCCTAATGGAAGGCTCGTCCTGCCATCTAGTGGTGGGCAAAGGGAGCTGGGCAGGGACAAGACCCCAGCAGAGGGCAGTGAGGGTAGGAGGAACATGCAGTACAGAAGGCCACAAGTGGGTGGGCAGGTCAGGGGAGACCCAGAGCGCTCTGGGGATACCACAGAAGTTGGGGTGCCATGTGATGGAGATAAGGGCAGAAATTATTCCCAATAATACTTACAGCTACTCTTCACTGAGTGCTTACGGTCTGCCAAGGA
Organism: Lontra canadensis; assembly: GCF_010015895.1. Lineage (NCBI taxonomy): Eukaryota > Metazoa > Chordata > Mammalia > Carnivora > Mustelidae > Lontra > Lontra canadensis. Next base: position 7,769,934 of record NW_022631050.1, on the reverse strand, counting down.
CTATCCAAATTGTTCTTCGTGCTTTCAATCTTTTGGTCCTCCCAGCAGCCCCTTGGGAGGATGGGAACCAGTGCCCAGAGAAGTCAAGTGACTTGCCCAAGTACCCACAATTAGTTAGTGTCATAGGGAGGGATGAAATCCAGCATTATCTGACTTCATAGCTTGGGTTTCTAGGAACGTTTCCAAAATTGAGAAAGAGAGAGAGAGATCTCCTGTGTCCCTTCTGTTTCATCACCCCAGCCCGCCTTACCCTCAACCAACCCATCCCCTGGGCAACAGAGGGCAGTTTTGTTCACGGTGGTACACAGCCCTATGTTCACTTCGGGACCTCTCTTGGCTCCCCATGTCTCTACTCGGAGCAAATCCAAAGGGAAGTTTTCCTCTCCTAAGCCCAGAGACTGTTGAAGGGGGAGGACAGGCTGATAGTGGGCTCCTTTGTCTACTGTCAAGAAATACTAAAATATTGTAGACTTTCTGTCACAGTTCTTTTCCCTTATTGATTATGGGAGAGGAAGACGCAAAGGAGGCCCCTACAAGCACAATCTCCTTTCCAATGAGCCACTGTAAAGTTCGCTTTACAGTGAACTGTAAAGTTTGCTTCTAAGCCCAGAAGAGGCTTCATGGACCTTCCAAGAACAATGGTGGGGCTGGCCCAGGGCTACCCCAGCCTTGTCCCAATGCCCAAAAGGACCACCCAGAAAATACACAAGGGGGCCAGGAAACCCACCAGCCTGCAGACACTCCCCATTAGAGGATACTGAGATTTACCTAGGAAAGAGCAGCCATTTTTTCCTGCCTGGCCCACCCAGATGAATAATAAACTGCCTATTTTTAGTTTAGGGTTTTGTTTTCCTTTTCCTTTTTTAGAGATCTATCCAGACCCATTTCCCAGGGTTGAGAGCTTCAGTGGCCTTAAGTTTGTTGTCCAGGGGATAAGGAAGGTGCTCTTTGAAAAGGAGAGTGGTCCTCAAAGGCACTGTGACTGTGACTTCCCCCCAAGAACCAAGATTACCTGCAATAGCCTGGACCACCCCGTCAGTGCCGGGGCTAAAAATCAAGCTTATGGAATGGATAAATGAGAGATCGATAATAAATCGATGAAGAGCTGAATGATGAGTCAATAGATGGTTTAACGAACGAACCAGGAAATGAAATTCCATCCTTGAAGCAAAACTGAACTTTAGAGTTTCCAACACTCGTGCTTGCTCACTGAAGGAGGTGCTCCCCAGAAAATTCCCTACAAAGATTTGTTTTTAAGATTTTATTTATTTATTTGACAGAGAGAGAGAAAGAGGGGGCACAAGCAGCGGGGAGCAGCAGGCAGAGGGAGAGGGAGAAGCAGACTCCCTGCCTAGCAGAGAGTCATGACCCTGGGATCATGACCTGAGCCGAAGGCAGATGTTTAGCCAGCTGAGCCACCCAGGCGCCCCACTATGATGAATTTTTAATTTAAGAAATTTAAGTTACATAAAAGTTTATTGAGAATGTGACAATCCTCTTGGAGATGCTACAGCTGCGGAGAGAGAATTTCAGAACCAAGGTTCAGAGTCACTTATGCAGGAGAACGTCGAATGGCCCCCAACTCATGTGAGGGAAGAAGCTTCAAATTCCTCAGGACAGAGCATTTTGAGGCAATTTGACAGCTGGGGGGCGGGGGAGCAGCTACAAAAGGTGATAGGTTTGGGGCTTCTCACTTAACCAAATGGGGGTACCACTCTGAACGCTGGCTGGAAATTTATGTGTGAGTGAAAATACCGTGTCAGATCACCACAGCCTTGTTCCCACTGAGAAGAGAACCACAGGGACATCTCTGGCATTCCAGCAACCACGTTTTGACATTATCTCTTCCATAAATGTAGATGCTGTTCTATAAAGAGGACCAGGACCAGGGAGAAAGAGGGTTTTGTGGTCAGGGGCCTGTCTGAACAGTTTAAATGCCCTCCAAGGCTCCCTGGTTCTCTGAGATAAGCTGGCTGAAGCTTTTGACTTTGGGGTTTAGTCAGTGGGGGAGCCTGACATCACGATCTGGCTTCGTTTGAGAGACGCGACAGATGTTGGCCATTTCCTCCGCTGCAGGAAATCCCAGCTTCCCGTAAGCTTCAGGGGGTGATCTTTTAAGAACAAGTTAAAAGACAAGGAATGCTGTAGCCCACATTTAAAGTAGTTTGAAATGAAATTATTCCCCTTAGTAATGAGACAGGTCCACAATGCTTTAGCCCAACTCTAAAACCCAAGATACTCTGAACATTCTTCACGAGCAACTGGGCAGCACAGTGACTTTTCTCAGTTCATTTGGTGGCAGAACCTAATCTGAACTTACGTGAAGCCATTCGTGGTGTTCAGTGATCCCATTCAGTCGAAATAGTCATATATTTTTCTGCAGAGACATTGATGTGTTGATTACAGTTTCCTGCTCTGGTTCCTACTGGTGATCTTACATGATACACGTGGACCATAACCTATCTAAAATGGCTGGAAGATCCTAAAAGCTACATTATTCCTGCCCCAGGTGTTTCGAATAAGGTGCTGCGGTCCTGTACCCCCCTTCACCTGACTGGCTTCCATAGACATGTCTTCATGGAATTCATCAGGCAGCCCATTAACCCCTTGCAGCACCAAGACTCTTTCACTCTGGCACCAGGCTCTCTCCCCTTCCCTTCTGCCTGACACCCTTTCTATCATCACTCCCCTCCTTGGTTAAAAATGAGCATTTTGAGCATCCCAGCCTCTGCCAGGGAGGGCCAGGCCCCCACAGAAATGCTACTGGTCACGTACCAACCGAGCCACCTTCTGTCACCTTCCACAAAATCCACCCACCTGAGTCCCTTCAGACCCTTACTAGACCAACAGTTGCCCACCTGAATCAGCAAAGACCATTTCTAACCTTTGGGTCCAGTGTGATCTGTCTTTAGTCTCCAGAGATAAACTCTCACCTTGTTATACCACTTGGCTTTAAAAAATGTGGCAGACACAAAAAATGTACATAAAACAGTGATCATCATGTGCCATTTATAGTTATGAAAAATCAATAACAAATTACATGTCCCCAAAAAAGAATGGCAAAATAAATGTGGGTACATTTTCTCTAAGAATATTATGCTGCTATTAAAAATAATGTTTCTGAAGAAGTTTAACAGAATAGAAAAATGCTCATAATATAAAGTTAAACAAAAAGCCAGACACAAAATGGTACATATAGTGCTATTTGAATTTTATTGCATAAATACACTGGGAAAAGACCAGAAGAAAATGTGCCAAATCTTAACAGTTGCTATCTCTGATAAATTGAATTATGTGATTTTTATTTTCTTTTTTATAATTTTCTTTATTTTCTGAGTTGTCTGCAGAAAGCACTGTTATTTTTGAAAACAGGAAAAATAAAATAAAATTTTAGTGAGTTTGCAACTAGAACACTATGTGAGAAGCATGAAGCATGATTTCTTGTCTCCTTGGGTCACTCTTTCATCCTGTAATTTGGATTACTAATATCTCTCGGTCACATAAGAGATTCTTTTCTGTAGATTTTTGAAGGAAGAAGATTTGTTCTGTTGTGTCTCAACTCCTGAGAGAATCGTGTTCCTTTTGGGATTAGACAGTTTCAACCAGACCAGAGTTGTGGGTGGTTGTTGTTGTTGTTGTTGTTGTTTTTAGGATTTTATTTATTTATTTGACACAGAGAGAAGTCACAAGCAGGCAGAGAGGCAGGCAGGGTGGGGTTGGGGGAAAGCAGGCTCCCCACTGCGCAGAGAGCCAACCCGGGGCTGGATCCCAGGACCCTGAGATCATGGCCTGAGCCAAAGGCAGAGGATTAACCTAGATTACATTTCTTGATGGGAGTTTGCTCCGATCCGCGCATTCCCTGAAGTGATTAAGCCCACCGCCTCGGTCTGACCAGACTCAGAGGAAAGTCAGACTTCCAGGGCTGGAGCGCCACCTCGTGGCCACATGCATCCTTCCCCAGAGTAGCGTGGTGCCGAAGCCCTTCCCCACTTAGTGGAGAGCACGTTCAGGTTACTAAGAAACAGGATCAACCACTCTGTAGAACACCCAACCTCTAAAGCCCTTGAACTTTTGGTGCCAGAGAAGTTTCCGCTGCATTGTGGAACAACTCGTTGTACCAAGAATAGTCAAGCACCAGGTATATGATTGAAAGATGCTTGGAAGGTTCTGAGCCCTCCAAAATAATGTCTACTCAGTCCACTGAGAATGAACACACACACACACTCACACTGCATGTTCACACTCATTCGCTTTTCTCCACCTCTCCCTTACAGAACTCAAACCCCACACCTCAAACCGAATATAAGAGCCAAATGCAAATTCCCTGGGAGAGAGGTTGGTCACGGAGAAGTAAATTTGTACCCAGGTGCAAGTGACTTGGCAGGACTTCTCAGAGGTCCATTTTTTTGCATGGGGTTGGGAGTAACATATTCTCTCCATGAAACTGTGTGTAGTTTTTAGTGAGATTCCCCAGATGGGTTTTGTGGCTAGATTGAAAGCTACAATGGCTCCCACTCGTCAAAACAAAACAAAAACCAAACCAAACCAAAACAAAAATCCTGTGGTTCCAGTACCTGAGGCAGCATGAGGAATCTAGATAGCCCTGCGAGACTCGCTTGGACCAAGAGTTGCAGATAAAAACAAAAGTAACGTCTATCCCTAACCCCAGGAAGCATTTTACCGCAGGGATCATCAAGCTTTCTCTTAAAGGGCGAGATATAAATATTTTAGGCTTTGTGGGCCGTATGGTCTCTAACTATACAGCCCTGTCACTGAATCATGAACAGAGCCACAGACAATACACAAACAATGGTGAGTCTGTGTTCCAATAAATCATTATTTACATAAAGCAGGCTTGGACTCAGTACGGAAGAAGGGGGCCCCTCCTCTGAAGAGATGTTAGTGCTGGATTGGACTTTAGAAATCATCCAAACAACAGTTTTGTTTCACAGCTGGGAGAACCACAGCCAAGAGAGGCAAAGAGAGGATTAGTTAATGCTTGCCAGCCTGAGAGAAGGCCTGGGCCCCTCTTCGGCTCTGACAGACTCGGTGTGAGGCACACACAGACACACACTTCCTTCTCAGAACCCTCGTTCTCTTTCCCCTTCCTTGGAGAAATGGCTAGAAGTGCTCAATACCATCAGTTTCTCTCGATTTTCTGTGAAAGGGCCGTCTTTGGGGCGCCTGGGTGGCTCAGTTGCTTAAGTGTCTGCCTTCGGCTCACGTCATGATCTCAGGGTCCTGGAATCGAGTCCCACATCGGGCTCCTTGCTCACTGGGAAATCTGCTTCTCCCCCTTCCTCTGCCTGCCACTCCCCCTGTTTGTGTAGCTGCTCTCTCTCTTTCTCTCTCTCTCTTTGTCAAATAAATAAATAAAATCTTAGAAAGAAAGGAAGGAAGGAAGGAAGAAGGAAAGAAAGAAAGAAAGGAAGGAAGAAAGAAAGAAAGGAAGGAAGGAAGGAAGGAAGGAAGGAAGGAAGGAAGAAAGAAAGAAAGAAAGAGAAAGAAAGGAAGAAAGAGGAAGAAAGAAAAAGTCTGTCCTAGCCACACTGTAGGCCAGGCCATTCCTGCTTGATCAGCTCCTGAGGGCTTACTGAGCGCCAGACCCCATGCCAGGCCCCTCCCATGTGTTCCTCATTTCAGCCTTGCAACAGTCCCAGGAGAGAGAGACGTGATAATCTTTTTAAACATATGAATAAACTGAGGCTGGAGGGGCTACCTATCTTGCCAAGATTCCACAGATAGGTGGAGGATTTGCTACTTCCAGGATTTGCTTACTTCCCCCAAAGAGCCTCTGGTTCACTCATGTTGATTCTAGAATTTAACCAGACCAGCTGTATCACTCCCTCCACCCAGACACAGTCTTGCCCACGCTCAAGGACCACCTCCTGGCCTCTTTCTTCTCCAGGAAGCTTCTCCTGCTTGTCTTTGGTCACGTCCAGCACAGATCGTGTGAGCAGCACAGCTGAGCATCTATGGCCTTCTGTTCAGTACTGAGCACTGTGACTTCAGGTGCATTAACATTTTTACCACACCCCTCCCCCCGTAAACTCCTCGAAAATACCACTGGGACGTAACAGGGGCCTGACATGTATGTATTGCCTGCCAAACACTTCTCCTGTCTTCACTGCTACCACACTGGTCCCAGCCACCACCACCTTTGACTTGAGTTATTGCCAAGTTGGTCTCCCTGTTTCCACTCTTGCCCTTCCATGGTCTCCCTTCAACACAAGTGGGAATGATTCTGTAAAAACTGAAATCAGCTCACGTCCTATCTGCTTATACCTCCAATGGCTCTCTGCATCTCTCAGAAAACAACAAACAAACAAACAAACAAAAATGTGGCTTATAGGCCCAGCCCCTCTGTTAGCTCTGGCCTCACGTCCTACTTTCCCCTGAATTTCCTCTGATCCAGCCATATGGGCTGTTCTCTTTGCCCAAAAACCTCTTGCCCTGAATATTCACAAAGCCCATTATTTACCTCCACGAAAAGGTGCTCTGACAGTCACCTTCTCCAGGAAGCCCGCCAGTCGTCTCATTTAAATCTCACATCCTGGGGCGCCTGGGTGGCTCGGTGGGTTAAAGCCTCTGCCTTCAGCTCAGGTCATGATCTTGGAGTCATGGGATCAAGCCCCGCATCCGGCTCTCTGCTCAGCAGGGGGCCTGCTTCCTCCTTTCTCTCTGCCTACTTGTAATCTCTGTCTGTCAAATAAATAAATAAAATCTTAAAAAAAAATTTTAAAAAAATAAAAAATAAATTAAAAAAAATTTTTTTAAAATAAATAAATAAATCTCACATCCTTTCCTTCTTGCTATCTTTCCACATATACTGACCCTGCCCTGCGTTTTCTATAGCACTGTCACCTTCTGACATACACTGTGTTTTACTTCTCTGGTATGTTTGTTATCTGTCATCTTCATGAACATGAGCTTCACGATGGCAGAGCATTGTCTGTTTTGAACTGTTTATTACGGATTCCTCAATAAGGGACTGGCAAACAGACAAACATGTTGGCTAGTCTGATCCTCAAAACAGCCTTGAAACACAGGAACATCAGGTATTTGCCTGAAGGGACTCAGCCAGCAAGCAGCGGAAGTGGGTTCAAACCTTCCTCTGTTACTCCCAACACAATGCCCTGCCTACAGGGTGGTACAGCCTCTCACAGATTCCCAGAATCCTAGACCAGAACCCAGTGCAGACATGACTTAACCCCAGCACGCTTTTTCTTTTACATGAAGAAACTAAGTCTATTTACTCGCCCAGTGCCTCACGGCTAGAGGGCGGCCAGCAGAGACAAGCGTCATGGCCCCTGACTGTCATTCCAGGAAAAGTGACCTCAGGCTTAGCAGACAGGGACTAATAACCACATTTAGTCTTTTATAGCAAAATATGCTTCCTTGATTAGATCTAGGCAAAATGTCTGCTCATTCTTTGGATTAAATTGTATTTTGTGTTTGTCAAGCAGTTAGAGCCTTTTGAGGCACTCCGAGTCAAGTCTGTTCTGACTTTGAGAACTGTTTTTACTTCAGGGTTGATGTTCTTGGGCCAAGCTCGAACCAGCTGTGGGACTGTGGTAAAGAATATGGCTCTGGAACCAAAGTGCCTGGGTTTAAGTCCTGGTTCTACCTTCGTGATCTTGGGGAAGTTACTTGGTAAATCTGTCCCTCGGCTTCCTCATCTGTAAAATGCAGACAATGAGCACAGTGCCAAGCACCTAGTAAGTGCTTAGTAAATGTTACTTATTCCTATAGTGTGGGGGGTGAGATGTGGAGACATCTGACGTTGGGTTTTACAGACTTTGTGGCCCCTAATGGGACTGGGTATCAGCAGAAGTGAAAGGCATCATCTTTTCACCGAGGCCCGATCTGGGAAATGTCGGACGAGCTGGCCTCTGAAACCTGGTAGAGGCGTGGGAAGAAAGGGGGGTGGGTGAAGAGATGTGCCACATTTATACACTTATCTAGTCCTTTGTTGAGCTATGACTGGAGTCACCTGTGGGGCAGAGGATGTGCTCCTGGCTCTAGCTCAGGTCTATTCTGCCTGCCCCAAGTTACGCCTCTGAAGAGTCTTAATAGTACACCAAGGAAGAAAGGTTAAGTTGCTGCTGTTGATACAGCAGTGTTCCTTCCACACCCCAGAACCAGCCTGGACTCTGGGTAAAGAAAACAGCCCCAAAGGGTAAGGGGATGCTGACCAGTGGACTGACAGCATTGGAGTTCTCAGGCATCCTCGTTAAAACTTCAGTCTTTCAGGCCCCAGCCCAGACTGATGGAATCAGGCTCCGCAGGCAGAGCTGGGAACCTGTCCCTGGGGAGCCAGGGTCCCTCGGGGGATTCTGACCACAGGACCCACCCAGGTCAAGAGGAGAATGCTTTCCCCTACTGCCCCAGAAGGTCAGGTGGATGAGCTAGAAGAAGTCATATTGTCCAGCTTTCCCATCAGACATGAGAAACTAAGGCTCGAGGTCACAAAGCTAACCACTTAAAGAAGGAGCATCAGAATGTTGAGACTGGAAGCGTAACCCTTTGTGTTCCCAGTCCAAGACCCCGTTCTCTGTGAATTCTGGGACAGTCTGCTATCCCTTTCAGCTCTTCACACAGAACTAAGCACAGAGTAGGCACCCAAATGTCCACTGAGGAGAAGACGCCAGGGAAAGAGGGAGGAGGGAAGGGGAGGACAGCAGCTATCTGGCACCTTCCAGGGGTTCCTGGCTGGCTCAGTGGGTACAGTGTGTGACCCTTGATCTCAGAGTCGTGAGTTTGAGCCCCACGTAGGACACAGAGTTTACTTAAAAAGAGAGAGCATTGCAACCTTCCATTTACCTAAGGTGTAGCAATCACGGGCTTCCACATGGTGAGAAAGTTTTCAAAGAGACTGCCATGCAGACACTAGTCATGGGGATGCCAATGGACCAGAAATACCCCTCTACCTCTCCCTCCCCATCAGACTGTGGCACCTCCAACTTGCCACCTCCCCAGGCACTTTCCCTTCTCCAGGCAGCTCTGTATCACCTGCTTCCCACCCAGGAGCTTGGCAGCCTCTGCGATGAGCTTTCCTTAAGGGACAAATTCTTTCTATAGATGACTAGATTTGCATAGAGACTGGAGGACAGGTGCTGCGTCCCCTCCACTCCCTCCTTTTCTTACCACTCTCCTTGGAAAGGGGGCTCTCCAGGTTAAAAATATATTTAAGGTATCATACGAGGGGCCACCAGAATTAGCAAGCAGAGACTCCACTGCGTCAAAATGCTGAAGCCAGCGGCCTGCTCCCACTAGAGCTGGAAGACCCTGGGACACTGAGGAGGTGGTGGGGAGTTGAACAGGAAAGAGGGAGGAGGAGCAGAGAAGAAAGGAATTCCAGGAATCTCTGGGAAGCTGAGAGGCAACCTGGTGGAAGAGTCCACATTGGCCCCTCTTTCTGGGCTTTCAGAGTCTTCGTGGTGGATGGTCACATTTATGTATATATATAAAATATGGTTTTCTGCTAATGGAGTCTATCTGCACATCATTCGGACATGGGGGGCATAACTGAGGGAGATATAGACATATTATACACTGACAGTTTGCTTATACAATTTATAAAATATGTAAATTTGTATGTATAAAATAAATACAGCAAATATATCTATCTTCTCTTTCTTCGTGTTTTTAATTCCAAATTTTCCAAAGCACCTTCATTTCTCTCTCTCTCTCTCTTTTCCATCTTTTCTCTTTTCTTTCTTACAAAACCCATGGAGCAGGCAGAGAAGACATCATTAACCTGAAATAGTAGATGCAGAAAGTAGAACAGAGAAGTGACTTGCACTCCTCAGCTCCACAGTGAGTGGAGATCTGAATTAGAACCCAGAGTTCCTAAAACAAGCCCGCCTAAAGTTTATCATTAGAAGACAAGCTGTAAATGGTAGAATTCATTTAACAGACATTCCTTAAATGGTTCAATCTTGCTCTTAATTTTTTTGAATTGTGCCACTTCTGCAAGAGGCTGACCCCATCTATTGCACTTTTAAAATCCAATTTTCATAATTTTTTCTAATTTATACATATATATCATTTTCAAATAGTGCCGCAGGAGGGAAAACGTAGATCTTATAATGACAAAGCCATTCTCTGAGCCCCAGTGCTGATAACTGCTCTCCAGAAGTAACTATGTTCATCTCTTAGCTGTTTCATTATTTCTAAATAACACATTAACTCTGCTAACTCTTGATTTTTTCCAGTTTACGGTGTCATCTCCTAAATTCCTACTATGAAAGATGAGCTCTCATTTTAGTGTTCTCTCTCAATTCTCTCTTATACACACAGTCCGCTGCCGTCACCGCCACACGTATACACAATTTCCTCCAGTTCATCCTCCCAACACCGTATCTGTGGGTTAGATCAGGAATCAGGACTTACACACAGCTGAGGCTGAGCCAAAAGACATTCTATGGTTTCATTTGCTTTTTCTACAAACTCTTATTTTCTCAGGAGTTTATCACTGTGGGTTTATTTGCTTGTTTATTTCTTTTTCTGTGTATCCGTTACTAATTCATCCCCAAATTCTCGACCAGAAGTGTGAATATACTCATTGCACTTGTGTTCTTCCCTTTCCACTGTCAGGGTAACCTTAATGTGTGGGGTGTCCTTCCTGCCACCCCTCCTATGCCATCTACGTGCAAATGGGAAGCCAAGAATCTAATGACTGGCTCCATTACTCAGTCCCTCTCAGGTATCCTAGGTCTGGAGATTTGGACAAGTGACACATAACACTGATTTCACAATCAAAGACACTCTACTAGGCACTGAAAGTACATCTATTTCTTAAATGCCAGAGGGATGTTGTGGAATGAGATCTATATTTTTGCCCAGACTGAAGGCCTACCCTCTTCTAAGGAGGGTAGAGCAGCCAAGGAGGATGAAAGGAAAGGGCTCAGAGGTCATTGCCACCTGACATGCTTCTTTCTCTCGGTCCGTTGGCTGAGATGGTCCCAGAAGTTGGTTCCCGCAGAAGCCCCCTAGGCACCTTTTAAGGCGGCATCTGCTTCATTATTCAGGTCTCCTTTTACCACCAGGGCACCAAAGCTCTGGAGCACCAGTGCATTTGGTGGAATCACAAACCTGGTCAGTCGTGTCCCAGCCAACATTTTGCTCCAAAATAGCCCTGGTCATAGAACCATCCTGAGTTCCTGCAGGATCAGGGAGAAGAGAAACACAGGAAGGATCAGAAAGAAAGTTCACTAAAGGAAGTTGAGCTCCACTTTTCAGAGTTGAGCTGCCATAGTAGCTGCATTCAGAAGGTGTCCCCCTACCTTACCATATTGGTTTTCAAACGAGTTTGAGTCATTTGTTGAACTATGACCAGAGTCACCTAAGGGGCAGGAGAGGTGCTCCTGGCACCTTTACAGAAGTCATGAGGAGGAAGGCTGGGAGAGGCTCGAGGCAAAAGGTCGCCAAATGAGCAGGGTGCCAGAGCCTGCCCCAGATTCAACTGAGCAACCCTTCTCTTAGCAGGTTAAAGATTTTATTTTGAGACTATTCAGAAGTTTTATTTTCCAAAGAGGCTCCTAGCCTGATCTCTTTTCTAAGATAAATATACTCATGGAATACAGTCAGATATATCACAAGAAAGACACGCAATGCCTCTGCTGCCCTACAGTACACACAGTCCTGTGCTCTAGCTGGTTGGAGAATTCTCAGGACCATTCCAAGCCAACAGGCAAAAGAGACAAAGATTTAATTCAGAGCAGTTTATCCATAGCATTTTTTGAATTGTAACATAATCTAAATGTTTGCCACTAAGGAATCAGTTAAATTATGGCATAGCCATAGGAAAGAATGGTATATCTCAATTAAAAATTACATTTTCTAAGACTTTTCGTACTATGGGAAAATACAACATAAAGTGATGTGCTATCAGTAGAATTGAGAACTCCATATAGGGTGTGATTCTGGGTTGTAAGGAAAAATAATTGTATACGCATACACTATTGAAGGCTTTTATGCAATACATTGGTGGTGGGGCCCAAGGACTGGGCATAACTCACACTTTTCTTGCAGCCATGACATGTGGAGCAGAAGGGTAGAGGAACACCTAGCGTATGATTCAGTCGACATTAAATTTAAAAGGAAAAACTGATCTACGGTGATAAAAGTCAGAATCATAAGGGCGCCTTGTGGCTCAGTGGGTTAAGCCTCTGCCTTCGGCTCAGGTCATGATCTCAGGGTCCTGGGATCGAGCTCCACATCCGGCTTTGTGCTCAGCAGGGAGCCTGCTTCCCTTCCTCTTTCTCTGCCTGCATCTCTGCCTACTTGTGATCTCTCTCTGTCAAATAAATAAATAAAATCTTAAAAAAAAAAAAAGTCAGAATCATGGTTACTCTGGGGGATAGTGACCCAAAGGAGTTTAACAAGGCCTTTATATATACACACACACAAATACATATATACAAATACACAAAAATATACAAATATTTGTGTATATACAAACATATACAAATCTTATATATAGATATATAATATATAATTATTAATATAAAATATATTTTTAAATTATTAATATAAAAATATTTTAAATTAATGTAAAATCACATATCATTATTATAAATAATTTATGTATTATAATATATAGGTATATGTTATATAAAATATATTATATTATATATTATAAAGTTATATGTAGGGACGCCTGGGTGACTCAGTCGTTAAGCATCTGCCTTTGGCTCAGGTCATGATCCCAGAGTCCTGGGATCGAGCCCCGCATCAGGCTCCCTGCTCAGTGGGAAGCCTGCTTCTCACTCTCCCACTCCCTTTGTTTCTGTTCCCTCTATCACTGTGTCACTCTCTGTCAAATAAATAAATAAAATCTTTTAAAAATACACACATTTTGGGACGCCTGGGTGGCTCAGTTGGTTAAGCAGCTGACTTCAGCTCGGTCATGATCCCGGCGTCCTAGGATCGAGTCCCACATCGGGCTCCTTGCTAGGCGGTGAGCCTGCTTCTCCCTCTGCCTCTGCCTGCCATTCTGTCTGCCTGTGTTCGCGCTCTCTCTCTAACAAATAAATAAAATCTTAAAAAAAAAAAATACACACATTTTTTTAAAAAGTTATAAATATATATAAGAAGTTATATATATATATATAGAGAGAGAGAGATGTATATATATCTTATATATAAATGTATATATATCTTACACCTCATTGGAAAGTTTACTTCAAGGAAAAATAAGAAGTTTAAAGTGACCCAACAGGAGAAGCTAAAGTGGGCATCCTGTAAGCATATACACAGGGTGGAAACAAAAACCTGTGGCTTTTTTTTTGTTGTTGTATATTTTCTGCAATTTATTGCAGTTTCTATGACTTTTTTTTTAAATTAATTTCTTTTCAGAGTAACAAAATTCATTGTTTAAGCTAATCCCCACCAGGGTAAGTAGTGACCCTTTAAGACCATGTGCTCACAGAGAACAGTCAATGCCTTTTTCTTTGTAGTTTGAAGGCATCCTGAGCTGATGTCCAAGTGTTAATTTAGGGTTCCCTGGATGAAAGGAGTCTGTGTTTTTGGTCCACCCGGTGGAGAGAACGGCAGGATTCTCAGCTCTTAAAGTTCAGCGGCACACTGCCTTGCCTGCCTTTGCCGCTCGCTTGGAGGGTAATTACCTCCAGCTCCTCAACGCTCAGCTGAAAGGCTGCGTAACATGATTCGAGCTGCGGAGTAAGACCATCCTGGGTTCAACACCCAGCTCCAACCCTTACTAGCTGCGTGAGCTGAGACAAGTTTCACACTTCCCCAGAGCTTCGATTTCCTCATTTACAGGCTGGGCGTTAGAGTAGTATCTACCGCATATCGGTGTAGTGAAGATCAAATGAAATTAAACCACTTAACCTATGTGGTGCAGTCAAAAGAAGTGAACTGCTATTATTTCTCAACCCACTTTGCACTCTCAGGCTAGCTTCCTCACCGCAACCAGCCTCTGACCTCACATTGCCATTCATCTTCTCCCCTGCACGAAGCTGATATGTGCTCAAAGAGCAGCAGTTAGCTTATCAAAAAGGAAAATATGGAAATAAATCTGGCTGGGACTGGGGGAGGCATGAAGCACCTTCAAATCCAAACAGAAGATGTAGTTGTTAGGCCAGGTTGGAGAGTCCCCGGTCTCCCACTCTCCACCGCAGTTTCTCTTGAAGGATGAATGGCACCTTGGCTCTAACGTTTTCCTTGGGTCTTAATGACACCATCCAAGGAGACAGAGAAGCTTGGGGGATCTGGGGAGGTTGCCCTGAGGAGGATTTGACGAGTGAGGCACTCAACTCAGTACACGATTTAAGAGATTGCCAAGGACTCCTGGGTGGCTCAGTTGGTTAAGCGACCACCTTTGGCTCAGATCATAAGAGACTGCCAAAAAATCCATGATGAAGATAAAGATCTTAATGCAAGATTTTTAAAAATCAAAATGAATCCCCAACATCCATGGTGAACATATTTCAAAACGTTCAGTAAAGACAGGATCCAGCAAGGCCAGGATTGGGGGAGGGAGGTGAGACTAAGTCTCCTTAGCATGGACAGGACTCCTAGGCATCTTAAATTCTAGATTTTACCCAAGAGAAACACCGCTGTCTGGTAAAACACACATTTGTGTAATTATCTTTTAAACTAGATAGTTCCCTTTCTGTAGGAAACTGGCCCAGTATCCTGCGTCCTCTTGGTTCCCTTTGGAGCAGACCAAGACTTGTTATATACCTGCATTTCCCAGAGCAGCAGCAAGAGTGTGTGTGTGTGTGTGTGTGTGTGTGTGTTCTCTCCCCTGAGAATGGAGGTAAATTCTCAGGGGAAAGTATTGACCTGCCTAACTTGGGTTAAGTATCCACCCACAGTCCACTCAGCTAAGACATGCTATGCCTAGTCTGTCCCAGTCACTATGTCAGGTATTAACAAAATACCTACTCCTTATACCAACCCTGTGATGGCTTTTCAGAGGGGGAAAGTGAGTTACAGCTAAATCCACAGAACTAGGAAGAGGCAGAGCCAAGGTTAGATTCAGTTCTTCTTTCTGTCTGGATGCAAAGCCCATGTTGTTTTCAATAAATACACTGCCTCCCTTTCTATATAAGAAGGACATGGTAACTGTCCAATAATTTCTCCATATTATAGTAAATATAAGCTAAATTATTGGTGTTCTAAAGAGGGAAAAAATCATATATCACTTGGAGAGAAGAGTAAAGGGGAAAAGTCAGGGGAAGGACTTAGGAAAGGCCTCATATTCTAGTTCAGGTAAGAATTCGGACTGTAGAACTGGCTAAGAAAGTTATTCCTGCCAAAGGATAAAGCTTTACAAGCCCATAACAGTTTTTTTTTCCAAGGAGATTATTTTTGTTTTTTTATTTTTTTTTTATTTTTATTTTTTTATAAACATATAATGTATTATTAGACCCAGGGGTACAGGTCTGTGAATTGCCAGGTTTACACACTTCACAGCACTCACCATAGCACATACCTTCCCCAGTGTTCATAACCCCACCACCATAACAGTTTTAAGCATTAAAAAGTTTAGGGCACCTGGGTGGCTCAGTCTGTTTAACCTCTGCCTTTGGCTCAGGTCATGATCCCAGGACCTGGGGATCAAGTCATCAGGCTCCCTGCTCACTAGTGAGTCTGCTTCTCCCTCTACCCTTATCCCCTGTTCGTGATCTCTCTCTTGTTCTCTCTCTCTCTATCTCAAAAAATCAGGCTCCCTGCTCACTAGTGAGTCTGCTTCTCCCTCTACCCTTATCCCCTGTTCGTGATCTCTCTCTTGTTCTCTCTCTATCTCAAAAAATAAAGAAATAAAATATTTAAAAAATTTTTTAAAAGTTTATATGAAGTTCTTTCTTTGTGTTTATGTTTCTCAGAGTTGAATGGATTTTTCTGATTTATCAAATAATGTTTTCCCCTCCAAAAGATATGGAAAATTCTAGTACGTGTAGATTAGGATCACTTTCCTCATAATATCACTACCTTCCTTGAGGGAATGACATTTAACATATTTGGTCTCATATTTTTTTATTCATTTTTGTCTTTATATAGTTGAGATCATTCTTTACATACTGGTGGGTAGCTCTTAGGTAAAATAAAGGTGAACAAAATATAATAAAATCATGTTAGTATATTGAAGATTTTACTAGTGAGGACTCTCATTTGCAAACAATAGACACTGATTGTGGAAATTATTCAAAAGATACGAGTCAATTTTAGAAACTTCAGAAATTCTGAGGACAAATCTCAGAGGCTGAATGGTAAGGACATGCCTCAAAATGATGTCACAGAGCTGGTCTGGCAAAGATACCAGGGCTGCTGTCCCCTGTCCCCACCACAACTTAGTCACCAACACTGCTGACCCTGGGTGAGGGACAATGGCAACTTCAAGATAAATCTGTATACAAATGGGAACATAATTTACAATGAAAATAGAACCACACAGGAAAGGACAAGTTATTTACTACCCCATGTTGGAGAAGCTGGTGATCCCTCTATGGGGAAAAAAATAAAACAATCTATGTCCCATGCTACATACAAAAGAGGACTGTACTTGGAATTTCACCTAAATGTGATAGATGAAAACAGCATATAGAACAAAGGATAGAAGATCTTTGTAACTTATGATCGAGGAAAGATTCATAAAAAATTCATAAACAAAATTTCTTAGTACACTGGTAGCCAGTTTAACACCTTAATAGGAAGGTACCAAATAAGAGAGCTACAGCACCAGAGTCTCCCTCAGATGCCAAGAAAAAAAAGCCAGCAGTGTGAATCAGAGCCCCAAGGGCCTTCCTACCTCCTGGCGAGGAGCAGTAGAGGAATGCCACAAGGAGAAGGCAGGTGACAGACACCTCCTTAGGGCCTCCATGGACTGAATCAGGAGTGACTGAGGATGGGAGGGAAGGTTCCAGATTTTCAGCTGGTTGAGCATCAAATCCTGCATTCTAACTGATCATTCGACTTCTCGCCTCACCATGCTGATGTGGTCTGTGAAGACTTGTGTTGATTTTTTAAAAAAAACTCTATCTACTCATGTTTAATGATATTGGTCCTATAAATATTCTGGTGAAGGCGTTATTAACATGAAGACATTCATTTTCCCATAGCAAATCAGTAAAAGAAAATCTCTCATATCAGATTTGTCTGAAAAGACAAATATCAGAAGACAAACAGAGTTTTAATCTTCCCTCTCACTTCTGTCTGGTTCAGAAAATTTTTCCTGCACGCCAAACCCTCTTTCTTTATTTCCTCCTACATTGTCATAATGAAAACTGTGCAACTGCTGTCAAATGTTTAAAAAAAAAACAAAAAAAGAAAAAAAAATGAGGAAAATGTAAAGGTACATTTATCTTATCTCAGGACTAGAAAGGACTTTCTCAGCTTAAATAGAATTTTAAAAAAATTCCTAACAAAGAAAATGTGTAGCTTCGATTACATGAAAATTGATAATCTCTTGTGGTCAACACTCATTGAGATAGCTACCCAGCTCACAGTGATTTCCCATTGACCACATTTGTGCCACTTTCTTTTGCCAGGAAGAGAGCTGCGTCCCAGGCTAGGGGTAGGCACATGACCTAGCCTAGCCAATCACAGTACCTCTCTCCTCCCACTTCCTACCATTTTGTCCTCCTTTCATTCTACATCTATTCCTTGAGTGAGGATTCAGTGATGGGGAAAATATTCCTGTCCTCTTGAAGCTTAGAGTTTGGGGGGAATTAAACATTAATCAAAAGAAACATAGAAAATTGTTAAATAATTTATGTACAGCCATATGGTAGAATATTACACAACCAATAGTATATACCCAACATATAAGACCACTTATATAACCAGACAAAAGAATCCAGTTATAACATTCCAATTGCCAACAAGACACGGGGAGGCAGGCTTCCACCTCGTCTGGTCCAGATCTGCTCTCAACACCACAAGCCTCCTTACTACCCAGCTGTCTTGCAGGCATCCCGTGGTCTTGTCTCTGGGCTCCTGGAATCTGCCAAATATTCTCATCTCAGCGCCTTTGTGCCCTCACTGATTCCCTCCTGGGAATACAGCTTTCTTGCTTTTGAAACAGCTGGCTTCTCATCTTCATAAAAACGGCATGGTATAAAGGTCATGGCACACATTTACCGTGGGATACCCCGCAACTGTTTTTAAAATATGAGCTGAATCTATGGGTACTAATATGGAAAAATATTTAGTGCATTTTAGATTGCTAACTGAAAAAAGCAAGTTGCAGAATAGCATGTTAAAAGAATATATATACATGATTCCATGTGTTTTAAAAAATTTTTTGTCTATCAAACATCTAAATTTAGTGTTTTTACACTAAATACATACCTGGAGAAGCTGAGTAATGAAACTGAAAAAGAAAAGAGAATGGGAAAGAGGATTTTCACTTTTTACATTGCTCAATTGTTACTGGAGGGTTTTTAATATCCTCAGCCTATATTATTTACATAATAAGAATTCTAGAAGGGATGGGGTGGGAGGGACAGGGTAAATGGGTGATGGATATGCGGGAGGGTGTGTACTATGGTGAGTGCTGTGAATTATGTAAGACTGATGATTCACAGACCTGTACCACTGAAACAAATAATACATTGTATGTTAATTTAAAAAAAAGAATTCTAAGGCAAACGTTTTCTTTGTATGTTAAATGTCTGAGCTCTAAATGTTTTTATTTTGGTATTCTAGTTTTTGCTCCCTTGATCTCTTTCCCAGATTTCTCCAAGTAGCTGGAGAAGGTCTTTATTTTATTTTTTTAAGCTGAGTTTCTCTTTAGTGCTCAGGACACTCCAAAGCGATTGGTTATTTCACCATGGTTATTTCTATTATGCAGCCATAGTCATCATACTATCTGTTTCTTAATTTCCTCTTAGTTCTAAAGTGGTTCATGAAAACCTGCTGTAACTAAGTCTCCAAGTTTTGATCTCTACATTCATGTTTCCAAGCAATGGACAGGTGTTGAGTCACTAGATCCACTATTAGTTCTCTGAGGACACCTCCCCATCACTCCTTTAAGGATCTTGCTTATTCAGTGGAAGGTTCCTTGACCATCTCTATACTGGTAATTCCAGTTCAATATATTCTACCCAGATCTCCCCAAGTCCCACACTGCAATAACCAGTACTCACTGGACATCTTTGCATGGATGTTCCAGCAAAACCTCATTCCCACATGTCCCAAACTTAACTCATCATTCTGCCCACCTGCCCTTATTTTCCTCCCTAGTTAATGGCACTAATGTCCTTCCACCTTGTCACCCAAGCTAAACCTAGAAGTTGGTCTAGCTTTTCTCTTGCCTTCACCTACACACCCCAGCAGAATTTTAAGGGACCACATTCCTGGGAGCAATGTTGAATCACGGTCCAATCAGGAGAGATAAGCTACATGGTAACATGAGCAGAGAACTTTTTTGTTTGTGTGCAGTTCTCAAACAACTTTTAATAACCAGAGGCACCCTCTAGGTATTCACTTCCTAGAAGGACAGCCTTGATCCAGCTATACAGCCATGGTATCCTTCTAGCCACATCTGACCTCTTTCTTGCTGACACAGAAAGCAGTTTCAAGTATTGCCCATGTAATTTTTTGCTGTGTTTTTCTTCCTTATAGGAATTTATCTTTTCTGATTATAAGAGCTTTTGGGTTTTGTAAACTTGCCAGTTTCAGATATGAGCAAGGGAGACTGGTCAGAATTCCTGAGTCACATTCCGGGGCAGACCCTCCAGAGTTTGCACCCCTGAGTCATGCTGAGCCCTGAAACCAAGGGATTTGAGGTAAGAAAGCAGCAAGCCTGCCCAAGCCATTCTACCCAGCATGGAATTCCCCAACAGCAACTTCCTGTCTGATCTTCCTGTTTGTTCCAGAACGTTCTTTTCCAGTTCTAGAGGCCAACCACATTCCTTGGCTAATGGCCCATTCCTCCATCTGCAAAGTCAGGCTCTCTCCCTCACTCTCCCTCACCATTTCACTCTGACTGCAGACCCTTAATATAAAGAATTATTAACTATAACTGGGGATAGGGACAATGAGAAATTAACTATGAAGAAGGAAAGGGATCTCTAAAGAACACAGGAATAGCAGATATAAGGAGAAGCCCTACCCCTAGGTCTATCACAGAGTCCCCAGAGAAGACCTGCCTCTCCTCGAGAGTTGAGGTCTAGACCTTTCCACAGAGAGCACAGCTGTGGCTCACTGGATAACAGAGAAGTTGCTGAGGTGTCATCCTGGCAGAACATAATATAAATCTGCCCTCTAGAATTTTTCAGAAATATTCCCTCTAGGATGCCAGGGAAAGCTATTCATGGGGCAGTGTCTCACTTACAAAACTACCCGATGTGGTCCAGGAAAAGCCACCAGCAGCTGGGTGCTGCTGGGGTGCAGCTGAGTGCTGCTGGGTACTGTGCACTATAGGAGCAGAGCACTGGAAAAGCAGCAGATGCTGCAGGAGCCAGAGGCCTCTGCTACAAAACTTGGTTGGAGTTGGGGGTGCGTGCTCTAGGGAAGCCTCAGGCTGCCAGGAGCTGCTTGTCCCCATGCACTGCAGGAGCTGGGATCTGGAGATGTTGCCAACACACTGCAGAAGCTCAGAGCTGAAAAGAGTTATAATCTCTGTAGGAGCTGGTCACTAGGGAAGCTTCATGTGCTGCAGGAGTCTGTAGAACACTCTAGTACTAAGAAGTCAAACCCTTCCTCCTGTAATGCCTGTCTGATGCCCTATCCTGACAAAGCGTCAGTGCCAATAGGCCAAAACATATATTTAAAGGGCCACATCTATTTTCACAGAGCAGGCAAAAAGGATGAGTTTGGAGCAACGAGCACAGGAAGTCAGATACATTCATTCTCCTCTAATACCATTGGCCATGGCTCTCATTCAGACTTACTCACTTGCTCACTTTCTCTTTTTATTCCTTGTCTGGAACGTTGAAAGAGTCTAGGAACTGGTCTCTTGGCTTGGCTGCCACTTACCCAAATGATGATGTGTGAATTTGCAGACGAGCCTTCCTTTGGGTATGCAAAACACATAGTCTGGGTATCAATTCTCCTGGACCCTTGCTAGATATGCCCTGCACAGCTGACAGCAGAGGTCTTGTTCCTCATCTGTCCCTAGACTCCAGTCTTCCTTGGCCACATCACTCCTCAGATCTGTGCTCCATACTGCTACCACTTTTCTACAACCTAAACATAACAATGTAACTTACCTTTCAACCCCTCAAAACTTCCCTGTTGTCTATTAAATAACATCTAAACTCCTTAAAAAGGCATACAAAGTCCTCTGTGATCTGCCTCTTGCTTTCTTCTTCAGTTTATTGAATAACTAAATGAACAAAAATGAAACCATCAATCAAAGAAAGAATGAACTCATGAATTTCAGGACAGAAGTTGAACATCAAGGGTCTAGTCTCCATAAGGACAAACAATAATCAAATTTGGAGGCAGCCTCTGCCTTTTCTCTAAGCTGTGGGAGTAGGTCTCAGGTAAGAGAGTACTGCCAAGCAGGCACATTATTTCTTCTTGCATATACCTCCCCTACCAGGACAAAGTTTTTATGGTCATTTTTCCCTATCTCTTTGCGTTTTGTCCACATGTTCCCATCATTAAGCTCAGTGAGGCCCAGCCTGAGAGTCTACCCACTCACTGTTTCCTCTCCATTTGCAGCTGCCAGTCCTCTCCACCTTGTGTTTACAGTATGGGAACCACATCCCACACAGTCCCTCATTCAACAGCCTGGCCCTGTACTAGATGCTGAAGATCACAAACATGAATGACACATAAGCCCTTCAGAATAACGTCCATGTCTTTGCCAGAATAATCTTCCTTGCTTTCACCAAGTCTTTTCCCTGCTCAGGGACCTAAAAAATGTACCTCTTGCCCACCTACTCATTTCTAAATTCATACTTCACACTCATTCACTCAACAAGTATAACTGAAGGCTTAACATGCCAGGTACTGGTACTAGGTATAAAGCAGTAGATGAGATAGGCATGGAATCTAGTCCTTGAGGAATCCAGCCCAGTGAGGAAGACAGACATAAAAGCCAAAATCACAGAAATAATTATAAAGCTAGTACTGTTTAACTACAGTCATTATGAATGATCTGAGGGGTGCTTATACAAGTATGTAAACAAGAGATCTAATCTAATCTAAACCAGGAAGCAAGGCAAGGCCTGAGATCTGAGTAGGAGCCCAAGTATAGGTGTGTGTTGGGAGAAAGAGTGATTGTTGAATGTCCCAGGAAGAGGAAACAGCTTACTCAAAAGTCCAAGATTGAGGATAGAGGGAGTGCGAGAAAATGTGTGCCTACAGGATAGTAAACAAGTGGGAGAGTGGCAGATAAGAAACAAATCATGCAGAATACCGTGGCTTGTACTAAGGTTTTTGAACTTTATCCTAAAAGTTAGGAGGAGCCATTGATGGTTCCAGAGCATGTGGTACCATGACCTGACTTACATATTTTCCCCTCAACATTTTATTATGAAAATGTTCATACATAGTGGAGAGAATCATACAATGAACACCTATCAGTTTGGTCCTGACTTAATTTTTAAATTATATCACATTGACAAGTGTCTAAGTGAGAAAAAGGAGGAAAGAAATTTAATTTCTTCTTCCCAGGGAGGCTACAAGGAAGTTTAGAAATGATACCATCTGGCCAATAAAATGACTAGAAATTAATAATTATAATAAACTAATAATAAGTGCACGAAAACACAAGGGATTGTTGCCAAATTCAAAACACAATTATTAGGGGAAGTGTACTAGAATTTTTTTCTCAGGTACACCCTGTCCCATTTCATCTTTAGAAATTATGACTCTAGGTCCAAGG
Organism: Lontra canadensis; assembly: GCF_010015895.1. NCBI lineage: Eukaryota > Metazoa > Chordata > Mammalia > Carnivora > Mustelidae > Lontra > Lontra canadensis. Next base: position 7,747,121 of record NW_022631050.1, on the reverse strand, counting down.
TAATGGTTTGAATCTTTTCAGTCATTATTTTCTTCTTATTAAAACTTGAAATAAAGTTGCTTAAAGTGCTTAACGCTGTAAAAACCCCACAAACACTAATTTAGTTTCTTAAGTAATAGAATATTCTCCAGGTATGTGGAATTGATGAGGCCCTGATAAATGGTGGCAAGGGGCATAGAGAAGAAAAGAAAAAAATTTTAATTGTACAGGAAGTAGAATTGATGAGCTATGTTAACTAATTAAATAAGGAGGGGAAGAGAGAAGAAAGTTTTGGCAGAAAGATTTAGATGGCAGAGGAAGAGATTATTAAAATTATTTATTTTGGATATGTTAAATTTTATAAGTCTCTGAAATATCCAGGTAAAAATTCAAGCAGGCAACAGGAATTTAAGCATAAAACTGAGGTGGGTGTTCAAAAGTGTAAATATAAAATTGGAAGCCAGCAGCATGCAGGTCACCAATTGAAACTGTGAAAACAGTTGAGGATGGCTCTAGAGAGTATGTAAAAAAAAAGGACAATTGTCACCTTGAGTCATCACCAGACTTCTAGGTCTCAAGTGCCTTAAATACTGATGCTATACCAAGTAAGAATCAAATTGCCAGTTCTCACAATTCAGTAATAAAATTTTTTTAATAATAAAAAGATTGATAACCCAACTAAAAAAATGGGCAAGGTATCTGAATAGACATCTCTCCAGAGAAGAGCTATACATGATTGATAAACACATGAAAAGATGCTCAACACCATTACTAGGAAAAATACAAATCAAAACCACAATGAGATACCATTTCACACTCATTAGGGTAGCTAGAACTAAATTGCAGTTCCTTAAAAAGTTAAACATAGAGTTAACCTACGACCCAGCAATTCCACCCCCCGGTATATTCCCAAAATAATTAAAAATGTATGTTCAGACAAAAACTTGTACCTGAATACTCACAGCAGCAGCTATCATTATTCCTAGTAGCTAAAAAGTGGTGAAGTGCACTTTTGGGAGCAAAAGTCTATCAACTGATGAATGAATAAATGAAATGGATATATCTATATAATAGAATATTATTCACTAATAAAAAAGAATGAAATACTGATACATGATACAACATGGATGAACCTTGAAAACATCACATTAAGTTAAGGAAGCCAATCACAACGGACTTCATATTATAGGATTCCACTTATATGAAATGTCCAAAATAAGCAAAACTATAGAGACAATGTAGATTTCAGATTCCTCGGAGCTGGGAGTATTGTAGAAGGAGGATGGAGAGGGTGATGTACAATGACAGGTTTCTTTTTAGGGGTGATGAAACTATTCTAAAATTGTGGTAACGCTTACACAGTTGTGCAGATACCACAAAAAACATTTGAATTGTTCACTTTAAATGGGAGTACTGCATGGTAAGTAAATTATATTTTAATAAAGCTGTTTTTAAAAAACCAAATGGCCCTTTACAGGTACCAAAGAACCTCACCATCCGGGTACCATACTTCTTTTTTAATCAGTGGGGAAATGACAAGTGCTGAGGATAAGGTCTGTACTTATCAAAGTACTGTATTTATCAAAAAACAAAACAACAAAAAACAAAAACAAAAAGTAAGTATAAGTGAACCAGAGCAGTTCAAACCCATGTTGTTCAAGAACCCACTATATACCATGTGGTTGGGTGATAAATGAATTAATCATCCACCTGTGACATCATTATAGTAGACACCTCTAGCACTTAAAATCATAGTTTATACATGTGTTTAATGGTTCTCCCTTACAAGACCACTAACTTTTTCAGAATAAAGATTGCGTCAAATTTCAGCACAGCAAGAACTGACAAGAGTGCTTGGACACTTTATAGGTGCGCAAACGGTTTTTTTCAGGAAGGAAGCATCCAGAATTGAAGTTAAATAAGCTCAAAGTGGAGCATGAGACCCAGTATAGGATATCCGCCCTCTCCAACCAAAAAGGCACAAAAAAAACAAAAATTAATAAAGCAGAAGAAAGGAATCACGGAATGGAGAAAAGGGCTCTTCCCTCCCACCGCCAGGGCGGTTTCCCTGAAAAGCTCCAGAATTGATTCGGGTGTGACCGGTGACATCACTACACCTCTTGGCGACCACCAACCACAGAAGCAGGTCGGGTCCAGCACGCTGACTTTCCCGCCTCACTGAGATCCAGAGATGGTGGGTAGGGCCCAGCGAGCTGCGGGCCTTACGTCACGTCCGGTTCCGGAAGCGCCAAGGCTAGAAAGGGGAGGCCGAGCGCGGAGGGGCGGAGCCAAAAAAGCGCGCGTTCTGAAAGGGGGAGGGGCCAGGTTAAGGAGCGCCGCGTCACGTCCGGCCGACTTAGAGCCCGTGCGGAGGCGGTGCGGAGCGCTTCGGTACTCAGCGGCTCGGGAACGTGTGCGTTCTGAGAGGCTGCGGCGGAGCCTCCCTATAGAAGGCGCAAGAAGTTGGCAGCTTCGATTGAAGCACGTCGAGCGGCGACAGCAGCTAGGAGTCATGAGCGACAGCGGCGAGCAGAACTACGGCGAGCGGGTACGTAGAGGTGGTGCAGGGGGCGGCTGTGTGGTTCCAGCTTGCATCTCTTCCCAGGCCCGTCGGCCTCAGACCTGGAAACAGGAGCGATTTAGCCTCTGAAGTCTGAATCTGGAAAGCATGGGAGGGGTTGGCTTTAAAAGCGTTCGCGGAGAGTGATTTTGGTCGTTAAGTAGGACACCGGAGGGTTTATGTGGCCCTCTACCCGAGACGGCGGTTTTTTTCCGTTAGAAGAGGGGGAAGATTAAAAATGGCCGCTGCGTCCCCTTGGTGTTGGGGGAGGGGAGCGGTATCTCATTTCGCCGTTGCTCTCCTGCGAAGCCTCGCTGCCGCCATCTTGGGCTGGCGGGCCGGGCGCGCTGCCAGAGGCACAAAATGGCGGAGGAGCCGCGCGTCAAGGCGGCCCCGCGCCTCACAGGGCCGCGTGGGGGTGGAGAAAGAAAGGCAGCCTTCTCGGGGCGGGGGGGGGGGATTCTTTCCGGCGTTTAGTTTAAGAAAGGATCGTTTTATAGACTCCGGAAAGGCGGAATCTGAGGTGTTCTTGGGGTCTCTTTGAGGGTGGAGGAAACTAATCCGAGGTAGACAAGTTCTGGGCGGCTGTAAAGGGGGTTGGCGCGGGCTTTGTGTTGGGCCTAAATGGAGGGCTTTTCTTCAATACCGACAGCGTTTTCAAAAGAAAAATAGTTATCAGAGCGTCCAGTGGACTAGACCCCCAGGCCGCAGAGGTTTTCTTGTTTTATGGAGTGGATATTTTCCACGGGACTGTGGAAGAAACTGGCGGGCAACAGTTTATGGCGCCGTTATTTCCTTTGTTATGAGGCATTCTAATTCTGTGAACCACAGCTTGTGTTGGTAACACTTAGATTCTGAGTCTCCACCACCCAGATACGGAGTTCGGTGGGGGGTAATTAAGTTGCAGAAACAAGACAGTTTCGGGCTTAAAAAGCGTGATGCAAAGCTGGTTGCAAGCCTGTGGGTATTAATGAAGATGCAAAAATACAAAGCTTGTCAGAATCTTGCACCTTTTGGAGGTTATGAAGAATTTCTTAGGAGGTTAATAAAAAGCATCAGAACTCGATCTTTCAACTTGATAGGTATGAGTAGGGTTCTTTTACAGTTGACCTGTTAGGTTTTCCCTTTGTCCTGCTGCCGATCCTAAGATTTCAGAAGCGGTCGTCAGGTAAATCTGTTCAAATATATTAGCAAGCAGACTCCTATGAAACAGATGTGGGGCCCTTTATTAGGAAGGTATTTTAAAAAAGAAATTCTTATTTTCTGGCATGTTGTTGAACTTAGTGTGTAACTGTGGAGCCAAATCTCATTGATTTAGCCTAAAGTAACCAGGCTTCTTCACCTGTTCAGAGGAATATTGGCTTTTTACACTTAAACGTAAGGCGATTGATGACACCGTCACGGGTGCATGTACCTACCCTTATTTTTAAGCCCTTGCTTTCTTATGGTAAGAAAGTTTGGATTGAGCCCACCAATTGTTAAAGATGTGATTTCTGATTCTGCCAGTTGACTGTGCCATTGAAATGAACCATTGGTGTTTGTACCAGAAAGCAAAGGATAAATTAAAGTCTTCGTTCTCTGAACAATTACTGAGTGCTTTTTGGACTGTTGAGAGAATACAAAATGTCTGGTTTCTGAGTGGAAGAGCCCTGGGTTGCATATACCTGAATAAGGTACTTGTAATGGTGTGCTTGTGCAGTCAAATGCTGTACCACTGAGCTGTACCCCCAGTGGTGTGCTTGTGAAGACAAAAATTGCCCAAAAATAAATCGGCATATTTTACATAAGGGAGGAAGTAATCGTTGGAAGTATTTTCCTGGCTTGAGACCACTCAAGGGACATCATCCCAATTATTTGACATTCTCGAATTGTTTGTGGGTTTTGTTTTGTTTTGCTTTGCTTTGCTTTGCTTTGTTTTTCCTAGTGAACCATACTTCCTAGTTTTTTCCACAATCTTGTTTACATAGGTATTCCCTGACGTCTTACGGAAGGAAACTTATAAAATAATTTCAACCTGCATGTTAGAAATTAACTTTTTTCTTGCATACAAGTCTTGAATCCTGGAAGTGTTTCTAAACTTCGTAGTGGAATACTTGCAGGTTGTTTAGACATTTTGTTTTGTATGTAGATTGCTTCACATTTGGTGTATTGAAGCCTGAAGAGGTTAGAAGAAACCTTTTAAAAAGCATGTTGAGGTTCCTGAAGAACGTCTGGCAAAACCCTAAAGCTTAATAGAGCAGTTTAGATATAAGGCCGTAAAAAAGACTAGGTGTGGTAACAGGCAGGTCTGATTGGCTAAATTGCTTTTGAAAATGCCTGAAAGCAGTGAAAAAGTTTTATTCCGGCTAATAATCTTGGACATGCCTGTTATGAATAGCTTCTCTGGAGCCTGAAAATTACAGTAAATCCACTCTGGGCATTCAAACACTTCAGACTATTAATATGAATCATTAGTAAAAGCCAAATTGGTACTGGTAATGTAACCACTTGTAATACAAATATCCTCATTTTGGTTGGAATCCCAACTACTTGCAAACCTACCCCATCTCCCACTTAATTTAGCTGTCCAGGATCCAGATATTCCGGTATCCACAGGCCCAGGATAGTTCCAGAGTTATTTTTTCCTTATTTGGACTTTAGAAGTTCATTTCCTAAACAGATCGGTAGTTTTGTGTGCAGTAAATTGTTCTCAGTTTGATCATCCTGATAGAGTGAATTATTGACTCTTAGAACTGTGGTTAAGTGTGTCCCCTTATCTCCTTCTAAATGCACACTTAGGGTATATTCTAGAATTTTTGTCTTTCATGTAACACTTTGAGTTACGGTAGAGTAGCTTTTACCTTTATTTGTGGGTTTTTTCATGTGAAAGTTGATAGATTTAAATTAAAAATTTGTCTTTAGAGTCGACTTTCTTGATGTAGCCAAACCGGTGCAAAGATACTTTCGATCTCCAAATTCAGTTATCTTCCAGTATTGTCAAAAAATTGCTGACAGTTTTTGGGAAAAGGTTGACCAGCTCCTTTGCAAAAAGAAGTATTAGTAGCTGTGTCACAATTTGAATGGAGTAAGAATATGATAAAAGTAGCAAGTTTGGAGGTCCATCGTACTGTTGAGGGGTAATAAATCTTTAAGGCCCACTAATAGTCATAATATTTAGAGTATGCAATGTTTGTGTAAGTTTGGTCTCGGCACCTGTTTAATATTCTACTTTCCTAATTGATTGTAATTTCTTTAAGATTCTGCAAATGCATCTATACTTAGAGAATCCAGAAACTAAGGAAACCTTACTGTGTGAACCAGATGGTTTTAATTTTTGTCCTATAGTTAGGATTAAAGAAAATTTTCTGGTAGAATATGGGTTATAGTTTTTGTAGAAATGTTTGCAATATAGGTATATTATCTTTAGTCTTATTCTTTATGGAGATGAATAGCATCTGGATACCATCCCATCAAACTGCTTTTCAGATTTCTGCAGTTTTTCTCTTCTGCTTAATCTTGGGTTGTCTTTCTGTATTGTTTTTAGCCCTTAACTCTGGGTTCTGATTTTCAAAAACTGAAACATCTCAATCTGTTTCTTTCAAAAGAATTATGGCTATTGTACCAATTCCTTTAATACAGGATTGAATTAATGTCCATTGGGAGGAAATAGTTTGCACTGTTTCACTGAGTCTGGTTAGGTACAAGTCTCTTGAAGAAACCAGGTTGAAGAATATTTTTCTTGATTTTAACTAAGAATGTTTTAATGTTGATGTTGTCTGGAACTAGAAGGTGGCATTTTCAAACTGAAATTACAAGTGATAACAAGGTAAGTACTCTGGTTTTGTCAAAAGATTAAAGAGGAATTCAGGTGGTGAGAGATGTTAATGTTTATAGCATTTACCTTTTCCCCCCTTATCTCCAATAAAGCCCAAAACCTAAGTGATAAAAACTAACTTTTTCATAGTTCATATTTACCCAAAAGGACAGAACTACAGTTCTGTATTTTGAGCCTTAGCATTCTGTCTTAACGTTGATCTGTTTTCATTCGTAATTATTTTCTGAAAAGGGATGGTGATTGAAGTTTAGGAAATTATAAGTGTTTTTACCCAATTTAGTTTTGGGGGGTATGGGTTACATTGAATTTTAGGTATTGTCACTTCGTCTTGTTTTCAAGAAAGCCGCGCCCCCCCCCCAAAATGTTTTACTATAGCAATTGGACTTTTCAAATTCCCCAAAATCTTTTTGAATTAGGTAGGTTGTGGAGGTTATTTTCACATTGCTACTTTGATCAATGCAGGATTGCCTGATAGTTCAGCATGTGTGAGGCCCCTTTTCAGAGTCTGCAAGAGATGGTGTTACCACTGATTGAGGCAAGTCAGATGAAGGGGGCACTGCCCCATCCCCAGGCATTTTTCTTAAATCTTTTGAAGATCTTTCTCCACCCAATCTTCCAGTAGACTTTGACCACAGAAAAATAAAATAGTCCGTTGATGTGAGCATTAACCTTTATATTTCTAGCAGTATCAACAGACTTTTCTTTGCCCTGTTTCAGTTTTTAAGATACTACCTTGTCAGCAGCCTGTGGAGTTTGTACATGTTTTTAATGTTATTTGAATTCCAGCTATAATCCCTAGAATCGTTTTTTTTTGTTTGTTTAGTTTTGCTTTTTTAGCAAAAATTGTGTTGATGGTGGGAGAAGTTTTTTGCTTATTTCTAATAGGATCTCTTAACCAAATGGACAATAACATTAGCCCAATAGTTGGTCATCTGGTTTTATTAAAGTGGCCACTTGAGCTTAGTAGTTGAGTTGAAATAAACCTGATATTTACATTATGTAGCAACATGTTTTGATCTTTGAATATAAAAGGAGGAAGATGGTTGGGAATGGGTAATAAAAGAAAGGCAGGAAGGCGTCCATATTGAAAAGTTCTGATAGCTAGAGCTTTGGCCTCCTCCATTCTAGTATCTTCTGCATCTAAGCCCTGTATCTGTATGTTATCTTTAGGAGGCAGTAAAGAGGAAACCTGCTTGGGCATTCTGATTCCACGATTACATTTGTGCTGCCAGCAAACATTTCCCATTACATTTTAGTGATGGATATTAAAAGAAAATCAATTACTGTGACTCCCTTAAAAAGCTATTTAAAATTTTTCCTGAATTAAATAAACAATTGACTTTCCAAAAAAAAACTAGATTGAAAATTGTGCTTTCTTAGGAAAGACATCATAACACTTCCCACGATAGCCATAGTTGTCTTTATACCCAATTAGAGTTATAAGGACTTATTTTTTTTTCCCTTTTTTAAAGAACCATTTAAACCAGTCACCCCAAAAGAAAGTAAAACTAATAGAGAGGAAATTGTTGACTTGACAAATGAAAGATCATAAGGTGTGAAGTACAGGATAACAAGGAGAATGAGGCTGTTTTGTGAGGACTATTTTGTTCAGGGTGTTTAACAGACACTATTATACTTTATTGATCTGTTAAGTGATGTTGAGTTTTGTTTTTTTGTTGTTGTTGTTTTTTAATAATTTCAGGAGGTGAGCTATAATTTTCTCCCAATATTGCCACCTTAAAAAGTAGGATTTCTCCTTTGGACTGAGGAAGATTTTAATACTTTGTTCATTGAGGGGGAATTTTAAAGATTCTTTGAAAACACCACTGTTGGATTCAAGTTTGTTCTGCTTTCCTTCATAGCTACTTGGATGTAGTAGTTGGTTGACCTGATTTTGTCTTTTTATTATGTTAGTGCTAAATTTAGTAGTTGACCATTCATAATTCTAAAATGTCACTAGAGCAGCTATCTTAGGGGGTGGGTTTTGAGCACTTTAGTCCAAATTTTCTGCTTTCCCTGACATTGTCTTCTCAGAGCTCTTTAAATATGCAGTACAAAAATGTGTGACATTAACTACATTTCTTCACTGTGACATTAAATATATTTCTTTACTTTATAATGTAGACAAGTCACAAGTCGTAAGCCTCTCCAACCCTGAGCCTGTCATCATTGTACAAATGAATTGTCCGTGCTTTCCTTTCTTGCACTTTTGTATTAATGTGTCACTTTTTGACTAGAGATGTGCTTTTGACACTTAATATTTTCTCTTGATGAATACAATAAGTAAGAAGTGTGAAATGTAATTAAAGTTTTTTAATGTTGGATGAACAGCAAATGTTCAGTTGCGCACTTCGCATTTAACTTAAGCATGATAAATCTATTTGAAGTAGACAGTTGAGGTTGATTACTTTATGTATTTTAGAACCAACAGGAAGCTAGTTTGAGTTTTTTGAGCTGCATATTGTAGGTTTTTTGTGTTTTTTTGTTTTTTTGTTTTTTTAAAGTCCAAAAAAAGGGATTTTTTTTTTCTAGTTTCAGTTTTGGCACTGGATTTTATCCTGGAGTTTTAAAATATCTTCATCCTGTTCTTTTTCTATTAAGGTTAATGTTGAAGAAGGAAAATGCGGAAGTCGTCATTTGACAAGTTTTATAAATGAGTATTTGAAGCTCAGGAATAAGTGAAGCTGAAATTTGAAAAAATAAAAGAAAGAATGCATGCTAATTATCAGACCAGAAGTCCCACTTGTAGAATATTGAGCAATTTGTGTGAAGTGGGGAAGATGAAAGAAGTCAGAATTTGAAACGGAAGAATGAAGAAAAGAAATAAAAATGAAGTTAAGATAAGAAGTAATCTGGAATCAGAAAGCACTACGCTAAGTAATTACTAGTCTGTTTATGTGTCCCTGTATATTTTGCTAAACATGCATGCATTATTTGTTTAATAGAAGAAAATATATACAGGGCAAAGAAGTGCCTTCCAGGGGAAACGTTTAAATTAGGTAATTCTAATTTTAACTTCTTAGTCAAATGATTGAAATGCAATTTAAAAAAATAACCCTTTGTAGTCAAATGTGAGGCAGGAATGAGCTCTCCAGCATGGGTAACAGTTGGCTTCATATTGTCCCTCTAGATTTTTTTCATCTAACTCTGCTGGTCCTGGGGTATGAGGGAGTCCTCCAGAGTTGGAATTGGTGGTTTGTGGCACCTCCTGGACTCTTAAAATTCACTGACCCCTGTCCTTCAATACTGAGAAATGTATAATACAGTGTTTTCTGTGTTTGTCATAGTTTTCCTAAAGAATGTCTTCGGGATAGTTACAGAACCGAACCCTCAAAATTGAAGCAAACCAGTGAGCTAGATAGTTAGCTCCTTTTGGCCTTTATGAAAATATTCTTTTTCTAGATGGCATAGTGGAAAGCTATGACCAATTAGGCCCTACCTTTTAGGATGCAGGTTCTAAATTCACAAGTGATTCTTAATTCATTTCTGTTCAATGCCTTTTCCAGCTGAATGACTAGGATCATTGTTTTTTTTTTTTTTTAAATAGCAGCTTGCCTTAGAACGAGGTGGGTCAGTACAAGTGAACAGGATCTCTGACTCAAAGTGGCAGTAGTGGTAGATGCTTTATTCAGAAAACAGCTTTATTCCCTTTTCTCATTTTCTGCTATTAACACTTAACTGTTAGAGTGATGTGAGAGGTATAGGTTATAAAGTAGCTTTATTCTGGTTCCCCACTCCCAGTACTTACTGGGAAAAAAAATCCTGAAAATTGTTATTTCCCCATCTGTGTGTTTTGTTTTAGTCGAGTAAAAGAATCAGATGATCAGTGTAATGTTGCTTTCAGTTGGATGGGACAAGTACACGGGTCAGAATAATATCCAGTGGTAGGTAACCAACAGTTGTCCTCTGTCGGGAAAGCCAAAGGTACCACTTGTTCCTGAAATGAAGACAACTTAAAAAAACTTACTCTGAGAGTTGTTAGATTGTCTAGCTCTTGGAAAAAGTGGCTTAAATGACATTTCTAGAAGGATCTGTTCTCTGGAGTTTTAGGGCCAACTGTCAATGTGAGATTTGTGCTTTTTATAATTATTTCTGTGTTTCGCAAGGAGAAGAAAATTATTCCCATTTATAGTAGTTTCCAGCTTTTGCTTTGTCCCAGTTACTGGTTTGTAAAATTTTTTGCCATGTATAAACTAATAACATTAAGTTAATGTTAATTTTGCATTCTGAATTACTTACAGATTAGGCAGAGAGCTGAGGTAAGAGAGATGTGAATGGATATTCTATTTCTCATCAAGTCCGTGGATTCTTCTATCAGGAGACCTGAAAAGGTCCTTGGGGTCCAAAAGAGGAAAGACCTGTTAAACCTCTTAAGTGGAAGTAAAGCAGTATGGATATGATTATATGGTCTAAGCTGGATAGATGTGTGGTGAAACTAAACACTTGATTCTGGTGGACCATCCCATCCTTCAGGGTCCCGTCCCACCCCCCCACCCCCCCAATGACCTGTTGGCCACAGTATCTTTGAGTCTGACAGTGCCTCTTCTCACCCCTACCCTGGCTGTTGGGGAGGTAAGAGGGAGATAGGCCTCTTGTCCTGAGGCAGGTGGAAATGAAAATGAGAGAAACAAGGTTCCAAGGAGATGCTTTTGCCAAAAAAAATAGGCAGGTAGCATAAAACTCTGAAATTGAGTAAATCAGTGAGACTTAATTGGCATCATAAATATGTATGGTGCTTCTAAGAAATGTAGAAGACCAACACCAGAGTTACTAAAATAAGCTCTAGTTTAGGGACTTGTATTATTAAATGCTATGTAGGTTTACTGCGTACCTGTGGTTAAGAGCCACTGTTCAAAATCTAGTTGCTAAAAATAATACAGGAGAAACCTAGTGATTTGATGGTTCCAGATGATTTCCACTTCCTTCATCTGTTTCAGAAAGTTTTTTTATAAGATAGTGCCATTCTCGGAATAGGGGGAGGTGAAGATTATTTTGTTGAAAGTCTTTGAGGTTTTTTTCTGACATGGTCCTTTTAAGATGTATATTGTTAATATTATAACTAAGCTCAATCTACGAAAACTTGATACTCTGAGCAAAAATTCAGGGAATTTCTTGGCTTTGATACTTATATTAACTTTAAGTTCATGATTCTTTTCTTTGAGGTCCAGAATAGTGTTTCTGGTAGGGTTTTAAGGCATTCACACACAAAATTTTTTAGTCCTGAGAGTGGACTTTGAGTTTTCTTTGTGTGGAGGCTTTCCCAGCTGGTTTTATAGATTTGCTGGTGGATTAATGTTTAAAGTTAACTTTGTATTTAGATTTGGCTAATAATTTTAGGTCTCATTTCTTCTGGACAGGCTAAATTTCCTTGAATATGTATTTCCAAATTAGCTAGTGGCCAAAATATCTGCAAAAGGAGTTTAACTTCTTTAGAGGAAACATCCCTGACTAGGAAGATAAGAAGTGGAGGCATTGTTCAGGTGTTAGCCTAAGCCTGACCGAACAACAGTGTAAAAGGGAAAATCTTGGCATTCTGGCTGGTGTTTCCTCTATTCTTGGCCTAAGAAGTGATTACTCACAAAATGTATATGCATATAGCCTGTTAGTTTTAGAGGCTGAAAGGAAGGTCTTATAATTTCACAGATACTATATCTTTGACCCTTAATCTGCTAGGCTAAAAAGCAGTCTCTTATCAGTGGGGAGACTGGTGAAGCAGGTTAGGAAAAGGTTTTTCTGTTCAATGAAGCAAGAGGCACCTTGACTTTCTACACTTTGTTCCTTTATATTCCGATCCCTAGGCTGACTGATTTGTTAACTATGATACTTTATTGGTAATCTTTTAACTCTGTTGTGAGTTGTTATTGTGAGAGTATTTAGCTCTCCTTTTCAGAGTAAATTGTTTTCTTTGGTTTCCATTAAAAGCTGTAATAATTCCATGAAGTAATCTTTTCTAACATTGGAATAAATGAAGGCAGTTAACTTTTGGGGTCGCTTTTTCTATTTTCTCTTTCTAGGTTAGCTTTTGCCTGTGGTAAAAATGTCGGAAACCACACCCCTGTTTTTTGAGAACTTCTTTGTCCAAGGAGAGGGAGGTGGATTGTGTTTTTAAATGTCAATGTGCAGAATATTTGCCAGAGAATGCCAAGAGATTAATTGGGGTCCCCAGAGCTGCAGTACATCCTTTAACCCTTCTTTGTTAAAGGTAGCTGTTCTCACTAATAAGGGTTCATCTTTTTCTTTGAACCTTTTTACAGTCAGTCCATGGGATGGAGAGGAGGCTATCATATTTCGTGTCCCTTTACACCATGTTTTACAACAACTGAAATCTTAATTGGAAGTTTCTAGAGTTCTTTCAGGCTTAGAGACCAGAACTCATTTTACTGGCTGAGTAACTCTTTTCTTTCCTGTTCTAAACTTAAAACTTGAGTTTCTTCTGTATTGCATATACATTTTTTTCCTGAGCATCATAGAAATGATCTTCCAGATTCTCTCCCATTATGCTGTAGTTTACAGAACATAATCTAAAAAGGCTTCCGCTATAATTTAAAATCCTATTCTACCAAGAATGGCCAGAATATTCTGAAAGTGTATCACACAGGGAGGTCTCCAGTGGCACTTTTATCCAGTAGCTTTTAACTTTGGGTCTTTAGGGTAATGTGTTGTTTCCTTTTGGGTCTGGCTGGTTCTGCTCTACCTTGGGTGGAAAGACTCACTAGACTTGATACCTTTTAATTTGCCTTAAGTTGGAACCTAAAATAAGGTGGTCTTGCTTGATGATACACGTTTGCTGTCAGACTGAGTGGGTTTGTTCTCTTAATCCACTGTTTCTGTTTTTGGTGCCTTGGCAGAACATTTCTTTGTTCCATTACTTTATATGTATGTCTTTTTTGCTGATGAGTTGACTGTAAGTTTTGACTCACTGATGAGCCAGTTACCGTTTCCCCATTCTTTTGCTGGTTTCTTCAGAGATTTTCCTTTCTGTGCCACTTAATCAGGTAGTCTAGTTTTGATTGGGAAAGCCGTGGCTATATAGTGTGTACCAAGATTTCAGTTTTTCATACAATTCTGAATTCCCTCTCACGGACCTTGGTAGGAGCCCTTGATTTAATCTGTTCTGGTTTTAATAGGTCCTTTATGTAACTTACCTGGCTTCTTATTCCTAGATCCCCATTAGTTTGCCTTGGTTCATCTCCATTTATCTCAGGAAGCTGTAGATCTCTGACACTCTCTCAGCTCCTCTTTCTGCATAGTTCACTGCCTTTCTGCTGTGGTTCCATCTGGTTGCTTTGAGATTCTTAGGGCCTCCCACCATGGTTAGATGGAATAGGGTTTTGTGTCCTTCAGACTGGTCCTTGCTTTCCACTAGGTTTCTGCCTTTTTCTAAGACTTGAAACAGATTGTCCTTGCCTTTTTTCCCACTCAAAAATAAATAAAACTTGAGAAGTTGAGGTCTTATGGGGGAAAAAGCATTTTAAAAGTTTTATGACTTTTGTAGGATTTTATTTTGTTGATGGCAGCTTGATTGATACATAGGTATAAGATATAGGTGTCATAGTTAATAAGATTCTTTCTCACCCTAGTCTTTATGGAATAACAGTTCCAAAACACAATCCTTGGACAGTTCCCTTAACTGCTTGGCTTTGGCACCCCTTTCTGAAGAGTGTGGGATCAGTTAACTCTTATCCCAGCTCCAGAAAAGGTGGAAGTTGAAGTTAATTGGCTTATGTCAGTTGGAGCAATGTAAATATACCAGGTATATTCAGTTCCTGCCCTTACCTATGTTTTCTTATCTTGGAAGGGGATTGCTTTCCCTCACCATTTATCTCACAGCAGCTTATTTGTTTTTAAAGTTGCCCAGAAAGTATACAAATTAAACTTTTGACATCTACGTGTAGGAATCCCGTTCTGCTTCCAGAAGTGGAAGTGCTCATGGATCTGGGAAATCTGCAAGGCATACCCCAGCAAGGTCTCGCTCCAAGGAAGATTCCAGGCGTTCCAGATCAAAGTCCAGGTCCAGATCTGAATCTAGGTAAGAAAGACTGTCTTGGGATTTTCTTCTGTTACTCTTAGCTTTGAAATTGGTGTGTGCTTTGTAAATTAGGTAGATAGAGAGGGTTAGATCATTTGTTGGCTTATTTAATATTGGTACTAGCAATGTACTTATGTAAGTTCTGGGACAGAAGACTAAGTGATTAAGAGCCTGGGCTTTTGGCATTAGGGTTCAAATCTTACCTCTTTTTTTTCTGGCTTGGGCAGATTACTTAACCTTTTTCTACCTTAGCTTCCTTATCTTTAAAAGGCGGTTTAGTAATAGTACTAGTTCTTCAGAATTGTGAGGATTCGCTATGAGTTTAAGTATGACAAATAGACTGCAGAACATTGGCTTTCATAACTGCAATTCTTGATAAATAGGTGTAGTCTAATATATACACGTGTGTATAAATAAAATAATACCTTAACACAGTGCCTTTTTTTTTTTTAAATGTTGGTTAAGAGTACGCTATATGTCCTTGTATGCCGAGGACAGCCCCAGTTTATGCCTATTGTCAGGCATAATAAACTGCACCTCTTTTCTCTCTTCCAACGTGTCCTGTCTGGTTTAGATGACAACTCCTATCACTCTAGTTAAGAGCGATTGATTGGTTTTAAAACACTGTTGGAGAAGATTATGGTGATGGTGATTTTATCTTAAGTGAATGGTGGGCATAATGGGAGAGACTGAAAAATTAGAGGATGGTACACTGAGGGAAAAGGTGGGCACAAATCCAGCTAGTATGAAGTACTGCATGTTTTATGTTTACCAAATTTTTGAGTGTGTTACCTGATCTTAGGTACATTAATTTTGATCTTTATTTAAAGAAATGGAAGAGAGCTGATAGTGGTTTGGAGCTCTTATAGCAGAGTTCAGATGATTGTAGATACAGAAGAAAAATCTCAATCTCATGTTAATGTATGTCTGAATTGGGTTCTGTCTTTTGGAATTTAATTCTAGATGACTAAAAGAATTGAAAACTGTATTAATCAGTTATTTAGTTACAACCCCAAACCCTTTGTCTTACAGGTCTAGATCCAGAAGAAGTTCTCGAAGGCATTACACAAGATCAAGGTCTCGGTCTCGCTCCCATAGACGATCCCGTAGCAGGTCTTACAGTCGAGATTATCGAAGACGGCATAGCCACAGTCACTCTCCCATGTCCACTCGCAGGCGTCATGTTGGGAATCGGGTAAGAAGAAAAAATTGTTTTAAGAATTATGTCTCTCTCTCCTTTTGAAATTAGAACTGATACATTTGACAGTAGACTTTAGCAGTATGCACATGAGTTCTTTAGAGACATTTTAGTGTTTTGAGGTAATTCTCTTTAAAAGGTGTTAATGTAATGGTCTACATTTGGGCTATCAATCACATGTAAGCAAAATCTGTGACAGTGGTATATCAGCTCATCCAAAAATAAAAAAATCCCCATTGTACATTACATTCTATATGTACCATACTAATGTTACTGAAGTTTTCTGGATTAGCTTTAATACTCTTTAGAATGCTTCTTGGTTTTTCTGTTTAATTTTAAGCGAGTTTATTTTGGGTATTAAGGCTTATCTTCCCTGAGACGGTTTTTCCCTCTGGCTTATAGAGGTAATGCTACCTCTCATTATTCTTATGTCTAAAATAAATTCCTAGGAGGTGAATACCTTGGGCAAATTGCTCTCCAGTATCTTCCCACCAAAATACCAGTTTTGTTATTCACTAGCATGAGTCCTTACTTCCCCCCCTACACAAACACACACACACACACACACACACACAAAATTCTGAGGTTGAAATCCTCTTTTCAGTATTTTCTTTGGTGGGGGGTGGAGGCTGTTAAAGCGGGAGATAATTTGGGTCAGGCTCCATGGTCAGGGTGGAGCTGGATGTTGGGCTTGATCTCAACCCTGACATCATGACCTGGGTCAAAATCAAGACTGATGCTTAACTGAGTCACCTAGGTGCCCCTTTTCTGCCCATTTTTAATGCTTGCAGCTATTGCCATAACATAACCAATTTTAGGGCACCTGGGTGGCTCAGTCGTTAAAAGGCTGCCTTCAGCTCTCAGGTCATGATCCCAGGGTCCTGGGATCAAGGCCCACATCGAGCTGCCTGCTTCTCCCTCTCCTGCTCCCCCCGCTTGTGTTCCCTCTCTCTGTCTCTGTCAAATAAAACTTTTTTTTTTTAAGATTTTTTATTTATTTGACAGAGATCACAAGTAGGCAGAGAGGCAGGCAGAGAGGAAGGGAAGCAGGCTCTCCGCTGAGCAGATAGTCCGATGTGAGGCTCGATCCCAGGACCCTGGGATCACGACCTGAGCCGAAGGCAGAGGCTTTAACCCACTGAGCCACCCAGGCACCCCAATAAAATCTTTTTTTAAAAAGAAATACCAATTTTAAATTTTAATTTTTGGTTTTAAATCTACTTCATAATTAGTGACATTTGGGGTGATGCTAATTTTTTTTTTAAACTTTGATTTATGATGTTTTAAGGTTTAAAATTTATTTT
Source organism: Lontra canadensis (assembly GCF_010015895.1). NCBI lineage: Eukaryota > Metazoa > Chordata > Mammalia > Carnivora > Mustelidae > Lontra > Lontra canadensis. The sequence goes on along the minus strand of NW_022631050.1, from coordinate 7,730,237 downwards.
TGCATTTCTAGGCAAATCCTGATCCCAACTGCTGTCTTGGAGTATTTGGATTGAGCTTGTACACTACAGAAAGAGATCTAAGAGAAGTATTCTCTAAATATGGCCCCATTGCTGATGTGTCCATTGTATATGACCAGCAGTCTAGACGTTCAAGAGGATTTGCCTTTGTATATTTTGAAAATGTAGATGATGCCAAGGAAGTAAGTAAAAGTGTACCTGTATTTTTTTTTTAATAGTCCTGTTGTTGGCTCGCCAGTACTAATGAACTTGGATAAGGAGTTTTTGCTTTATTGTACTGTAAATAGGATATATTTATAGTTAAAACTATCTTATTTGTAAGTATTTATAAAAATATTTATATCTTATTTATATTGGATAGTTTGTGGCTTTGTCACAAGTGTGTATAATAACGTAGTATTATCTTTCGAAGGCAAAAGAGCGTGCCAATGGAATGGAACTTGATGGACGTAGGATCAGAGTTGATTTCTCTATAACAAAAAGACCACATACCCCAACACCAGGGATTTACATGGGGAGACCCACCTAGTAAGTTTATTTTTACAATAAAGATTTATGGCTGAATGCAGTTTCTCTAAGAACTACCATGTACAAGGGGAGAATCTTTGATATTTCACCGTCTTGCCACAGTGCAAATCATTCTTCCTTTGTGGTTTTTTTTAACTGGGTAAGACTAGTCAAAATATTCGATGAAAACCATGCATTATGTGCTGCACACTGATGACATCCCAGCATATCCTATAGAACATATATCTGGCTTTGCTTGGTAACTAATGTTCTTAATTAGACCATTTTTATCATAATGGAATTTTAACCATTATAGTTAAAAGATTTATAACAAACTCTGCATTTTTTTAAATTTTTGTTTTCATTAAGCAGAGTGGAAGACCGTTTTTGCGTTGAACTATGATAGGGTACCTCTCTCCTTTGTTGTCATTCTCATCACTGTTTGTATTGATCAAAAGCTCTGCGTTCAAGTCTTTAAATTTTCCCACTCCTGAAACCACCTTCTTCCAAATATTTAATTTTCCCTTCTTCTAGGAAAATATGTGGGTTTAACAATTGACTTTTGAAAGCAAGTTAGCAGAATGTGTGTCCCTTAACCAAAAGATTTTTTTTTAATGTATTTATGTACATTGTTACAGGGAGCAGAGAAAGGACAATGTTTATCCCAAATTAGTGAAATCTTAAATAATAATAATTCTTTTCTGGTTAACTTTTCTGTTGGAAAAGGCCTATGAATTAATAATTAGGGAGTTATTAGTAGATATTATTTTTGCCCAACAGAAGAGAGTAAAGAGATGCTTGAAGCAGTTGCCTAGTCATGTTCTTAGAATTCCGCTCCCAGGACCCAAATGAGCCATGCTTCTGCTGTTGTCTGAACAGCTTTAAACAGTACCTGTTTAGTTGTACCTAGAAAGATAGGAAAGGAAGGCCATGTGGTAATTAATGAAGAAACTCTGAATATATATTTCACTGGGTGAAATATATTTATGAAGACGTATTACTATTCATAGTGGCAGCTCACGCCGTCGGGATTACTATGACAGAGGATATGATCGAGGCTATGATGATCGAGACTACTACAGCAGATCGTACAGGTAAGTTAACCATAGTATGAGATTAAGTAGCCAAAAATGGAAGGCAGGTATCCTCTCTTCTGAATCATTTGCAACATAATTTAAGCCAAGTGCCATAAAAACACTAATTTTTAGTGCTTAATAAAGTCTTTTTTATACTAAGAAATGTAGGGCTAGAGTTTAAATTAGATTTTAAGGTTCTATGTCAGTTTAATATGAATGTTTTTACTTTTTTAATATCAAGCTGTAAACCAACTGGAATCCCTGGTTTTGAGCATGGCAGTGGAACCAAAATTACATAGACCATACTTTTTTCACTTTTTTGTTGCTTGTTTTTTTAAGAAAAGTTCCATGAGCTGCATTTTTAAAGTAATTGCTTTATAAAGCATTTTTGGTGTCTCAAATGTATAATGCACTGGTGATATAGGGAAGAGTCCAAAGAAATAATTGCTGAAGGGTAGTAATTTGGTATCAGGATGGCTAGAGGTTTTTTTAATACAGAAAAATTCCTTTTTTCCTTAGAGATTAGTAGTAGGGAAATAACTATCATACCGAGAAATACTTGTGAAGATAAAATTAAAATTCTTTATTTTAGCTGCAGCAGGTAATTTAGACCACGTCTTATGAAAATGTAAATCATGTGATAATAAGTATTGGCCACACAGTTACCTTTGGTGCCTTATTGAGATGTGTCTGTTTTGTGTACACTGTTTGAATGTTTAAAGAAGTTGATGATTGTCAGCTATTACCTGTGGAAGTGAGTCCTTAAAGCTTGCTTTTGACACTGTGGTCCAGGATTTTATCCCCAACAAAAACCTTGTTTGAAAGAACATTTGTGTTAATTGCCACTTTTAAGGGATTAATCTGTGGAGGCTGGGAAGATTAAACTTTCAGGTTTTATTTGAATTCAGTTGAGCATTTACTTCAGAAGTGTAATTGGTTCTGTTACTCATTTTAGCCACCAGAGAGAGCTCTATGCCAGTGTGTAAAAAGGGTGACAAAAGTTAGTGCTTTAATCACTTTACTTAAAAAAATGACCTTACACTTCTCTGTGGGAGTTCTAATTTTAATTCATAAATAATACATTGTTTTTAAAACTTAAAAAAATATATGCGTTGCTTTTCTGCCTTAACAGAGGAGGAGGTGGAGGAGGAGGAGGATGGAGAGCTGCTCAAGACAGGGATCAGATTTACAGGTATGGCAGGAGAGGATTTTAAAATCTGCACCAGTACACAGTAGAATGGCTCACCTAAAGACATTTGGTTACTATTATTTTGGTAGTTATTGTAAGTTGCATCACACAGTTGGATTGCATGAAATCCATCAAATAACTGAAACCAATGATAGTGTTTACATGGCTTCATTTGTGTGTTTACAGAAATAAATTGGGCTTATACTAGGTAATTACTCAGTGGCCCCCTTTAGTACCTTAATATGCAACAATGGTATAAGTTAAGGTTGCTGATTAAGCGTCGATAATCTTAGTCTTTATTCCTTACAGCTATTTTTTTTGTGTTACTGCATTTTTGTTAGCTTTTAATGAGCATCTAAATAAGCAAGTGAATATTCAAGTCAGTCTTATAAAACGTCGTTGAAGTACTAGTAAAATTTATTTTGGGTGTTAGTTTATGAAGGTGTGCTTGGGATTAGTGGTTTTGTTATCTCACATAGACTTGAAATACTGTGACTATTGAAGTCTTTATATGTCAGTCTTCAATCTATGGAGTCTTAGATGGTCTTGGCATTTCTTTACAGAAGGCGGTCACCTTCTCCTTACTATAGTCGTGGAGGATACAGATCACGTTCTAGATCTCGATCATACTCACCTCGTAAGTTTTTAACTTGATATGACTTTATATATTAGTATAGTTTGAAGTTACCAAACTACGGTAGCGGGTTAATTCAGGTAGTTTTATATATATTATAATCCACCCACCCATCCTCAGTTTTTGTGTGTAGGGTTCAAGGTAGTATATGAAAACAATCCTTGGGATGTTATTCTTAATGCTAATTAGTAAATGTATACTGCATTCTGGTCACCATTTGTAGCTTTTTTTTCAGGACGGGTTGCAGTTTTTATACAGCCTGGAAACATTTGGGTGACTAAACCTTAGTTATTTGGGGGTGGAGTTATACATCCTAGCTATTTCTATTCAGTGTTGGTTCTTTGATTTCTAGTGTAACCCATTTCAGGAGAGAATTTGCTGCATAGAATTTTCTAATGGTGGAATAGTCTAAAAAAATCTCAACCTTAAATTATACTTGATAAATAAGCTTCAATACTGAAAGACTGATTATTATTTCTTCCTAGGTCGCTATTAAAGCATGAAGTTGAAGACTTTCTGAAGCCTACCCTAGAGTTGGGATATTGTTTGTGGACAATATTTTTTATTGTCTCCTGTTTAAAAAGTGAACAGTGCCTAGTGAAGTTAGGTGACTTTTACACCTTTTATGATGACTACTTTTGGTGGAGTTGAAATGCTGTTTTCATTCTGCATTTGTGTAGTTCGGTGCTTTGTTCAAAGTTAAGTGTTTTCAGAAAAGTATGTTTTGCATGTATTTTTTTACAGTCTAAATTTTGACTGCTGAGAAGTTTCTATTGTACAAAACTTCATTTAAAAGGTTTTTCTACTGAATCCAGGGTATTCTGAAGATCGAAGCCTGTGTGTAAAATGCTACCAAATGGTAAAAAGCAACAATAAAGTTTGGTTTTTACTTTTCTTTCTAACATCAATGCTTAGCAAAACTGTTCAGATTAGGTTGTCAGTAGTAAATTTCAAAACTAAAATACCCATTTTCCTCCAATCCGTGAGCATACTCTACTTAATATACCTGCAACTAAGTGTTAAAAATTATGCTCTGTAACCCTGTACTGCTAGTATTAGAACTAAAGAACTTTCAATACAGCCAATGCTTAATGCTTATATAAATGTGGATTTGTCAGCCTTTATGTAATCTGTATCATATAAAGCAGGGAATAAGAAAAGAGGTACACAATGTATGCCTTTAAAAGGCTATTTCTTAAAGCTGTTACAAGGGGATAATGGTATTTCAACTAGTTATCAGCAAGTGACAATACATTCCACCACAAATGTACTCTTGTTCTTCTAGCTTTTTAGACTATGGAAAAAAAATGAGTGCTTCAGAGTTCGGGAAAAGAGAAGGGAGCACTACACCTGTATTGTGGATGAACTGAAGACTTGCCTGTTCATTTTTTAAATATTTTCAGGTCCTTTGCTTACCAAAGGAAGCCCAATTTCACTCAAATGTTTTGAGAACTGTGTTTAAATAAATGCAAATGAAAAGAGTAAAAGGCTGGTACAACTCAGTTGACCTAGAAGATTTTGTTTTAACCTTGTTACTTAGAGGGTTTTTTAAAATAGTTTTTAGTCCCTTGTATGGTAACCCTTGGGCTGAAATGTATTCTCTTTGCTTTTTTTTTTTTTTTTTTTAATAGTTAAATTATACGTTCTGGAAAATACCTTTAAGAGGGGAGTTAGTTACTTGATTGATTGTCTTCGTTAGGATGATATTACAATACATGAGTCTAGTCTCCACACCTGTCCTGGGGGTGGCCAGTTCAAGGGGAAATGCAGTAGGCAAGTAATTTATTAAAATCATTAAGTATGTCCTAGGTATTTTTTAAAACACTTCATATATATTAGTTCATTTAGTCTGTAGCAACCATGAGATGCACCTTACCTGAAGTTAAATAACTATTAAATGGCAATGCCAGGATCCAGATGTGGGCATATCTCCATCCAGTCTATGGGTGATGCCATTCTGCCACTACTCTATAATCAGATGAATGCGAGTAATGGTGATGGGGTGCCTGGCTGGCTCAGTTGGTAGAACATTCAACTTCTGATTCAGGGTAGTGAGTTCATGCCCTATGTTGGGCATGGAGCCTACTTAAAAATACATATATATGATTCATAGGCAGTATTAGCAGGCCTTAATTTGTCACACTGGGTGGTGTCTCACATGCATACCTGTCTCCTACTTTAGAAACTCATGCAAAATTCTGCATGTTTGTGTTTTCTAAAAACTACCTGGAACTATGTTTCAAATTTATTGTCAACTAGTTTGAGAGTAAGACTTGGCACCCCGGATAGTTGTAGAATGTGGTCTAGAAGGAGTTGTAGTTCTGTAGTGTTAAGAGTGTACATGAAGGAACATGGTACCACTTAGAAGCTCTCTTGCTAGGGGAAAGGACAGGCCAGCACCTAATCAGTGAGTGTGAGAACTGTGAACGTCAGTGTAGGTCTCACTGAATGAGTTCCCCTACTCAAAGACCTACCTCTCTCTCGTCGTATTATTGTATTATAGTATGTGGAGTAAGAAATAGATTTCCCAGCCCTCTAATTGACTTCAGGTCTAGAGCAACTTTAGAAAGCATCCATGTCTAATTCATGTATCCCAGGAGGTGTTGGCTTGCAATTAAATCATGTAAGCTACCCATTATTCTGCTGTGGTGGTTTTTTTAAAGCTAGTGATCAGTTGAGCTTTTGGATCTGGAAGCATTTTGACTTATAAATTAATACCAGGAGTGTATTACAGGCAGCAGACCTTGAAAATTTAGAGTTTACCAGGTTTGATGGGTGGAGATTCCTTTCCTATTCTGGGATAGGAAACAAGTCATCTGTTCATGTGCTCTGATAGTCATCATCTGGTAAGTCCCTTGGGTTGACTGTTGGCATACACCAATTAGGAGAGACAAATAATGTCAGAACCATAGGAGAGCCATTGGATAAATAAGTCTTGAAATTCTTGCCTTAAGGCAAAAAAACCTCAGGTTTTTATATGCCAGTACTAACAATACATTGTTTACTGCTGCAGGCCAGGGATGATTGAAACCAAATGCAAAGTTGATTTGGAGGACTGCTGAACTAAAATAGTTAAAATTCATAATCATACTTGGGTTTTGTGAAAGCACACATTATTCAGGAAATGTCAGATCCCAACAATTGGAGTTAAGATTGTGCTTTTTGTTGTGCTTTTTTTTGGAGGCCTTTGGGAACCCCAAGCCCTCCAAAATGGTCTTAGTTGCTTTCCTTGCATAAGGAAAGTATGCCTCGGGATAAAACGAACAATGCCAACCCTCATTTCCTGTTAATCAGTATTTCAACTCCGCAGAGGCGCAAGGGGACAAATTAAGAACTAGGAAAAAAAAGTTTTCACCCAGAAGTGAAATTTATTTACATTATCAAAATTAGGTAAATTTTACAGGGAAGGATTTATTGATAGGAGTGTGCACACCATCGGTTTCGTTTCAGACAACAGACCGAAATCTTACTTGATTATATAATTTTTAAAACCTCTGGATCTTGTGAACATAGGCCTGGCACAATAGAGAATTCATAAGACATTGAACTCTTTGAAGAAGAGGCCAGAAACCCAAAATAAGAACCACCTGTGCATATGAACTTTACTAATTTTGGCAAAGGGTTGTGCAATCATTTGTGTACTTAACTATGTACAGGAGGAAAAAAATATCCAAACTTACCAGAAATACTAGATACTGGCTTGCAGTTAAACTAGTTCATGGGAATGAGGGACAGACACTGTTGTGATTTAAAAAAGAAAAAAGTTAAAACAGGCTTGGAACTAGGTGAATAGGATTCTGTTGAAACTTATTTTGTTGTGTGGGGGAACTTCGAATCATCCAGGGGCGAGGGGTTCCCCCGCCCCACCCCAATCCTGTGTAGGTTTTAACTAGTATCCTCAACTAGGAGGATCCTCTTAACCTTGGGATAAAGGCCAATGGGAAGCCATTTAGGACTTAATAAGTCATCCTGTCTCTGAGAATTGAGGGGTGTAGTGGTGGTGGCTCTGGCAAATAGAGAATGCAGACATTTTCCATTTCTTGCTTAGTTTTGCCAGTGTGTAGACTGGTGGACATTTTAGGTGGTGATTTTAAGCGCAGGTGCTAATCCAGATGAATTTTCTGTATTGGGACAAACAGGTCACTTGGTATGTCCCTAAAATTTAAAGGGTTTTTTTTTTCACTCTTCTGTTCAACGCTAGAAGCAATATGCATTTGTGTGGGAAGGAGAGCAGTTTACCTTTCCCTCTTAAGAATTTTTGAATTCCCAAAGGTAGGCAAACTGCACCCCTTGTACTAAGTCTGGCTGGTTTCCAGGGTTTTGTTTTGTTTTTTTTCCAGCTATAACCATTCGCTTAATGCATTATATATGAGTGCCTTCACATTACAATAGCAGCATTGAGTAGTTGTGACAGACCATATGACCCACAAAACTGCAAATAATGGCTGACCTCTTACAGGAAAATTTCTGCTTGCTGATACTTTAGTCCATGGGTAACTGATCCACCTCCCTGTTCTACCGAGCCTGATTGGTACGTGGCTCTCTACCCTCTCTGCCTGCATCACCCAGAATCAGACTTCAATGTTCAAGACCCACTCAGAAGACCTCAATGATTAACATCAGTTTTCCCAGTGAGAACGAAGAGTAGTGTAATTCTCCATTGTCTTGGTCTAAAAGGTAACTGAGTTCATGGGTATCTCCTAGACAGTGTCTTGTGACCTCACTATATGGCTAAGTAGCTGGATAGAAGGGTTGGTAATAAAGCAAAGCAATGAACCTGTATTTGAGTATCTGTTCACGTAGGCTAAACATTACTATCACTTTGAAAAGCCTGTCTTGCTAGTAATAACCAACCCTGAGCTCCAACATGCAATAAGTAATGCTTTTAAGGAATCACTGATAGGTAGTTTGAACTTCTTCCACTGTGAAAGGGACATTAGTTTTAATTCTAAGAATTCTGGAATTGAATTTCTTGACATGGTAATCTCTGCCTAACAACTTAGGTTTATCAGGGTTCTTTGGAGAAAATGGAAAGTGTGTGTTTGTGTGTATTATATAGACACTTGTAAATATTATCAACTATGTAATTCACTTTACATTCTTACTACTTCCATATCTTAAACATGATGCCTTTAAAATACTTTAGAAACATTTTTTTAAAATTATTTATTTATTTGACGGAGATCACAACTAGGCAGAGGGGTGGGGGGGAAGCAGGCTCCCCGTGGAGCAGAGAGCCTGATGCGGGGCTTGATCCCAGGATCCTGGGATCATGACCTGAGCCGAAGGCAGAGGCTTTAACCCACTGAGCCACCCAGGCGCCCCCATTTGAGAGTTTTTAATAATTTAGACTCTCGTTACCAGAAATTAATGTAATCTATAAGTTTCTGTTCTCCCATTCTTAAATTCTAAAATGGACTTAACGTTCTAAAGTGTATGAACCTTTTTAAGGCTCAGGAATGTTCCAATACATATCACTAAGTTATTTTCCAGAAGAATTTTAACAAATTTACCCTTCCCCCAGTAAATAAAATCCCTAAACCCTTAGTTGTCTTACACAGTTAAGTATAATCATCCTGGAAGCTTTTCCAATTTGATAGGTAAAAGCACCTCTGAAGTCTTAGAAAATTGGGTTACCTGGAATGAATAGTCTGCTTTTTTGTGGCTCTTAAAGTTTAATTCTTACAGTGCATCAAGATAAGTAACACTGGAAACAGAGCACAACTGTCTTCCAGTATCCATTCCATTCACTGCTGCTGATACTTCCCACTGTAAGATGTGCTGGAATTACACCATAAATTTTGTCATTTCATAGGAAAACCACTGTTAGAATGAGTTTATTAAGAGCTCTAAGCAGTGAACACAAATGCTGTTTTAACCTTATATGCAGTTTAACTTTACATATTCAACTTTTAGGGAAGACTAGATTTCTCTTTAGTATGACATTTGAGAGAAACGAGGTGGAAGTGGGCCATAGGGATACGTGGGGAAGGTATATTGGTGGATTAAGTTCCTTGGTTTAGTCAAATGTAAGGCATACCAGGGAGGTCAGTGTGAGTAAAGATTAAGTGGGAGAGCCATATCAACTTGTGATTTTTGTAGACACTAAGGAAAATTTGGCTTTTACTCATGATGGCATGAAGAACCATTGGGAGTGTTCAGTGGAGGAGTGAGCTGATAGCTCAATTCCAGAGTGCCAGTGAGTAATGAATGAGGTCTTCAGTGGGAAAGACAGGTACATACGGAGGTGATTTTGTTAAAAGATGATCTGTTAGATACATTTGTAAAAAGCTTTGACATTCCAGAAAAGAGCCACTGGCTAGATAGACCCAAGAGAGCTCGAGTCACAGGACAGTAATACTCCTGGGCTTAAGATCATGTTTACAAAAGTGATTGTAAGCCGTAAGACCAGTGTATGAAAGAGAATTTTGAAAACCATCTATACATAGGCTGAGTAGGTCTCAGAATTTAGTACAGACAGGTCTCGTGACCGAACACAAACATTTCTTGTTTCCATAATTAAAGCCTTATACTTAACTTGCCAACCTTTTCAAGCCGTGGAGTTCTTCAGATACCCTCAAGGGTACCTAGTCAGCTGTTGCTGCATAATAACCCATAGAAACTCAGGCATACACTAAGTTTTGCTGCTGATCTCAGCCAAGGTTCCCATTTGCAGGACAGCTGCTGTTTGTTCATTGAGACTCTTGCAGTGGCAGAGACGTGTTGGCTTCACACTGCCAGGGTGTGGGTCTGTTCCACATCTCAGCCTCCTTGGAAAAGTGGGCAAGCTGGCACATACTCCTCTCATGATCACAGAAACACAGGATCAACCACCCAAGTACATTTCAAGCTTCTGCTTGTCTGTTAACTTTCCAAGGCAAAAGCAAGTCACATGGCCAAGGAAAAAAGCCAGGATGAGGAAATACACTAACTTAGTTTGGGGGTTGCAGAGTTAACATGCAATGGGCACAGATAACAGAAAAGGGTCAATAATTAAATCTACCATACAAAGTTTTCCATTGTTGGATTGGGTGTGTCAATTTTCTCAGCTTCTCTGGAGGCAAACTTGTCCGGGATATTCACCAATAAGTTTTGCTGGGAAGTAGAGACTACCTAACACTGAAGATGCAGAAAATTCTAGGTACTTTAGCCCACCCTTTTCTGCTTGTAGTGCATAAGCCTGTGACTTAAGGCTTGGTCAATCAGATGCATCCAAACTTGACATCACTAACCAGTAACCCTAAAAAATAAGTATAGTAGAGTATTCAAGTGGGTGGAGTGGCTAAGTGCCTCAAAGATGTGGGTCAGGAGGTCGGGAGGAGGGGAAAGGGTGAAGCAGGGAGTGGGCAGTGCTTCAAGCTTCAGTAGCCAGATTGCTCATCTCGTCAGCAGCAATGGCGCAAGCTATGGTTTGGCAGTGGCAATGACCACACAGAACTGACTGTGATGTAACTTTGGCTGTTAAACTTCCTCCCAAGCCTGGTTCCTCCCTTCTTCCTCCAGAATCTGCAAACTACCAAATGGTCTTATTTTAAAAATAAAATTAAAAAACAAGCTCCTTTCTGATGAAATCAGCTGGCATTTTCTATTTTTTACAACCCAAGAATTTTCACTGATAATACTCATTGGGACACCTAACTGGTAGCCATCTCTGGACTCAATTCCTATCTGTTCTTGAGTCCCTTCTTCACTCAGCAATGAGAGTGAATGTCTTAAAATGTAAATGGAAATCAGATCACATCACTCGCTTTGAAATGTGCCTCCCTCAAACCTTGTCCTGACCTCATCACATTGCCTGTCTGACATGAAAAGAAAAAAGATAATGAAATCTTTCGATGGGATTCCTGTTGCCATATTTAGATATAAATCCAAACTCTTAGTAGCCTGCCAGAACATTATTCAGCCAAGCCCCTAACCTACCAGGTCTCTCCAACCTACTCTTGGAACTGTCTTCTTTTAAATACCAGAAGCAGGAGCTTCCTGGTTTCAAGAACAAGCAGCAGAACCTCTAACAGCCACTTGGGAAGAAAAGGAAAGAAAGGAGGTAAGATGGAGACAGATCTTTGGAACTAGGTACCTCACAATGGTACTTCAGAGGCTTGGGACGATTTCTTAATCCTTATTTTGCTTACTACCCGCTTGGCCTTTGTAATTACAGTAGAGTTTGTTTTGAGATAATGCTTTAAGAAGCAAGCAGCCTAATTTTTTTTTAATTTAATAGGATGACCTATCCAAGAGCTATGAGACAACTACAAGAGGTATAACTTACACAGAATGGTAATACCAAAAAGAATGGAAGGAACAGAAGAAATACTGAAACAACAGTAGTTAAGAGTTTCCCTGCTATATCAGACTGCTATAAACTGTGTTCCCCGCCCAAGTTCATGTTGAAACCTAATCTCTAATGTCATGTTATTTGGAGGTTGGGCCTTTGGGAACCAATCTGTTCATAAGGATAGGACCCTCATGAATGGGATGGCTTCTCTTACAAAAGAGAACCCAGAGAGCTCCGGTTGCTCTTTGTAGTATGTTAGCACACAGCAAAAAGACAAAACGACTATCGGAGTGGATCCTCACTAGATACTGCATCTGACAGTGTCTTGATCTTGGATTGCCCAGCCTCAAGAACTGTGAGAAATACACTCCTGTAGTTTATAAGCCACCTAGTTTATGGTATTCTGATAGAGCCACCCGAACAGACTATGACACCAAACTATGAACCCAGGAAACTGATTAGGCCAAACAGGATAAATTGCAAACAAACCCTAAACAACAATAACAAAACTATGCCTACGACTACCATTTTCCAACTACAGATAATCAAAGATGGAAGGAAAAAAATCTGTAAGAAGACAGAGGAAAAACCTTACTGACAGAGTAGCAAACAATTACATCTCAATTCTCAGAAACGATAAAAGCAAGAAGAGAGGAATGTGAGATTTAAAATACTGCGGGGGCACCTGGGTGACTCTGTTGGTTAAGTATTCAATTCTTGATTTTTGGCTGAAGTCATGATCTCAGGGATTAGATTGAGTCCACCGATTCTGCCTGAGAGTCTCTCGCTCACCTCTCCCTCCACTCACGCACTCTCTCTCTCTGCCCCCCTCTAAAATAAACACAATTTTTAAAAATACAAAGACACATATACATTAATGGTAAGTAGAAGAAGAAAAATATGCCATGCTAATACTAATAGAAAGCAAGAGTGGTTATATTAATTTCAGGCAGCTGACTTCAGAGTAGAAGTTTATCAGGGAGAAAAAGGCATTACATAATCATAAAAATAATCTTAATGGGGTCAATTCTTCAAGAAGATAAAACAATCCTCAGTGTATGTGCCTAACAATAAAGCATCAAAATATCTGAAGCAAAAACTGCTAGAACTGCAAGGAGAAAGGGATGTCTCCAATAGTAGATATGGAGACTTCAGCTCCCCTCTATCAGAATGGGCAGACCAAGCAAGCAGAAAATCAGTAAGGTGGTAGTTGACTTCAACAATAACATCAATAAATGGGATCTAATGGACATCTACAGACTAATTTATACAGCAACAGCAGAAAACATTCCTCTCAAACTCACATGGAATATCCAACTAGATGGACCACATCTGGGCCATAAAATAAACCAAAACAAATTAAAAAAAATAGAAATCATACAATGCCTGCTCAGACTAAATCAGAATTAAACTAGAAATCAGTAACAGAAAGGTGGAAAATCCCCAAATAATTAGAGGTTAGATGACATACTCCTAAAGAACACATGTCGAAGAAGAAATTTCAAGAGAAATTTAAAAATATTCTTAACTAAATGAAAAAACACTACTTACCCAATTTGGGTGATGCAGTGAAAGCAGTGCTTAAAGGGAAATTTGTAGCATTGACTATATGAGGTAGAAAAGAAGAAAGGTCTAAAATTAATCATCTAAGCTTCTAATTTCCTTAAGAAATTAGGAAAAGATAGCAAATTAAGCACGCAGGAAACAAAAGAAAATAAATACAAAAAATAATAAATATAGCAAAAGCCAATGAAATTGAAGTAAGACTTCAAAAGAGAGAATTGGTGAAAACAAAGCTGGTTCTTTGAAAAGATTAATAAAATCAATAAACCTCTAGTGAGGCTAAGGAAAAAAGAGGACACAAATTGCTAATATCAGAAATGAAGAAAGGGTCATTGCCTCACATCCCATGGGCATTTAAATAATAAAGAAATACTATGAACAACTCTATGCCCACAAATTTGAAAAGCTAGTTGAAGTGGACCGATTTCTTGAAAGACACAATCTGTCAAAACTCCCACAAGAAGAAACAGACAATATGAATAACCCTATATTTATTTAAGAAGAATCAATATGAATAACCTTCCAAAACTGCACCAAACCCAGAGGGATTCACTGATGAACTCTACAAAGCACTTAAGGAAGAAATTATGCCAATTTTCTGCAGTCTTTTAAAAGATCGAAGCAAAGGGAATACTTTCTAACTTATTCTAGGAGGACAGCATCACCCTAAAACCAAAACCAGACAAAAACATTACCAGAAAACTATAGCTCAATACCTCATGAATATACATATAAAAATATTAGCAGGGTGCCTGGGTGGCTTAGTGGGTAGAAGTTAGACCTCTGCCTTCAGCTCAGGTCATGATCCCAGGGTCCTGGGATCGAGCCCCACATTGGGCTCTCTGCTCCGCAGGGAGCCTGCTTCCTCCTCTCTCTCTGCCTGCCTCTCTGCCTGCTTGTGATCTCTCTCTCTGTCAAATAGATAAAATCTTAAAAAAAAAAAAAAATTAGCAAGTCAAATCCAGCAATGTATACAAAGAATTTTACACCATAACCAACTGGGGTTCATCCCAGTTGCAAGACTTTCAACATTTAAGTATCAAATAATGTAATCCATCACATCTACACAGTAAAGAAGAAAAATCACATAATCATATCAATAGATGCAGAAAAAGCATTGGAAAACTCCACAAACTCCAGCAGCCATTCACGACAAAAACTCTCAGTAAACTGGGGGGCCTAGCTGGCTTAGTCAGTGGAGCATGTCACTCTTGATCTTGGGGTTCTGAGTTCGAGACCCATATGTGGTATGGAGTTTACTTAAAATTAAAAATTAAAAAAAAAAAAACCTCTTAGTAAACTAAATGGAAGGGAATTTTCCCTGCTTGATATTCAACAAAAAACCCACAGCTTACCTCATACTTAATGGGGAGAACCTAGAAGCTTTACCACTAAGTTCAAGAACAAGACATCATTCCCTCTCAACATCATCCTGGAAATCCTAGCATGTCCTAGCCAATAACACAAGAAAAGGAGTTTAAAAATATGCAGATTGAGAAGGAAGAAATAAGACTGTCCTTACACAGGGGACTTGATTGTCTATGTAGAAAAGCTGAAAAGAAAAAAAACCCTACAAAATAAAAATAAAAAACTGGAATAAGCAATTATAGCAACACTGCAAGATACAAAGTTAATATATAAAAGTCAATTGTTTTCCTATATATCAGCAATTAACAAGTGGATTTTGAAATTAAAAACAACACCTTTGGGGCGCCTGGGTGGCTCAGTGGTTTAGGGCCTCTGCCTTCGGCTCGGGTCATGGTCACGGGGTCCTGGGAAATGAAATGATTAGGTATAAATCTAACAAATTATATAGAAGATGTATGAGGAACACTAAAAAAACCTGATGAATAAAATCCCAAGAATAAATAAATGAAGAGGTCCTTCATGTTCATGGATAGAAAGACTCAATATTGTCATAACATTGGTAATTTCCAACTTGACATAGATTCAATGCTGTCTATAGAAATGAAAATCTCAATAGAAATCTCTGCAAGTTATTTTGTGGATATTGAGAAATTGATTCTAAAGTTGATATGAAGAGTCAAAAGAACCAAAATGATCAACAAAATACTGAAGGAAAAAAAAAGTTGGACTTCAAGACATACTAAAAGTTACAGTAATCAAGACAACGTAATACTGGAAAAAAAGCAAACAGATCAACAAAACAGAACAGAGAGCCCAGAAACAGACCCATAGAGTTAACTGATCTTTAACAAAGGAGCAGAGGAAATACAAAAGAGAAAATACAGTCTTCTCAATAAATGATGCTGGAACAACTGGACATCTACATACAAAAAGGGAAAAAAAGAATGTAGATACAGACCTTATGCATTTTACAATTAACTCAAACTGGATTAGAGACCTATATGTAAAATACAAAACTATAAAACTCCTAGAAAATAACAGAGGAGAAAACCTAGATGATCTTGTATCTGGTGATGATTCTTCAGATATAATACCAAAGAAGCAATCCATGAAAGAAATAATTGAAAAACTAGATTTCATTACATTTAAAAACCTCTACTTTATGGATGACAATGTCAAGAGCATGAAAAGACAAGCTACAGACTGGGAGAAAATATTTGTAGAAGATATATCTGGTTAAGGATTGTTATCCAAAATATACAAAAAACTCCTTGTTTTTTTCTAAGTAAACTCTACGTAGAACCCAATGTGGGGTTCACACTTAGAATCCCAAGATCAAGAGTCATGTGCTCTACTGACTGAGCCAGCCAGGCACCCCTGCAAAAAACTCCCATGCAGCAATTCATAAATGAACAACCTGTTTAAAACATTAGCCAAAAAAAAAAAAAAAAAAAAAAGAGCCAAAGACTTTAGCAGACACCTTCAACGAAAAGATACACAGAAGGTAAATGGGTTTTTGAAAGAAAGCATATGAAAAGATGCTCTATGTCATATGTCACCAGGATATGCAAATTGAAACGAGATACCTATTAGAATGTTCAAAATCCAGAACACTGACAATATCAAATGCTGATGAAAATGTGAAGCAACAGGAACTCTCATTCACTACTGGTGGGAATACAAAATGAATTGGCCACTTTGGAAAACAATTCAACAGCTTATTGGAAAACTAAACAACCTCTAAAACTGAACCACATGATCCAGCAGACTCCTTGGTCTCTTTACCCAAAGAAATTGAAAATTTAGGGGTACCTTGTGGCCCAGTCAGTTGGGCATCTGCCTTCAGCTCAGACATGGGGCCATACCCCATGTCGGGCTCCCTGCTCATGGGGAGTTTGCTTCTCCTCCCCGCTCCCTATGCTCATGCACTCTCACATGCTCTCTATCTCTCCCTCTCTCATATAAATAAAATCTTTTAAAAAAAGAAGTTGAAATTTATGTCCACACAAGAGCCTGCACACAGATGTTTATAGCAGCTTTATTCACAATTCCCAGAAGTTAGAATCAACCAAAATGTTCCTCACTGAGTGAATGGATCAAATATGGTACAACCAGAAAATGGAATATTATTCAGCACTAAAATTGCCAAGTCATCAAGCCTTGAAAAGATCTGAAAGAAACTGGGGCACCTGGGTGGCTCAGTCAGTTCAGTTAAGCATCTGCCTTCAGCTTAGGTAATGATCTCAGTGTCCTAGGATTGAGCTCCTCATCGGGCTCCCTGCTCAGCGGGAAGTCTGCTTCTCCCTCTCCCTGTGCCCCTAACCCCCTACTTGTGCATGCTCTCTCTCTCTCTCAAATAAGTAAACATCTAAAAACTTTTTTTAAAAAATTAGGTCTTAAAAGAAAAATCTAAAGACAAGAGTTATGCACAAACCGACAATTCCACTCTTAGTTATTTACCCAAGGTAACTGAAAATATATGTTTACACAAAAACTTAAACATGAATGTTCGTAGTAGCACTATTCATAATAGCCAAAAAGTAGAAACAGCTCAAGCGACCCTCAACTCCTGAATGGATAAATGTGACATGTCTATATAATAGGATATTTGGCAGTAAAAAGAAATGGAATACTGTCACATGCTACAACATGAGTAATTCTTCTATACATTTTGCTAAATAAAATAAGCCAGTCAAAAAAGAACATAGGTTGTATTATTTATATAAAATGTGCAGGACAGGAATTTTATATACAGAAAAAGTAGATTAGTGGTTTTCTAGGGCTGGGAATTTGCAGAAGGAATAGGGATTAACTGGCTGTAGGTATGGGGTTTCCTTTAAGGATGATGAAAATATTTGAAAACTGATTGCGGTGATAGTTGCATAATTTTGTGAATATACTAAAGGTGTTGAATTGTACTTTTTATCTTAATAGAGCCGTCAAATTCTAGTCACTGAAAGGCAGTATTAAAAGAGTGAAAAGGCAAGTCACTCTGACAGTGTTGCCACATCTAACAGAACTTCTAATCAGAATACGTAGAAAAGAGCAGACAACCTGTGGAAGCCAGCTCCCCAAACCACCCCCACTGTCTTTGCTTCCTGGTAGTCATACCCCCATTTAGTTAGTCCTCTTACATACTGAACTAGACAGACTTAGGCAACCAAGAATGTTACAAACATGACACAATATAACTTCAAACTCAGGGTCAGAAAAGACATGGAAGCTTCTACCTTACTCTCACCTGGGTCACTTGCTCTGGGCAAGGCCAGTAACAGTGTTGTAAGAAGTGTCAAGTCACCCTATGAGAGCCAATGTGGCAAGAAACTGTGTCCTCCTGCCAACAGCCAGCACCACCTTACCAGCCACGTGAGTAAGCCATCTTGGAAGTGGATCCTCCAAACCTGCTCAAGCTTGTAGAAGACTGCAGCCCTAGTTAACCTCTTGAGTGCAACTTCAAAAGAAACCCCAACCCAGAAGCACCCATCTCACCCAGTCCAGAATTCCTGACCCTCAGAAACCAAGATAAGAAAAGTTCACTGGGGTTTAGGTCAGTATGTCTTGAGGTAATTTGTTACTCAGAATAGATTATATATAATTCAATTTTCTAAAAAATGGACAAAATCTCGAACAGAAATGTCATGTTTAAAAAAGGATCTAGGGGTGCCTGGGTGGTCCAGTCAGGCACCCAGCTCTTGGTTTCAGCTCAGGTCATGATCTCAGGGTTGTGACTCCACGCACAGCAAGAGTCAGCTTGGGATTCTCTCCACTTCCCTCTGCCGCTCCTGCTTGTGCATGCTTTCTCTCTCAAATAAATCTTTTAAAAATTTATTTTAAAAAAAAAGGATATGCAGGGATGACTGGCTGGCTCTGTCAGTGGAGTGTGTGACACTTGATCTCAGGCTTGTGTGTCTGAACCTCACATTTGGTGCACATAACTTAAAATACTTTTTTTTTTTAAGATTTTATTTATTTGACAGAGATCACAAGTAGGCAGACAGACAGGCAGAGAGAGAGGAGGAAGCAGGCTCGCTGCCGAGCAGAGAGCCCAATGCGGGGCTCAATCCCAGGACCTGGGATCACAACCTGAGGCAAAGGCAGAGGCTTTAATCCACTGAGCCACCCAGGTACCCCTTAAAATACTTTTTATGAAAGGATATGCAAATATCTAATAAGCTTAGTGGGGGAAATTCATATTAAAGCTGCAGTGAAATATTGCTACATACCCACGAGAATGACTAAAATTTCGAAATTGACGACAACAAGTGTTGATGAGGATGTGAAACAACTAGAACTTTCATACATTGCAGGCAGAAGTTTCCATCGGTACAGCCACTTTGAAAAACGATTTGACAATATATTTTAAAGCTAAATATTTATAACCTTAAGACCTAGAAATTTCACTCCTGATTATATTTCCCTAAGAACTGAGTGCTTTTAACTATAATAAACATAAACAGGAATATTCTTAGATTTATCTGTAATAGACTCCAACTGGCAACAACTCAAAGGTCTTTCAATAGGAAAGTAATGAACAAACTGTGGTATATACAATGGAATACTATACAGCAACAAAAATAATCAACTGTTACATTGATTACATGGATAAATCAAACAGGCTTAATATTGTTGAAAGAAATAAACCAGAAAAAAAAGAGTACATACTGTATGACTCCACTGATATGAAGTTGAAAACCAACAAAACAAACTGTTGTTGATTGAAATCGAAAGAGTGATTTCTCCTTAAGGGGTTGTATTGCCTAGAAAGCGTCATGCGGGAGTCTTTTGTGTCACTAGAATATTCCATATCTTGATCTAGATGTGATTACAGGAGTGTAATCAGATACAAATTCATTAAGTTGTATAACCAAGTTCTATATACATCTCACTAAGTTATACCTCAATTAAAAAATTAAACTGAAATGGGGGGATTTATATAAAAGACAAACCACACAGGGAACAGAAGAAAATATTTAAAAATTATCATTAACAATCTCTGCGTAGTAAGATAAAATATTATAGCTATGGATAAGAGTACTACACCTAAAACCAAGAACAATTCGCAAGATAGAACTCTTCAAAATTAAAAACATGACGGGCGGAATAGAAGTTCAACAAAAGGCTGAAAGGTAAAGATGAA
Organism: Lontra canadensis; assembly: GCF_010015895.1. Lineage (NCBI taxonomy): Eukaryota > Metazoa > Chordata > Mammalia > Carnivora > Mustelidae > Lontra > Lontra canadensis. Next base: position 7,710,470 of record NW_022631050.1, on the reverse strand, counting down.
GAAAACTCCCAGAAAGTATAATACAAAAACCAAAGAAGTGGAAAGTATGAGTGAAAAGAAGAAATTAAGAGTATTTCAGGAGATGGGGAATACTAGAATTTGCCAAAAGAGAGACCAGAGGATATGGAGGGGATAAAATTATTTAAGGTAGGATACAAATAAATTTCCCAGAACTGCAGCAACAATTCTCTATATTGAAAATGCCCATTGAGTACCCAGCACACAAATCCACATCACAAAAGTTAAGGAATACTAAAGAAAATCATAAAAGCATGGAGTGGGACAGAAGGAGATGGACAGAGAGAAGCAGAGAGGGGGATGATAGAGACAGAAACAGAGAACACAGGTCCTATTCGAGGAACTAGATAAGAGGGTGCCTGGCTGGCTCAGTCTGTGGAGCACATGACTCCTGGTCTTGGGGTCTTGAGTTTGAGGCCCACATTGGGCACAGAGGTTACTTAAAAAAAATTTTTTTTAAATCCCAAGGAACCAGATAACGGAATCAGAATAGCATGGAAGTTTTCAAGAGCAACACTGGATGTTAGAAAATAGTAGAGAGACGCCTTTAAAATTTTGAGGAAAACTTATTTTCAACCTAAAAATCTATACCCCCTTAAACTTAAGTATGAGGATTGAATATTCCCAAGTATGCAAAGATTCTCCTTCTCTGAAAAAAAATATATATCATTTTTTCCCGGGAACCTGGTTGGCTCAGTCGGTGGAGCATGCAATTCTTGATCTTGGGGTTGTGAGTTTGAGCCCCACGCTGGGTTAGGATTACTTTAAAAAAAAACAACAAACTTTAAAAATATTTCTTTTCCTACATGATTTTTAAGGAATCTCCTAGAAGATGTGCTTTGGCAAAACTAGGGCATAACTTAGGAAACTAGAAGGACTTGACCAATGGGTCAAATAAGAAATCACAAGGAAATTTTTAAAATATCTTGAGACAAACAAAAATGGAAACACAATATATCAAAACTTAAGGAATGTAACAAAATTTGTTCTAAGATGGAACTTTATAACAACAAATGCCTACATTAAGAAAAAAGAATTATATCAAGTAAATATTGTAACTTTACATCTCAAGGAATTAGAAAAAGAAAAACTAAGCCCAAAGTGAGCAGAAGGAAGGAAATAACAAAGGCAAGAGCAGAAATAAATGAAATAGGCACCAGAAAAACAATAGAAAATATCAATAAAACCAAGAGGATGTCTTTTTGAAAAAAAAATTGACAAAGCTTTAGCTAGACTAGGAAAAAAGAAGACTCAAATAAATGAAATAGAAAATGAAAGATAAGACATTACAAATGATACCACATAAATCCAAAGGACAAGAAACTACTCTGAATAATTATATGCCCACAAATTGGATAGCCTAGAGGAAATAAATTCCTAGAAACATACAATCTCCCAAGACTGAATCATGAATAAACAGAAAATCTACACAGACCAATGGTGAGTAAGGAGACTGGATCAGTAAACAAAAACCTCCACAAAAAAGAAAAGACCAGGAACACGTGGTTTCACTGGTGAATTCTAAGAAATATTTAAAGAACAATCAATGTCAGTCTTTCCCAAACTCTTCCAAAAAGCTGAAGAGAAGGGAACACTCCCAAACTCATTTTATGAGGCCAGCATTACCTTAATACCAAAGCCAGATAAGGACACTAGAAAAGAAAACTACAGGCAATTTTCCTAATGAATATAGATGCAAAAATTCTTGACAAAATATAAGCAAACAGAATTCAACAACACACTGAAAGGATTATACAGCATGATCAAGTGAGATTTATCCCTGGGATTAAAAAATGATTCAACATATGCAAATCAATCAATACCACACACCACAGTAATAGGATGAGTGATAAAGATCATATAAATATCTCAATAAATGCAGAAAAAGCATTCGGCAATACAGTATCTTTTCATGATAAAAATTCAACAAATTGGGTATAGAAGGACCATAACTCAGCATAATAAAGGCCATATACAACAAATCTACAGCTAGTATTACACTTAATAATAAAAAATTGAACGCTTCCCCCCTAAGATCAGGAAGAAAACAAAGATGTCCATTGTTACCACTCTTACTCAACACCATACTGTTAGTCCTAGCCAGAGTAGTTAGGCAAGTAAAAGAAATAAAATGTTTGTAAATAGGAAACAAAGAAGCAAAATTGTTGTTATCTGTAGATTACATGATTTTATATATAGAAATCCTAGGAGTGCCTAGCTGGCTCAGCTAGAAGAGCATGTGACTCTCTATCTTGGGGTTGTGAGTTCGAGCCTCATATTGGGTATAGAGATTACTTAAATATATAAGTAAACTTAAAAAAAAAAAGTCTAACCCCAAAAAACTACTAGAACTAATCAAGAAATTCAGTAAAATTGCAGGATACAAAATGAACATACAAATGTCAGTTGTATTTCTATATAGTAACAATAACCTATCTGAAAAAGAAATATGAAAAACTATCTCATTCACAGTAGCATCAAAAATAAAATACTTGGGAATAAATTTAATCAAGGAATTGAAAGATCTGTACAATAAAAACTGTAAGACCTTGATGAAAGAAACTGAAGAAGACAAATGAAAAAATATCCCATGTTCATAAGTTGGAAAAATTAATACTGAAAATTAATACAACACAATCCCTATCAAAATTACAATGATATTTTTCACAGAAATATAAAAAACAATCCTAAAATTTATATACAACTATTAAAAAAAAGTCAAATAGCTAAAGCAATCATAAGAAAGAAGAACAGGGCACTTGGGTGGCTCAGGTGGTTAAGCATCTGACTCTTGGTTTTGGCTCAGGTCATGATCTCATGGGTTGTGAGATTGAGCCCCGAGTCAGGCTCCAAGCTCAGTATCTGCTTGAAGATGCTCTCCGTTTGTCCCTCCCCTGGCTTGTGCGTTCTCTTTCTCACTCTCTCAAATAAATACATCGAAGAAGAAGGAGGGAAAGAAGGAGGGGAGGGGGAGGGGGAGGAGGAGGGGGAGGAGGAGGGGGAGGAGGAGGGGGAGGAGGAGGGGGAGGAAAGCTGGAGGTCATTATGCTTCTTGATTTCAAACTATACCACAAAGAGACAGTAATTAAAACAGTATGATACCAGCATAAAAATAGACAAACATACCAATAACAATAGAGCTCAGAAATAAATCCCAGCATACATAGTTCACTAATATTTGACAAGAATACCCAGTGGGGAAAGAATAGCCTCTTTGACAAATGCTGCCAGTAGAACAGGATAACTACATGCCAAAAACTTGGAAAAATTGGACCCTTATCTTATACTACTCAAACAAATTAACTCAAAATAGATAAATATAAGACCTGATAGCATGGAATTCCTAGAAAAAAAAATGGGGAAGAAGCTCCTTGACAATGGTCTAGGCAATGATTTTTTGGATATGACATCGAAAGCGCAAGCAACAAAAGCAAAAATCAACAAATGGTGCTACATCAAAGTAAAAAGCTTCTATACAGCAAAGGAAACAAAAAAAATGAAAAGTCACACTGTGGAATGTGAGAAATATCTGGAAACCATTTATCTGATAAGAGGTTAACATCCAAAATATAGAAAGAACTCCTATAACTCAATAACTTACAAAAAAAAATCTAATTTTAAAATAGCAGGGGAATTAATAAACATTTTTCCCAAGGAAGACATCTAAAAGGCCAACGGTATATGAAAGATGTCCAACTAATCATCAGGGAAATGCAAATCAAAACCATAATGAGAGATCATCTCACACCTGTTAGAATGGCTATCATCAAGAAGATAAGAAGTGCTGGTGAGATATGGAGAAAAGGGAACCCACATTCACTACTGGTAGGAATGTAAATTGGTGCAGCCACTATGGAAAACAATATGGAGTTTCCTCAAAAAATTAAAAATAGAACTACCACCTGGTCCAGCAATCCTAAGTATATACCCAAAGGAGATGAAACAGGATACTGAAGAGATATATGCAATCCCCTGTTTATTTTGAAGCATTATTCACAACAGTCAGGATACAGAAATAGCCTAAGTGTCTGACAACAGATAAATGGATAAAGAAAATGTGGTGTAAAAATATAGAATGGAATATTATTCAGCCATGAAAAAGAAGGACATCTTGCCATATGCAACAACACGGATGAATCTTGAAGGCATTATGCTGAGTGAGATAAGTCAGAGAGAGAAACACTAGTACTGAATAGTATCATTTATATGTAGAATCGAAAAGAGCTAAACTCATAAACACAGAAAGTAAACCAGTGGTTACCACGGGCTATGGGGTGGGAGAATTGGGGATATATTGTTTAACAGTACCAACTTGAAACTGGTAGATAAAAAAGTCCTGGAGAGCTAATGCATAGCATAGTGATTATAGATTAACAATACGCTATCATAAAGTTCAAAGTTTCTAAGAGAGTAGATTTTAATTCTTCCCACCAGAAAGAAATGATAATTATGTGACAGAGGTTTTCACTAATGCTATGGTGGTAATCACATTGCAATATATAAATTTATCAAATCAATGCATTATATATCATACAATATGTCAACTATATCTCAAATTTTTAAGGGGCAGGAAACCTAGCAAAAGAAATCATGATTGGGGCACCTGGGTGGCTCAGTCAGTTAAGCATCTATTGATTTTGCCTCAGATCATGATCACTGGGTCATGGGATAGAGCCCCATATCAGGCTCCCTGCTCAGTGGGGAGTATGCTTGGGGATTAGCTCCCTCTGCCCCTTCCCCCACACTGAAGCTCTCTCTCTCTCAAAGAAATAAATAAAATCTTTTTAAAAAAGATTTTATTTGATTATTTAACAGACAGAGATCACAAGTAGGCAGAGAAGCAGGCAGAGAGAGAGGATGAAGCAGGCTCCCTGCTGAGCAGAGGGCCTGATGCAGGGCTCCATCCCAGGACCCTGGGATCATGAGCCGGGCCAAAGGCAGAGGCTTTAACTCACTAAGCCACCCAGGTGCCCCAGAAATAAATAAAATCTTTAAAAAAAAGAAAAAAGCTATATGAAAAAATAAAATAATCCCATTTATAAAAGCATCAAAGTCAATAAAATATTTATAAATAAATTTATCCAAGGATGTGAATGACCTGTACACTGAAAACTATAACACATTGATGAAAGAAACTGAAAAAGATATAAATGGAAAGATATCATGTGTTCACAGATCAGGAAAATTAATATTGTTAAAATGTCCATACTGTGCTCACTTCGGCAGCACATATACTAAAATGTCCATGCTACCCAAGCTACTACCAAGTGGTCTACAGATTTCAAGCAACCCCTATGCCAAGATTCCAATGGCATTTTCCACTGAAATAGAAAAAACAAAATCTAAGCTTCATATGGAACCACAAAAGACCCCAAAGAGCTAAAACAATCTTGAGCAAGATCAAAGCTGCAAGTATCATACTTCCTGATTTCAAATAATATCACAAAACTACAGTAATCAAAACAGTATGGTACTGGTATAAAACCAGAAGTATGTGGCAATGGAACAGAAAAGAGAGCACAGAAATAAATCCACACATATACAGTCAACTAATATTGGTGCCAAGAAGACAAATTACCAAGTCAATGAAAAACAATGCTAAGAATATACAATGGAGAAAGAATAGTCTCTTCAAAAACTGTATATCCACATGCACAAAAATGAAATTGGACTCTTATCTTACACCATACACTAAAATCAACTTAAAATGGATTAAAGGCTTCAACATAAGACCTGAAACCATAACACTCCTGGGGAGGGGGTGAGAACAGGAAAAGCTTTATGGCATTGGTTTTGGCAATAATTTTCTGTATGTGACACCAAAAGCACAAGCAACAAAAGCAAAAATCAACAAGTAGGACTACCTTAAACTAAAAAATTTCTGCACAGCAAAGGAAACAACAAAGCAAAAAGGCAACCTACAGAAGAAAATATTTGCAAACTATATATCCAATAAGGGGTTAATAACCAAAATATATAAATAACTCATACAACTCAAATAGCAGAAAACCAAATAACCCAATTAAGAAGGCAGAAGATTGGGGCACCTGGGTGGTTCAGTGGGTTAAGGCCTCTGCTTTCAGCTCGGGTCATGATCCCAGGGTCCTGGGATCGAACCCCGAATCTGGCTCTCTGCTCAGTGGGAGCCTGCTTCCCTTCCTCTCTCTGCCTCCTTCTCTGCCTACTTGTGATCTCTGTCTGTCAATAAATAAATAAAATCTTAAAAAAAAAAAAAAGAATGGGCATAAGATGTGAAAACACATTTTTCCAAAGATGGCCAACATATATATGTAACCATACTCAACCTCACTAGTCATCAGTGAAATGCTAACCAAGACCATAATATCATATCACTTCTGTCAAGATATTATCGAAAAGTCAAGAAATAACAAGTTTTGGTGAGGTTATTGAGAAAAGGGAACACCTGTGCTGTTAGGAATGTAAATTGATACAGCCACTATGGAAAACAGTATACAGGTTTCTCAAAAAGTTAAAAATAGAACTACCGATCCAGCAATGTTACTATAGGCTCTATATCCAAAGGACATGAAGTCACTGTCTGAAAGAGATATTTGCACTTCCATGTTCACTGAAGCATTATTCATAGTAGCCAAGACATAAAAAGAAAGTGCCCATCAACACAAAAATGATTTAAAAATGATTTTAAAAGGTGGCATATATATATATATATATATATATATATATATATATATATATATATATTTTAATGCAACATTATTCAGCCATGAGAAAAAAGGATATTATGCCATTTGTGACAACATGGATGAACCTGAAGGACATTATGCTAAATGAAATAAGGAAGACACAAAAGACAAAAAGACATATACTGCATGGTATCACTCCTTTGTGGAATCTTAAGACATTCAGCTCATAGTAATATAGTAACACAGAGTAGAACAGTGGCTACCAGGGACTGATAGGGGAAAAGGGGAGATGCTGGTCCAAGAGTACAGACATTAATTCATAAGATGAATAAGTTCTAGAGGCCTAATGTACAGCATAATGGCTATAGTTAATACTAACGTGCTATATACTTGAAATTTGCTAAGAGGGTACATCTCTATTGTTCTCACACACACAGAAAGGTAACTACACGAGGTGATGAATATGCTTGACTGTGGCAATCATTTCACAATGAATACATATACTAAAACATCACATTGTATATCTTCAATACATGTAATTTTTATTTGTCAATTAAATCTCAGTAAAGCTAGAAAAAAAACCAGGATAATAAAAAAGCCATTCAGAATATATTACAGCACGTGACTCAGAAGTGAAAAATATTGACACAGTCATAATAAGGTAAACACTGCATATTAATACACTGAGAATTGTGATATACCTATATTGAGAGGACAGGGAAGAAGAAAAGTATGGATATGTAAGTAAAGGGTGCTAAGATCTCAATTTCCACAACAAGAAGTGAATAATGTCTAAAATTGAGACAGGAAGATAGAACAATATAAACACAATATTTAGATATAGAGGTGGATACTAGGAGAAATACTAGAACAGAATGGTAAAATGAGTGTTGCTTGTTGTCTCTGAGAAAAATAACTGAGAGGAAGAAAGGGATAGAATCTCCTGCATTTTTATTTATTAAATATAATTTTTAAGTTATTTTGACAAAAATACCTTTCATAAGATAAATTAGAAACAAATTAATTCTGTTCCTCCCTTCTTTACTTGTTAATGGGAATTCAACTGAAGAAACTGATTTCACCAAGTGATATAGAAATGTATCGTGTCTGACTTGAAGTAAAAAGAATACCGAATATGCAAAAACGTGTGCACGTGTAGGTGTGGTAATGTGTGCATGGGCACTAATGTAGACGTGCTTGCCATCACTTTCCCTGATTAAAATTTTCCTTAACTGACAAAGAGGTTGTTTAATGCTTCCAAATTTCACGAGGCCTGGGAACTCTGAAATGGGCTCTACTGTCTGATGTCCCTCTTGTTTCTGTTGAGAACTTTTGGCTCAGCTGTGTGGCATTTTGGGAAATTCAACCACCCTGCTAGTGATCAAAACTGACCTGTTGGGAAATCAAGAAATGGACAAAGGAGGGGCTTGTTATAGCTCAAAAGAACAATGGAAAAGAAAATGAAATTCTATTTAGATGAAGCAAAGGTTATGAGAAAATAAAACTCATTCTGGAGGACCTGGCTGTGCTTCTGAGCTGTGATCTTGCTGGTGATTGCAGTGACTGGCTTGTTCATGAAGAGTTACGTGACCCAAAAGCATGGAATTACAGATTAAAGGAGAGAATACAAATGCAATGCTGTACACAGAATCCTTTTGTGAGCAAAGTGTTTCCGTTGTTTTAAATTTGGTAGGAAAAACTGAAACAGCATATGGATATCTGTTACAGACAATCGTTCATTCATTCAACAACCAGTGACTGTATTAGATCTTCCACTAGGCACTGAGAGTGAGGGAAAGAGGCTGGGGCAAGTGCACAGATACAAAGAGAAACTTGCATAGGCAGGTCTCTGGCTGTAACAGAGGAATCAACACAGGTAGTGAAAGAAATACTGTACGTGTAGAAAATGATTTAAAAAAAAAAAAAAGGCACAGATAAAAGCTGAAAGCAGCAGCCATCACTGTGAACTGGGGGACTCGGGCCTGGTGTGAGGAGATGCCATTGGAGCCTGTGCCTTGGAGAATGGGTAGTGCATGTGGGCTGGACCTTAAAAAGGAGTCACATTGGGAGAGAACTGCAGATATTTCTTATTAAGGTGCTTATTAAGGGATTAATATTTACGGAGTTAATTGTCCAGCTTGGATCTGAGAGCTGGAATCAATTTTTCTGAGACACTCACTTCCATCCAGCAGAAAGCAGGAGGGTGTCCAGCAAGTCACTCTCTGACCGGAAACTGCTGACACCAGGCACCAGCAGGCCTGCTGACTCAGGGCGATAGGAGCAGCCAAACCCTCGTCAGTCCTGGGCGCATGAGTCTTTACTACAGCTGTTGGGACATGGCCAGCCTTTGCAAATTGCCTTTCATGTCACTTGCCAAGTGTGAGTGTACACTGATTTTTCTTCCCCCTGGGCAGAGGAATAAATGATAGTGAGTCCCTTGGCTTTCTCTCCTGAGAGAATGGTAGTTGTTTCAAAATGTATAATCTGGTCAACTTCATGCATGTCAGGCTCAAGTATAAAAGTCAGGCCTAATGCTAGAAGTTATAAAAGTATAATTATGTTTGTGGGTCTGCCTATTTATTATCACAGCATTTAAAAACAGCTGGATGGATGAAACATTGATGTCAAGTTTAAAAAACAGGTGAAACAATATCGTATTTGTCAAGATACATACATCTGAAGTAAGATGATACATACACATTAGCAAGGTGGTAAAAACAAGCACAAAGTTCAGTATGGTGGTTAATTCTACAAGAGACAGGGATACATAGGGAGCTTCTGGTTGTATTTGGTTGTATTATCTTATTTTGTAATCTGAGTGATAACTGTAAGGGCATTTCCTATACTATTCTTTATGCTTATTTGTGTGCTGAAAAATCTAGTAATAATAGTATTATTACTTGCTTGCAAAAGTCTTTATTGTGCCTTTTTATGAGCTTTATTGAGATTTAATTTACATATAATAGAGTTTACCAGTTTTCAGTACACAATTGTGTACTCTTAAAATGCCAAGAATATGGTCATGAAACTGCCATTAAAATAGGAACTTAGAACATTTCCGTCACCTCCCAAAATTAAAGATATAAAATCAGACAAGAGGCAGACTTATGGTTCTAGCCATGACAGAAATTGATATTCGGGGCATGTGGGTGGCTCAGTGAGTTAAGCCTCTGCCTTTAGCTCAGGTCATGATCTCAGGGTCCTGGGATCAAGCCCCAAATCGGGCTCTCTGCTTGGCGGGGAGTCTGCTTCCCTCTCTCTCTCTCTGCCTGCCTCTCTGCCTACTTGTGATCTCTCTCTCTGTCAAATAAATAAATTTTTTTAAAAAGAAATTGATATTCCACCAGCCTTCCCACTATAACAATCATAAAATTGAATAAAATACATTAAATAACCGTTCTCAGATGTTACATAACAGGTAATGCAGTACCATGATCCCTGGGAAAAGTGAAAAAAAAAAAATAAGATGAGCCTCATATTCCTTGACTTTCTATCTGGAGTCCATTTCTGAACTGTGGCGTAAGGAGGGGTTACCTAAGCAGAGCACATCAGTCTCCTGATTTAACAAAATAGAAACCAAATACTTAAGTTATCTGGAATTTGTGAGCAAAGTAACAAAGATAAAGGAGCAGCACCCAGGAGCTACTCCAGAAATGTATATAGGGACCCTCTTGAGTCTGGGCAAATATTAAACTGTGTATGTATAAGACAAGGCTCCAGGAGGCTGGGCAAAGACCAACTATCAGTTAGCTGTGAGCTAAATAACTACTGAATATCACAGAGGGTAGGAAATGTTCAGCTTTGAACTGGATTGAGTGAAATCACTTACAAAAATGATACCTTGATAGAGGCTTCAGAAAGATGATATCTTGGGAGAAAAACTAACCTAGACTAATCTAAATTTTTCTTTATATCTATCCTAACAAATCCTAAAAACTTTAAGTCTCAAAAGGTTAGGCTAATCACCAGGACAGAGTAAAATCCCAATCTAGGCCCCCAATAAGGTAACATTCTTGACGCTAAGCATATAATAAAAAGTTACTAGATATGTGAGAAAGCAGGAAAGTATAATTCATAACTAGGAGAAAAACCAGTCAATAGAAATACACCCACAAATGATGGAAATGATGTTATTATCAACAAGAATTTTAAAATAGACCTTTTTCTGGGGTGCCTGACTGGTACAGTCTGAACAACATGTGACTCTTGATCTTGGGGTTGTGACTTCAAGCCCCACATTGAATGTAGAGATTACTTAAAAACAAACAAACTTCTAAAAAAATAGACATTTTTTCCAAAGAAGACATACAGCTGGCCAAAGACACATGAAAAGATGCTGAACGTAGGGATGTCTGGGTGGCTCAGTTGTTCAGTTTCTGCCTTTGGCTCAGGTCATGATCGCAGGGTCCTGGGATCAAGCCCTGCATTGGGCTCCCTGCTCAGCAGGAAGCCTGCTCTTCCCCTTCCCAATCCTCCTGCTTGCGTTCCCTCTCTTGCTGTCTCCCTCTCTCTCAAATAAAGAAAAAAAATCTTAAAAAAAAAAAAGATGCTGAATATAACTAACCATCACAGAAATGGAAATTAAAATCACAGTGAGATATCACCTTACACCTGTCACAATGGCTAAAATAAAAAAGACAAGAAATAACAAGTGTTCAACAAGGATATGGAGAAAAAGGTATCCATCCCCATGCACTGCTGGTGGAAATGTAAACTAGTGCAGCCACTGTGGAAAACACTATGGAGGTTCCTCAAAAAATTAAAAATAGAAATACCGTATGATCTAGCAATTATATTACTGGATGTTTACCAAAAGAAAACAAAAACACTAATTCAAACAAATATATGCACCCTGGTATTTATTGCAGCATTGTTTAAAACACTCAAGATAAGAAAGCAACCTAAGGGGTGCCTGAGTGGCTCAGAGGGTTAAGCCTCTGCCTTTGGCTTGGGTCATGATCTCAGGGTCCTGGGATCAAGCCCCGCATCAGGCTCTCTGCTCAGTGGGGAGCCTGCTTCCCCCTCTCTCTCTGTCTGCCTCTCTGCCTACTTGTAATCTCTGTCTGTCAAATAAATAAATAAAATCTTAAAAAAAAAAAAAAGAAAGCAACCTAAGTGTCCATTGGCAGCTCAATGGATAAGGAAGTGGCATGCACATAAAATGGGATATTACACAGTCAAAAAATGATGAGATTTTGCCATTTACAACAACATGCAGGGACCCAGCAGGTATTAAATTAGGTGAAATAAGTCAGACTGAGAAAAACAAATACCATACAATTTAACTTATATGTGGAACCTAAAAAAACAAAACAAACAAACAAAAAAACAGACTTGAACTTATAGAGAAGAAAATGGTGGTTGCCAGAGGGGAGAAATAGGGAGGGGTGGACAAAAAGGGTAAAGGGAATCAAGAAGTATAGATTCCCAGTTACAGAATGAATAAGTCATGGGAATAAAAGGAACAGTGCAGGGAATATAGTCAATATACTGTAATAGTGTTGTATTGTGGAAAAAGGTAACTATACTTGTGGTGAGCACAGCATAATGTTTAGAGAAGTTGAATCACTATGTTGTACACCTGAAACTACTGTAACATTGTGTGGCACCTATACTGAAAAAATACTTTTTTAACAGTATTATAAACAAGTTTAACCACTTTGAGGAAAAAATGAGCAGAATGAAGAAATAATTTGGAAACCCTGATAGAAAATTTGAAAATGCAAAAAAGAATCAAATAAAAATTCTGGAATCTAAAAGTAAAATATATCAATTGAAAATTTCATTGAATAGGTTTAGCAGCAGACAGAGACACAGAAAGATTAGTGAATTTAAAGATATTATAGAAATGATTGAAACTGAAGCACACTGAGGAAAGAAGCCTCAGAAATTGTTAGTAAAATCTCAGTGATCGGGGTGCCTGGGTGGCTCAGTGGGTTAAAGCCTCTGCTTCAGCTCAGGTCATGATCCCAGGGTCTTGGGATCGAGCCCCGCATCGGGCTCTCTGCTCAGCAGGAAACCTGCTTCCTCCTCTCTCTCTGCCTGCTTCTCTGCCTACTTGTGATCTCTGTCTTCAAATAAATAAAATCTTTAAAAAAAAAATCTCAGTGATCAATTATTGGACAATATCAGGCCATCAGTTATATGTGAAATTCAATGACCAGAAGAAGAGGCAAGAGAAACTAAGGCAGAAAAATATTTGTTGCAATATGGGACTTGAATAATGATCAATTTTTTTTGCAATATTTCCAAAATAAAAACTCACAGATCTAAGAGTCAAAGAACACTAAGAAGGATAAAAATAAAGGAAAATACATTGAAGAACCATCATAATCAAATTTCTGGAAAACAATGAAAAAAAAGAAACTTAAAAGCAGCCAGAGGGGGGAAATGCATTAAAAAGGTAATAATGATAAGAATTATGTCTGGCTTCTGAGCAGAAAAAAATGCAAGCCAGAGTACAATGTAGCAACCATTTAAAGTGTTATAAAAAAATAGTAATAAACCCTGTTAAACTAGAATCTATATTAGGCAAAAATATCCTTTTAAAAATGCAGAGGAAATACAGGCATTTCCAATAAACAAAGCTCAGAAAATTCATTGTCAATAGGCATGTTCTTTTTTTTTTTTTTTTAAACAGATCACAAGTAGGCAGAGAGGCAGGCAGAGAGAGAGGAAGGAAAGCAGGCTCCCCGCTGAGCAGAGAGCCGGATGCGGGGCTCGATCCCAGAATGCTGGGATCATAACCTGAGCCGAAAGCAGAGGCTTTAACCCACTGAGCCACCCAGGCGCCCCCAATAGACATGTTCTATAAGAAATTTTAAATAGATTCTTCAATCTGAAAGGAAATGATGCCAGGTGGAAGCATGAATGAATAAATGTAGTAATAAAGAATAAAAAGTAATAGAAGTGGTAAATAGGAAGGTAAGTGTAAAAGACTGTTTCCCTCATTTCTTAATTTATTTAAAAGATAACCGTTTCAAGAAACAAAATAACAATGTATTGCATGGCTTATGTGAATGTAGAAGTAAAAAGTATGTAAACAACACCAAAAAGAATGGAAGAGAATGAAAATACATATTATAAGGCTCTTAAATGATGTATAAATTTATATTATTTGAAGGTAGAGTATTAAAGATGAACACTACAAATCCTAGAATAATGATTCACAATATAAAACAAAGAATATGTACAGTTAGTAGGCCAATAGTATAGATAAATTTGGATACTGGAAAACACAAATAATACAAAAGTAAGTAGGGAAGGAAGAGGAGAAAAGCAAAGCCCAAATGAAAAAACAAAACAAAACAAAACAAAACAAAACAAACAAACAAACAAACGAAAAACAAACAAAAAAAACAAACCAGCAACCAGAAAATAAATAGCAAAATGACAATTTAAAAGCAGCCATAAAAAATTACATTAAATGTAAATTAATATTCTAACTTAAAAACAGAAGTTATCAAATTAGATTTTTTTAAAAAGCAAAAACCAAGTGTACATTCTTTAAGAGGTTGCCAATAAATAAATGACCCAGAGAGATTAAAAATATAATAGAAAAAGATATATCATGCAAATACTAATCTTATGAAAATCTATGCAAACACTAATACTCTTATACAAATACTCTTTTTTTTAAAAGATTTTTTTTTTTTTTAAGCAATCTCTACACCCAATTTGGGAGTCAAATTTACAACCCTGAAATCAAGAGTCACATGCTCTACCAACTAAGCCCACCAGGCACTACAAAAACACTTATTTTTATAAAAGATGGAATAGCTATCATACTATCAAACAGACCTCAGGACAAGGAGATTACCAGACATAAAGAAGGACATTTAATAATGATAAAAGGATCATCTCATCAGGAAGACACAATCATAGTTTGTATGTACCTTAATAACAGAGTTTCAACATATATGAAACAAAACTGACAGAACCAAAAAAAGAAATACAAATTTATAATTATATTTAGCAATTTCAACACTTCTCTCTCAAGAAATAATAGGATAGAGTATCAGTAAGACTACAGAAGACCTGAACAACACCATAAACTAACTTAATCTTTAATGACAGTTATAGAACACTATATAGAGTGACTGAAGAATACACATTTTTTCTAAGTGTGCATTGAACATTTGTCACAAATGGCCTAGAGTGCAAGACACAAAAAATTTTAGAAGTTGGAATGATATAGAGTTTGTTCTTTGACTGCAATTTAACAAAAATAGAATTTAGTTACAGAAAGATATCTGGAACATCTTCAAGTATTTGGAAATTAAATAACATGCTTTAATTAACTCATGGATCAATGAAGAACTGCAAGGGAAATTAGAAAATCTCAAACTGAATGATAATAAAGATATACCATATCAAAATTTGTGGGATTCAGCTAAAGCAGTGATTAGGAAGAAATTTATAAATTAAATTATTTCAAGTGAAAAAGGAGAAAGGCTTAAAATCAATAATTTAAGTTTCCATGATTAAGAAGTTAGAAAGAAAAATGAGCATATTAAACCCAAAATAAGTAGAAGGAAGGAAAAAAATAAAGAACTAAATATCAATGAAACAAAAATCATATAATAAATGGAGGAAATAAGTGAAACTAAAGTTTGGTTTTTGTATAGTTTAACAATATTGCTGCACCCTAGCTACACTGACCAAGAAAAAGAAAACAAGAGGATACATACTATTAATATCAGAAATGAATGAGGAAACATCATTACAGAGCCTACAGACACTATTAAAAGATGAATTTGTAATTTAAAATCTTTCCATAAAACAAAACAAAACAAGAGCAACCACAGCAACAAAAAACTTCCATACCCAGTGTTAGCATCACCAAGTGAATTCTATCTAGGAGAGGGACATCTGGATGGCTCAGTTGGTTAAATGTCTGCCTTTGGCTCAGGTCATGATCCCTGGGTCCTGGGATTGAGTCCTGGATCAGGCTCTTTGCTCAGTGAGGAGCCTGCTTCTCCTTCAACCTGCCACTCCCCCTGCTTGTGCAATCTCTCTGACAAATTAATCAATAAAATCTATTAAAAATATCTAGGAGAGACATAATACAATTTTAAGCAAACTTTTTTTTTTGGTAAATAAAGACTAGAACACTTCTCGGCTCCTTTTATGATAACAGCATTACCCTGATATCAAAACCAGATGAAGACACTATAATAAAACTGCAGAGTAAATACTTCTCATGAACATAAGTGCAAGATCTATTCCAAAATAATGACAAATTTACTTCACCAATGTATAAAAATTTGCTGCATCACAACTAAATCAAATTTCTGAAGCATATAAGTTTGGATCATCATTCAAAAACCAATTGATGTAATTTGCCACATAAAGAGGGGAAAAGAGAAGAAAAACTTAATGACCATCTCAAAAGATGCAGCAAAGGCATTTGACAAAATTCAACACACATTCGTGACAAAAAAATCAACAAACTAATAATAGAAGAAAATAATTCTTCAGTCAAAGGGCATCTATGACCATGCTTAGTGATTAACATGTTTTTCTCCTAATATTAAGATCAAGGCAAGTCTATCCACTCACATCATTTCTATTCGACATTATACTGGAGGTTCTAGCTAATGCAACAAGAAAAAAGAAAAGAAAAGAAAAGCATACATATTGTAAAGGAAAAGTACAACTGTATTAAAAAATTACATGATTGTTTTAACAGAAAATCTTAAGGAATCTACAAGAAGCTATCATATTTAATAAATAAATTTAACAAATGTCAGAAAATAAGATCAGCATATGACAGTCAATTGTATTTCTATACAGTAGCAATGAGAAAAAAAGAATATTAGAATTTAAAAACACCATTTACAGGGCACCTAGGTGGCTCAGTGGGTTAAGCCTCTGCCTTCAGCTCAGGTCATGATCTCAGGGTCTTGGGATCGAGCCCCGCATCGGGCTGTCTGCTCAGTGGGGAGCCTGCTTCCTCCTCTGTGCCTGCCTCTCTGCTTACTTGTGCTCTCTGTCCATCAAATACATAAATAAAATCTTTAAAAAAAATTAAAAAAATAAATACACCCAATAGCACCCATTAAAAATATTAAGGAACAAATTTTACAACGTGCAAGATCTTTGCACTAATTTCTACACAACACTGCTGAGAAAACTCAAACTTAAACTAAATAAATGGGAAGATATACTATGTTCATGGATTGAAAAAAATCAAGGTTAAGATACCAATTCTACACAAGATTTTTAGAAACTGAAAATTTGATGCTGAAATTTATGTGGAAATACAAATAATCTAAAATAGTCAATACAATCTTGATAAAAAAAAGTAGAAATTTTGAGGACTTCTATACTTCCTTCAAAGATATACTTTGAAGCTCTAGTAATCACTGACAATATGGTATTGACATAAAAAATATGTCACAATCCAATAATAGACCTACTCTTATATGGTCAATTGGTTTTTTACCAAAGTATCAAAGAAATTTAATGGGGAAACAAACTGTTTCAACAAATGGTGCTGACACAAGTGGTTTCCTATATGGAAAAAGTGAACCTTGACTTTTATCTTATTCGATACAAAAATTATTTTAAGATGAATTATGTAAATTTGAAAAGATAAAGTTATAAAACTTCTAGAAGAAACCATAAAGTTAACCATCTAGTTAAAATGGAGTAAGCACCTCTCAGCTCTCTCACTGAATGTAACTAAGAAACCCAGAGAGAATGCATGGTGTGACTGAAGGCTCTAAAAAAGCAAATAATAGCAAACAAATTGATGAAGAAAACCAAGACTGAAAGTGTTGCTGATTTGGGGTACCTGGGTGGCTTGGTTGGTTGAGTGCTGGACTCCTGGTTTCAGCTCAGGTCACAGTCTTTTGGGTCATAGGATTGAGCCCCATGTTGGGCTCCACACTCAGTTCCAGGGTTGGGGCTGGGGGCTCTGCTTGGAAATTCTTTCCCTCTGTCCCTCCCTCAGCTCATGCCCTCTCTCTCTCTAAAATAAGTAAATAAATCTTTTTAAAATTTATTTGTTTGAGAAAGAGAGCATGTGAGTGTGAGAAAGGGCAGAGGGAGAGGGAAAGCAGGCTACCCACTGAACAGGGAGCCTAATGTGGGGAACCTGCTTGGTGGACCCTGGGACCACCCTGGGACCCATGACCTGAGCTAGAGGCAGATACTTAACCAACTGAGCCACCCATGTGCCCCAGCATAAACAAATCTTAAAAAAAAAAAAAAAGTATTACTAATTCAGCAATAAGTTTCCTCATTTTTCTTCTTCTGTTATCTACTAGCCTGAATGCAAAAGCAACCCAAATCCCAGAACTATGCACCAGTTGTAGATAGCAGGTTTCAAGAGAATCCCTCTCTTTCTGTATAAAGGAATGGATTTAAGACTTCCACATGTCAAAGAGAGTGGAGAAAATATTCTTTTTCCTTTCTCTCCTTCCACACCCTCTGGCAATCCCAACTCTTGAGTTGCAATCCTGTGGTGGTGGTTAGTGTAGGCAGGGAAAGTCATATGGACACCTAAAATCTGAGACAAGGAAATACCTCTGTCTGATTAGAGGAACCATGGTCTGAAGAGAGAGTGTTGATTTTTTCTCTAGATTGCCTTCAATTCCTCAGTCCCAGAGGCAAATCTAACTATGGCAAGCTGGAAGAATAAAGTATCAACTTTATAGCCAGGGTATCAAAAGGATTCCCTGAGTGTTTGAGAATGTAAGGAGATTGTGGAGAAGAGGGAGCTAAACAAAAGTTCTGCATGAACTCCTTGGCTTACACTCAGGCTATGGATGCATAGATCTGATCTTAAATAGAATAGCAAGGTTTTGAGAAATGTACTGTGGGGCAGATCACTGCTCATGAAGCAAGCTGGTCCTTACATGGCAAACGTGAAGGATTAATCCCAATAGCACCACAAAAACTTTAAACTATGAACTTACACTGAAATTACAGAAGGTGAGTTATAACTTATATCCTGAACCTGCGTAGGCTGATTTCCTGCTAAACAAAAACAACAGCAATAATAATAATTGAAAAATAAAAATTCTCTATAGTATTTAAACAAAACACAGTCTCATAATATATTTTTCAAAATGTCTATGATGCTATCTAAAATTATTCAGCATAGAAGAGCCAGGAAAATCTCAACAATTCACCAGGGAAACAACAAGCAACAGAAGCCAACTCTGACATGACCCAGATATAAGTATCAAACAAATGCTTTCAAGCAACTATTATAAATAACCATACTCCAAGAAGCAGGGTGCACATTGTTGAAATGTATGGAAAGGTAAAAAAAAATCTCAGCAGAGAAACAGAAGCTGTAAAAATGAACCCAATAACACAGATGGTCAGCAGACACATGAAAAGATGCTCAACATCACTAATCATCAGAGAAATGCATATTGAAACCACAATGAGATATCACTTTATATCTTCCTGAATGGCTAGCATCAAAAAAGACAAGAAATAACTAGTGTTGGTGAGGATATAGAGAAAAAGGAACCCTCATGCACTGCTGGTGGGAATATAAATTGGTGCAACCACTGTGCAAAACAAAATGGAGATCCCTCAAAAAATTAAAAATAGAAATACCCAAAGAAAATAAAAACACTAATTCACACCCCTATGTTTACTGTAGCATTTCAATAGCCAAGATGCGGAAGCAACCTAAGTGCCCACTGATAGATGAATAGATAAAGAAGAAGCGGTATATACATACAATGGAATAATACCCAGCCTTAAAAAGAATGAGATCTTGCCATTTGCAACAACATGGATGGACCTAGAGGGTATTAAACTAAGTGAAATAAGTCAGATTGAGAAAGACAAATACCATGTGATTTAACTTATATACGGAATCTAATAAACAAAGCAAAGCAGGAACAGACCTATAAATACAGAGAATAAACTGGTGGTTGACAAGAGGGGAGGGACATGGGGACTGGGCAAAAAGGGGTGAAGCAGAGTGGTAGGCACAGGCTCCCCATCACAGAATGAATAAGTCATGGGAATGAAAGGCACAGTGTAGGGAATCCAGTCAATGGTATTGTAATAGTGTTATATGGTGACAAATGGTAGCTACACTTGCAGTGAGCATAACATAACATACAGAGTTGTCAAATCACTATGTCATACACCTGAAACCAATGTAACATTTTGTGTCAACTATACTTCAATAAAACAAATCCAACAGCTATTTGAGAACTAAAAAATATAATAACCAAAATTAAAAATTCATTAGATGGATCCAATAGCAAAATGGAGATAACAGAGGAAAATGTCAATGGACTTGAAGACTGAGCAAAAGAAATTATACAATCTGAAAAAAAGAGAAACAAAACACTGGAGAAGGGGATGAAAATGAGCAGAGTCGTAATGAACCTTTGGGACATACAAAATCATCTCACATTTGTATCACTGGGTTCTCAGAAGGAGAGGAGAAAGTGTGTTGCAAGAGTTAAATTGAGGAAACAATGGCCGAAAACTTCTCAAATTTAGTGATAAATGTAAATGTACAGAATCAAGAAATCCCACCAACCCCAAAAGGCTAAACTCAAAGAAATCTATGCCAGACACATAGTCAAAATACTGAAAACCAAACACAAATTTTAAATCTTGGGGTGCCTGGGTGGCTCAGTGGGTTAAGCCTCTGCCTTCGGCTCAGGTCGTGATCTCAGAGTCCTGGGATCGAGCCCCGTGTCGGGCTCTCTGCTCTGTGGGGAGCCTGCTTCCCTCTCTCTCTCTGCCTGCCTCTCTGCCTACTTGTGATCTCTCTCTCTGTCAAATAAATAAATAAAATCTTTTAAAAAAATCTTTTGAAAGTTACTAGAGGAAAACAATATATTACATACAGGAGAATAATTATTTTTTAAGATTTATTTATTTATTTTAGAAACACAGAGAACCTGCACAGTGGGGTGGGGCTTGGAGAGAGGGAGACAGAACCTGAAGCACATACTGTGAATAACATAGAACCCAATTTGGGGTTTGATCTCACAACCCTGAGATCACAACCTGAGCTAAAACCAAGAGTCAGACACTTAACTTATTGTGCCACTCAGGCACCCCTTAGGAGAATAATTATTTTTAAAACTTCAGATATCTTATTAGAAACCTGTAGAGGTAGAGGTCAGAAGGCTTTGGAACAAAGACTTCACTGTGCTGAAAGAAAAGAACTTTTAACCCAGGATTCTGTATCCAAAGAAAATGTCCTTCAGAAAGCAAGGTGAAATAAAGACATTCGCTAGTAAAAGAAAACTAAGATAATTTGTTTCTAGCAAATTTTCTCTAAACGAAATGCTAAAGGAATTTTTTTTTTTTTTTTTTTTTTAGGTATAAGGAGAATGATACTACATCGAAACTTCAAACTTCAGGAATAGGGGAAGAACAATAGAAATGGCAAATCTGGGTGCCTGGGTGGCTCAGTGGGTTAAAGCCTCTGCCTTCGGCTCAGGTCATGATCCCAGGGTCCTGGGATCGAGCCCTGCATCCCCAGCAGGGAGCCTGCTTCCTTTCCTCTCTCTCTCTCTCTCTCTCTCTCTCTCTCTGCCTGCCTCTCTGCCTATTTGTGATCTCTGTCAAATAAATAAAAATAAAATCTTAAAAAAAAAAAAAGAAATGGCATATCTGGGTAAAAATAGTACATGATTTTCTCCTCTTCATTAAAGTATATGTGATAGTTGAAGGCAAAAATTACAATATTGTCTGGTAGGGTTTTCAATGTATATATAAATGTATCATATGTGACAACATCACATAAAAATGGAGGGTAAGAGACTTATATGGTGGTAAGGTTTTTCCATTCTGCTTGAAGTGGTAAATATTAATTCTAAGAATACTGTGAAAGTTAAGTATGTATTATAATTCCTAGGACAAGCACTAAAAAAAAAAACTGTACAAAGGGATGCAGCAAAACAAAAACAAAAATAATGTATTTGATTACAATGGAATCCTTTATAAAATCAAATAATCCAAAGAAAAAGCAGGAAAGGAAAAAACAGAAGTCGTAAATGGGAAGTAAGTAGACTAGACCTAAATTCAATTATATCAATAATTATACTATATATAAATGGTCAAGTACACTTATCAAAAGACAAGATTGTCAAATTTAATAAAATAAGAAGACCTAACTGTATGCTATCCATTAGAAATTTAATTTCAGTGAAATGATATGGGTGGGTTAAAAGTAAAAGGACGGAAAAAGTGTGCCATGTAAACAATCAAAAGAAAGCAGGAGTGGCTGTATTAAAATCAGACAAAAGAGACTTGAAAGCAAAGAAACTTACCAGAAATAAAGAGGTATATTACATAATGATAAAAGAGTTGATTCACCAAGAAGATATAACATTCCTAAAACCGTATGTACTTAACAAGAGAGCTTCAAAATAAAAGCAAAAATGATAGAATTGAAAGAATGTATGGAAAAATGCACAACTATGGAGCCTTCAACACTCTTCTCAGGTATCAATAGAACAAGCAGACAGAAAATTGACAAGAACATATAACTTAAAAACACTATCAACTACCATAAAAAGACATGAAATCATAGAGATGTTTTCTGACCACATGGAATTAAAAATTAATAACATTAACATCACAAAATGCTCTTGAAAGAAATCAAAGACAACCTAGAGAGAAAAATATACTATGTTCATCGATTGGAAGGCTTAATATACTTAGAATGTCATACTCCTTTCCTACATATATAACCTCACCAATATCATGCACATTGAGTATGAAAAGCCCATTTGTGCACTATATTGTTTCTACTATCACTGCTCAATAAATGGCCCTACTTTTATTCTGGCTCTAGGTTTTGGGGGATAAATGTAAGTGGCTTATGATCTCCTTAGGTAGACAAAATGTGAATATACAAAATACATGAGAAAATAATGGAAACTCTAAAAGGGCGACAGGCTATGGAACAATGTCAGAAGTTGGGTAAGACAAGATCTCCTACCAAAGCCAGGAATGTGAAGTTAAAACAGAGGCAAACATGATCTGGAGGACCAGAACAATTTAACAATCAGCAATTCCATTTTTAGGTGTGTATCTAAAAGAATTAAAAATACATGTCTACATAAAATCTTATGCATGAAAATTTATAGCAGCATTATTCACAATAGCCAAAACAATTAAAAGCACCCAAATGCCCATCAACTGAGAAATTGATTTAAAAAAATGTGGTATATCCTTACAATGGAATATTATTCAGCAATAAAATGGAATGAAGTCCAGATACTTGCTACAACACAAGGATGAACCCTGAAAATAGTACTCTAAGTGAAAAAAGTCAGACAAAAAGTGCCATATCTTATATGGTTCTAAATGGCCAAAATAGACAAATCTATAAAGACAGAAGTAGATTAGTGATTGTCTATAGATGGGGGAGATGGATTAGGGGTTATGGGTAAAAGCTATGGAGTTTCTTCCTGGGGTGATGAAAATATTCTAAAAATGATTGTGGATATGGTTGCAAAACTTTGTGAATACACCAAAAACCACTTAATTGTACACTTTAAAAGGGTGAATTGCATAGCATGTCAATTATGCCTCAGTAAGACTATTATTTAAAAAAAAGAAAAGCAACAGAAAGGGAGAGCTATAGCCAAACTATTCTAAATATTTGCACAAGGTCACTGTGTAAATGGTGCACTGAACCATGCCATGGCCGATGTCAGGTCTCAGCAAATTCAACAGTGTATTGGCTAAGATTCTTATTGCAACTAACCAAAATCCAACTGTAGCTGGTTTAACCAAGTACATGGGGAGTTTTTATAACCCTATAAGAACATCTCACACAACCCAGAGGCATTTAGAAATAATCTACAGTTCTGATAATTTCCAGAAGTCTTATTCTCAAGTTTTTCTCTGAATTTTCTCAAAGAGGTTGTTTTTTTTTTTTTTAACTTTTGTGTCTTTTTAAAAAGATATTATTTATTTGTGAGAGAGAGAGAGAGAGAGAGAAGGGGAACCAGCAGTCTGAGGGAGAAGCAGGCTCCCCACTGAGCAAGGAACCTGATGTGAGACTCAATCCCAGGACCCTGGGATCATGACTTGAGCCTAAGGCAGACACCTATCTGACTGAGCCACACAGGCGTCCCTACCTTTTGAGTTTTATTTGAATTTTAGGAATGACCAAATCCCCTCAGTGTCCAGTCTGAGGCAAGGTGGATAATTAATGTAGGAGTTAACTTTTTGTTCAAAACAAGGTAAAGAAATGACACTGGAGCTGATTTTGAAAAGGAGTGAGAAAGAGAATCCTCTCAGCCATGATGCCTTGAGAGTGAAGATGTTGTCCTAATCTGAACATGGCCCATTTACACTGAAACAGAAAAGACTAGAAGGGCAGGGCACATTTGATTGCCTAAAAGGTATCTTCCCCCCTCTATTTCAGTTTTGCATACTCAAAACAGTCCAAAATGATATTCTCTAGTTCTTTAAAAGGCAAAATTGATCTTCTTATAACACAAATTTTTCTTAAACTTTTCCAAAAAACTGAAGAGAAGGAAACACTACTAAACTCATTTTAAGGAACCAGCAAAACCCTAATATTAATGCCAGACAAAGACCCTATAAGATGACAGACCAATACCCCATATGAGCATTAATGCAAAAATCCTCGGCAAAATACTAGCAAAACCAAAATCAGTAGCATATTAAAATGATTATACTCCATGTACAACTGGGGTTTATTCTTAGAGTGCAGAGATGGTTTAATATGTGAAATCAATCAGTGTAATGTACCACATTGACAAGATGAAGGGAAAAACCCACCTGTTTATCTGAATTGAATTGATGCAAAAAAAAAAAAAAAAAAGCATTTGATAAAAATTCAACACCCTTTTGGGGCTCCTGGGTGTTTTAGTTGGTTGAAGGTCGGCCTCTTGGTTTCTGCTCAGGTCATGATCTCAGGGTAATGGGACTGAGGCCTGCATCGGGCTTCCTGCTCAGCGTAGAATCTGCTTGAGATTCTCTCTTTCCCTCTCTCCCTACCCCTCCCCCCACTCATGCTCTCTCTCTAAAATATATCTTTTTTAAAAATTCAATATCATTTTATGATAAAAACACGCAACAAACTTAGACTAGAAGAAAATCACCTCAGTATATTAAAAGCCATATATGAAAAACCCAAAGAAAACATACTATTCAATGGTGAAAACTTGAAAGCAAAATCGATTACTATAGTTGTTTTATACCACTGCTTTGGGGTAATTTGTTATACAGTAATAGGTAACCAAAACATTAATAAATTGAAGATTCATGTAGGGCTTATTATAGTAAATGATGTGAGGTAGAAATCCAAGCTAATTCTTTTCCACATAGTGACTCCAGCGTCTCAATACTTGTATATTTTCTAAGACAGAAGATTATGCCTTATTTGTACTTTGTTTCAGCATAGAATATAATGATTAATACATAATAGTTACTTAAAAATGCTTGCTAAATTGAATTTATACTGAAAATGTGTCATCCTTACTGATGCTTCTCAAGCAAGATTTCTCTTTTATATACATGCTTGCTTTTTTTAATCCCCTTAGGGTTGTGTCGTTTTCTTTAAAATCTCTTTGATTCCAAGTCAAGTCAATAAAAACTTTATTACTATTGTAAACAGAAGTTATTTATACAGCATTTCTAGTTATATGAAAATATAACAGCAAAATTTTATCTGATAAAATAGTTTGCTTCAATATACATTTTAAATACCTCTAGTAATTTAAATAACTTTGTAGTATAAAAAGATAAGAAAGATATAAAAGAAATAAAAAGATATAAAAGATATATATATATTTACATATATATATATTTATAAAAGATATAAAAAGAAAATTTAAAAAAACAAGGCAAAGACTGGGAGAAAATATTGGCAAATCATATATCTGAGAAGGAACTTGTACCCAGAACATATAATTTCTACATTTCAATAATAAAAGGAAACTCCATTTGAAACATGGGCTAAAGACCTGAATAAACATTTCACTAAAAAGATAGACAAGTGGCGAATAAGCCCATGAAATATGCTCAATGCTATTTGTCATTAGGGAAATGCAAACTAAAACTACAATTTACAAAAAGCTACAGTGAGATACCATTTCACACCCACTAGAATGGTTGTAATTATACAGGAAGAGAATAACAAGTGTTGGTGAGGAAGTGGGATAACTAGATCCCTCATACATCGCTGGTAGAAATATACAAGGGTACAAAAGTTTCTTAAAAAATAAACTTTCCATACAACCCAGCAATTCTACTCCTAGGAGTCTACCCTAAAGAAATGAAAACACACATCCACACATAAGAACACATGTGTGTAAATTGTTCATAGCAGTCTTCTTCCTCATAGCGCCAAACTGGAAATCACCTAAATGTTCATCACCAGATGAAGGGATAAACAAAATATACTATATCCCTCTATGCAAATGCTATTTAGCTATAAAGAGGAATATAATTCCAGTACATGCTTCAGTGTGAATAAACCTCCAAAAAGTGCTAAATGAAAGAAGCCAGACACAGACACTGTATACGATATGATTCCATTTACATGAAACGTCCGCAAGAGGCAAATTCATAGATATAGAAAGCCTGGTAGTTGGGCTGGAGGTGACAGGCCGGGGTGTGGAAGGTGAGATTAACTACAAATAGACATGAAATTATTTTTTGATGTGGAAATAGTCTAAAAAATGGAGTACAGTGATAGTTGTACAATTCCATAAGTTTATTAGAAGTCATTGAATTATACCCTTAAATGGCTCACTTTTATAGTTGTAAATTATACCTCAATAATGCTGTTTTTAGGGAGAAAAAAATACTCATATACTTAATTACGTTAGTGTTTTAATCAAGAAAGGATGCTAGATTGTAATCAGTACTAGCAAGCGTGGCAGAAATCCCCATTTAGTCAAAGGATATGACTTTTTTTTAAAGTGGGAAGCAATTGTCCCAGAAGAATCTATTCAGGAAATTCTGAGCCACCTTGTTAAAAAAGAATGTTCAACTATATATCATTGGTGCCAACTGTTTCTTTGGAAGCAATTTGGCTATTAACTCCATTCATCCATTCAGCAAAAGTCATAGAGTGCTTACTTATTTGCCAAGTATTATTTGTCAAACAAGAGGGGGATAATAAAAAATGAAAGGCATGGCTTGGCCTTTAACCTGCCAACATTTCAAAACTTGTGGCTCCATTAGGATTTTGGCCCTTCTTCCTTTTCTGACTGCTGTCCTCTCTCCTCGACTTCAGAGCCAAGAGGCTCACTGCTTTCACGTCCTTATCTCCCTTACTCACTGTTTTTTCCCTTTTAACAATACTTCAAACATACAGAAAATAAGGGAGGAAAAAATATAATAAATATCCATGTGCCTGATGAGCTCTTAATCTTTTTAGATCTCTTTTAGGTTTTAATCTTGGGCAATAAAAAAAAAAATCAAATATTATAGACCCAGTTAAAGTGCATTATGGTCACTTCTTTTTTCACAGAGGTAAATGGGATCCTGAAATTGGATCCTGAAATCATTCACACACATGTTTATATACTATTATTTTGTGCATGTATTCATAAATAATGTATAGCAATGTGTACCATTATTTTATAATTTATAAACTTTATGTAAGTGATATGATCCTTTATATTTTCCTATCGTTTGTGTTCTTCACTCAACATGTTTTTTGAGGTTGATACATATTTTAACTTCTATTTAGTATTCCAGTATATGAATAAAGCAGAATTTATTGAACCTCATATTGTTGGACATTTAGGTTATTTCCATTTTTTAAATTATAAACAGTGCTACACGAACACTCTTATGCATTTTTTTTTAAGATTTTATTTATTTATTTGACAGACAGAGATCACAAGTAGGCAGAGAGGCAGGCAGAGAGAGAGAGGAGGAAGCAGGCTCCCTGCGGAGCAGAGAGCCCAATATGGGGCTCAATCCCAGGACCCTGGGGTCATGACCCGAGCGGAAGGCAGAGGCTTTAATCCACTGAGCCACCCAGGCGCCCCTTATGCATATTTTCTAATGCAAATATGCAAGGTTTTTAATGGGCTCTACACATAGGAAGGGAATTTCTGGACCATCAGGTATACCCTATTTTTCACCTTTGGTAGATACTTCCAAATTGCTCTTCAACAACTGTTCGATTTACAGGACCTGAGAATTCCTGTTTGTCTACATCTTTGCTAATGTATGGTTTTCTCAGATTAAATTTTGTCTATATAAAAAAGTGTAATATAGTGTTTTATTGTGATTTTAATTTACTTCTTCCTGATTACTAGGGAGGTTGAGTACTTTTCATGTTTTTTGGCTCTTGAGATTTCTTCTTCTGTCAGTTATTGTCATTCTTTGCCCATTTTGTACTGGACTGTTGGTCTTTGTCTAATTAATTTGATGTGGTTCTTTTTTAAAAAATATTTTTATTAGTTTACAGAACACTTAGTTAAATAATTTATTTCTTTTTTTTAAATTTTATTTTTTTTAAACATATATTTTTATCCCCAGGGGTGCAGGTCTGTGAATCGCCAGGTTTACACATTTCACAGCTCTCACCATAGCACATACCCTCCCCAATGTCCATAACCCCACCACCCTTCTCCCAAACCCCCTCCCCCAAGCAACCCTCAGTTTGTTTTGAGAGATTAAGAGTCTCTTATGGTTTGTCTCCCTCCCTGATGTGGTTCTTTAATCTTGGACTGTTATTTGTATTTATCTTTTCTCAGTCTATCTTTTCTCTTTTTTGTGGTGACTTTTGATAAATGAAATTTTAAAATTCTTAAGTGTCAATAAACGTATGAACTTTTTCTCTGCGATCTATGTTTCTTATCTTGTTAAGAAATCCTTCCCTAAATTATTTTTAATTTTGTTAGGTGTGCTAATGGATCCATGTTATTTAGAAAAAGGTCCTTACCAACTGGAAATGAATACTGGATTATTTACAAGTAAAACTAATGTTCATCAAAAAATGGTGGGGGTGCCTGTATGGCTCAGTCCAGTTAAGATTCCAGACTCTTGGTTTTAGATGGGCTCATGACCTCTGGGTCGAGAGATCAAGCCCCCGCATCAGGCTCTTACAGGGGACTCAGCTTGAGATTCTCCCTCTTCTCTCCCTCTACCCCTCACTCCCAGTCTCTCTCTTAAATAAGTAAATAAATCTTTTTTAAAAAATGGTGGAGGTAACAACAGTGGAAACAACACTGGCAAAATTTTCATAATTATTGAAGCTGGGCAACAGATACATGGAGGCCCGTTATTCTAACCTTTCTTTACTCTTGGTTTAAAATGTTCCATACTTAAAAATTTAGAAAAAGGGAGAGATAAATGCTCTGTTAATTCTAAGGCATAAGAGTATTCTGAATCATCCACTTTTTCAAGTTTTTATTAAAATTCCAGTTAATTAACATATAGTGTAATATTAGTTTCAAGTGTAGAATTTAGTGATTCATCACTTACATACAACACCTAGTGCTCATCACAAGTGTACTCCTTAATCCCCATCACCTATTTAACCCACCCCCCTACCCACCTCCCCTCCAGTAGCCATCCAGTAGTCTCTCTTTTTCCCCTTGTTCATTTGTTTTGTTTCTTAAATACCACCTGAGTGAAATCATATGGTACTTGTCTTTCTCTGACTTATTTCACATAGCATAATAGTCTTTAGCTCCATCCATGTCTTTGCAAATGACAACAAATCATTCACTTTTTAACCTGCTAGAAACTCTCTTCTGCCCTAACCATTCCATTGAAACTGCTCTGAAAAAGCCACCAATGACCAGTATGAATGCAATCTTCTTAGTTTACATCTTATTTGATCTTTCTGTGTAATTTCATAATGTTTGTAACTCCTTTTTTTCTTTTAACTTTTTATCATGGGAAAATGTAAACCTATATAAATGGAGACAAAATAATATAAAGATATTCCAAGTCTTCATTACTATATTTAACAATAATCAACTCATCTTTTGCGTAGAAAAATAAGCAACTAACAAAATGAAAAGGCAACCTACTAAATGAGAGTAAATGTTTGCAAATCATATATTGGATAAGGGGTTAATGTTCAAAACATATAAAGAACTCATACGACTCAATAAATACCACCACAACAAATACAATTTAAAAATGTGTAGAGGAACTAAACAGACATTTTTCCAAAGAAGATATCCAAGTGGCCAACAGGTACAGGAAAAGATGCTCAACATCACTAATAATCAGAGAAATGCAAATCAAAACACACTGAGATATTGTCTCATACCTGTTAGAAAGGCTCTCATCAAGAAGACAAGAAATAACAGTTGGTGAGGATGTGGAGAGAAGGGAAGTCTTGTGCACAGTTGGTGGGAATGTAAATTGATTCAGTTGCTGTAGAAAACATATGGAGGCTCCTAAAAAAATTAAAAATAAAACTACCATATGATCCAGTAATTCCACTTCTGGGTATTACCTAAAGGAAATGAAAACAGGGCCCTGAAGGAATAAATGCACTCCCATGTTTATTGCAGCATTATTCACAACAGCCAATACATGGAAACAACCTAAGTGCCCACCAAGGGATGAATGGGTAAAGAAGATATGGTGTATATATATAATGGAATATTATTCAGCCCTGAGAAAAAAGGAAATCCTGCCATTTGTATATAGATGCATCTTGAGCATATTATGCTAAGTGAGATAAGTCAGACAGAAAAGGACAAGTACTATATGATATAACTTACATGTGGAATTTACAAAAGCCAAACTCAGAGCAGGGCATCTGGCTGGCTTAGTCAGAAAAATGTGTGACTCTTAATCTCAGGGTTGTGTGTCTGAATCCCATGTTGGGTGCAGAGATTACTAAAAAATATAAGTAAACTTAACAAAAATGTTTTAAAAATAAAAGTAAAAAAGCCAAACTCATAAAAATAGGAAGCAAAATGGTGCTTACCAAGGTAAGGTGGCTGAGGGGGATAGGGCAGATACTGTTTAAGGGTACAAGCTTAAAATGAATAATAAAAAAGCCCTGGTGATCTAATACACAGTATAGTGAATATAGCCAATAATATTGTATTATAACATTCAACCTTGCTAAGAGACCAGAACTTAAAAATTCCAACTACTAAAAAGAAAGGATACTTACATAATGTGATAGTAATGTAATTATTGCTACAATAGCAATCATACTATAATATATAAATGTGTCAAATTCACAAATTGGACCCCTTAAATTTTCATAAAATTTTAAAAAGATTTTATTTATTTACTCAAGACAGAGACAACAAGCACAGAGGCAGAGAGAGAGGGAGGGAGAAGGAGTGGCAGACTCCCTGCTGAGCAAGGAGCCCGATGTGGGGCTCGAGCCTAGCACCTTGGGATCATGACCTGAGCTGAAGGCAGACCTTAACCAACTGAGCCACCCAGGTGTCCCAAATTTTCATAATGTTATATGACAAATGTATTTCAATAAAAACAACAAAATATGTTATTAAGCACTTCTCCACATGAGAAAGAACATTTTTTTAGAAGCACTATCTCAACTTTTTAAAACAAAATAATCAACTCATAACCATGTGTGTCATCTATTCTCCAGTTACTTGCTCACTTCCCATTTTTTTAAAAAACACAAATATTTTACAACTATTTAATATGCATTGCTAAATTTTAAGGCTTGCTTTAAATTTTTGAAAAAACAATGCTGTATTTTTTAAAGTAAAAAACAGTATCTAGAAAAATAAGCAATTTCTTAATATCAAATATTCAGGGTTCAGTTTGTAATTAACTCAAATGTTATAAATGTATGTGTACATTTTATAATTTACTTGAATCATGATCAAGAAAAAAATCTATACATTGTGATTTGTTTTTGTTTTTGTTTTAAGATTTTCTTTATTTAGTTGAGAGAGAGAGAGCAAGTGAGGGAGCATAAGCAGGGGAGAGGGGTGGAGGAAGACGGAGAAGCAGACTCCCCGCTGAGCAGGGAAGACAATCTGGGACTTGAGTCCACACCCCAGGATCATGACCTGAGCCAAAAAAAGAGGCTTAACTGACTTGGCTACCCAGGAGCCCTATCATTTGTTGATCTATCCCTTAATTCTTTCACTCTAGGATCCTCCTCTGTTTCTCTTTTTTTCCTTGAAAAAAAATTTTTTTTTTAATAAAATGACTTGTTTGTCCTGAAGAGTTTCCCACAATCTGTATTTTGCTGATTGTATTCCCATGGTGTCATTTAACATGTTTCTCTATTTTCTGGGTTTTTTCCTCACAAATTGGTAATTGGATGTAGAAGACTGGTCACATTCAGATTCAATTTTTTTTTTTTTTTTTGGCACAACTTGGTGCTCTTGTGATTTTCCATTAGTAGACACATGATGTCTTGTGGTCTCCTTTTGCGATGTTAGTAGCTATTAAACACCAATAACTAGATCCACTAATTCATTAGAACTTCTAAATGGTGATATGCAAAGTCTATCATGACTTTCTCATTTGTTAGCTGGAATACTTTTATAAAGAAATACTGTCATCTACTATTTAGTTACCCAGTTCCTTTATAGTTCATAAAGGAAAAACAGAATACATGGTAATTATTTGTCCTTATTCAGCAACTCTCAAAAAGATGAATTGTGGTTCACTTGTATCTTCCAATAGCAACCAATTTTTAGTATTACTAGGAACAGTGTTGACAAATACATTGATACACTGTACATATTACCCCATCTTGGCCAGTGGGAGGATCTTAAAGTTGTAAGTTCTTTTGATAAAACCTTAGTGGTCTTTGATAACTTTCTTGCTATTTGGTAATACAGGCTGCCCCAGACATGGAATCAGCCATTTCTCCAAGGAATCCTAGTTCCTTTTAGTGGGAAATAGTATTTTAAGATCATGATCTGGTTGCCAGCATACTCATTTTTACTTATTGATATAAGGCCTTTGAAATGGACAGAATAATTTTTTTCCAAGATAAATCCATCATTAATTTATAATGACACTTCCAACTCAGAGTGTACACTTAACTTCTATCTTGTATTTCTCTTACCCATGCTGAGAGTGCCGGTTTTCAGTGACACTGGGAATGATACTGGAGTATCACATAATTACTTACTTTCTTCACCCCACGATACACATTCAAGTCTCAGATTAATGAAGTCAACACTAGTGCCAATAATATGACTGCCATAAACAGTTTAAAATTCTTTAAGTAATTTTGTCCTTAGGGTAATCCCACTTGGACAAGCAATCAAATTACTGTTTTAAACTCACTTGAAATAGGTCTTTTTTTTTTTTTTAAGACTATTTATTTGAGAAAGAGAGAGAGTACAAGCAGGGAGAGGGGTAATGGGAGAGGGACAAGCAGACTCCCTGCAGTGTGGGGAGCCCCACAGGGGTGGGGGCTCAATCCCAGGACCCTGAGGTAATGACCTGAGCTTAAGTCAGACACTTAACCGACTGAGCCACCCAGGCACCCCAAAATAGGTCCCTTCTGTTTGTCTTTGCCAGTAGCCTGATCTACAGTTTGGTTCATTTGTTTTATTTTGCTTTTAATTTTTATGAGACTGTTTTTAAATCTTAATTTTGTTTTATAATTATATAAAATGTTTACACAGTTGCTAAGTAAGATCTACAAACAAGTCTAGCTTCTATTCCTCCCCTCTTTACTCTATTCCTCCCTCCTTCTACAGATAACCTTTCAAAAAATATTATGGCTTATCTTTCCATATTTCTTTAAATATAAGCAGTTCTTTTACATACATAGTTTTTACTATAAGATCCATTTTATTTGCTCTCTTCCTTCATTTCTCTCTCAAGATATTTTTTAGTATTCCAGAAGACCCCACGGACAACCCACCTTAAATCCCCTGATACAGAAAGAGAATCTGATGAAAGAATCATGCACAATTCTTGGGACCAATCAGGATTTCCTGGCCAGAAGGGATGGGGGGGTGGTTCAGAGGAGAAAGTGGTCCCACTCAGCTCTCAGCATCTTCTGTGTGGCCAGTGGAGGTGGAAGGGTAGCTGGAGACATTCTTCTCACCAATGCCCCATCTTCTCCTGTCAGACAAGTAACTGGAGGTTCCACTAGATGTCTTAGTTTTGTGTTTTGTTTTGCTTTCTTCTGAAGATTTGGTTATTTGCAGAAATGTAAGATCAGGTTTATGGAGAAATATGAGAAACAACAGTTTTTGGTGTCCTATTTGGTAGGATATAAGGGGTACTCAAACCACTGCTGCCCAGGACCTAGTTTGGCCTCTACTTTTTCAGTGGTCCCACCTGTCAAGGGGCTGTCTCCATGTGTGGGTTGAAGAGTCACAGCCCACTATACTGTGGTATGTTTGCTTCTTGCTGGAAGCTAGAACGGACAGAAACCTAACTGTGTGGTCTCAGCTCTTGGAGGGCCTCAAAGATTATAAATGGGCCAGATACTCCAGATTACCTGAAGGACTATGACCCTAGATTCCAGCTTTAAACTCCATGATATATAGTCACAGCAACTTTCAGATTCCTACTGACCCCCAGGTCATGTCTAGTCCTATCTTCCCAGAATCCCTGCTCTGCCCGGTCCTTGAAGACACCCCTCTACTCGTACTCAGAAACCAACTCCACTGACCCTAAACAGTGAGTCTAAGTATTATATGACTGAGGTACGAGATTCCTGGTGATACCAATTCCACCACATGGTCTCTTGTGAAGGGCACAGGCTGGAGGACAGCCCAGGGAACTGGACTCCTGCCCTAAGCCCTTTGCTATTTCTAGGAATTCTGAAAGGAACATTTCTGAAAGTAACAGTCTCTCCAGGGTCAACAAGGCCCTCGATGTCAAAGCATCAGAAATACAAAAAATAAAAAGGCATGACTAATATATACCATGGGCCAGGGCTCAGAACTCTGCTTAAACATGTACTTATTTATTGACATGTCCTCTTCTTCTGGTAGTCTATTAGAAAACAAAATTTATTATAATTAATGTGTCTTAATATCTTCACTACACAGTGCACAGTGCATTCTTGCCCATAATAAGCAGCTGGAGCCATGTAGTAAAATGGAGCAGAGCGGGAGATGACAAGAAAGCAGCACTGGTTGTTCGAGCATGATTCTCTTCCTTCTGTCCACATGTAAATGTAAGGCCCTTCAGGGTTCTATCCTAGGCCATTTTCCCTTCTCATTATACCTTGTTTCCTGACACAAGTTTATTTATGACCATGGCTCCCATTGTCATAACAAGCAAATAATTCTCTTCTCTAAATTCCCAAGTCAGTTTCATGTGTCCAGGAAACCACAGGACTTCTCTCCTTGGACATCTCCCTGGCATTTAAAACTCAACATGCTCAAAGTAAATGACCAACTTCTTCCCCAAACTAGCTCCTCCTCCACACTGTATTTCAGTTTGTGTCACTCTCACTCTCCTCCATGATCTACCTGGAAACCTGAAGGGCATACTTGACTCTTCCTCTCACTGACCTCCCTTACCCATCAATCAACCTAGATTACCGATTCTATCTTCTTTTTTTTCCCTTTCTGATCCTATCTTCTAAATACATAGAGGATGGGTCTGTTTCTCCATCTCTCCTAATACTCTGCACAAGGCACCATCCCCTCTCAACTGGATACACAGTAACAACCACCTAACTGGCTTGTCTTCAGCCTTCTCTACAATATAGACATACTTTCATTTTAATCACAGAGTCAGAGGTACTTGAACTCGTAACAGTCTTACATTTTTTTCATTAACATTTTTAGTAGTTTTAGAATGCTGTTAGTTCTAAATACAGAAAAGAACATAGTTGGCTCATTCTTTATATAATTCTGTGTTTAACGACCTGTTTCAATGCACATGATTTCCTGTTGTATTTGAAAGGAAAATACAATAAGCTCTATTAAATCAGGCAAGCTCACATGAAAGAGACTGGGATGGAATTGCCAGAGAAAAGGAGAATGTTATGAAAGCCAAGGCAAGAGCAGGTTCAAAGAAGAGGGGTGGTTAACAATGCCAAGTGCTTCAGAGAGTATTCGGGTTGGATGGCAACTCAAAAGCACCACAGAAGTTGCCACGTATGAAGTCTCTGGTGACTCTGGCAAATGTTAAGGTGGAACGGTAGAAGTGGAAGCAGCTGCTGTGGGCTGTCAAATGAATGGGGTATGAGGAGGCGGAGACAATGAAATCTACCAATGAAGGGCAAGAGAAAGATACGGCAGTAGCTGGTGAAGAACATCTTTGGCAGAAAATATTTTGAAGGGTAGGAGAGACGAATGGTTTGATTGAGGTGACAACTGTCAGCATGCTGAAAGAAATAAATGGGCAAGACCGGTGTCTCAACAGTCCCTTTTCAAGGCTTTCAACCTTGTGAAAGAAGGACTTCCTCTACTTCGTCAGCTACAGGGATGACTAGATGACACAGGTGATGAGAATACCGATGCCAAGAGGCTGCCACAGCCAGGCTTTCAGAGCATGGGGCAGTGAGAAGTGCACGAGACTACCAGGGTGCTGGGTCTGGAGCCAGGGCAGAGAACAACACTTCTGGCAGTGGAAACGTGGGTGCCTCTAGCTTCAGAAAATTGGGGGTTGAGGGATTAAAAAACAACAACAATCTTCAAGTATCAATACTTATTAATATTCCATCCTCTTTCGACTGTGATAAGAAATCTATGTTTTACATTGTGACCTCATAGAAATATACATAAGAAACAAAAATTTCACAAATGAATACATATTTTTGCTATGTATAATAAAGAAAAAATTACAAAGTGTAAGTATTATTAATACTTAAATACAATATGGGGAAGCACCAAATAAAAATACAAATACAAAAATTGGGAAAGACGACAATTTGAAAAATGTGAATCTCATTTCTAGGTTTATACAACCTGTCTACTACATTCCCTAAAGACAACCAACAAACTGGTTATGCATAGTTCCAATACTTGAATAAAATACTCTTATTTATTTTTATTTTTAATTTAAAATTTATTTATTTATCTTAAGGAATCTCGACATCCAATGTGGGGCTCGAGTTCATGACCCTGAGACCAAGAGTTGTGTGCTCCTCTGACTGAGACAGCCAGGTGCCCCTGAATAAAATATTTTTAAAGGTCAGGGTATTTATACTAACAAAAGAAATAGCCCAAATATCCATTGGATAAACCATATATGATAATGGAATACCATGCACATGTAAAAATAAATGAGAACTACATTTGTGTATCACTACAGAGTGATACTCTGGACATATCAGTAAATGAAAAAAGCAACCAAAACAAGTATGCATGGTATGCTATAGGGAAGGAAAAGCTAAAGAATAAAGGGACAGAAACTAAAGCTTTCTGAATATATTTTGTTTGGGGGCGCCTTGGTGGCACAGTCGGTTAAGTGTCTGACTCTTGATTTTACCTCAGGTCACGATCTCAGGGACAAGGGATCAAGCCCTGCATCGGGTACCCAATTCAGTAGGGAGTCTGCTTGAGATTTTCTCTCTCCCTCTCCCTCTGCCCCTCCCCTCCAAAAAAAGAACATATCTTGTTTGAAGCATTTGACAATGAAATCATGTAAACATTTTACATAGTTATAAAATATGTGAGTTTTAAAAGGCAATCCCTAAAAATCAAAAGCAAAGTAAGTAAATCTAACTCTATATTGAATTGGCAGAATACACACAAATTTGTGTGTGCACGTGGGATAAAGCAAAAAAGTGATTATGTTGGTTTTCTTTCTTCCTTTTAAAAAAATTTATTTATTTGACAGACAGAGACAGAGATCACAAGTAGGCAGAGAGGCAGGCAGAGAGAGAGGGGGAAGCAGGCTCCCCATTGAGCAGAGAGCCCGATGCAAGGCTCGATCCCAGGACCCTGGGATCATGACCTGAGCCGAAGGCAGAGCCACCCAGGCACCCCTTATGTTGGTTTTCCAGTGTGAGAAAAAAAAAAAGAGAACTACATTAAGATAGATGAGGTTAAGTCAAAACCCTAAGGTCCTGAATTTGAATTAGAAGTTTCACTATAAACTCATGATGTGTTTTATCATTTAAAAAAAAAATATTTCCTAGCTATATCCATTGAAAAGGCCTAGAAACAAGGCCCAGTTAAGGACCAGTGAGCACCCTACAGAGACTGTGGTATCCAAAATCTATTTCACACTTAAAGAAACCAGAGCTCTTTGGAGAAATGATTGATTCCATACCTGGGATAGGGATATGTAAATTTAGCCTGAAATATGTCAGAAAACAAGAAAGCCCCATTAAAGCTGAGTGAAGGTTTGTTAAAATGACCCAAAACCCAATTTTAAGAGACATCTACTGCCCAAAAATGGGACAATTGCTTGGTGGCCAAAAAAATGTCCATAAGAATAATAAATGGGGAGGGTGTGTGGATGGCTCAGTCAGTAGAGCATGTGACTCTTAATCTCAGGATTGTGAGTTCAAGACCCATTTTGGGTGTGCAGCTTACTTAAAAAAATAATTAAGTGGAATTATTTGAAATACTTCAGACATGTTCATGAATTCATAATGGTCCTTAAACAAACAACAACAAAACTTATTAGTCACTTTTGGAAGATGCTAAGGAGCCAAATCATTCTTTGGAAATCTTGTCAAAAGATTTTTCTTATACAAATTGTACCAGAGAGTAAAAAATAGTTGAAGTTTTTTTTTATATAAATATTCCAGATAATAAGTGAAGAATGATATAACATTGCCATTTTGCAAACAATAATGAAATCGTGGGTCTTGCTATTGATCACCAGTGATTTCTAGCATCACATAAAGAAAGACAACCAGGGGCACCTGGGTGGCTCAGTGGTTAAGTCCAACTCTGGATCTCAGCTCAGGTCTTGCTTGATCTCAGGGTCGTGAGTTCAAGCCCTGCATTGGGCTCCATGCTGCGCATGAAGCCTACTTAAAATAAAATAACAATAACAATAACAATAAATTTAAAAAAGAAAAACAACCAGACATTATATACCTCCCAATAGAAA
Source organism: Lontra canadensis (assembly GCF_010015895.1). NCBI lineage: Eukaryota > Metazoa > Chordata > Mammalia > Carnivora > Mustelidae > Lontra > Lontra canadensis. The sequence goes on along the minus strand of NW_022631050.1, from coordinate 7,671,876 downwards.
TATACACCTGCTATTTACGTCTTGTCCCCCACCCCGGAAACTGAACCTCAATCAGATGCAGCCTCCAGATCTAACTACCAATCTAAAGGAAATAAATTGAACAGAGGAACGTGGTAAGCAACACTATAGGGACACAATCAGCAAACAAAATCCCAATTCCAGACTATGGGAAACTCTGCCAGATAAATGAATTACTAGGAAAAAAGAAAAGAAATAGAGGAGAGCTATCAGCTAGGGTTCGTTCAGGAAAGCAGAACAATTTTGGGTGATATAAAGGATTATATGACTTAGAGCCAACATACTTGGGAGAGTAGTTGGGTAAGCAGTCTGTGTAAGTCAGTTGCACCTGCATTGGGCACTGGGCTTGAAGTCAAGGAGGCTGACCGGGAGAGCAAGAGCAAGCTGGGTCCCTAACTATCTCTCACTGGAACACATGTTGGTCTCTCACTAACTCTAACTCTAAGCCTCCAACTTTGATGATGTGGGTGAGCCACAGAAAAACTACCGCAGTGTTTTTGTTGTTGTTGTTTGTTTTGGGGTTTTGGAGTTTTGGGGGAGGGAAAGAGAGAGAAAGAATCTTAAGCAGACTCCATGCCCAGTGCAGAACCCAACCCAGGGCTTTATTTCATTACCCTGATCTCATGACCGGAGCTGAAACCAAGAGTCTGACCCTTAACCCACTGAGCCACCCCAGGCACCCCAAACTAGTACAGCTCTTAATAGCACTGTACATAAAGCTGGTCCATTAACCATATGTCTATCAGTTAAACTTGAACTTGCCTCTATTTTTCACTTCATCATTTTTTACTCTTAAATAATTTTAAAGAATTTTGTACCAGTTAAAATGTTACAATCAGTTAAAATGTTACAAACTCAAAATATGTTGCATTAATAATGCCTTCTCTGAAAAACACAAAGTTCTTATCTAAAATCCATTATAAAGTATCAATAACTTTGCCAACAGCAAATAAAATTATACTAAACTTTCCTTCAACCTTAGCTGCAATTGTAGAACATTAACCCTTCCATTATGACATTCAAATTGATCATCATATACCAGGTAACAAAAGACCAAATGACCCAGTCCTCACCAGCTCATGTATTCCTCACACTCCTCTCTCTACTCCCCCTTCATTGCAACTGGTGCAATATGCAGTTTTTGCTAAACACCCTCAATGAAACTCTGGTGTTTGGGGCACCTGGGTGGCTCAGTGGGTTAAAGCCTCTGCCTTCAGCTCAGGTTATGATCCCAGGGTCCTGGGATTGAGCCCCGCATCAGGCTCTCTGCTCAGCGGGGAGCCTGCTTCCTCCTCTCTCTCTGCCTGGGTCTTTGCCTACTTGTGATCTCTGTCTGTCAAATAAATAAATAAAAATCTTAAAAAAAGAAAAAAGAAAAGAAACTCTGGTGTTTTCTACTCCATTATATTCTAGTGTATTATATTTCATTTAAAAGTAAAAAGCTGGTTAAGAGGTACTAACTTGATTTCATGGCCTACTAATGGATTGTGCCCTAAGCTGGATTATATCTACAATATTAAAATTCTCCTTTTATTAACATTTAAATTCACTGAGGTCTTTTGAGTCTCTGTATTTTTATTTTTATCCTCCATATATGTGCTTTTTGCTTTCCACAGTTCTTACTGTGATCTTTTTTTAAAATTTTATTTTGAAGATTCATTTATTTATTTCAGAGACAGAGAGAGAGAAAAAACACACATGGGCAAGCATGGGGAGGGGCAGAGGGAGAGAAAAACTTTGGCAGACTCCTCACTGAGCTCCATGCGGGGCTCAATCCCATGACTCTGAGATCATGACCTGAGCCAAAACCAAGACTCAGATGCTCAAATGACTGCGCCACCCAGGCGCCCTAGTTCTTACTATGATCTTTACAGTTCAGGGATATGATGGAAATTCTGAGTGTGGGTGATTTTGTAGATCATGCCATGGTTTGTTTCTGCCTTCAAAGAGAAAAGTCAACCTTGCTAAGCAAAAACTCAGTTCTCTTCAATTTCCTCTTATCCAACATCTCAGGGACCGGTCTTAAAGTCCCTCTTATCACTGGGTCTCTAAAACTTAGTTCTCATCTTCTATTTGCAACTCACACAATTCTACCTTTGGAGGTGGCTTCACTGGTTAAGCATCTGCCTTCAGCTCAGGTTATGAACCCAGGGTCCTGGGACTGAGTCTGCTTTGGGCTCCCTGCTCAGCAGGGAGTATGCTTCTTCCTCTCCCCCTGCTTCTCCCCCTGCTCATGCTCTCTGTCTCTCTCAAATAAGTAAAATCTTATTTTTATTTATTTTATTTTTTATTAGCATATAATGTGTTATTTGTTTCAGGGGTACAGGTCTGTGATTCATCAGTCTTACACAATTCACAGCACTCACCATAGCACATACCCTCCTCAGTGTCCATCACCCAGCCACCCTATCCCTTCCAACCTCCTCCACTCCAGCAATCCTCAATTCATTTCCTGAGATTAAGAGTCTCTTATGGTTTGTCTCCCTCTCTGGTTTCATCTTGTTTCATTTTTCCCTCCCTTCCCCTATGATCCTCTGTCTTGTTTCTCAAATTCCTTTTATCAGTGAGATCATAATGATATTTGTCTTTCTCTGACTGACTCACTTTGCTTCACGTAATACACTTTAGTTCCATCCACATCATTGCAAATGGCAAGATTTCATTTCTTTTGATGGCTGCATAGTATTCCATTGTATATATGTATGTGTATGTATGTATGTATATATATATATGTATATATGTGTATATATATGTATGTGTGTGTGTGTGTGTATATATACACATACATACCACCTCTTCTTTATCCAGCATTTGTTAATGGACATCTAGATTCTTTCCATAGTTTGGCTATTGTAGACATTGCTGCTATGAATATTCGGGTGCACATGCCCCTTCAGATCACTACATTTGTATCTTTAGGGTAAATAACCAGTAGTGCAATTGCTGGGTCGTAGAGTAGCTCCAGTTTCAACTTTTTGAGGAACTTCCATGCTGTTTTCCAGAGTGGCTGCCCCAGCGTGCATTCCACCAATAATGTAGGAGGATTCCCCTTTCTCTGCATCCTCGCCAGCATCTGTTGTTTCCTGACTTGTTAATTTTAGCCATCCTGACTGGTGTGAGGTGATATCTCATTGTGGTTTGGCTTGTTCAAATAAGTAAAATCTTAAAAAAAAAAAAAGTCTACTTTTGTAAAATTTAAACACCGAACAAAGAGGAATCTTGAAAAGGAATGAATGGATATTTTTTCTGAGTATTCTAGTGCTACATGACAAATCACCCCAAACCTGATGGAGTAAAACTATAATCATTTTATTATGCTATGGATTCTATGGGTAATTCAGGGAGAGGACAGTAGAATGGGGTTCTCTCTTCTTCACATGTCTGGTGCCTCATCAAGACAAGACTCATGTGGCTGAAAGATGGATCATCTGGGAGTTTCTTCACTCCTATGTCTGGGGCCTGGCTGGGATGACTTGAGGCTGGGCTCTGTGGTGTCTGTCAACTGGAATGTCATACTGTAGCCTCTCCATAGAGTGTGGATTTGTTTTGTACCTTTGTGTATAAATGTCCTGAGATTTAGGTTTCTAGGTTGTTGTTTCTTGTCCATCACTTAATTGTTCAGTGATATCTATTCAGATTTTTATTACTTTCCTTGATGTCTTTGGTTCATTTATTCATCCCCAAATATTACAGACCTACTTGTTTCAGGCGTGATGCTGAGTACACAGTTACAGAGCTCAGACACAGCTCTCACTTCAGGCAGGAATGCATTTTAGTGAAGGAGCAAAGACTCTGATATCAGGCAAACTGTAACTAGAATCACAGCTCTATCACTTACTAGTTGGAATCTTACCTGAAAAATTACATAGGTCCTTGTCTTCTTTTTCCTCCCAAGGATGGCAATACTACTCACTCAACTAAGATAGTTCCTGGAACTTGGTGGAAACCTAATGTGTTTATTCCCTTTAAAAATAAGAACTCAGTGGAAAATTAATAATTACATCAACACATTCAAAACAATGTGAAAGGGTTAATATAAAGGTGTATATAGGGGTGCCTGAGTGGCTCAGTCAGTTAAGCAAATGCCTTCGGCTCAGGTCATGATCCCGGGGCTCTGGGGTCAAGTCCCACATGGGGCACCCTGCTCAGTGGGGAGTCTGCTTCTCCCTCTCCCACTCCCTCTGCTTATGCTCGCTCTCTCTGTTTCAGATAAATACTAAATAAACATTTACAACAAAATAAAGGTGTATTTATAAGATTCTTTGTGAACTGAGAAGTGCCACCTAGCCTAGGCTGGCATCTTGAAAAATTTCCCATAGGACAGTAATTTCCATTTTGGGGTGGGTAGGAGGAAGGAGTACAAAAGCTGATGGGGAATCTTTGCACTGAAGGACAAAGGCTAAAAAAAAAATGCATTCAATATTATAACATTACTTTACATATGAGGAAGTGAAAAAGTATTGTTCTGATTATGTAAACTATAGAAAGTAAATACAGAATCACTCCAGACGGTAGAAATATTCAAATGTAGAGGATATATTCTGTATATCAGCAATTCTCAAAAAGCTATAATCAGAATCTTTAGGGAAGGTTGGTATGAAATGAAGACAGACATACATCACTTTAAGGGTATGGTTTTTTAAAAGATTAAGAAACTCAGGGCTCCTCTCCTGGGTGGGTCAGTTGTTAAGTGTCTGTCTTCGACTCAAGTCATGATCCCAGAGCCTGCTCACACACTCTCTATCTGAAATAAATAACTCCTAAAAAAAAAAAAAAAGATTAAGAACTTCACTAAAAAACTTAATGACTAAGCCTTAAATAATGAATAGGAATTGGCTAGGTGGAAAAGAGAGAAAAAGAAAATTCAGGGAAGTAGGAACAGCACTTAGAACAGCTCTGGGGTATGACAGAGCTGGGCTAGTTGGAGGACTACAGGTGGTTTTACATGGCTGTGAGGGATGAGCATGGAAAGGCTGGCAGGCGCCAAATTTTAAATCACTCGTATGCTCTATTGAGGGAATATTGAAGGCAGCTGGGGGTCGCTGAAGGATTTGGAGGAAGAAAGTGACAAAGGATTTATTTTTCTAGTAGTACCCATAAATTTCCTTCCACTGTCATGATTTCTTCTTTAATATTTCAGAAAGTAGTTAAGTGCGAGTTTACTGACCCTGGCTGGATTCTTAATGGGTAACCACTTCTGCCATGGTAGATGCCCTATTTTTTGTGCTTTCTCTGTCAGACACTTTGAATCCGTATTGATTGCACAGGTGGACCCGGATAGTTGTTCTGCTATTTTGAAGCAGATCTTACTCAACTGTTACCTTTGAACTGTCACTATTTTGGCTTTGGTGAGTCTATCTAGGAAGCTTCCAGGTCTGTTTACTGGGAGGTAGTAGGAGGAAGTGAAAAAACACATTAGGCTTGTCATTCAAGTACTTGATTCCATACTTTGCTCTGCATGACTTTGAGCAAGTCACAACCTCTCCGAGCTATAGTGACTTCACTTGAACCATGGAACTAATAATAATCATCATGTAAAATTGTTGAGGGACTTGAGAAAATGTTCTTCAAGTGCCTGAATCAGAATAGGTGTTGCATGACAGTAACCTTGGCAGATGTAGTCTGTGCCCCACCTGGATGCCCTCAGCATGCCTGCAGGCTTTCTCCAGCTCCAGAAGTGTGATCAGTCTTTGCTTGGGGTAGGCTGGAAATGCCAAGGAATTAATGCCTGCTGATGCAGCCCTTTCAACCAGTGATCATTGGAACTTGCTAGATTAAGACTCCTTCTTTCTTGTCCTCTGAGTGAGACAAACTAAGGCCGATTTTCCATATTCTTCAAGAGGTCCCCAGTGGATTGTGAGTCAGTAGTCTCCAGGGTACTTTCTCATTCAAGTGCCCTGTATTGGTTTCTTTCCCTTTCCAGCCTCACTTCTCCATGCCCTATCAGTGATCACCTCCCAAATAAATTACTTGCACTCAAGTCCTTGTCCCATAGTTGGCTTCTGGGGAACTCAGCTGAAGACAGTAACTACTGTTCATGCATTCAATAGTTATTTATGTAGCAGGCATTTTTTATTATTATTACTGCTCCATCTCCTGTAAAACTCTACACCTGGGATTTCTGGTTTCTTGCATTTTAAATATTCTATTATTAAAAAATTAAAGGAAGAATGTAAAGAAAATCCTTTCCCATAATCTCAGCAGCTTAAGACAAAAACTACTTTTGTGACTTCTTATTTCCTTCTTTTCTTTATCCACATTACACATATTTCTCAGTGGCAACAATAGGTACAAGCTAGTATTCCAAGTTTTATTCTTCTTAGTTTCCTACCATAGTCATTTCCCCTAACCTTTAAAATTAGCATTTAAGGGCTGTGTTATATTCTATTACCCTATTGTAAGATACTGTGATGGTTAATTTTATGTGTCAGCCTGACTAATTTATGACGAAGACTGAACTCCATGGAGTTCCCAGATAATATTTGGTCAAACATTATTCTCAGGGTTAAGGTGCTTAGATGAGATTAACATTTCAGTTAGTAGACTAAATAAAGCAGACTGCTCTTTCCAGCGTGGGTTGGCCTCATCTGATCTGTTAAGGGTCTGCACGGAAAAAGGCTGACCCTACCCCATGTAAAGAAGTTCCTTCTGTTCAGCCTGCCTTTGAAATAGGACATCAGCTTTTTATTTCCTCAGACTCAAGCTGAAATATCAGCTCTTCCTGGGTCTCCAGCTTGTTAAGTCACTCTGCAGATCTTGGGGCTTGTCCGCCTCCATAACTGCATGAGCCAATTCCTTATAATAAATCTTTTTATATACACATACACATGGGGCGCCTGGGTGGCTCAGTGGGTTAAGCCGCTGCCTTCGGCTCAGGTCGTGATCTCAGGGTCCTGGGATCCAGTCCCGCATCGGGCTCTCTGCTCAGCAGGGAGCCTGCTCCCTCCTCTCTCTCCGCCTGCCTCTCTGCCTACTTGTGATCTCTCTCTCTGTCAAATAAATAAATAAAAAATCTTTAAAAAAAAAAAAAAAAGCTGGCGCCAGCAACAACAGAAAGCCTGCCGGACTATTAAAAAAAAAAAAAATCAGATTATATACACATACACACTACTGGTTGTTTCTCTGGAGAATCCTAATACAGATGTGGAGGTTGGTTTTTAAAAAATTTTTTTCCCATTATGGCTAGCACTGCACATAAAGTCTTTATACTTGTTTTGAATTTTATTTATTTATTTAATATTTTTTTAGAGAGTTGGGGGAGGGGCAGAGGGACAGAACTTTAAGCAGACTCCACGCATAGGTCAGAGCCTGACACAGAGCTTGTTCTCATGACCCTGAGATCATAACCTGAGCTGAAATCAAGGGTCAGACACTTAACCCACTGAGCCATCCAGACACCCTGATTCTATTTATTTTAAATGGACAAAATGTGAGCATTATACAAACTGAAAAGAGTTTCTTTCCTCCACAACAAAGTTCACTACTACAAGTTTCTTTTTTTTTTTTAAAGATTTTATTTATTTATTTGACACGAGAGAGAGAGATCACAACTAGGCAGAGAGGCAGGCAGAGATAGAGGGGGAAGCAAGCTCCCTGCTGAGCAGAGAGCCTGATGCGGGGCTCAATCCCAAGACTCTGGGATCATGACCTGAGCCGAAGGCAGAGGCTTTAACCGACCAAGCCATCCAGGTGCCCCCCTACTACAAGTTTCTTGTACCTTGTTCAAGAAGTAGACTATGGGTGTATCGCACAACTGATAGCATGCTACACATACAGTTCTGTGCTTTTACCATTCATTGACATGATCTGGTCATTTTATATGCCAACCTGCACTGCCTCAGTGCTTCTGAGAGGCTTGTTCCCTCAGCAACCCTGGCTGCTATTTTTGTAACACCACCTCCCCAGCATAGTGGCTCTCTGTTAGGCAGATAAATCACTAATTTTACTCTACTAATTCTAAAATTCTCTACTAATTCATAGTCACTCAACAAATGTTCACTGAATATTTGCCATGAGCTTAGCACTGTGCCAAGCAATGGCGCAGAATGGTGAGCAGAATAGGCCACAGCCTTGCCCTCATGAAGCTTGGTGTAAGGACACAGAAGCCCTGAGCCAGAGATTTCAGAGAAACCAGGAGAGTGAAGTGATGATGTTTGTGGTGCAACAGAAGACACAAGAGGGAGGACCTGGCCCAGAAGGGCTTTCTGAAGAAAGTGTCACCTTACCGAGACCTGAAAAATGAAGAGTAAGCTAGGGGACAGGACTGTGGGAAAGGTGTCCCTGGGAGGAGAGAGAGCAGAGGGAAGAAGAGACAGCATAAAATGGAGAAAGCTTAGTGGGCTGGAGAGATGAGGCCAGCAAGGTCAGCAGGGGCCGGACCATGGAAGCTTCATGCACTCTTTCCTGGAGGCACTGAAGGCTCTGCTTTTTGTTAATTTCTTCAGTTTGATGGGTTTTGTCTTTTAAATATTTTAATACGTATAATCTACTGACTTTTGCACTACATTCTCTGCATTATTGTTCAGTGCTTGTTCTGGGGTTTATATTGGCATCCTTAACATCCGCAGCCTAAGTTAGCATTTATATTGTATCACTTTATATAAAAGGTAGAACCTTAAAACCATGTGGGTCCATTTGCCACCCACACCCACTCACCTTTATGAAATACATGTCATATGTATTATTTCTGTGTACCTTATAAATCCCACAAGAAACTGAAATTTTGTCTTAAACAGTCTTACTTTTTAAAAATTAAAAGGGAGAATGTAATCTTCTATCTGCATGTTTACCATTCCTATGCTAATGGTCTTCATTCCTTCCTAAAGATGAGTTTCCATCTTAGTATCATTTCCATTTAGCCTGAAAACTCCATTTAGCATTTCTTATACCGTAGCCCCAGTAAAAATTTACCTTAATTTTAATGTGGAAAAGTCATCTTTTTGTTTGCATTATTGAAGGATATTTTTGCTGGGAATATAATTCTGGGTTGACAACATTTTCTAGCATTTAAAAACTGTTCCTGTTGCTATGAACAACTATACATCAACAAATTGGATAACCTAGAAGAAATGGATAAATTCCTCAACACATACAATACTCCAAAACTGAATCAGAAAGAAATAGAAAATCTGAACAGACCAATTACTAGTAATGAAATTGAGTCAGTAATCAACATATTCCCAACAAATATCCAGGACCAGTTGGATTTACAAATTAATTCTACCAAACATTTAAAGAGCCAATATCTATTCTCCTCAACGAATTCCAAAAAATAGAAGATGAAGGAAAGCTCTCAAATATGTTCTATGAAGCTACCAATACCCTGATACAAAACCATACAAAGACACTATAAAAAAAGGAAACTAGAGGCCAATATCCCAGATGAACACACATATAAACATCCTCCACAAAATATCAGCATATCAAATCCTACAGTACATTAAAAGGGTCATTCACCACAAAGAATTGGGAACATTCACAAATCAATCAATGTGATACCCCACATTAACAAAATGAAAGCTTCAAATGACATGATCACCTCAATAGATGCAGAAAAAGCATTTGACAAAATCCAACATCCATTTATTTATTTTTTTTAAAAAGATTTTATTTGTTTATTTGACAGAGAGAGATCACAAGTAGGCAGACAGGCAAGCAGAGAGAGAGAGGGAAGCAGGCTCCCCACTGAGCACAGAGCCCAATGAGGGGCTCAATCCCAGGACCCTGAGATCATGACCTGAGCTGAAGGCAAAGGCTTAACCCACTGAGCCACCCCGATGCCCCTCCAACATCCATTTATGATAAAACCTCTCAACAAAGTGAGTACAGAGGGAACATATCTCACCAAAATGAAGGCCATATATGATAACCCCATAGCTAACCATTATACTCAATACTGGAAAAGTGAAAGTTCCTGGGGCGCCTGGGTGGCTCAGTCATTAGGCGTCTGCCTTTGGCTCAGGTCATGATCCCAGTGTCCTGGGATTGAGCTCCACACCTGGCTCCTTGCTTGGCAGGAAGTCTGCTTCTCCCTCTCCCACTCCCCATCCTTGTGTTCCTTCTCTCACTATGTCTTTCTCTGTCAAATAAATAAATTAAAATCTTTTTAAAAATAGTTCTTCCTGTAGGATGAGGAAAATGCCAACTTATACCACTTCCAATCAATGTAGTACTGGAAGTCCTACCCAGAGCAATTAGGGAAGAAATTAGACAATAAAAGCCATCCAAATTGGTAAAGAAGAGGTAAAATTGTCTATACTTGCAGAACACATAATATTATATATAGAAAATCCTAAACAAAAACAGTATGGAGTTTCCTCAAGAGGTTGAAAACAGAGCTATCCTACGACTCAGCAATTGCACTACTGGGTATTTACCCTTAAGACACAAATGTAGTGATCCGAAGGGGCACATGCACCTGAATGTTTACAGCAGCAGTGTCCACAATAGCCAAACCACAGAAAGAATCTAGATGTCCAACAACAGATGAATGGATAAAGGAAATGTGAGAGATATATATATATAGATATATAGATATAGATATAGATATATATTCCATTATATGTATATGCAGCCATTAAATAAACCCCAAAATATTGCCATTTGCAACAACGTGGATGGAACTAGAGGGTTTTATGCTAAGTGAAATAAGTCAATGAGAGAAAGACAATTATCATATGATCTCTCTGATATGAAGAATTTGAGAGGCAGTGCAGGAGGTAGTGGGGGATGGGGAGGGAAAAAATGAAACAAGATGGGATCGGGAGAGAGACAAACCATTAGAAACTCTTAATATCACGAAACAAACTGAAGGTTGCTGGGGGGTTGGGGGGAGGGATAGGGTGGCTGGGTTATGGACATTGGAGAGGATATGTGCTATGGTGAGTGCTGTGAATTGTGTAAGACTGATGATTCACAGACCTGTACCCCTGAAGCAAATAATACATTATATGTTAATTAAAAAAGGAAAAGAAAACCCTAAAGATTCCACCAAAATACTGTGAGAACCAGTAAGTAGATTCCGCAAATCTGCAGAATATAAAATCAATACACAAAAATCTCTTGCTTTTCTATCAGAAAGAGAATGTTTAAAATACTAATTACAGTTGGATCAAAAAGAACATACCTAGAAATAAGTGTAATGAAGGAGGTAAAACACTGAATATATATTGAAGAATTCTGAAAACTACAAGACAATGAGGAAAGAAACTGAAGAAGACACAAATAAATGAGGAGATATTACATGTTCATGGATTATAAGAATATTGTTAAAATATACATAGTATCCAAAGCAATCTACAGATTCATGTAATCCCTATCAAAAGTCCAATCGTATTTTTCATTAAAATAGAACAAACAATCCTAAAGCTTACACAGAACAACAAAAGGCCCAGAATAGCCAGGGCAATCTTGAGAAAGAAAAACAAAATTGGAGGCATCACATTACGATTTCAAATTATATTACAACTTTATAGTAATCAAAACAGCATGGTATCGGGATAAAAACAGACACATATATCAGTGCAACAGAACAGAGACTCAGAAATAGACCTATGCACATATGGTCAATTAATTTATCACAAAGGCACTAAAAATATACAATGGGAAAAGGATAGCCTCTTCAATAAGTGGTACTGGAAAAACTGGACAGCCACATGCAAAACAATGAAATTGAACCCCATCTTACATCGTATTCAAAAGTCAACTAAAATGAATTAAATAATTGCACATAGGACCTGAAAACATTAAACTAGGAGAAAATACAGGGATAAGCTTCAGACAATAGTCTGGGCAATTTTTAAAACTTAATACCAAAAGCAAAGGCAGCAAAAACAAAATAGAGTCAAGTGGGACCACATCAAACTAAAATGGGTGCCTGGGTGGCTTAGTCAGTTAAGCATCCAACTCTTGATTTTGGCTCCAGTCATGACCTCAGGGTCATGGGACCAAGCCCCTACCAGGCTCTGCACTCAGCAGGGAGTCCACTTATTTTCCTCTCCTTCTCCCTCTGCCGTCCCCCTGCTTGCAAACTCTCGAGCATGTGCTCTCTTTTTCTAAAATACATAAATTTTTAAAAAGCTTCTGTATAGAAGAAAAAAGAATCTGGGGTGCCTGGGTGGCTCAGGTGGTTAAGCATCTGACTCTTGATCTCAGCTCAGGTCTTGATCTCAGGGTCATGAGTTCAGGCCCCATGTTGGGTTCCACACTGGGCATGGATTCTACTTAAAAAAAAAAAAAAATCCATCCAACAAAATGAGAGGCAACCTATATCAGAGAAAATACTTGCAAACCATATCTTCAGTAAGGGGTCAATATCCAAAATATACTTAAAAATTCATAATTTAATAACAACTTGTGCACAAGAAATGAGGGAGAGCACACAGAGAACAGGCAAAAGTGATGGAGACATGGTAATGAAGGGAACACCCCCTACCATCCCAATCATGCTACAAACTACAGGGGGGAGGGATAGTACCCAGGGAACATGAGCAGATTTGTCTGTGCTGGTTTGGGAAAAAAGCTGTAGTTTAAAAGGGCAACTAGAATATAAAGGAACCAGCCCTAGAGCCCTGCCAAATAGCAGGGAAGCTGCTGGAATTCTCTCTAGGTCAGAGGTGTGGGCAAATGCCACAGTTACCACTCCTCCCTCTCTGCCATGATAGCACAGATGGGAGCACACTGCAAGTGCCATAGTATGCCTGCTGCCTCAGTGATATCTGAGTCTACACCAGCCCTAGATGACCTGGCACAAGGCAAAAAAAAAGCTGTGGAAAAAGAAAGCAACTGGAATATAAAAGATCCAGCCCTAGAACTTTGCCAAGTGGTGGGAAAGTTACTGGAATCCTCTCAGGGTCAGACGGGCTGGTTAATGCCACAGTTTATGTTCTTTCTATACATGGATAGTGCGGACAGGAGCAGTGTCCAGGTATCCTAGCCAGCCTATCTCACTGAGCCCTGGGCTCCTGGCCAATACTAACCCCAGCCATCCCACCGGGACCACCCCAGCATGGAGCACAGTTGAAAACATCCCTAAACTGAGGAAGGAAATAGTCATCCAGGTTCAGGAAGAAAAGACAGTTGAAAACAAGATAAACCCAAAGAGGTTCATACCATATAATAATTAAAATATCAAAGGTTAAGGAAAAAGAGAGAATTTGGTAAACAGTGAAAGAGAAGCAAGAAGTTACATACAAGGGAAACCCCATAAGGCTGATTTCTGCTGATTTTTCAGCAGAAATTTTACAGACTTTAAGAGAGCAGCATGATATATTCAAAGTGCTAAAAAGAAAAAAAAAATCTTCAACCAAGAATACTCTACCTTGCAAAGTTATCATTCATAATTAAAGGAGAGATCAAGAGTTTCTCAAACAAACAAAAGTTAAAGGAGTTTATCACCACTAAATCAGCCTTATAAGAAAATTTCTTTCCATGGAAAAGGCCATAATTAGAAATAAATTGTGAACAAAAATATATAAAATATGACAACATATATATAAATGATTTTATTATTTAATTTAATTTATTTATTTGACAGAGACACAGTGAGAGAGGGAACACAAGCAGGGAGAGTGGGAGAGGGTGAAGCAGGTCTCCTGCCAAGCAGGGAGCCCAATGTGAGGCTCGATCCCAGGACCCTGGGATCATGACCTAAGCCAAAGGAAGATGCTTAACAACTGAGCCACCCAGGTGCCCCTATAAATCTTTTTTTGAAGATTTATTTATTTATTTGAGAGAGAGTGCAAGCAGGGGGAGAGGCAGAGAAAGAGGGAAAGGGAGAGAGGCACACTGCCTGTTGAGTGATAAGCCCTACTAGGGACTCAATCCCAGGACCTTGAGATCATGCCCTGAGCTGAAATCAAGAGTCAGTTATTTAACAGGCGGAGCCACCCAGTGGCCCTTGACAACATATATATTTAAAACACTGGAGGCAGGGGGAGAGTAAAAAAGCAGTTCTTTTAGAATGTGTTAAAATTGAAGTGAAGGGAACCTCAGTGGTTCAGTTGATTAAGCTTCTGACTCTTGGTTTCAACTCAGGTCATGATCTCATGGGTTGTGGGATCAAGACCTGCATTGGGCTCCGTGTTCAGCAGGGAGTCTGCCTGAGGACATTCTTCCTCTGTCCCTCCCCCTCCACTCTCTCTCTTTCTGATAAATAAATCTTAAAAAGAAAAAACCCAAAAAACTTGGGGCACCTGGGTGGCTCAGTTGGTTGAGTGTCCAGCTCTTGACTGACAGCCCAGCATGTCGGGCTCTGTGCTCAACACAGAGTTTGCTTCTCTCTCTCCCTCTGCTCCTCCCCCTTCATGCTCTCTCCCTATCTCTAAAATAAGTAAGTAAGTAAATAAATAAAATTTAAAAAAAAACCTTAAGTGACCACCAACTTAATATAGACTGCTACATACTTGGAGTGTTATATATGAAACTCACGGCAACCACAAACCTGAAACCTATAATAGATATACACAAAGAGAAAGAAAGTCAAGCATAACACTACGGAAAGTCATCAATCACAAAGAAAGAGAGTGAGAGAAGAAGAAAGGAACAAAGAAGAACTACAAAAACAACCAGAAAACAATTTTTAAAATGGCAATAAGTACATACCTACCAATAATAACTTTAAGTGTAAATGTTCTAAATGTTTTAATCAGAAAATGGATAAATGAATGGTGGAATGGATAAAAGAAAAGACCAATCTATATGCTGCCTCCAAGAGACTCAAATTGGATGTAAAGACACATACACACTGAAAGTATGTATGTATGTGGAAGCTTCCATGTAAATGGAAGCAAAAAAAGAGCAGAGTTAGCAATACTTACATCTGACAAAATAGACGGTAAGCAAAGACTGTTACAAGAGAAAAAGAAGGGCATTAGATAATGATAATAGGATCAGTCCAACAAGAGGATATAACGATTGTAAATATCTATGCACCCAATAGGGGAGCACCTAAATACATAAAACAAATAAAAATAAACATAAAGGGAGAAATTGACAGTAATACAATAATAAGAGCAAAGTTTAACATCCCACTTACCTCAATAAATAGGTCATCCAGGCAGAAAATAATTAGCCCAGATGGACTTTACAGATATAAACAGAACACTCCACCCAAAAATAACAGAATGCACATTCTTTTCAAGTGCACATAAAACATTCTTCAGGATAGATTGTAGTAGGCCACAAAACAAGTCTCAATAAATTTAAGAGGACTGAAATTATATCATGCATCTTTTCAACCACAATGGTATGAAACTCGAAGTCAATCACAAGAAAAAAACTAGAAAAAACACAAACACGTGGAGGCTAAACAACATGCTAGTAAACAACCAATAGGTCAATGAAGAAATCAAAGAGGAAATAAAAAAAATACATGGAGACAAATGAAAATGAAAACACAGTGGTCCAAAATCTTTGGGAAACCATGAAATTGGTTCTAAGAGGGAAATTTAGAGTGATACAGACCTATCTCAAGCAACAAGAAGAATCTTAAATAGGGGTGCCTGGGTAGCTCAGTGGGTAAAGCCTCTGACTCCAGCTCACGTCATGATCCCAGGATGCTGGGATTGAACCCCACATTAGGCTCTCTGCTCAGTGCAGAGCCTATTTCCCCATCTCTCTGCCTGCCTCTCTGCTTACTTGTGATCTGTCCGTCAAATAAATAAATAAAATCTTTAAAAAAAAAAGAAAGTTAAAAAAAAAATCTTAAGTAAGCACTCCAACCTTACACCTAAAGTAACAAGAAAAAGAATGAACAAAACCCAAAGTTAATAGAAGGGAGAAAATAATAAAGATAAGAGCAGAAATAAATAAAATAGAGACAAATAAAACAATAGAGAAGATCAATGAAACCAAGAGCTCCTTCTCTGAAAAGACAAACAAAATTGGCAAACTTAGCCAGATTCATCACAGACAAAAAAAGAGGGAGGATCCAAATAAAATCAGAAATGAGAGAGAAGGCATAATAACCAACACTACAGAAATACAAAGGATTGTAAGAGACTACACGAAAAATCATATGCCAACAAATTTGGCAACCCCTAAAAAAAGGGATAAATTCCTTGACACAGATAATATTCCAAAACTGATTCAGAAAGAAATAGAAAATCTGAACAGACCAATTACTAGTAATGAAATTGAATCAGTAATCAACATATTCCCAACAAACATACATCCAGGACCAGATGGATTCATAGATTAATTCTACCAAATATTTAAAGAAGAGCTAATATCTATTCTTCTCAAAAGATTCCAAAAAATAGATAACGGAAGAAATCTGAATACATTCTATGAGGCTAGCATCATCCTGATACCAAAGCCAGACAAAGACACTACAAAAAAAGGAAACTAGAGGCCAATATCCCTGATGAACAGGCATGTAAAAATCCTTAACAAAATATTAGCAAACTGTATTCAACAGTACACTGAAAAGGTCACTTACCATGATCAAGTGGGATTCATTCCAGGGATGCAAGGATGGTCCAATATTCATGAATCAATGAATGTGATATACCACATTAACAAAATGAAAGATAAAAATCATCTCAGAAGATGAAGAAAAAGCATTTGACAAGATTTAACATCTGTTTATGATAAAAACTCTCAACAAAATGGATTTAGATGGAACACATCTCAACATAATAAAGGTCACAAATAACATCACACAAGAAAAAGAAATAAAACACATACAAACTGGTAAGGAAAAAGTAAAACTGTCTCTGTTTGCAGATGACATGATACTATACATAGAAAACCCTTAAACTACACACACACACACACACACACACACACACACACAAACCCTGCTAGAAGCATTACATGAATTTGGTAAAGTTGCAAGATAAAAAATTAATACCCAGAAATCAGTTTCATTTCTATACACTAATTATAAAGTAGCAGAAAGAGAAATTTTAAAAACAAGCTCACTTAAAATTGCATTGAAAAGAATAAAATCTCTAGGAATAAATTTAACCAAGGAAATGAAAGACCTGTATTCTGAAAACTTTAAGATCCTGATGAAAGAAACTGAAGATGACAAAAAGAAATGGAAAGATAGTCCATGTTCATGAAATGGAAGAATATTGTTAATAATAAGCTGGTAACAACAATTCCAGATTTCAAGATATACTACAAAGCTATAGTAATCAAAACAGTACAGCACTGTCACAAAAAGAGAGACATAGATCGACAGAACAAAATAATACAGAAATAAACCCGTGTTTATATGATCAATTAATCTAGGACAAAGGAGCCAAGAATGAAAAGGACAATCTCTCCAATATGTGTTACCGGGAAAACTGGTTAGCTATATTCAAAACAATGAAATTGGATTACTTTCTTACATCATACACAAAAATGAACTCAAAGTGGATTAAAGAACTAAATGTGAGATTTGAAACCATAAAACTCCTAGAAAAAAATGTAGGCAGTAATTTCTTTGAATTGTCTTTAGTGACATTTTTCTAGATAATGTCTTCTCAAGCAAGAGGGAAGAAAACAAAACTAGACTTTTGGGACTACATCAAATTTTTAAAAACTTTTTTTCTTTAAGTAAGCCCTATGCTCAACGTGGGGCTCAAACTGCCAACCCCAAAATCAAGAATTGCACACTCCACCAACTGAGCTAGCCAAGTGCCCCAGAAACAACTTATACAACTCAGCACCAAAAACCCAAATAATCCCATTTAAAAATATCCCATTTAAATAATCCCATTTAAAAATGGGCAGAAGACATGAACAGAGATTTCTCCAAAAAAGACCTATCGATGGTCAATAGACATGTGAAAAGATGCTCAATGTTGCTAATTATCAGGGGAATGCAAATCAAAACTACAATGAGCTATCGCTTCACAGCTATCAGGATGGCTCAATCAAAAATACACGAAACAAATGTTAGTGAAGATGTGGAGAAAAAGGAATCAATGTGCACTGTTGGTGGGAATATAAATGGGTGATGCTAATATGCAAAACAGCATTGAGATTCCTCAAAAAATTAAAAAATAGAAATACCATATGATGCAGTAATTCAATTATAGCTATTTAACCAAAGAAAATGAAAACAATTCAAAAAGATACAGGCACTCCTATGTTTATTGCAGCTTTATTTATAATAGCTAAGATATGGAAGCAACCCAAGTGCCCATTTGTAGATGGATGGTTGAAGATGTGCATGCATGCGTGCATGCGTGTGTGTGTGTGTACAATGGAATATTACTTGGCCATAAATAGGGGGTCTTATTATTTGAAACAACATGGATGGACCTAGAGGGTATCATGCTAAGTGAAATAAGTCAAAGAGAGACAAATACCATACGATTTCACTTACATGTGGAATCTAAAAAACAAAGAAACAAAAAGCAGAACAGTACTATAAATACAGAGAACAAATGGATGGTTGCCAGAGGGAAGGGAGTGGGGGAATTGGCAAAATGGGTGAAGGGGAGTGGGATATACAGGCTTCCAGTTATGGAATGAATAAGTCATAGGATAAAAGGCAAAGTATAAGGAAGAGAGTCAATAATATATAATTTTTTAAAGATTCTATCTATTTATTTGACAGACAGAGATCACAAGTAGGTAGAGAGGCAGACAGAGAGAGAGGGGTAGCAGGCTCCCTGCTGAGCAGAGAGCCCGGTGCAGGGCTTGATCCCAGGACCCTGGGATCATGACGTGAGCTGAAGGCAGAGGCTTTAACCCACTGAGCCACCCAGGCACCCCAAGAGTCAATAATATTGTAATAGTGTTGTATAGTGAAAGATGGTAGCTACTCCTGTGGTGAGTATAGCATAACATAAAGACTTGTAACATCGTGTGTCAACTATATTTCAATAAAAAAGTATAAAGCTCAAAAACTAGATAAAAAATGCACAGAGGCCCAAATAAACAAAATCGCTAATGAAAGACAAGAAATAAAAACCAATACCACAGAAATACAAACGATTGTAGCAGAATATTATAAAAATGTATAGGCCAGCAAATTGGACAACTTAGAAGAAATGGATAAATTCCAGAGACATATAACCTACCAAAACTAAAGCAGGAAGAAACAGAAAATTTGAATAGACCAATTACCAGCAATGAAATTGAGTCAATACTAAAACAAACAAACAAAAACAAAAAACACCAAAGTCCCAACAAACAAAAGTCCAGGACCAGACAGTTACATAGGTGAATTCTACCGAACATTTAAAGAAGAGTGAATACCTATTCTTGTCAAATTATTCTGGAAACAGAAGAGGAAGGAAATCTTCTGAATTCATTCTATGAGACCAGTATGACCCTGATACCAAAACCAGATAAAAACACCACAAAAAGAGAGATGGAGAGAGAGAGGAAAAAAAAAAAAACCTATAGGCCAAAATCTCTGATGAACATAGAAGCAAAAACCCTCAACAAAATATTAGCAACCTGAATCCAACAATACATTTAAAAATTCATTCACTATGATCAAGTAGGACTTATTCCTGGGATGCAAAGGTGGTTCAATATTCACAAAACAATCAATGTGATACATCACATCAATAAGAGAAAGGATAAAAGCCATATGATCATTTCAACAGCTGCAGAAAAAGCATTCAACAAAGTACAACATCCATTCATGATAAAAATCCTCAACAAAGTAGGTTTAGAGGGAACCTACCTCAACACAAAAAAGGCCTTATATGAAAAACCCACAGCAAACATCATACTCGATGGTGAAAAACTGAGAGCTTATTCCCTAATGTCCAGAACCAGACAGGGATGTCTACTTTCACCGCTTTTATTCAGCATAGTACTAGAAATCCTAGACACAGCAGTTAGACAATATAATGAAATAAAAGGCATCCAAATTGGTAGAGATGAAGTAAAATTCTAATTATTTACAGATGACATGATACCATATATAGGAAACCCTAAACGCATCACCAAAAAACTACTAGAACTGATAAATGAATTCAGTAAAGTTGCAGGATACAAAATCTATATACAGAAATCTGTTGCTTTCCTATACACTAATAATGATGCAGCAGAAAGTGAAATTAAGAAAATAATCCCATTTACAATTGTACCAAAACCATAAAATACCTAGGAATAAGCAAAGAAGTGAAAGACTTACACTCTGAAAACTATAAAACACTGATGAAAGAAATTCAAGATAATGCAAGGAAATGGAAAGACATTCCATGCTCATGGGTTGGGAGAACAAATACTATTAAAATGTCTATACTACCTAGGGTGCCTGGCTGGCTCAGTCAGCAGCCCATGTGACTCTTGATCTCAGGGGTTAGAAGTCTGAACCCCACATTAGGTGTAGAGATTACTTAAAAATAAAATCTTAAAAAAATAAAATGTTTATACTAACAAAATCAATCTGCAGAGTTAATGCAAACCCTCTCAAAATACCAATATCATTTTTCACAGAACTAAAACAAACTGTCTTAAAGTTTGTACAGAACAACAAAACACCTTGAATAGCCAAAGCAATCTTGAAAAAGAAAAACAAAACTTGAGGTATCACAATTTCAGATTTCAAGTTATATTACAAAGTAGTAGTAATTAAAACAGTATGGTGCTGGTACAAAAATAGATACACAGATCAATGGAGTAGCGTAGAAACCCCAAATATAAACCTATAATTATATGGTCAATTAATCTTCAACAAAGGAGGAATGAAAAAGAGAGTCTCTTCAACAAAAGATGTTGGGAAACCTGGACAGCTACATGAAGGAGAATGAAATGGGACCACTTTCTTTCACCATACACAAAAATAAACTCAAAATGGATTAAAGACCTAAATGTGAGACCTCAAACTATAAAAATCCTTGAAGTGCATACAAGCAGTAATTTCTCTGACACTGACCATAGTTAACATTTATCTAAATATGTCTCCTGAGGCAAGGGAATTAAAAGCAAAAATAAACTATTTGGACTATGTCAAAATAAAAAGTTTCTGCACAGGGGCGCCTGGGTGGCTCAGTGGGTTAGAGCCTCTGCCTTCGGCTCAGGTCATGATCCCAGAGTCCTGGGATCAAGCCCTGCATCGGGCTCTGTGCTCGGCAGGGAGCCTGCTTCCCTTCCTCTCTCTCTGCCTGCCTCTCTGCCTACTTGTGATCTCAGTCAGTCAAATAAATAAATAAAATCTTAAAAAAAAAAAAGTCTCTAAAAAGTTTCTGCACAGTGAAGGAAAGAGTCCACAAAGCGAAAAGACAACCTACTGAACGGGAAAAGATATTTGCATATCACATCCAGTAAAAGGTTAGTATTCAAAATATAGAAAGAGTTGATACAACTCAAAATCCATACAATCCAGTTTAAATGGGCAGAAGACATGAACAGAGATTGCTCCGAAAACATACAGATGCTCAACAGACACATGAAAAGATGCTCAACATCACTATCATCAAATGACATGTGATATCATTTGGTATCTCCTCACACTTGTCAGAAAGGCTAAAATAAAAAACACAAGTAGCAACAATTGTCAGTGAGGATGTGGAGAAAAAGGAACTCTCTTGCTCTGTTAGTGAGAATGCAAACTGGCGCAGTCACTGTTGAAAAGGGTACGATGGTTCCTCAAATAATTAAAAATAGAACTACCCTATGATCCAGTGATCACACTTCTGGATATTTACCCCCAAAATACAAAAACACAAAATCAAAGCGATACATGACCCCTATGTTTATTGCAGGATTCCTTAAAATAGCCAAACTAAGGAAGCAGCCCAAGTGTCCATCAACATATGGATAAAGAAAATGTGGTACATATCTACAATGGACTATTATTCAGCCATAAAACAGAATGAAATCTTGCCATTTGATACAACATGGATGGAGCCAGACAATATATTCCTAAGTGAAATAAGTCAGAGAAAGACAAATACCATATGATTTCACTCATCAGGGGAATTTAAGAAACAAAACAATCGAGCAAAGGGGAAAAAAGAGAGACAAACCAAGAAACAGACTCTGAACTATAGAGAACTGATGGTTACCATATGGGAGATGGGTTCGGGTGGAGGGATGGCTGAAATAGGTGATGTGAATTAAAGACTACACTTATTGTAATGGGAAGAAAACCAGACAGAGGAACTGCATAGACATGTTGGCCGTAAAAGGCCAACACATATGTGAAAACATGCTCAGTATCACTAATCATCAGGGAAATGCAAATCAAAACCACAATAAGATATCATATCACACCTGTTAGGATGACTATTATAAAAAAAAAAAAAGAAATAACAAGTGTGGGCAAGGATGTGGAGAAAAGGGAACCCTTAGGTACTACTGGTGGGACTATAAATTGGTGCAGGCATTACGGAAAGCAGTATGGAGGCTCTTCAAAAAAATAAAAATAGATTGACCATATGATCTAGCAATTCTGCTGTTGGGTTATGTGAAATAAATAAAAACACTATCAGAAAAGGCATCTGCACCCCTATGTTCATTGCATTGCAGCATTTTTTACAATAGCCAAGATACAGAAGCAACCTAAATGTCCACTGATGGATAAAGAAAATGTGAGATTTACTTTGTTATTATATATATATATATATAGATAGATATAGATATATGGATGACCAATAACCAATATATGACCAATATGAGATATATATATATATATATATATATATATATATCTGTGTGTGTGTGTGTGTGTGTGTGTGTGTGTGTATAACAAAGAAGGAAATCTTGCTTTTTGCAATAACATGCATGGACCTTGAGGGCATTATGCTAAGTGAAATAAGTCAGACAGAGAAAAAGAAATACTACATGATCTTACTTTCGTGTGGAATTAAAAACAAACAAAAAAACCCCCAAGGTCACAGATACAAAGAACAGATTGCTTGTTGCCAGAGGCAGAGGGTAGAGGGTAGGCAAAAGGGTTGAAGGTAAAAAAAAAAAAAAAAAATTGTTTCACTGTCTCTGTAGTCTTTACTAAAAGTCAGCAGTTAATTGAAGCATTGTTCCCCTCCATGTAATGTTTTTGTGATCTTCCCTTTATCTTTTTTAAGCAGTTAGACTATGGTGCTTATACACATGGCTTCTTTATATTTGCCTTGCGTAGATTTCACTTTCTTTACTCTGTAACTGTCTGTCTTTTACCAAATACAGGAAAATTTTATCTATTATTTACTAAAATATTTTCTTTGTCTCACTCTTTTTTTAAAATAGCTTTTTAAAAACTTTATTTATTTAAGAGAGATTGAGAGCATGAGCAGAGGGAGGGGCACAGAGAGAGAGAGAAGCAGACTCCCTACTGAGCAAGGAGCCTGATGTGGTGTTGAACCCAGGATCTCAAAATCATGGCCTGAGCTGAAGGCAGACACTTAGCTGACTGAGCCACCCAGGTGTCCCCCATTTTTAAAAATTTATTTATTTATTTATTTGCGAGAAAGAGCACAAGTTGGGGGAGGGGCAGAGGGAGAGGGATTATGTTTCTCTTGAGAATGGGTCACATTTTCCTGGATCTTCAAACAGTATTTTGGACCTTGTAAATGCTACATTTTACGAATCCCAGATTTTAGGGATGCCTGGGTGTCACAGTCGGTTAAGCATCAACTCTTGGTTTCAGTTCAGGCCGTGACCTCAGGGTCATGAGATGGGAGTGCCATGTTGGGCTCCTTGTTCAGTAAACAGTCTGCTTGAGATTCTCTTTTCTTTTCCCTCTCCTCTCCCCCCAACTCATGCTTTCTCTAATAAATAAACATAAAACGTTTTAAAAATCCAAATTTTGCTATATTTCTTTAAATAATGCATTTTGTTATTGTTGTTGTTGTTTTTATATAAACCAGTTTTCTTGGACAAACTGTAAACTCTCTTTTAAATGGTAGCTCAAATGTCAGTTCATTTCTTTTCTTCTTAAGCTTAAAGTCTCTCCAAGGCATATATAGTTCAGGGGTCAACCAGAGATCTGGGCAGTTTATACACAGAATTTAGGGGCCTCTCTCCATGATTTTCCCCTTTCTCAGATTCCACCTTCCCCTTTCCAGTACCTGGGGTTTCCCTAAACTTTGTCCTGTGGTGCTTTAGACCAGAGAAAGTTGTTTTAATCATAGCATATAGAGCTGTTACTTGTCTTTAGGCAAAAAGCTCCAAAAGTGGGTAATTTTTCCTGTGATATTCTTTTCCTGAGTATTTCCAAAATCTGCTTGCTTTTGATTATTCTCCAATGTCCTTAGGTTTTGTGCTTTTGTATTTTGTCCAATTTACAGTAGTCTGTGGGAGGACTGAGTCTGCTAGGAGTTACTAAGCCAAATACCCAATGGTCTATTCTTGTTTTGAATCATATGCTTAGGATAAATTTTCAGAAATGGGATTTATGGGGGGAAAAAGGTATAAAATTGTATGTTTTATAATTTTCTTGCTCATAGATATTTCTTTTAAAATACTAATATTTAGAGAAACTCATTTAGATTTGTTTAGTCTTGTTTTATTGTTTTAATTTTAAAAAATATTTTATTTGTCAGAGACAGAGAGACCACAAGCATGGGGAACAACAGGCAGAGTGAGAAGCAGGCTCCCCTCTAAGTAGGGAGCCCCACACGGGATTCAATCCCAGGACCCTGGGATCATGCCCTGAGCCAAAGGCAGATATCTAACCAACTGAGCCACCCAGACATCCCTGATTGAAGTTTTGTTTTAAGTAGGCTCTATGCCCAGCGTGGAGCCCAGCGCCAGGCTTAAGATCAAAATGAGCTGAGATCAGGAGTTGGATGCTTAACTGACTGAGCTACCCAGGCACCCCTGAAATTCTTTTTAAAAGGTGAATGGGTAGCATAAATGTTGGACTAGTAGTTCGACTCAAAGGAAACAGTTCACGGACTGAATAAGAGTTCTCCAAATCTCACACAAGGTGTCCACAGTGACTTGGTTTCAGGATCTTCCAGCTTCAACCTCCAAGGTTGTTGACCCTAGAACCTTCTACTCTTTAGATTCATGCCCTTGCTGTAGCCTCATGCTAGGCAGAATATATTTCCACGACCCCCCAAAGAAGGACTTCCTTTTAAACTCTGGAAACCAGCCTATTCTCTTTTCCCCATTGGTCATCCTTATTCTGGGCCTGGCCCTCAACTGGCTTTCCCACCCTAGAACCTGAGAGATTTGGGGTTTGTTCTCCTTTTTTTCTCAGAATGTCACGCAATTCTTGTGACTCTCTCCCTCCTTACTGGAGACTAGCCCTCGTACCAAGTAAAGAGGCACTATGTATTAAATAAAAGGCTTGGTTATACCCTTCCCCAGATGGTGAGAACTTGTAGACCCTACATTTACATAACCAAATTTGGACTTGCATCGACATATCAAGGGATTCTGTTTTGTTACATAATACAAACATCTTTGTGTTCCCTATCTGCCATAATAATTCTATATAAAATATAACAATCCATAACTCAGTGACTTTAAACCATAATCATTTGGTTTTTACTATGTATCTTCAGACTGGCTGAGATTGAAGCTTTATGGTGTGGGCTGGGTCTGTGTTTGCTCTGTGTATTTCTCATTCCCCTTGGACCAGAGGTTGCCTGATTATTCTCATGGCAAAAAGCAAGAGTATAAGAGAAAAGGCTCCAGTGTGCCACTGTAAGCCTTCCTTTTCATTATTTTCATTCTTAACCCACTGGCCAAAGCAAGTCACATGGCCAAGCCCAAAATCAAAGTCCATGGAATCCATTCCATCTATCACGAGGCCACGACAAGGGTGTGCATGTAAAATACTCCTACAGGGCAGTGAATAATTGGGACAATAATTCAATCTACCACACTCAAGGTACTACATTTGTATTTCTTTTCTACGTGGTTTTTTAATATTAAGAAATATTCAACAGCTGTTAGAGCATGGAATTTATAGTCAAGTAGACTTGGGTTTCAATCTGCACTCCAGCATTTTGTTAACTACAAG
Organism: Lontra canadensis; assembly: GCF_010015895.1. Classification (NCBI taxonomy): domain Eukaryota; kingdom Metazoa; phylum Chordata; class Mammalia; order Carnivora; family Mustelidae; genus Lontra; species Lontra canadensis. The sequence goes on along the minus strand of NW_022631050.1, from coordinate 7,645,985 downwards.
AATTTGTAATAATAACAACCTCACTTCTCTGAATCATGGTTCCTCTTGAATCATCCATAATTCCATCACCCATATTTAAACCCTGTAAATATTTTGGTGTGCTTATTTTTTCTAAGTACATTATAATTTTCCCCACAAATTTGTAATAATACAGTGTGTTTTTAAAAAAAATTAACTTCAAAATAGCATTTCCCCAGACAGCAAAAATATTTTGAAAGAACGATTTTTTTTCTGCTCCCCTCCCCAATTCTTTTTTTTTTTTTTAAGATTTTATTTATTTATTTGACAGAGAGAGATCACAGGTAGACAAAGAGGCAGGCAGAGAGAGAGAGAGAGAGGAGGAAGCAGGCTCCCCGCTGAGCAGAGAGCCCAATGTGGGGCTCGATCCCAGGACCCTAGGATCATGACCTGAGCCGAAGGCAGAGGCTTAACCCACTGAGCCACCCAGGTGCCCCCCCTCCCCAATTCTTGTCAAAGTTAAGACCCTGGTGGTGAGGGTATCAGGGGGGTGGTGTGTATCTCAGGTTGTACTCGTGACAGAATCACAGGGAAACCTCAGTAAAAATATGGATTCCAAAAGCCCCTAGACTTGCAAAGACAGAACTGGGGCTGGGCTTCAGTACCCCCACTCCCACCCTCAAGATGGCCTGATTTTGACAGTCTATGAAGGAAAGAAAGTAAGTTCCTAAAGGGACCCAAGCCACTCCTACTTTCCACACTGGAAATCCTGGAAACTCAGAATGGTTATCCAAATATTTTAAACCACCTGCCAGTTTCAGGGAAAAGCACAGTTTTTAACTGCCACGTAATTTTTATCATATGGTTGTAACAATTTATTTTCCTTTTGCTGGGCATTCAGGTTCCAATTTGTCCCTATCTCAAGTAAATCATGTTGCAATATATATATTATACAGAAATCTTTGGCCACGTTTCTGATTATTTCCAGTAGAAAGATTCCTAGAAGTGTGATCATTGAACCAAAGGGTATAAACATTTTGAAGGCTCTTGATAAGAACTATGTTGCCAAATTGCTTGACAGAAAGGTTATACCAATTCATTCTCACACAAGCATAATCTTTACATAGTGTTGCTAATGCTTTTAGATAGAACTCCAAAGGGATTATTTTCACTTAGGGTGAGAATGTGAAACTGTCACAGAATAGAATCGAATATGGCACATTTAAATATAAATTTCTTTTAAAAACTGAAGTTGGAAGCAATAAAATCTTTAGATATAAAAATCTGAATGACAAATGGAGGAGAGGAGTAGGAAATAAACCAGAACCTGTGTCAATACACTTCTAAGAAAAGAGGAAAAGAAACAAAACAAGAAAATGAGGTCAAGTTAGAAAATAACTTAAGGACAATACAGAGGGGTTTCAGAAATGCACTAAAGGGGGAAACGCCTGTGTTCTAATCAAACTATCAATACACACAAGAGATCAAAGGTCTCAGACTACCTCTTAAATTCACATGCATGCGTGGAGGGTGAAAACACTCAAGATGAAGCTGGCAGCCTGCAGATTCCCCATCATCAGGGTAACCTAAAGGTTAGCTGGGCTCTGTTCATGTCTTAGATCAGATGGGCTAGGGCCCCACTATACCCAACCAAGGTCCACAGCCCTAGCAAGCCTTCTGCTAATTTACAAGGGCATTTATTTTGGAAGGCCCCTCTGCCTCCCAGTTCTGGCTCTTCTGAAACCATCTCTGTTCCCCAACATGTCCATATGGTTCCCTGCTCTTCTTTCAACAAGCTGCCACTCACACAGAACATTAGTGTGTTCAAGTTCACCAAGATGTGGGGTCTTGGGGGATGGGTCACACTGCCCATTATGCCACAAAGAGTTTAAGATTACATTTCAGGCTTTCTGGTTCATAAACATCCTTTTGATCATTCCTTACTGGTTTCTCCCTGGCTTTTACTCCCACAATATCCTACCCCTCCCCTCTCTTCATTCCCCCATCCTATAGGGAGCACCTTCTCCCTACCCCAACTCCCAAGAAAAATTAATTTCCTGCTTCTGTAAGTGCAGTCTTCTGGTCCTGGTTGGTTGCCTGAGCCCTAGCCAGCCCTTACGCTCTAGGGGCTTATCATGGTATTTCCTGAAACTAAGACAGCTACTTTCCCAAGAATTCTGCTAATAGATCTTACCCCTGAAAGGCACTCCCAGAAGATGCTTAGAGCCAGCCCTCTGCCTTCAGCAGGTAACTGAGACTCAGATTAAATGAACTGTCCCAAATTCTTAAGAATGAAGTGGTGAGAACCAGACTCTAGGTTTTCTGTTTCAAAAGCTGTGCTTTTCCACGTCAAATTTATATTTACCATCGGATGGCAGCTTGTTTGGCTTCTGAGTTAGTAAACCTACTTAGAGAGCCTTGGTCCCTCATCAAAAGCAGAATCTCTACCACCATTCTTTATGCCTTTTGATTCTGACAGGACTAATTGAGTTGGACAATTCAAAATTCTTTACTGCTGGATTCAAAAAGTCTGAGAACTGCTCAACTGAATACTATCACAAACCTTGTAGATGCATTGATTACCCACTGCTACCTCACTCTCTTCTCTCCGAAAAGGCAGTGAAGCCAAATGAAAAGCTTCAATGGAGTTGGGCATAATGCTAGTTTTGAAACTTAATCACACTTCCCACTGACTTCCACATCAATTTGATGATGCCTTATCAGAGAAAAAATGCTTTGTGTGAAGAGAAACAATATTTAAGCCCACAGTAAGATTTTATAAGCTAGTTTTTTTTTTTAAAGACAATTTCAGAGAGAGAGAGAGAGAGAGAGTGCAACAGCAGAGGGAAGAATAAAGGGAGAGAGAGGAGAAGAGGGACAAGCAGACTCCTTGCTCAGCATGAGCCCCACCCAGGGCTTGATCCCAGGACCCTGAGATTATGACCTCGGCTGAAATCGAGTTAGATGCTTAACTGACTGAGCCACCCAGGTGGCCCTAGTCTTTTAAAAAATAATCAAAGGGAACCACAATGCATAGTTCTTCTACTGAACCAAAACCAAATCAATATCTTATGAAGTTACAGCAACTCTCCTACCTCTGACTGGAGCATGGTGAAGAGACACTCACTGGTGTCCTGCCTTTTACATTTAGTCTTTCAGTCCAGCTTGAGTCCAAGATAAACTTTGGTAGAGGCAGGGGTTCGCTATTTGTTTAGTTCATTGACATGGTAAGGGCTGTTAATAGGTCTGTGTTAGTTGTTCTTTTTAAAACAGCAAGAACCATGAAAAACTGCCTATAGCCGGCTGCTTGTGTGTTATTTAAAATGGGCCATCTGACTAATGGCAAATTTCTGATAAAAACAACAATTTTCATTTTGGCATAATATTTAGCTGTTCTCTTTGACAATGATTAGCTAAACAGATCATCTACTTCTGGAAACCATTTCTGGGGTGATTGCTAAAAATGTCTTTCATATAAAGGAGAGTGATTTTTTGTAAGTTATCTAGAAGGGTATATATCCAATTTGTCTAAAATGGGAAAAAATTGGGGCACCTGGACGGTACAGTTGGTTAAGCGTCCAACTCTTGGTTTCGGCTCAGGTCATGATCTCATAGTTGTGAGATTGAGCCCTGCATTGTGCTCTGTGCTCAGCGCAGAGTCAGCTTGAGATTTTCAATCCTTCTTCCTCTCTGAAATAAATTTAAAAAAACTTAAATTCTAAAAATGGGAAAAAATTACAAAATCAATATTTAAAAATCGAGTTACCTGGGATATAAAAAGATACTTCCCATTACAACTAGAATTTAATCTACCCATTCTACTAACAAAGGGTATTGGTTTTTAATATTTAGAAAAGAAAATCTCAAAAACCAATGACCAGACATGGTGCCAATCTTAAAAAAACAAAGTAGTGAGGATTATTCAGTTGAATACAGTAAGATGTTCAGTCATGCTTCCTCAAAAACATTGTGAAAACCCGAGATAATTTGCCTGGCTTTGAACAAAAGGACTCGCCAGTGTTATTCATCTTATACCAGGTAGATCTGCATTGTATCTTTTCTATCAACATTGCCAGAAAATGCCAACAATGCCGGACTTCTAGAAATTTTGCTTAGGTATATTTTAAAGTCACACATTAGGTCAATACTTTATTTGGGAAAAGTGTAAATTAACAACTCTGGTTTTGAGGCAACAGATCTATTTCTTCCTTGACATGTTCCCCTACCCGCAACCCCACCCCTTTTTGTGTATGTTGAGAAAACATTAAAATTAAATCTATAATCACAAATATTACTGAATGCCTTCTTTAAAATGGCATTGAGGTTTTAGAAACACAGAAGACAAATTATAAGTGTCCGGTGAGAAGGGCCACAGCCAAGAGGGTTGTGAATAACTGTGACCAATCCTATTTCTAGGGATTACCTGCTGGCTTGTCAAGCTCAAGCTCTTGCCTTTCTAGGTCTAATGGCCATCCCTCATCCCAGATATGACTCACAAATAGTCTCATTTCACTCTGCTGAAGCCAGATCACAGTAAGAGTCAGATTTAGTTCTAAGCATCACAAGTTTGCATAGGCAAATGTGGGTGATCAGAGTGGTGAACAGTGGACCCAGGCTCATGGTGGGGATGCTGAAGGATGGAGCATCTGAAAGAACTGGAGACCATGATAATTGTTAACACTAAAGGGCAAGGAGGAGGCTGTTCTTTGTATCTCTACAATGCATTACCACCAAGAACACTGCCTTGCCTCACGTCCCTGACCCTCAGCTTCTTCATTTATAACATAAGCCGGCGGGCTGGAAGATCTTGCTCTAAATGGCTTTGAGTCTATAATTAGCGGGGAAGCTGATTTCAGCCCAACTCAAGGAGAATCTTTCTTCCAATCAACAAATCTTCTAGTAACAGGCAGCTTCAGGAGGTGGTGCTCTCGTGTTGGTATGGGCAGAGTTGGGACAATCATCTCTTAGGAAGCCTATGGCAGGATCTCATGCATCCCCTGGGAAGATGGACCAGATGACAGCTAAAACCCTTCCCAACTTTGTCTAGAAACTTTTTCTGTTTCAAATAGTTGCCAGGAGAGCAACTCCTACTGTAGCAATGTTAAAGGGCTCGAAGTTAAGAACCTCAGTAGGAAGAAGGAAAGGAAAAACAGTCTGCAGTAAGAAAGTAATATCCTCATCTGGGTGACAGGCCTGGTGCCAGCTACTTGACATCTTTAAGTTACAACATCTTGGCATCTTTAAGTTACAACAGTTCCATTAGGCACCGTTCTCCTTTTACAAAATGAAATTGAAACTCAGAGAGGTTAAGCCACTTTATTAAGGCCACAGAGCTAATAAGTGAACGTTGGGAAATTTAATTCTAGGTGTACTGACTTCAAAATAGCATTTTCCACAATGCTTTCCTGTCTCAAAGGAACAGTGTGTAATGGGAGGAGGCAAAGAACATAGAGAAGTAGAATATCAAGGAAACCCAATGCAATTTAAATCAGAAACCATGAGCTAAAGACTAAAGTTCCATGGCCTGTAGGCAGTGAAGAGGCCACTATACCAATAATGAACATTCAGTCATAAAACAAGAGGCTCCTGGTGTTTCTGCTGACATGATTGTTTTAGACTGAATGTTTGTCTCCCTTCCAGAGAATCTGCCAGATTCCCTCACTGGGACTGCCCCCAATCTCTTCAGGCATTTACCAGTTTTCGACCTTTATTATAATTACTTGACTCATATTCCCTTAGACCACAGATTCATTTTACTGTTACTTTATCATTTTATTATGTGCTGTACATCTACAGACTTAAATGTATGATACTTTGCTTGGATATCTTCCATATGCCCCTCCAAATCCACTCTCCACTCTTCCCTGCCCTACTGTGTGCTGGAGGCTGCCGGTTACAAATGGCACTAATGGGCTCCCTTGGCCTCTGCCTTCTGCTTCGGTTCAGCCATTAGGGAGCACAGGCAGGAGTGGGAGAAGACTAAGAGGATACTTACTGCCTCAGCTCCCAACCTGTCATGCCACAGTGAGCAGTGACTGTGCTCTCCCAAGTGTGAGGTTTCTAGTAGGTAGTCTGCTTGTCCTGTAGCTCTCTTGATCCCATCACTCTCAAGCCAAGCTCCTTGTTGCTGCTTGGGGCAGGTCGCTTCTCCAGCCTTTGTTTATGCCACCTAACTCCACCCAGACTTCCACATGGTCCTTCATTAGATTTTCAATCACCCTGAGTGTGTCACATTTCTTACCAGGACCTGGACTGATATATGTACTTAAAAACCACATTAAAAAAGAAGGAAGGATGGAAGGAAGAAAAGAAGGAAAAAGGAAGGAAGGCTGCCCTCTTGTACTTGCAGTTCTTTCCTTTGGCAATTATCTATGTATTTGTAACTAATTTGCTTGTACTATTCCTCGATTTATCAATTTTGTCCATTATCTCATTGTTATCCCCTCGAGGTCAATGACATTTAACTCTTCCTCAGCTTCCTCTTTCCAACACAGAAACCAATGTCTTTTGTTAAATGAGATTGGTGAATAAAAAGGCAGCCTTTGTTCTTAGATATGATGATTCAACACCAAAAAGATGTTGATTATCCTAAGTTAATTTATAATGTAATGTTATCTCAATAAAATATCAACTTTTTTAAAAAAAAGATTTTATTTATTTATTTGACAGACAGAGATCACAAGTAGGCAAAGAGGCAGGCAGAGAGAGAGAGGAGGATGCAGGCTCCCCGCGGAGCAGAGAGCCCGATGCGGGGCTCGATCCCAGCACGCTGGGATCATGACCTGAGCCGAAGGCAGAGGCTTTAACCCACTGAGCCACCCAGGCGCCCCAAAATATCAACTTTTTATGGAGCTTGACAGGCTGATACTAAACTTCATATGGAGAAACAAACATGCAAAAACAGCCAGGAAAACACTTAAAAAGGAAGAACAAATGAAAGAAAAGAAAAAAGCCACAAGGGGGACTATGCATACTGGACATGAAAACATACTATAAAGACTTTCTAACTAAACAGTGGAGTATGGGCACATGAATAGACCAAAAGAAAAGGAAGTCCACACTCAGAACCAAGTACTTATGAAACTTTAGTATGTGATAAAGTTGGCATCTCAAAATACCTGGCTAAAAGGATTTTTAAATAAATAGTACTGGAACAACTAGTTAGCTGCTTGGAAAAAAAGGTAAAATTGGATCCATACCTCATACCACACACAAGAACAAATTCTAAATGGATCTAAATATAAAAATGAAGCCACACGAATTTTATTTTAAAAAATGAGCAAATTCCTCTTTAACCTGGGTGTAAAGGAAAGCTAACTCAAAATCAAATGGAATGCAAGAAAAGTCTAATAAACTTGACTATGTAAAAGCAAAAATTTCTGCATGGGAAAAAACACTATAAACAAAATCAAAGATAATTAAAATTGGGAAGAAGAAAATATTTGCAACATGTATCACAGATAAAGGGCTTCTATTTCTTTCATTTAAGTAACTCATAATAAAAATTGAGGAGAAACAGGGGTGCCTGGGTGGCTCAGTGGGTTAAGCCTTTGCCTTCAGGTCAGGTCATGGTCTCAGGGTCCTGGGATCGAGCTCCACATCAGGCTCTGTGCTCAGTGGGGAGCCTGCTTCTCCTCTCTCTGCCTGCCTCTCTGCCTATTTGTGATCTCTGTCTGTCAGATAAATAAGGAAAATCTTTTAAAAAATGTGAGGAGAAACATAGATCAAAACCCAACAGAAGAACAGGCAAAAGACATGAACAGAAAACACACCCCCAAAAAGGAAATAAATGTGGTTCATTTTTTTAAGAAAATAAAGGTGGTTTTAATCATATGAAAATAAGTTTCTTCTCACTCATAATAGAGATACAAATTAAAACTAAACTGAGATACCATTTCTCACCTATCAGACTGGCAAAAAATAAAAAGTAGAATCATATACCTTTGTTGGCAGGGTATAGGGAAATAGGCACGCTTATATATTATTGCTGGTGAGAAGGCAAATTGGTATAACCTTCATGGAGAAAGATTTCATAACGTTTATTTAAAACACACACATGTGCACACATATATAATCTTTTGACCTAGCAATTCCACCAAGAATTTACCCTGAAGATAAACCCCCAACAACACAAAAATACATATGTAAAGGTTATTTATAGCATCACTGTTTGCAAAACTAAAAACTCCTGGAAACCACTGACAGGCACATATATATGGCATATGAGGAGTAGGCAGTTGTTAAATAAAAAAGAATGAGAAAGACCTCTGTGAACTGGTGTGGAGTGATTTCCACAATATATTAAGGGAAGAAATCAAAGTGCAAAAGAGTATCTGCAGTATGTCTTTCTGTTGGAAAAAGGAGGAATAAGAAAACATACATGATTATGTTCATGTGTGCAAAAAGAAACACAGGAAAGATAACCAGAAGTTATTAAGACTGGTTACTCTCAGGAAACAGACTATTTTTTAAAAAGATTTTATTTAGTTATTTGAGAGGGGGAGGGAGAGAGAGCGCAGGAGCATGGAGGGGGGTGGGGCAGGAGAAGCAGACTCCCTGCTGAGCAGGGAGCCAGATACAGGGCTCAATCCCAGGACCCTGAGATCATGACCTGAGCTGAAGGTATATGCTTAACTGACAGAGCCACCCAGGCTCCCCAAGAAACAGACTCTTAACTATAGAAAATAATTTAATGGTTACCGGAGGGGGAGGGGATGGGTTAAATAGGTGATGGCGATTAAGGAGCACACTTGTTGTGATGAGCACCGGGTAACATATGGAATGTTGAATCACTATATTGTACACCTGAAACTAATATAACACTGTATGTTAACTAATTGGAATTAAAAAAAAAAAACTTAAAAAAAAAAAAAAGAAGACTGGTTACTCTCAGGAGTTGGGTGGGAATGGGTTGGATAGAATAGAAGGAATGGAAAAGGGGTGAAAATCATCGGACTATATCTTCTGTGTTTTGGAATCATGTTAATGTTTTAAATACTCAGAACAGGGGCACCTGGGTGGCTCAGTGGGTTAAACTTCTGCCTTTGGCTCAGATCATGGTCTTGGGATCCTGGGATCGAGCCCTGCATTGGGCTCTCTGCTCAGCGGGGAGCCTGCTTCCCCCTCTCTCTGTCTACTTGTGATCTCTCTGTCTCTCTCTGTTAAATAAATAAACAAATAAAACGTTAAAAAAATACTCAAAACAACAACAAAGAGAGAAAAAAATTAACAAGTATGGGGAAGACTAAAATGTACAAAACAAATGAACCAATCAAATTTCAAATGAATAAAATAACTAACCCTGAGGGGGAAATAAAACACAAATGACTTTTGAACACTGTAATTGGGCCCTATACTCTCAGGCTTAACACAAAAAAACTCTAAACTAATATTAGGTAACAGGAGCTCAGTTAACAGCCACCTCTTTTTTCCCACAGAAGCATGGATTAGCAATTCTGTGTATTCTGGGACTGAGCAAATAAGTAAATATATTGTGGACAATGGGAACTGGGTTTCTCACTGTTGAAAGAGTTACAAATAGGAAAAGTGGGAGGGAAGAGAATAATGACTCCTATAGTGTTTCACTGGAATCAGAAGTATTGGTATGAACTTGTGATTTTTTAAAAATATTTTATTTATTTGAGAGAAAGAGATAGCACATGAGACAGGGTGGGGCAGAGGGAGAAGCAGACTCCCTGCTGAACAGGAAACCCAACATGGGGCAACCATCCCAGGACCCCAAGATCATGGCCTGAGCTGAAGGCAGATGCTTAACCAATGGAGCGACCCAGGCACCCCTGGTGATTTTTTTTTTTTAAAGATTTTATTTACTTATTTGACAGAGATCACAAGTAGGCAGAGAGGCAGGCGGGGGCGGGGGGAGGCATGCTCCCTGCTGAGCAGAGAGCCTGATGTGGGGCTCCATCCCAATCACGACCTGAGCCGAAGGCAGAGGCTTAACCCACTGAGCCACCCAGGTGCCTCTCCCCACCACCCCCAGTGATTTTTAATGTAGTAATACCCTGGCAAATATAGACAGGAATAGATCTGCATGTGTGTGTATCCACGTAATCTATCTCCTAGCCTTTTTGATTGAGAGGGTCTAGAATCAACAATATCCCAGCAGCAATGAGCATATCTAGCATACAGATGTTTGTTTCTTAATACCGTTCTCTACTAAAGAAGCACCAGGGCACCCTAGGTAAGTGACTGATTAAAGGACTGAGGCAGAGAAAGTGCAAACCAGGAACAATGCCAGAAGTTTACATGAGCCCGTCTGAAGGGTCTCTTACTGGCTAAAAGTGGGACAATCTGAGCAGAAAAATACTTAATGGTAGTAAAAGTTTGTAACAGTTTGAATAACATATGCATCCACATTGATAGATTTAATGGGGGAAGTGGAAAGCTCTTCCTTTCAGTAGAAAGCCAACTAATATAAAAGGAATGATGAAATTAGAATCACCATTTGGCAACCATTAGTCTAGGCAAGAATCAACAACTGATACTAAAACTAGTGGTTGAACTTTTGAGGAATAATAGAGTATCTACCATTTCAAAGTATCTCCCTAAGAGATACTTAGTAACTTTATAACAGAGAAACCTGGCATACACACCACTTTCAGTAAATGAGCAAAATTTGTATCACCAAAGTTAGTAATGGGACAAATCAGCATCATATGCCTATTGACACAAGGTACAGTATCACTGCTACGGTGTTCCTGCAAGAAAATCTATAATCTAATCATCTAATCACAAGGAGACATCAAACAAACCCAAATTGAAGGGCATTCCAAATAAGCTGTTTTTTTTTTTTAATCAATAATGTCAACGTCATGAAAAACAAAAGACTAAGGAAATGTCTAGAATAAAAGAAATAGACAAAATAGTGAAATGCAACAAATGATTTGGGATTTTCTCTTGCTCTAAAACACATTTGGTGAAATCTGATTAAGGTTTATAGATAGTAGTGTTGTTTATTTCCTAGTTTTGACAATTACAGTGGGGTTATATAAACACTACTCTTTTCATTTTAAAGGGCAGTTTTAAATTTTTTTTTAAAGCTTTTATTTATTTGAGACAGACAGACAGACAGCATGAGCAGGGGGATGGCCAGAGGGAGAAGGAGACAACACGGGGCTTGATCCCAGGACCCTGAGATCATGACCTGAGCCAAAGGCAGATGCTTAACAGACTGAGCCAACCCAGGTGCCCAAGACTGCTGTTTTTTTAAAGTAGATGTAAACTGATGTTTTTAGGTTTTTAGGGGACATCCTGCCCGCAGTTTATGCTACTCTTCAAATAGAGAAAAGTTTAAAACAAATGTGATAAGATGTTAACATTTGGGGATCTGGGTAAATGGTATATAGGACTTCTTTGTACTAGTCATACAACCCTCTTAGAAGTCCAACGTTACATATATATGTTATATATGCTATAGACATGTTATATACATTTATAAATTTACATGTGTATATATAAACATACAAATATAATTTTTCCATATGTATAAAACAATTTTTAGTTTTTAAAAAATGTAGATTCCTGGGCTCAGCTCTGAAATTTTTGGTTTAGGATTTTTAGTAATGGGTCTTGGGAATCTGTATTTTTAACATTTTTCTGGTGGTTATGATGCTTAATCTGGTTTGAGAATCATTCCCTACCAGATAAAGAAATAAAAAATTTACTACTAAAGAGGTAAAAAAGAACAAACCATTTACCTCCATCCAGCTTCAAAAACAAAACCAAAAACCAGTTATAACAGAAAATGTGTGCCTTTCCATCTCCTATTCTGTTTTTCCCTCGCAGAGGTAATCATCCCAAATTTGAAGTTTGTCTTTCCAATGCATGCTTTTATACATTTATGCCATATAAATATGTTCGTATCAGCAATGATTTTCCACATTTTCAAACTTTATAAGCGGTTTATAATAAATACTCCTTCCTAAAATATAACTTTTCATTCAGCATGATATAGTTTGATATTTAACATTGATACAAGTAGCCAATCATTGATTTCATTGAGAAGACAGGAAAAAATTGATTCCAGAAGAAATGAATAACATGCATATTCTTTGACCTGATGTATAATATTCAATTTTTGACTATACCACAATTTTAAAAATCCTTTTTTTTTTTTTTTTTAGATTTTATTTATTAGAGAGGGCACATGTGCTTGAGCAGGGGGAGGGATAGCGGGGAGGGAGAGGGAGAGGATCTCAAGCAGATTCCTCTTTGAGCACAAAGGCTGATGCAGGGCTGGATCCCACACCCCTGATATCATGACCTGAGCCAAAACTAAGAGCCAGACACTTAACCCACTGAGTCACACAGGTGCCCCTAAAAATCCATTTTCTTGATGATGGAGCTGGGTTCCAGTTTTTCACTATCCTAGTGTGATAATGAACCTTAGATATGCTTATACACATGCAGAATTTCATTAGAGGAGAAACTGATAGGCCAAAGGGTGTGCATGTTTATTCATTTTCTCTGGATTCATCAGTTTTCCCCTCTTTTTTTGAATCATGCATGGTCATCATAAGAATAGAAGAGAAAGCAGGGTCTATGGGCATAGATGCAGATATGAGAGTTTGATAGAACTTGTTGAAGTGTTCTTCTCATTGTTTCTATTTTCTCAGTGAATCAGAAAGCAAGGTGATTAATTGAGAGCTAGGGTGGGTGAGGAGCCACTGGAGATTAGAGGATGTGAAGAGAGGTGAGATGATAAGTAAAGGCCATCTAGGAGAATGGGAGAGACTGCCAGGGAGTGCTAAGACCCTAGATCACCAGTTTCACTAGATACTGACAAATTGTTCTTTAGAGGAATTGAACCAGTGTACACTCTTGCTGGCAATGGATGTCTGTTTCTGACGCTATACACCTTCACCAATCCCTGTACTCAGAATTTTAGAATTTTTGCCAAGTTAATGTTTGTGAATGGTTTTAATTTCCTCAATTACTCATGAGTTGAGCTTACTGTCCATTTGTTTCATCTTCTGTGAATTAGCCCATTCGTATTCCTTCCGATTTTTCTAACAGCTGTCTTTCTCTAATTTATAAGTTCTCTTTATAAAGTTTGGATAATATATCAATGTTTACATTATGGCTATACAAATATTTTCACTGTTGAGCCTATGACCACTGCTTCTTTCTTGTATGACCATGTATTTTTCCTAGAGTTACTGATTTCATTTTCCATCACCTAGTTTTCCATATACCTATGTTTTATTCCAAATGCTCCAACATGCCTGGCATTTGATCAGAAATAATTACTATGCATTCATATAGAAGTTCCATTTTTCCCCCCTTAAAGTCTTCTCTTTCTTAGCCATCTATCTTCTTGTTCCAATCTGTGCTGGTTGCTCTTTGGAAACTTGCACTGGTGGCATTGTGGATCTTCTATTCACAATCTCCTGGGTTGGATTCCACATTCCCAAATCTCCTATTTTCCTCTTCCACGGTTTTGCTGGTCCTTATCCTCCAGCTTCCCCCCAGTGGGGACATATTTGAATCTATGCATTCCCCCCCCCCCCGCCCAAGTCAACTGTATGCCCAATGTGGGACTCAAACTCAGGACTCCAAGATCAAGAACTGCATGCTCTACTAACTGAGCCAGGCAGGGGGCCCCTGCTCTTGACTTTTCATGCTGTGCCTTCAATAAACTCTTCAATCTGAAGATCCATATCTTTGATTCTGCAAAACTTTTTGTTGTTATTTTTTTGGTAGGGGGCATTATTTTCTCTGTTCTCTTTTTCTCAAACTTAGTTCTGAATCAACATTTGAATTTGATTTTAGGTGTGGAGCAGATGCTTTCTTGTTTCTGCGCCTTTGCAATTGTTACTTCTGCCGAGCATGCATTTCCTTTCACTCCTTCTCCTATCCTAGCATATCCCTGCTTATCTTTCAAAACCCATTCCTGATATCAGCTCTTCCCTGATGATCCTCTCCCTGACCTTAGCTGAACGAGATGGTCTTTCCTCTATGCGTCCAAAGTCTATTATGGCACCTCTAAAGGCATACCATAATGCGTTTATACATCGGTCTCCCCTACTGATCATGAACTCTTTGGGAGCAGGACAATGTTTATCCATTTCTATAACCTCAGTGCCTAACATTTCCTCCTCCCACCTGTCAAGGACCATGCAAGACAGGTACCATCTCATACATCTTCATTTAATCCGTAGAGCAAATCTCAGGTAGTAATTGTTTATGCAACAATTATTACCTGAGCTTCTATTACATGCAAGGTTTGCTACTTGGCCAAAGAATGAAAAAAACAAAATCTCATTTCTCCTGAAATTCACCACAGAGAAGCCTTTTTTATTCCTCATGTAATTTTTGAAAATTGACATTTAATTCACATACCAAAAATTCACCTGTTTAAAATGCACACTTCCATGGTTTTTAGGATATTCACAAAATCATGGAAATCACCACTAGAAAAAATACTTTTTATCTGTATGAAGCTCTGTGTGTATACTGGGGTCACGTTAGAGGAGGGGGCAATTTACCAGGGGAACAATTTCCAGGAAAAGGAGAGTATGTGCAAAGAAGTAGAGCTCTGAGAGCCTAGTATTTGGAAAAATATGAAAAATACAGAGAAGCCGGAGTTTATGTTGAGGTAGTAAGTGAGATTATTTTACAAATGAGGAATCTGAAGTTCAGAGAGGTGAATTAATTCAACTAAGGTCAGACAAATTTTCTCCTGCTACCTCAAGAAAAGGTATCTAAAGGTTACTCTATGACCACCAAATCATCCCCACTGAGTAAGCTGACACCACAAACACGGATTTGGCTCCAACTACATTTTTTTCCCCCAGCCTTCCAGCAAACAGGCCTCATTTTCCCTCCCAAATCCTTGTATTACCTAGCACCACTGCCCATACAGACCAGCCTCACTAGTTGAGCAGAAACATTTTCACCATGGTTTTATAAATTCAAACAGTTAAGGCAGCCAAAGTGATGCTATCAGAAGGTGTTCTGTCCCTGGACAAAAATATTTTGGTCATGGAAGTAAGTCCAAGGAGCACCAGGTTCGCTTGGTTGGAAAAGCATGTGACTCTTGATCCTGGAGTTGTTAAGTTTGAGCCCCAGGTTGGGTGTAGAGATTACTTAAAAAAGAAGGAAAGAAAGAAAGTCCAAATTGAAGTCCTAACACTTCTTCATAGGCTCTTTGTTTAGCGAGACTATGTTGCCAGTCACGTTTCAAGCTCTGTATTGCCAGGAAGAAATTCGACTTTCCTGGGCCTCAGTTTTCCTATCTGCAAAGTAACCTTAAGAAAACTTGTCCCAGCTACCCTACTGCGGATCCTGCCCAAAGGAATCACTCAGAAACCATGAGGATCTGTACTGCCTTCAATGTTCTTAAGGAAAAGGTTAATATGCCTAATAGAAAAATGTCTCCAAATTTCTTACCTCAGTTAAACATTCATAAAATCTTAGCTTAGTAGGCTTAAGTTCAGTCCAGATCTATTTCTATTTCAACTCTCTGGGAGTGGATGAGTTAGGGGAACTCAGGAGAAAACAGGCAGAAAATAAAGTTTTGTCAGGCAGGGGTAATGACCTCTGGATTTCTGGTTTTGCATTTGGAGGCTGTCCCCTTCTTTCTCATGTGAGAGAGCAACTCTGCATTCAAAGGTAAGGAACTGTGGGGGCTACAAATCAGAGGAATGGTGATAACTGTCCTCCACCACACTATTTAAAGACTTCTGCAGCTCATGGTTTACAGACCCGTGGCAGAATAGAAGACACAACTGTAGCAAAGAACAGTTATTTCTCAGAAAAAAATTTGAAAGTGACCAGGTAAGACATGGCAAAAGAGTTCACTAGAAGCCACCTTGGCCAAGAATCTTTAGATGCTTGCTGCCCACTAAAGAATCCATGCTAAAATGTTTGTGGTTTTGCAGTAGGACCAAGGAATTGATATGCCTGAAAATATCACAGAACAAAAAACAGCTTTACTTTTTACTTTCAGAGAAGAATGAGACCAATACCCCTGCCACTCTCATTTCTCTTTCAGAAGGTGCAAATTTGGATTATCGGAAATAAAATGAGCAAACACTATCCTATAATACAAAGGTGACTATACTAATTAGGGGTATTTGTGTGAACAATCTGAAGATCACTACCTCTGGGTCTGAGGTTTATACACACACACACTAGTTTTCATTTGTGGTTCTCCAGTACATTTTGGTAGGGAAACATCCATCCCTAGTTTGCCTGTTAGTTTGGGAAATAATGGCAAAGTCCATTCCCAACTCCAGGAGCAGTGCAATCCACTCGTTTTTTAAAGAGAGGAACTATGTGAATATTTGAGACCACAGCCAGAATTCAAATAACTGCAATATCTAGTTATACATTATTTTTCCTGTGGACAACTAATTATTTAAGGAGAACTCCCTCTGCCAAAGAAAGTATTTTAAAGTTTTTTTTTTTTTTTAAGATTTTACCCATTTATTTGACAGAGAGAGAGATCACAAGTAGGCAGAGAGGTAGGCAGAGAGAGGGGGAAGCAGGCTCCCCGCTGAGCAGAGAGCCCTGCGGGGGGGGCTTGATCCCAGGACACTGAGATGATGACCTGAGCTGAAGGCAGAGGCTCAACCCACTGAGCCATCCAGGTGCCCTCAAAGAAAGTATTTTAAAGCTCATTAGTTCCTAAGAAGAGCATTATGTGTGTGAGCACTGTGTTTCTACAAACTACTCAGTTCCCCTTCATAGAGAGTTCACAACAGCCCTGCAAGGATTGGTTGTTTTATCCCAAGCCACACAGCTGGGGACAGAAAGGAGGAAGTTTTGAGTCCTATGCCTATGGGGCCTTCCACCTGACAATGCGTCCCAAACAAGAATCACCTGGGAGCACTTAAGGAAAATAAAAAATCCAGGCTCTCAGACTCAGTCTGCAAAGGGGCCTGGAAACAAGCATTTTTATTTATTTATTTTTAAACAAGCCGCGCTCCCTCCACCCTCTTTGTCAACAGGAACGACAGTACTTCACGACCCAGCCAGGAGATCGGAACCTGTTTCATCTTCACCAAGAGATCCCTAATGTCCTCAAGAACTGTTATTCCTCAGGTCAAACCATCACCACCGCTAAGGTCCCCCAGAAGCCCAGATCTTGGAATCTTCTGCCCCTTGTTCACCTCTGAATCCTGCCATTTTTTTTTTTTTCCCCCTGCCCTCTGTAATTTCATTTCCTGGCTGGGCTCTAACCACCAGACTTCCAGCCGGGCCCCGGAACTCCCAACAGCCTCCAGCCCTTCTGGCTCCTTCCCTAGCCCCTCGGCTCTGGCAGCTATCATCCCAACCCTGCCTCTTCCGTCGGTCACGTTGTTTCCTCCGCTTGGAAGGACCTCTTTCCTCCCCGGGCCCTTCCCAATGCTAGGGGAACTCCTACACAGCCCGAGCGCCTCCGCTTCCAGCCACCCTCGCCTCCCACCACGCCAGCTCTGGGATCAAACCCGGCCTCGGAGCCCGGCACCGAGCGTCGGTCCTCCCGGCCGCAGCCCCTGCCCCCTCCCCGCTGGCCTCCCTATCCGCCACCTGGCTTCGCAGCGGCCGCTCGGGAAGCCCTCGGCACTTCCCAGAATAGAGAGCAGCTGCCAACGTCAGGCTGCCGCCCGCCGCGGGGTTCCGGGCGCATGGGTGCGGGCGGAGGGGACGTGACTCCGCTCTGGCCTTCCGTCTTCCCCCAGCGGGCCGGGAAACTGAGGCCCAAAGCCAGCGGCAACTTCCCCGGGGTGCGCAGTCCGCGAGGGCCCGGCCAGTCCCGGGCCCCAGGCGTCCCGACTCCTGTCCGCGATCCCCCGACCACACGCGACGCCCGGTCGCCCCGGAGAGCCGGGCGGGGAGCGGGTCTCTGAGGGAGCGCTCAGCCCGGGACCGCGCAGGGCGCCAGACGCCGCCAACTCGCCGCGAAAGTTGCCTCCCAGCCTGCCCTCGCCTCTCACCTCCGAGACACACCTTCCCGCGGGCCCTGGCAGCCACACTCTCACATCCGGTCCACCTTGCGCACACCCCTCTCCATGCTCTCCCACGGCCCCTCTCCCTCCCACGCCTGCGGCTCGCGGCCGCTCCCCCGCGCCCCCTCGCGCACTCCCACCCGCTCCCGGGGCGCGCCTTCCCCGCCCCGCCGCACGCCTGGCCTCCGCGCCGCGCCCGCCAGGGCTTCTGGCGCCCGGGAGCCCCAGCGCCGGGCGGCGACCCGCTTCCGCCCGCCCGGCGGGAGGCAGAAGCCCGGGTAGCCGTGCGGGGGGCGAGGGGCTCGGCGGCGCGGGGCGGGGAGGGGGCGCTCGCTCGCTCACTCTCGGCTGCGCACACGCCCGTACAAACTCTCACACAGACACACGCGGGGTGCGCTGCCGCCGCCCGCCGCTGCTCCTCCTCCCGCCACCGCCTTGAGAGGGAGAGAGAGAGAGAGGGAGGCAGAGAGAGCGCTTTGTCCGCGCGCCGCCGCCCGGCCCGGGACTCTGCCCCGAGGAGGCAGCCGCGCCGAGTCCCCGCCTCCGCCTCTGCCCCCGGGCGGGCCGGGCCGGCCGCGGTGGGGGGAGCCAGGCTGAGGGTGAGGGTGGGGGTGGGTGGCGGGCGGGCGGAGGGCGGGGAGGGGGGGCGGAGGAGGAGGAGGAGAGACGAGGGCAGCGGAGGAGGCGAGGAGCGCCGGGTACCGGGCCGGGGGAGCCGCGGGCTCTCGGGGAAGAGACGGATGATGAACAAGCTTTACATCGGGAACCTGAGCCCCGCCGTCACCGCCGACGACCTCCGGCAGCTCTTCGGGGACAGGAAGCTGCCCCTGGCGGGACAGGTCCTGCTCAAGTCCGGCTACGCCTTCGTGGACTACCCCGACCAGAACTGGGCCATCCGCGCCATCGAGACCCTCTCGGGTAAGCAGTCGCCGCTACCCCCTCCCCCCGCCTCGCCTAGCTCAGGCCGGGACGGCGCCCGGAGGGAGGCCGAGCCCTGCGGGCGGCGCCCGGCGGGGGCTCCCGCGCCCGCACGCTCACTTCCACGCACCAGACCCTCAACTCTCGCCGCCGGCCGGATCCCGGGACGGCCCTCTCCCCCCCCCCCCCCCCCCCCGCCCCCCCCCCCCCCCCCCGCCCACCCAGCCGCAGCCCTGGGGCGACCCCCGAGCAGCTCCGAGGGTGCCCAGGGCTCGCTCGCTCTCTGGGGGCACCCTTCCTCCGCCTGGCTCCCGGAGCTGCTCTCCAGAGTTTCCCCACCCCCATCCTCAGAGAGCCCCCGTCCCCTCTCTTCCCTGACCTTCCCGTCACCCCCTTTGTCAGGGACCCCCCTCCAAATCCTGCATCTCTTTCTTCCTTGACCGGACCTTACCCTTTTCCGTGCCTCGTGCCCGGGACCTCTCGCCTTCTGGCGTCCCCCGAGCCGCACTCTCCTTTCAAGCCCCCCTCCCCACCTCGCCTCGCGGTCCCCCACTTTCGGCACCCCCTCGGCGCCACCCTGATGATCCCCTCCGAGGTTTCGGGGCTTCCCCAACCCCAGCCCCTGCACGACGGCACATCTCTCCCGGTCCTCTCCCGAACCTCTGTCCCCTCTCGCTCGTCTCTCAAGCGCTCCTATTTTTCTCTGAATTTTTTGTCCGATTTTATTGAGAAGAACTCGGGGCTGGGGGCTTTCCGCCGTCTGTCCCCCCGCCTCCCGCTCGGCCAGAAGCACCTTTTTACGAGGTGCCCTGTCTCAACTCGGTGGGGGCCCGGGCTGAGAACCGGGAAAGAGGCGACCGGGGGGCCCGCGAGAGCGCTGGAGCCCAGACGGGAGACGGAGAGCGACACACACACACACTCGCGCGCGCGCGCACTCACCAACTCTCCCTCTCGCACACGCACCGCTCGGAGCCGCGCTCGCCCCCGGGCCGGGAGCCTGCGCCCCTCGAATCCCGGCCCGGCGGGAGCCCCTTCCCCACTGGCGAGCGGGGTGGGGGCGGGGCGGCAGCGAGGCCAAGGTGACACCCAGGAGCCGGCCGGGACTGGACTCTCGCAGAAGCAGTCCCCCGGGTGGTGGTGGGGCAGGAGGAGGGGGTCGGTGCGTCTTCTCGGGGCCACGGGGTGGAGAGGGCAGGGAGGGGAGCGCAGAGGAGCCTTCGGGGCGCGGGTTAGCGGTATGGAGAAGTGGGGGCCGGGAGAGGATCGGGGCCGCGCCAGCCCTGCAGCTTGAGTTTCAAATGAGCTCATCCTTTCAAATTGGCGCCGCTCTTTATTAAATTTGTTTTTCCGGTAGTGCCACCCACAGCTATACCTGGGGTCGGATCCCGGCTCTCGCCCTTCCCACCTCGTCCCAAGACTAGGGGCGCCCACCTTGCTTCCCACTGGGAACCAAGTTTGCCCAGCTCGAGCCGGGTAGGAGACCCCTGGAGGGCGCCCGAAGGCGGAGCCCCAGCGTGGAGTTCTGTGCGTGCCCCTCCTAGACCCCCGCCGGTTTTTATCTAAGGAAGGTTCTGAGTGCTTTAATTTCTGTTTTAAAGGTAAAGTGGAATTGCATGGGAAAATCATGGAAGTTGATTACTCAGTCTCTAAAAAGCTCAGGTAAATATCTTTTACTTAGTTATTTTGTGATACGGCTTACGTAAAAATACAAAAATACACTCCGTTTTTAAAAAATGTGCTTTTATAGTTTAAAAAAGGGCTTTTGTTTGTTTTGTTAGTGGAGATAACACAGTTTGGAAAGTTACACTTTTTACTTTCATTATATAAGGTGTTGACTGTGCTTGGGAAATATCTGGTGCCTTATTGGGGGTGAGGGGTGGCGAACCCTAGCTGTGTGAAATTCGCTGGGACCGTTAAACTTGTTTATCAAAACTTGCCTCCCACCCCTACCCCCAGCACAGTGGCAACAAATGCTTGTCAAGACTTCCTGTGAGATGTTAAGAGTAAATATTTACTTTGTCAGCTAAATTGCTTAACTAAACTTCGCGATTAATTAGTTTTTTTTTTTTTAAGATGGCTTAACGTTGAATAATAAAATAATTCAGTAAGGGGTCAATATTTTGCATAGCACTCTAAAGAAGAAGGTTGTTTGGATTGGATGGCAGTTAAAAAGCCAGACTTTTTTAGTCAGTGAGACTATTGACTATTGCTTCTGAGCGTTTTATTGTTGTTGCTTTTTAAGATATGTTTGAGGCTGAACAAGAATCTGTGAAATCTGTAGGTTATATTTAAGTGCACTGTTGTTAATGAAGGAGTAAAGAGCTTTGTGGAAGTTGGATTTCTCCACAGTGATTTGCCTACGTGAGAAATATCTATGAGGAGAGAATGAGGGAGAACATCTTTGTTTAAAGTTTATTGTGGACTTTAAATCGGGGCCCTTTATTACTCATTCTAGATTTTTTTTCTCCCATGTGTCGTAACTTAGTTTATATCCCATTCACATACATTTCTTCACCATTAGTCATTAAGTAGCTGGATTGAAAACTCTAAGTGAAGTCTTTGATTTACCACCTTTACAATTTGTGATACTCAACAGTGTAACCACTAACTTGATTTTTACCAGGATTGAATAAATTTTAAAACAAACTGACTAATTTTATAAATACTTAGATGTTTTGTTAAAGAGGTTTTAAAAACTGTGGGCGTCTTTTCAGATACTTTTATTTTAACTAAGCAACAGAATATCTTTTGTTTGCAAATGATTCTGTGAGGTGTCACAAAGCTACTGACTTTAGAAAAAGGTAAAAGTTATGATTTGCAGCTTCATGTGTAATATTAAACTAGTTCTTCTCTCCAGGAACAGATGTAATGTGTAACTGGTTTTTCAGTTAAGTGTTTTAATTTGTAAACTTTTCTATATATATATATATTTTTTTGCCAGAAAAATTCAAGTTGAAACTTTCTGATATATTAAGTACTTATTGTAAGTTTAAATTACTCATCTTACAACGCTTGAAAATTTGATGAATATATTGAGTAAGGCTTGAAAGAACCACCTATAACATTTGATGGGCTATTATTCTATAAATGCCTGATTCTATGGGCTGTATGTGCTGGGGGTATAGCTGTTTTGAGCCCTTTTTGGGGTTATAATTAATAAAAATCACTCAAATTTTAACTTTGTTTAGTTGGTGTCTCATTTCATGTTGCAAAGTACATTATTTCATGTTACAATGTAAGTGAAATACTAATGCATCTGAAGTTATTAACTTATCCTGAGGCTTCTCACAAACAAACTTCTTCTAAACTTTTTCTTTCAAAATGAAGAGGTTATTTGTTATTAGCCAGAGTATCATTTAAGTAATTTTGCTTTGTTTATGTAAGAGTTCAGAATTAAAAGCATTCCCAATTTTTTAGTATTAAATAAAGAGCGAACTAGGACTTACATAGTCCTATTAGTACATGATTTCTTTGAACATGTGGGCGATGTGAAATACCTAGGAGGTAGATTAAATGCGCTGTGTATGATTCACTACACTGAAGACGTCTGACATACCAAATGTATGCATAAGCTGCTGCTGTAGAGGGTTGCATCATTTCTGATTGGATGGTTTTACTCTTTTTTTCCCTTTCCTTTATTGGTTTAAAATGCAGGAATTAGTTGCTTGTACTGCAGGCTAAGGGAGAGATGGCTAATGACTGGCGTTGTGTACTGAGCTCAGACCCTGGGATGAAGCAGCTGTATGTTCTCATGTACAGGGCACTATCACAGTGCTGGCTTTCAAAAAGGGTACTGTGACATTTGAAACCAAAGCTTTTATGTTATATGGTGACTATTCTGGTGTTCCTTTGTTGCATTTCCATGAAATCTCATAAGTTAGAAGTAGATTTGTCAGTGTTAAGTCAGTGTTATATGTGGTTTTTGTGTTAGTTGAAGTGAAAATGTGAAGAAAACAATTCATGCTCATTGCTCGCTTCCTTAAAAAAAAATCATTCAACAATTGAGTGCTCATTTTCCTTATATTGTTCTGATTTCTTTCTGTTTGCAAGAATGAACTTTAGTATCTACATTCCAAATAGATTTTTTTAAGCAAATGATACTTTGGGAGGAGATGTTTTTATCTTAAGTCATGAAATTATTGGCATGCCATTTGCTTACCAATTGGGTCTTTTGTTAAGTATCCTTCTAGCATCATTTTACATGTGCTATTAGAGCAGACAGACTAGATAACCATTATTTTCTCAGGGTCCTCAGAAGCAGAAAACTCTTTTTCTTTTTTTGCCACATGTGTTTCATTCCTATTAGATGCAAATTATTATAATGCAAACCATAGACAAACCATCTATTTTTCTTACTTGCTAAGTTAGTTTCAAGCTTTGTTGAATATAAATCTTTGGGTTGTTTTTCTCTATTCATATTTCGTGGTACTATATATAAATCAAAGATTGCTTAAAGAGGAAGAACCTGGTAGTGACTTTAAAATTCTGTTAAAAGTTGTGGAAACTTCCTTGAGAGAAATTTCATTTTTGATGTCGAGGAGAGTTTAGTTTAAAAACATATACAGATATCTGCATATGTACCTACACACATGCACACACAAGCATATGTCACATAAATCGTTTTGGGCTAAGACATACGTGAACCTGAATGTGCTTTGTAACTAAACTTGAATGATTCTGTGGGAAACAAAACGTTGAAAAATGCAATTTCTGCCCACTGCTAGGAAGTAACCAAGTGTTGCTAGACATGCTTTCACTGAGATGGTGTGAATACTATGAGGTAGTGTAGGAAAAAGCTATGAATTTGTCTTTCATGAGTTAAAAATCAGTAATTGTGTTCTATCCAATGCAAATGAATTCGGTCTCCTATAGGAATGTTAAAGAAAACAGTATCTCAATTGTATTTTGCTTGTATGTACTACATTGTGTATAGTTGAATTAAATACCAAAAAGAAAAAAAAATCACAACTTCAAGCCCTCCCTGCAACAAAAGCTTTTGCTGCATCAATTTTTAATTTTGTAGCAATAGAAAAGACTTTTAAACGTTAAAATCATATGATAGCCTTCTATTTAAAGAATTTGTTGAATTAAAAATTAATCCCTGAATTTAATTATACAGATTACATGTGTGGATATAACATATATTAATATAAAATACATGTCAAAGTGTAAGGTAACTTATGATTTGACTTTGAGTTGGACATTTAGTTTCCCATTTTTAAAAAAGCTAATAATTTTTTCATATGTTTCTAGGCAATGCCATAAAGAATTACACATTTTTGTGACCTTTAAGAGATAAGAATTAGAATTGAAATAGAAGCAATAAAGAAAAAACTAGTTGATAATTTAGGTGATAATGTAGATTAAAAGTTGTCGCTTACAAATATTAAAAGACTGGCCATTTGATGTTTTATATCATTTAGCTAAATTTTAAAAACCATTGAAAGCTGCAAATCAAAATCCTTTTTATGTGCTGCTTGATTTCCAATTGGTCAAATTCATCTCAGTTTTAAATTTGTATTGTAGCAATTTATAAAAGTACTAAATGACTACATCTCCCCACTAATTCTAAAAGGAGGTTTGGTGATGTTTAATACATTTTTCAAATGGTGTTTTTAAAAATAATGTTTCCTTGTAATTATGGCTGGATATAAGATGACCAGTAAGGGATGGTCTCAGAGTTTTGTGATTTGTTCTTTTAACCTGAGATTATATGAGAGAAGATTAGTAGTATTTGTACAATAGCTTTTATACATGCTGATATAATATGTTTTCTTTAAGAAGAATTTTTGAAAGGACATTAGGTGATTTAGAACTAATCGTGTATCAAAATTTATATCTAACTATTTTGAGTAGGTGTTTTTGTTTTGTGGAGGTTGCTGCAGTTTTTCAGCATGTAAATGAGGTTGAAAGTACAGAAGAGGATAGTAACTTGGGCACATTTATTAAAAGTCAAAGCAATGAAAATCAGATTTCTACAGGAACTTTTTACACATATCTGATACTTTTCAACTTTCTAAATATTTGCTGTCTATTGCTGAATCACTCTTCCAAGTCTTCTAATGAAATTCTCAAAAGTAGATGAGCAATTGGTCAGAGTTGTGAGAGGATATTATTTGAGCTAAGTGTGTCATCTCTGTGATTCAGTGGGGTGTGTACACATGGGTGTCTGTGTGCATGTGTGCTTTGTGGGGGACAGTATTTTCAGACAGATGGTATCAAGAGGGAAGAGGAGGAAACCTTTAATTGAGCAACATTTGCTCTGAATTTTAGAATCTGACACAGCAAATGAAAATTGCTAGATATTTGAACCTTGTGACAAAGGGACTCCGTGTTTGCTTTGAGTGATACATAACTCTTGTAGGTGGTTAACCTTTTGGAAGCCAGGGCTCAGGCACCTATAGTGGCTTCTGCCCTAAGTGTGCTGCTGGGAGGACAATGCAATGCACAGTCTACTCTCTTCCTTTTGCTTGGATAGCCCCTCTCACTCATAGAGTTAGCTCAGTGATTCTGTGAAGGCTCTGATAATGGATAAGCCATTTTTATAAATGTTAGAAAATTCAAGATTTGAATATGCATTTTCATTTAGAAATTCTATACTGTGGAAGACAGTATATTATTTTGCACAACAGAAGTATTCTGACAGAATCAATTTCATTAGAAACATAAATATTGAACTGGTTTCTTCGGAGACTTTTAAAAAAGTTTCAAAATATATTTTTAAAAATTCCACTTACATGCCACCAAAGTGTCTTTACATTCTTTTTGTTGTTGAAGAAGAGAGTGATGTGGCTTGGCTAAGCCAGTTTGTTAAACCAGTTTTCTGAAACTTTTAGTCAAAAGCATAATTTCTCAAAAGTTATGATTAACTTCTTAATTTGAAGTATGGGATGGTTCTGTTTAACAAAACATGCCCAAGTAATTTATTTGTGAAGGTTTATCCTTTTTACACTGAAATTCAAGTCCAGTCAGTTTGGGTAGTCATTCAGAACACTATCATTGAAAAAAACGTAATAACAAATAAACAACAAACACCTACCAGTAAAGATAACAGTCTTTCCTCCCATTTATCATCATTAAAATATTTTTAAAAATCTTTTACTTTATAATTTGACTTCATGCTTACAAACTTATAATTTTCATTTGGTGGCATGGACTGTATGGGTTCTATTTCAGGCAGCAAAATTGTAGAGTGCTCAGAGCATTATTTTTAAGGTTTTTCTTTTCCTGTCTTGATCATGTACTTTGGTCTTTCCGTAAAATAGTGAAGAAAAATTATTTTCTTTTATAGAAAAATTCAGGTTCTGTTGCTTTGGCTTCTAAAGACAAGGGAGGATATAATAATTGTTTCTTTAATTTGGTTTAGAGTTTGAGGGCATATTGAGGTAAAGATTAAGTAGACCGGAGAAAATGGATGCTTTTACATTAATAGCAGGCTGTCAGATCTAAAAGCTAACCCAGTACCCATCAGTGAATAGATATATGTCTCCTTCTCAAGCCTCTCTTTCTCACTGCATAATAGTCTTGCATTTTTGAGATATATTTTGTTCATTTATTCCTGGATTTCCTTGTTATTTATCTATGCTGTACTTTATTCTTAAAATGTGACCATTCCTTAGAATTTTCCCATTCTGTGTACTATCAAGAATATTTCATAAAATAGGTGTTTTAATGAGTCCAGTAAATGAAAATTAAGAGTTCTGATGCATGTTTTAGACTTTTTGATATTTATCTGTGTCATAAGAACTGTTGTACCTAATGACCAGGAAAATATTTTGGGACCATTGCAATGAGAATATTTTCAGCTTTTCTCATTATGATATAATTAATATGTGGCAGTGTGCGAGAATTTGCCTCAGGGGGGAAGCTTGGATTTTTAATTTTTGTTTTAAAAGTGATCAGAAAGGTTGTTTCATGATTCCATGGGTTGATGTGTAAATAATGCTAGTAGCGTTCTCTTGGGGAGATAGATGTATTTTTATGTGCCTGCATTGTATATTCATATAGTACGGCTGATGTCCCAGCCCCTTCAACACATTATTTCATTTATTCCAAATAATAATTATGTGAAGAAGATAAGACAAGTAATTTCCTCCCTTTTTTTCTGATGAGGAAACTTAGTTTCAGAGAGATTTAATAATTTGCCTAAGGCCGCATGGCTATTAAATAGTGAAGCTGTGGCTCTAGCCATAGGTCTTCTGATCCTCAGTCCAGCATGCTGAGACTTTTTTCCCCCTCTTTTTTAAGTTAAAGAAGTCAGTCAAAAACATTGGAAGGCTCAAAGGGTGCTTCTCAAGAGTGATGAAAATATATGAAAATAGATTTGTTTGTGAATGACCCTTTGCAGTCTTATTCTTACATCAATCTGAGTGATCTGTACTTTGTTACAGTTTTTTAGAAACAAAAATAATTAGAAACAAACAGAGGCAATTTAAATGTTACCAGCAGCATTACCTCCTCCCAGCACCATGCTCGCCCATAGACAGAAGTGGGGTTGGAGTTTGTTGCTTTTTTCAGTGGTTGCATTCCTTGTGCTGTGAAATAGAACACTGCCAAGAAAGACGTATCTCTCGACATCTTGCGCCACATGCATGAAGCAGTGAGCTATAGCTCTGGTCAAGACTGTAAGCCTTGTGGTAAAGGAAAGTCTAGCTCAAGGAATCACTTGGGTGGGTTCTTCCTGGGTTTTAACCACCCCATTGCTGGAGGTCAGGACTATGTTTTGGTTTCTTTTCCTAGTGTCTGCCAGGTCTTTCCCTAGATGTGGTGTCTCTCTGCTTCCCTTGCTGTACAGAATATGGCCTTTGGCCTCTCCTGTGGGGATGGAAGGAATATTGGTCGGATAGGACCCGTGAAGTTTTTAGAGGTTCTTCATTAATGATATAATCACTCAAAAACATATACTAAATAACAGTTTGTGAAGTGCAGTTCATTTTCCCTTAATTGTAAACTTCTCCTGCGTTTATCCTCTTGTTTCCTTTAACTTTGGGATACTGTCTTGTGTATATGGTGGTGGTGGAAGGGAGAAAGGCACTATCAAGAAAATAATAGGTGAAAAGATTATTTCCAACTCCCCACACACTTCATTTCTTTAAGTTAGGATAGTATGGAGTAGGATATTGCATGATCTGTGGAATTCTGACTCTGAAGATGAGGAAGGAAGGTAACTAATACTTAGAAAGCAATTCCTGTGTTAGGGGCTGCCCTAGGCTTTCTGTATCTTATTTTATCCTCACGACAGCCAGGAGATACCTGTACTTCATCCCTATTCCAGATAGGGCTGTAAAGCTTCAGGCTCAAAAGCAATTCCTCCTTCCACCTGACCTAACCTGCTTCAAAGGAACAGTGGTCCTATTACCTTTGCTCTCCTCCTAATTTGAATATAGTAACAGCACCCTACCAGTTAAGCAGGAGTTGTGATGATGTTTACATAGGCTAGAGAGTAACTTTGTATGTTTTTCCCAACTCAGAATAAGAAATAAAATTTACATGTATACAACAGATATGCTGAGGAAGATAAGGGGCTGAAGTTCGGTTATTTTAAAATATAATATAATTGAAAAACAGCTAAAAGTGTTAGTCATAATTGGAGGACACTTTTTGAAGTAGTCCTTCCTATTGTAGAGACGTTAGTAATTATGAAAGAGAGAGGTCTTTAAAAGTCATTGTGGCTGAAAATTTAGTGTAAAAAAACATAATGTGTATGCAGTGTGGGGAGAAAGTCTGTATTCATGCCTTTGGCCCAGATATATATTTTTTAAATCCTGAAAAAAGACTCAGGCTTTTTTGTTTAGGACTTAGAATGTTGTACAAAGTTTGGCATGGTTTCATTTTCATCTGTATATAAAAAAATGTGTATGGTCTAGAGAAGGAAAATATGGGATTCTCACACATTGCTTTTCATAAAATGATTCATCCAACATTAGAGAAGTTTAAACCTTTCTGACACATGAAAATGTCAGTGAAAGCATAGGGAGTAAAAAGATCTATATGTTCTTTTTGATACAATATTTAAACATATATATAATACATTGGTGACTTCTTTAAGTATATAAGACATAAGATACAATTATACTATCAGTGAAATATGAGATATACAAGAATTTTGCTTCTAGATATAGAGGTTGTGCTTTTTTGATAAAATCATAATCTTATGAGCTTTATTATAATTAAAAAATAATGACTTTTCTCCATCAAGAACCTCTAATAGAGCTTAAAATGTTATCAGAGAAGACATTTTAATTATCTTGCTACATCTCTTTTCTCTTTCTCTTCAAAAAGTAAAGCAAAAAATATGTAATCGAATGGTGATTCTGCAGACAGGTTAACTTCAAATCAATTCACGAAATAACAGATATTTTGAGAAAGCTCATGTGAGGACAGGCGATAACTATATCATATGGAGACCTTTTAATTGAGTCCCTCCTGATTGTTGTGATTTTAACAATGCATAATGAAAAATGGATGTTTTTCTTCATTCTCCGGGTAAGATTTTGGAGTTAAAATATTTGTGCATCTTTGAGAGAGTCAGAGGTAGATGATTCAACAGTTTAACACTAAAAAAAAATGGAGTTTATCCTCTTCAAATAGAAGGAAGGAAGAAGGGAAAGAGAGAAAGAAAGAGAGATAGTTGGAGGGAGAGAGGGAAAGGAAGAGGCCAGGAGATAGGCGGCCATAGGAGCATAGGTGACTGAGTGAACATGTCACACAGCTCGTGCATTCTCTAATTTCGGAGCACAGGGGAAAGACTGGTGTTCACTGATAGTGCATAGAAGACAGTAAGTGACTCCAATGGTGCCAGCAGGACTGAAAATCTCACAGTTTATTCTTTGACGTTTAAAAACTCTAGGAGTATGTGGCTGGCCTGCCCCACAAAAGGTTTTGCATTTCTTTCTATGAGGCCCTGTACTGGCCACTTCCTCTCTCTCTCTCTTTCTCTCTTTTACTCTCATTCTCCTTCCCCTTTGCATTTCCGTGGGGATGGCTGGGCAGGTGTCTGGTGTGCAGGCCTGCCTCCAGTGTAGTGCCCCCTTGCTAGCTGAGTTCGGGGAAGCCAGGGAGGCGTGTGTGCGCTTGCTCAGTGTGTTGGAATGTGTGGGTTCTGTGGCATACACTTACCGGGAAAGTGTAGTAGACAGACACACACACACACAACATAGATACACACACACACACACATGCACTCATCAGTGGTTGAGTGGTGGTGTCAAACATTGCTGGCTTTTATGAGGAGCTGAAAATTTGGGAAGGAATTTCACAGTGTTGAAAGTTTGGGATACTCCTCCCCACCCCACCCCCCGCCACCAAGTGCAATTGTATTTATTCTTTGCAAAGGGAAAACATCTTTTTTTCCCCCCCAAATAGAAAAAAATTTTTGTAGATGCATAATCTGGCCTTGCTCCTGGATCTTGCTGTACTTTTCCCACCTCTCTCTTTATATGAGTAGTGATGTCTTCAAATCATGGACACTAAATTTGTAAAATAAGCTTTTGAAAACTCTGAGTTGTGTCAATGCTAATGGTGATAGAATCAAGGATCTTTAGAAACCAAGTTTTAAACTAAGATATTTTATTTTTTTAATTTATTTATTTTTTAAAGATTTTATTTATTTATTTGACAGAGGGAGAGATCACAAGTAGGCAGGAAGGCAGGCAGAAAGAGAGAGGAAGGGAAGCAGGCTCCCCACGGAGCAGAGAGCCCGATGCGGGGCTCGATCCCAGGACCCTGGGATCATGACCTGAGCCGAAGGCAGAGGCTTTAACCTCTGAGCCACCCAGGCGCCCCTAAACTAAGATATTTTAAAATGTAGGATTTAGTCTCCCTTTTGAAGAATAAATAATAAAATACTAGTCAATGAATACTTCTAATTCTTTTGTCCCTTAATATTTTTTAGTATTTCACATTCATTTATTTTTTTTATTCACAAAAGATTTGAGATAACAACGGTGCTGTTTATTCAATTATTTGAAATAAAGAAGAGAGGGATTTAGTTTTATGAAGTAGGTAAGTGAAACTGAGATTTTCTTTTAAGGGCTATAAAAGAACTGGGAACAGGTGGTTGGTTCTAATACAATTCTTTATATATCTTAGGAGATTTGCCAGGGAGAGTTGGTTCATTGATTTTTGTATTAATGGTTTGCTCTCCATGTCTATTTCAGTGATTTCAAAACAATATTTTTGATATTGGAAATTTGTGGCTTCAGTTCACTGTTATGGACAAGATGTTAATATCTGCCTTAAAAATTTCCAGGGCTGCCTGGGGTGCCTGGGTGTCTCAGTCGTTAAGTGTCCGGCTCTTGATTTCAGCTCGGGTCACGATCTCAGGGAGAGGAGATCGAGCCTCACGTCAGGCTCTGTGCTCAGCAGGAAGTCGAGCCTGCCTAAGATTCTCCCACTCCTTCTACCTCTCCTCCTTCTTGTGTGCTCTCTCTAAAATAAATAAATACATCTTTAAAAAATATTTCCAGGCCAATGTCCTACCTTTTCTTCCCCCATGGTAGTATGTTTTACAGTATGTTCCACAAAGCCTTAGGATTCTGAGAAGATGCCAAATTCATGGGAAGGAAGAAGTGGACATATGTACACGGGAGATCCTGGCTTCTTAAGCCTTTCAGTCAGAAAACAGCTATATTCACTGCAGTTTTATGTATCGGAGTTCAGTCTAGATTTTGGTTCAGAAAAGAGGTTTGCTGCTTTAAACAACAGTTTGAATGTTATCTGTCCTATAGTATGTAATTCCATGCCTTGAATCTGTTCCTTGTTCAGGCATTCCAGCAGATCCAAAGCTCTTTCTCAACGAAAATTTAGACCCTGCCTTTGCTACTTCTAAGTCTACTTCCCGTGGAATGGCCTGTCACTTCCACTTTAGTAACAAATGTTTGCTTTGCCAACTGCATGCCAGACTAAGTAAATCTATGGATTTTTCTATAATCAATAGCACAGAATGTTTGCCCTTCGGGAACTTTCTAGGGAGCTCCTTGGCCAATGATTGCAGTCCAGTTCTTGGCAGAGCCAGTAGAGTCAACTAACTCTGAAGAGTCATGGGTCTGGTGACATGAGACCCACTCATTCATCAACAGCACGTTTTTGGTTCAGGAGGTCCAAGCACGTTGGCCCTCCTGCCCCTTCTTCAAGCAGAGCACCCCTCCTTTTATCTGTTGCATTTGGTGAGTTTCCATCAACACAGAGGTGATCTTCAGAATATTTTCAACTAGTTAGAATGTACACCTTGCAAGTCAGAGGGAACATAAACCATTATCTAATACACACTTGCACAGCGTCAGTCCTACATGCATGAATCTTGTTCTAAAACAGGGTATTAGGGACCCCTGGGTGGCTCAGTTGGTTAAGTGTCTGCCTTTGGCTCAGCTCATGATTCCAGGGTCCTGGGATGGAGCCCCACATCGAGCTTCCTGCTCTGTGAAGAGCCTGCTTCTCCCTTTGCCTCCCTCTCTTTCTCTGAGTCTCATGAATAAATAAATAAAATCTTTAAACAGGATATTACTTCAAACAATATATGTTATTCTCTCAGTGATTTCTTAACATGTGGTCAGGGACTCTTGGGGGCAGTATCTAAAGTCCTTGGACTTTGCCTTCTGTGTTAAAGAGACTCCTGAATGGTTTTCATGCCCAGAGAGAGGAGGCTCCCCTCTGAGCTCTGTTCTGAGCCCCGTGCTCCATTGCTCCTGCTTCCTGAAGACTGGTCTTTGAAGATTGCTGATTTCATATCATACATTCAAGTTTCATAGTAAGATTGTTACAAGAAACCACTATATATTTACAGGGGTCCACACTCAAATCCCTGCAGATGATGTAAGTGGTGGCAAGGGGGGGCTTCTGTGACGTACAGGAGAGGTAACTCTTAAGTCAGCCAACTGCTACCATGTGGAAATGTAAGGCCAGTGTTCTCAAATCTGATTTTTCAGAAGAAGCTGGAATTCCAGTCAAGGTTCTTATGTTAAATATTGGCAACAATTAAAAAAATTTTGTAGAGACTGACTGGGGTCAAAGAAGATAACTTGTGGGTTGAACCTGGCCCATGGGTTACTGTTTTGCAGTTTCTGCCACATGAAAATTCTGCACCTTCTGTAAAGACTCTCTCCATTATGTCTAGTATCTCCTATCCTAAGGCTTGCCTATGAGTGAGAGGGGAAAGTCCTTCTCTTGATAAACTGGATAAACTCGTATGTCTCTTATCTAAAGATGATGATAGCTGTTTGGAAGCTCAAAATTAAAATTATGTCTCTGTTGCAGCAGCCTTCCTTAGTCTAGATAGTTTCCTGAAATAATTATTTTCTCTTCTGTACCGTACCTTATACTTTAAATTTTATATAATTATTATGTTTCTATTATATGAAACCATCTGAAATCCTTTTGTAAATTTAGAATGTACATATGTAGAGTATGTGGCAATCTTATAATCTTATGTATATGCTATTTCATTATACATGTTCATGAGGAATAAAAAGCCCTATTTTCATATAATTGGAGGAACATAGTTCCTCATCAGTCTCAATTACGCCTTCTCCAATTAAACACTGGGCCATCTATAGATGAAATTTTAAACTGTTTTCTAAGAAAATATGATTCTCATATGTCTAGCAAACATTTTTTTAAGTAAGAGCTTGAATTCTACCTGTAAATCAACATCTGATGTAAGGCAGGTAATTTTAAAAGCATAGTGTGTACTTGGCAGGAAAATTCAGTGGTGAAAGTAGTGCTTTTAAATATTTTGAAAAGTTTTGGTTACTGTTACACTTTCTTGTATTTAAAGTTGAGGAAATTGAAAGCCGTATGGATTCTGCTTCTGGGTCCTGCATGCAGTAAATACTCATTAAGGCCAAACTAAACGGAAACTGCCAGTTACCTAAGGGACCTTTACAAAAAAAAAGAAAAAAACACACACACAAAGAGCAAAAACAACACAAACCCCAAGAAAACTGAAAAACAAAAAACTAGTAGAATAGTTGGATTACCATTTTAAAAATGTATCTTTTTATTCTAAAGCTTACATGAAATGAAGTTGCTCATTTGGAGGCATCGCTGTAATGGTGGTGAGGAACGTGTCTTGGAGAACATAAATTAGATCACCTGTGGTAAGACAAATAGGGTGGCATATAGGAGTCTGAGAATTCAGGGTTTCATTTGGTTTTCCTCAATTGTGAAGGATCTAATGGTCATCGGTTCCACAGAAACAGCCAACTATTTTTTGGACTGATCTTTTGAACTTTACAATTTTGAAGTTCCACGAGATCTGGCTCTTGTCTTGTTTTTTATTTCCACTGGTGCATCTTGAATGCCTTGAAAAGTGAAATTAGCTGCTCATTAAATATTTTTCAACTTTTAAACAATTAGAGCCATAATAAGGTATCCTTAATAATTTGCTTTTATTTCTTTTCCTTGTCTTTATTTTCAGATTTAGGGAGGGGAGAAATAGCAGTTCAAAGATTTTACTCTTTTGTGAATGGGTTTGGCAATCTCTGTACTGAATGAATCTTTGGCCTAAGTGGAATGAAGACTTCATGGGCATTTTAGGTACAAAGGCCCTTTAAAAACAAGAGTTGCACTGCAAAGAGCTGTTGCACAGGGCCACAAAATGAGTTTTGGAAGGTGGAGCTTTAGATTTGGTGGAACCAGAATAGGTTTTCCAAATCATTCTTTTTTTTTTTTTTTTTTGTAAAGATTTAATTTGTTTATTTGACAGACAGAGATCACAAGTAGGCTGAGAGGCAGGTAGAGAGAGGAGGAAGCAGGCTCCCTGCTGAGCAGAGAGCCCAACTCCACTCGGGGCTCCATCCCAGGACCCAGAGATCATGACCTGAGCCGAAGGCAGAGGCTCTAACCCACTGAGCCACCCAGGCACCCCCTAAATCAGTCTTTAAAAAAAAAAATTATAATAATAATAAGGGTGGGTTAATCTTAGTATTACCGGATTCATTGAGATTACTCAAAAATACAATTTTTTCTGTAGGTATTTCTTTCTCCAACCCAAATTACATTAAAAATCTGCCAGGAATCACAGAAGAAACACACACATGCACACATACCCAAAACGGCTATCCTCCTATTGCAAGATAGTAGGTGGATACAAGAAGCAAGTTAAGGTATGTTTTTATGTAGTAAATCCAAGATGGTCCGTTTATGCAGACAGCGTCTGAAGTTGTGAGAAAACAAGTGCAAAAATGACAGAATTTACCAGTGGGTGAGATAATTCATACCCAAGGAGATGACTGATCTTAAAATACATGTTAATCGCAAAACAAGATGCTGTCAGATGCTCTGTATTAGTAATCTTTCCCTGCATGCAAATTATCCCCAAACTGGGGTGCCTGGGTGGCTCAATGGGTTAAATATCTGACTCTCTTTTTTTTTTTTTTTTTAAGATTTTATTTATTTATTTGACAGAGATCACAAGTAGGCAGAGAGGGTTGGGGAAGCAGGCTCCCCGCTGAGCAGAGATTTCCCCATGCAGGGCTCGATCCCAGGACCTGAGATCATGACCTAAGCTGAAGGCAGAGGCTTAACCCACTGAGCCACCCAGACACCCCAAACGTCTGACTCTTGATCTCAGCTCAGGTCTTGATCTCAGGGTTGTGAGTTCAAGCCCCTCATTGGACTCCATAAAAAAACAAACAAATTACCCCCAAAACGTAGCAATTTAATGCACCGAACGTTCATTATGTCTTGCATTTTCTGGGGGTCAGGAATATAGCAGCAGTTGAGCTGGGTTGTTCTAGCTCAGCATCTTTCATGAGGTGGCAGTCAAGAAGCTCTGCTGTCAGCCTCACTCATCTGGTGGCAGAAAGCCTCCTTTCTCTGTGGCTGTGGATAGAGCTTTCAGGCCTTCACAGTAGGGGCCTCTCCATCGGTTGGCTTCCAGCAAGGCCCTGGGCTCCCCGGAGTGAGTAGTCCAGGAGAGCCTAACATGGTCTACAGTGCCTTGCACCACATAGTCCATGAGTTGTGCATCATCTTGTTTTGTGTGTGAGACCGGAGATGCTAGTCCAGCCCACACTCAGTGGGAAAGGGTCACTCAAGAAGTGAGTACCCGGAGGCGGGGATCCTTGGGGCACCTAGGATTTAACAAGTCAATCAGGAAAAGTCAGCAAATCAAAGAGAGCCTTGGTTGATCTGGGGTTTATACTGAGGAGAATAATGCCCTTTTGTTCATACTGATATGTAGCCCCTTTTGGAGTAAAACGAATTCCTTACAAAACACCAGTAATAACAATTACAGATTACTGAATCCTTTTATCAACCTTACTTAATTTTTCAGAACCCCTTCTAGGGTGAGGAAGGCAATGCTCTACTTAGTTCAGAGATTGGGCCCGAGGCCCACACTGTTCAAACTGCTTCCACAGGTCACGTATCCAGCATTCGACCTGAAGTGTCCCCTCCCCCTCTCCCCAACCTTTTACACTCCTTCTCTTCTTTCCTCCAAAGAATGATTGTAGTTACTTTCTCTTTGATAAAACACAATTTAATGTTTCCCTTTCAGCCTTATCTGTAAGAGCTGATTTTTTAAATGCATAATTGAAAAGTTTAAAACTCTGTTCTTGAAGTATCAATAAAGATGTTAGCCATTTTTCTGCCAGCAGTAAGAGCCCTTTTTGCTATTTTTGTAACTGGGTGAGGTCTGATTTCTCCAAAATTGTGCCATACTGTGGTTAGCCATGGTCTACAAGAGGAAAATAGATTTGCCCTTCTTTAAAATGACTGGTTTTCTAAGAAATATGCTATTTACTATACCAAATTTGAGTAAATCTTTCTGGGACAAAATGCAGTGGTCACTTTGATATCAGACGAGGCCAATTCTCTTGTCCACTGAAAATGCAAAGCATCAGGGGTGCCTGGTTGGCTCAGTCGTTAAGCATCTGCCTTCGGCTCAGGTCACTATCCCAAGATCCTGGGATCAAGCCCTGTGTTCAGCCCCCTGCTCAGTGGGGAGCCTCCTTCTCCCTCCCCCACTCCCCTGGCTTCTGTTCCCTCTCTCACTGTCTCTCTCTGTCAAGTAAATAAATAAAATCTTTTTAAAAAATGGAAAACATCAAGCCTTCAGATCTTTGGTATCTACCTAAATTTATCATACATTTATTTCTTGAAGAAATTTGATCATGTTTCTGGTATTAGTCATATCCACATTGGTGTTTAACACAGATGAGTGTTTTGCCAAAATCACACAGACCTGTCAGCTTTGCTTATAGAATGTCCTGACTTTGACTTCACTCAGATATAGTACGTTAATAGTCAAGGCTTTAAATTTTTATTGAATCTCAGTACTTACTTTACTTACATTACATCTTCCCATAACCCATCTAACCTTTTCTCTCAAAGGTCCTAATAACAGGATAATGTGAATGAGGAGTTATTTTGGTTCTTTCCTTTTGAATTCGTATAGACTGAGGCTTCTAGAGGGTTTAGGGTCCTTTAGGAATGATTGCTCTCAAGGAAAGATGGATGGGCCGCATCTATATAACTTCTTATATTGTTTAAGAAAAATCACTAGGGGTAAATACTGAATTCTTTTAAAGATTTTATTTACTTATTTGAGAAAGAGAGCACGGGTGGGGTGAATGGCAGTGGAGAAGCAGACTCCCCGCTAAGCAGGGAGCCTGATGCGGAGCTTGATCCTAGGACCCCAGGATCTGAGCTGAAGGCAGACTTTTAACTGACTGAGTCACCCAGGGGCCCCCTGAATTTTTTACACCCTGTGTATTCTAGTTAAACAGAATATATCCTGAGTTACCCTTTTTGAGAGAGGGTTGTCCTTGAGTGGGTTCTCAACCTCTCTGTAGTTTAAAATCTTGATGTATTTTTTTTCACAAAGCAATCAAATGATGACATTAAAAACATTTTTTTTTCTTCAGAGATTTTAGAGAGAACTCCCCAACTGCCTTCAGTGGAAGGACAAAATTTAAGATTTATTTGAGATTTTCGTCATCTTCAAGTGTTAGGAGATTAAAGGTGACCATGAACAATTCTGGGAGCCCAGAGGACGACCAGTGTGATCTGTAACTCTACACATTTTTTTATTATTGTTAGTGTTGTAATATTTTGACTGCCTGTAGATATTCACCCAAAGAAACGTATTTTTTCTTAGTCTTCCTCTGTGACTTGTCTGTTAGAATCCCAGCCTGGGGGAGAAAGAGGAGGGCAAAAATCTGAAGAATGGGCTGAATGAACTGCCACAGGTGACCTGCCAAGACCTCGTATAATCTCAGTTATTCCTCCTCGAGTTGCCCCTCCAGCTGATTTGTTTTTCAAGTCTAGAAAAGCAGCATTTGGGGTAGAGGAGAACGTTTCCTTCTTGGCTGCCTCACAGAGCCTGTTTCCCAGGCCTCCTCCCAGGGCCACACAGGTGTCTCTATGTACCAAACACCTCAGTACAGGAGCTGTCCACAGAGTTCCGCTTAGGCCACCGCTCCTCTGAGTGCCTCTGGATGTGTGTCGTGGCTCTCCTGTAGGGTTGCATGTTCTTTGGAAACTTACATGTTTCCTGGTTTTTCAGAAGTGCTTGTGGGCTAGTGCAATTGATGTGTGAACCTCAGACATTCTCTCTTGTGTCTAACAGCCTAGGGACCACATAATGTACAGTGAAAGTGGTTGGGTGTTTTTCATCATCAGATACATCAGATCCTCTCTGAAAACACAAGCAGCATCAGTTTCTCTGAATCTGGTTGGCGCTGCTCAATTCTTGACCTGAGGTTATGGTTAGAATTAAATAAATTGAGGCTTTATTGATGCAGGTTAGGGGAAGATCAATGATAATTCGTCAGATGTCTGAATGGGCAGATTTTTAAAAAATGTATGTTACTTTCAATTAAGTACTGCAACCTGAGTAGTTAAAGAGCAGTCCTACCAGACCTTTTTATTGAATAGAAAAATGATTTATATTCATCATATCAGTTATATATAAATACTTCTGAAATGTGTTTAAATAGCTTATTCTCTTGAGTAGCTTAAATTTCCCTCTTATGAGCTTGTTTATATTGATCCTTGGTTAAATCAGCCACCCTTACCATCTTTTTAAAGAAATGGTGGAATAAATTCCAGTTCTGTGCTATTACAATTAGAATTAATGGCATTTCACTATTCAGTGGACTATAATATGATCTCAGTTCTTTATAGGTTTCCAATGCCCTTAAGATGCAAATAATTTAATGTCTAAGTATCAAACTATTCTGGAAGAATTTAGGATGATGCTATCGTAAGTTTCACATGACAGGAAGTCGTCCATTCAAAACAGAGTTCAATTTAAATCATGGCAGTCCATTATTATTTAATTGACAGAAATGAAGGCAGTTTGATCAGAATAATTAGAGCTTAATAATTATTCAGTATTTTTATTTGGGAAATATTCACCAAGAATCTAATAACCCAATCATGCTTTAATTTGGGGGCTATTTTAATGTTTGATCATTTGACATTTGATTCTGTACTACCCTTTAAAGGCAAAATTTATATATGTTTTAGTTTTGAAGGAAATATGGGAACTTATAAGTTTGAGCATAGCAAACTACATTTTTCAGAGAGAGGATGATAACCTTCAATATCCAGCCATTAAGGAGAAGGGGCTGCCTGGGAGCTGTGGTCTAGGAGGAGCTATGGAGCTTGGAGTTGGCTAACCCCTACTATACCTGCACTCCAAAGGGTACTTCTAGCATTTCACTTCTACATTTATTTCAGTTCTTCTAGCAACAAAAAAGTGTTTGTCAGTGTGCTCAACTTGAGAAAAGCTTTTACTTCTGGCTCTTTTCTCTGTGGGGGGGTCTTTAGAGACCTGAGCTTTGTTGATTGTGCCTCAGTCTGGCTGGTGGGTAAGAGGGATTCTGTGCCTACTTGGTGATACTACCTTTTGAAATTCACTGCCTGCCTGCTCTCAATACCGCAGGTAACTGTCACATTATGTCCCAGTAGTTTAAAACATGTTTTGGAGACTCAGTAAGGAATTCAAGTTATTTCAGTTTGGAAGAGCATTACTTGAGCACCTACTATGCGTTTAGCCAGAGTGCAAGACACAGAACGGAGGACACGGAAGAAGCCAGCCCTCAGTCTCCACATTAATGAGTTAGGTCCTAAAGAGTCTTCTCTTGTTCTTTCCAAAAGTACAGAAGCAAACCATGAGGAAGGTCCTGCTTTTCATCCTTAACATCCCCATACCAGCTTAATGTCTTGCCATATTTCTGATTAGTCAAGAATACTTTTCCAAGTGTCTGTGGTGTGTTAAGCTTGGAAGGGAGCAAGACTCTTAACCTGAAACTGAACCGGACCCCCTCCCCTGTGCCTGAATGCACCCCTGAGGTACACTAGATTTATTTTCCACGTTACGTTTTTTTTGAAGATTCATTTATTTCAGAGAGAGAGAGAGAGAGAGAGGTAGGGAGAGCATGCAAGTGAGGAGAGGGGCAGAGAGAGAGGGAGAGAGAATCTCAAGCAGGCTCCCCGTTGAGAGTGGAGCCTGATGCGGAGCTTGATTCCATGACCAGTGAGATCATGACCCGAACCAAAATCATGAGTCGGGTGCTTAACCAGCCAAGCCACCCAGGCGCCTCCCCACCCCCTTTACATTTTTTTCATCACTTACTCCCAGGTGTTCAGCCACACTTACTGTGAGGCATTGGGCTAAGGCTAATTGTTGTAAGAAGTACAAAGGTAGATAAACCACAGGTCCTGCCTTCAGCCTGGAAGTAAAATTAGCCTGTAGTTCCTGATCACACCTATCATGCCTGGGGACAAGGTCCAGATGCACCCTCATGGGGCAGGGAGAACACTCACTGATGTTGTAAACTTTGTGTGGGTACTGGGAAACTGGCAACAGGGTGACCCCCTTGAAGATCTAGCTATAAGGTTCCCTCCTGTGTAAAACTCCTTCAGCTCTTTCTGAAATGTTCCCAGTCAGGTTTTCACTGTTCCCTCAGCTGTCACCATCTGGCTGCAGAGTTATCTGTGTGCAGAGCAGGCTGGTCTGATAGTCTGTTCACTGCTCTAGGAAGGAAATAATGACTTACTCATGGTGTGTTCCCAGCCATCACATGGGTGGTGCTTGCTAATGGTGGGAGTGAACTGTGTCTGATTTTTTCCTGGTTTAACTTTAGTAACTAAAATTCTCAAGGGGTGGTACGTTCTGATAAACTAACTGATGGTTAAGCAGAAAATCCTTTTTTTGGCCTGTTCTGTTGAAAACTTGCTAAAATGTTAGACCTCACCTTATTGAGGAGAGGTCTAATATTTTTCTAATGAAATTAAGTTAGAGTAACTATTAATATTCAACTAAAGAAAGTATAAGGAAGTGATTCTCAGTGTGGCCTTTTGGCCATCAGTATCACCTAGGAAGTTATTTTAGAAATGCAGGTTTTTCTACCATAGCCCAGGCCTCCTGAATCAGAAATTCCCAGATGGGTCCAACAGTCTGTGTTTTAACAGGGCCTTCAGGTAATTCTGATGCACTAAGTTTAAGAACCACTGGTATAGGTCAGTTGTTCTGAACCTTGGGTTCATAGTGTAACACTTGGGGAGCTTTAAAAAAATGCAGCCCTGAGCCCACTCCCAGAAATTCTGATTCCTTGGTCTGTGGTAGGCCTGGCATAGCTCTCTTTTGAGTGCCCCCAGGTGATATGACATGTAGCCAGAGTTGAGAATCAGTGATGTAGGGAGTAGAATTAGTCCACATTATCACCTGCATCTCTCTTAATAAATCCAGGGACACCTGGGTGGCTCTGTTGGAAGAGCAACTCTTGATCTGCTACTCTTGATCTTGGGGTTGTGAGTTTGAGACCCATGTTGGGTGTAGAAATTACTAAAAAATAATAATTTTAAAAAATCCAAAATAATGCTTCTTTCTCCTAAAGAAAAATTTATAGTTGTGTTTTGCTTAATCAGGGTTTCATTGAGTAAGGAGTACCCACTTTTCATGGCATTGCATTAATAAAAAAGTGGGTGTTTTAAAGCCAGTGGTGTTTTCCCACAGGAACAATGTCATAATTGGGTGTTAACTTCCTGATCAACTCCTTGGCATCAAATAAATCATAGATGGACCAGTAACATGTCATGAAATCAATGATACAATAATTATAAATATCTATGGTCATTTAAAATCATAGAATCATGCTCCAGGTCCAATAAAATCATCATAATGTGATGTGCAAACTAGGATCACCCCACATGTCTCAGTGCCATAGAAAAATGCATGTGGAAATAGGAAACAAAGGCTCCTGAGTCTATTACCTAATAAATATTCATTAACAGTATTTGTATGCACTCAGAATTTGGAGGGGAGAGATTCACATCGTCTAAGTCTCTAAAAATGCCCAGGGGTGTCTTGAATGGATGCCTTTTCTCCCAGTAGATTGACCAGGAGTAAGCTTGAAGGTGGATGAAAATACAGGGACTCAATCATTGTCTGCTGCTATTTGAGGTGGTGGTAATGTGGGTGTTTCTATCCCTGGAAAGCTCTTTTTTAATTTTTTTAAGATTTCATTTATTTCATTTATTTATCTGTCAGAGAGAGAGAGTGAGCACACAGCAGGGGGAGCAGCAGAGGGAGGGGAAAGCAGGCTCCACGCTGAGCTGGGAGCCCGATGTGGGACTCGATCCCAGGACCCTGCGATCATGACCCGAGCCAAAGGCAGACGCTTAACTGACTGAGCCACCCAGGTGTCCCCCTGGAAAGCTCTTTTTAATGAAAGGACTGATCAAGTTTCTGCCTATCTGCAGAAATAAAGGTAAGAGAATAAATGATGTGATCAGTACACTTCATGCTTGACTGAAAAACCATAAATTAATTTTTAAATCATTAGGGGCTGCTTTTTGAGGGAGGAGCCTCAGATGTTCTCTTCCGGGAGGCCCAGTTTGGCATAGACTTGTGAGAGTGTGGGCAAATGGTGTGGCGGAAGAAGTGCTGGTCTCGGCCGGCTTAATCCGGCCGTGCTCCTTCCTACCTGCTGGCTTATGATAGGACGCTTCTCTGAGCTTCCTTTGCTTTCCTGTAATGTGAACATGAACACACCCTGTTCCCAGAATTGTCAGTATTGAATCGGTTAATGTAGATCATTGTACCCAGCCAGGGAAGCTTTCCATAAAGGTTACTTTAAGAAGTTGAAATACTGACTGGGAAAACCGACCTGAAGTCTATCTTTATATTGCCCCTCTTGACCCTAGAGTGGAAAGCCTGCTTCATGGTAGGTGCTCAAGAAGGTAGAGTTCTGGGAAGCTGGGGAAAGTAGGGTGCAAATCCTTCCTGAGAAAGACAATAATAATGTCTTTGGGTCATTAGGAAAGGCCCAGGAATGGCTGGGGTTTGGAGTGTGTTGTCTCACTTGCAGCCAGGTCTGCATTTTGATTCTGAATGCCTTGTCGGTTAGGGACCTTGGTGACTGTATGTTGCTCAGTAACTGAAGTGTTGTTTGGACCAAACTATTGTTTCAAACTTTTCCTGGCAGGTATTCCCTGTTGATACTGAGCTCAGTGGTGTACATTCATATCAACTACTATATTAACTACTATAAAGTAATCATAAGTCCACAGTGACTTAAATTAAGCCCCAGTGACTTAGAGTATACAGATACTACACTCTAGAAAATTCTAAGGCAATTATCAAATACATGTGCTACTAGGGAAAATTATTGCCTATTATATTAAGTTAGTCTCAATGATTTTATCAATTAGTCTCAGTGATTTTTTTTCTAGCTCAGGAGTTCTCCTTGCCCTTGAAATTTGTTTTTCAAGAATACACTAAGTTCTTTAACTAGAGACAGTTCTTTGGGGCACCTGGGTGCCTCAGTTATTAAGCGTCTGCCTTCAGCTCAAGTCAGGATCCTAGGGTCCTGGGACTGAGCCCCATATTGGGTTCCTTGCTCATCTGGAAGCTTCCTTCTCCCCTTACCCACTCCCCCCTGCTTGTGTTCCCTCTCTCACTGTCTCTCTCTCTCTGCATCAAATAAATAAATGAAATCTTAAAAAAACAAAACTAGGAACAGTTCTTTAAGCTTTAATACAATTGCTTATTCAAACAGAAGGAAAAGAAAAATGAAGAAGGAACATAGCAATTCTCTAAGTTTTTCCATAGATTCCTAGAACCCACAGAATCTATAGACATTAGGGATTGTCTAGACTGCTTTTCCTCCCACTGTCTCCTACATGCTCAGGGAGGTCAACAGTTTTACATTATGCATTAATACAAAGTCATTCTCCTCGCTATCATTGCTGTGCTTTTTCTTCTACCTAATACAATCTCTAAAAGAGATCTCACAAAATTTGTTTTTAAGTTAAGCTAAGTTCAGGAACAAAACACTCAGTATTTTCCTTTCCTTTCCTTTTCTTTACTTTCCTTTTAAAGGATTCACCAACCAAGATAATTTAGTTTCTTCTGTTTCCTTGAGACACATTTCAAAATAGTACTGGTATACCATATGATCCAGCAATTCCATTTCTGAGTATGTACCCAAAATAAAAGCAAGAACTCAAACAGATATTTGTACACCTATCTGAATAGCAGCATTATTCACAATGGCCAAAATGCAAGAGCAGTGTAAATGTCCATTGACAGATGTATACATGCAATGGAATATTTTTCAGCCTTAAAGAGGAAGGAAATTGGACACATGCTATAACATAATTGAACCTTGAGGACATTATGCTAAGTGAAATAAGCCAGACACAAAAAGTCAAATACTATATGATTCTACTTATTGTGAGGCACCTAGAGTATTCACGTTCATGGAAACATAAAGTAGAATGGTAGTTGCCAGGGCTGGGGGCAAGGGGAGAATGAGGAGTTAATGTTTAATAGCTACTAAGTTTCAGTGAAGAAGATGAAAAAAGTCCTGCAGATGGATGGTGGTGATGGATGCCCAGCAATGCAACTGTATTTAATACTGCTGAACTGTATACTTAAAAATGGTTTACAGGGCTCTTGG
This sequence comes from Lontra canadensis, assembly GCF_010015895.1. Taxonomy (NCBI): domain Eukaryota; kingdom Metazoa; phylum Chordata; class Mammalia; order Carnivora; family Mustelidae; genus Lontra; species Lontra canadensis. The sequence continues at coordinate 7,601,242 of NW_022631050.1, read as the reverse complement.
CTGGCTCAGTGGAAAGAGCTTGTGACCCTTGATCTTGGGGTCTTGAGTTCCATCCCCATGTGAGTGTCAAGATGACTTAAAGTTAAAATTTTTTAAAAAATGGTTTACATGATAAATTTTATGATGTATATATATGTATATATATATGAGATATATATGTAAATGAAATATGTATCTCATATGTATATCTTCACAATAAAAAGTGTTTGGGAAAAAAAGAGGTTTTCTTCCAAATAAAGTTAAGACTTTGAAAGGCTTTAAAAACAAAACAAAACAAAACAAAACAAAAAAAAAAACCCTGAAAGAAGGGAACTGGCTGAATGAGATGGTAAAGTTTGGTGGAAGGAATGCTGGTCTGGGCTCTAATTCTGGTTCTGCCATTAACCAGCTCTGTGCCCTACCCATCTGGCCATTAGTTTTGTCATCAGTAAAGTGAGCATGTAGGCTGGTTCACGTCCAGCCTTCCTGTCTGCTCTAGAATTCTGGGAGTCCACACTCTTTGTAAAGAAATACTTTATCAGGAACAACTGCCTATGCAAAGACAGGGAGCCGGGAGCACCTGTGAATTGTGGGCAACTTAGTTCTCTAGAACTTGTTCTGACCAGCCCTTGACTCAGGCACATTTGAAAATAGAGTGATCATTTTTTTTAAGATTCTTTTTATTTATTTGAGAGAGTGAACACAAGCAGGGGAGAGAGGGAGAAGCAGGCTTCCGGCTGAGCAGGGAGCCCGACATGGAATTCCATCCCAGGTTCCTGGGATCATGACATGAGCGGAAGGCAGACGCTTAACCTACTGAGCCACCCAAGTGCATGAAATACAGAGTCATCATTTTAACCTGTCCATCTTCGCCTCACGGCTCTAGAGGCAGGAGCAGACCTCCAGAGTTGTCGAGTTCCAGAGCTGTATTTTAGTGTCCTGTACCTGCTTTTGACACCAGGCCGGAAGACAGGGATTTTTCCTCTAAGTGTTTTTGACAGAGTGATTGTGGCATCAAAAATCAGTTTCTGCCTTCAAGGATGGAGGCTGTTCCTCCTGAATTGTCTTTCTTTTCACTCATCTGTGGAAAAGGTTCTCTCTTACCTGGGCTAGTATATCAGTCACGTAAAAGTTGTTTCTTTTGGCTTTAGAGCATATAGTTTTGTATGAAGTTAATCCTTCCTCTTAGGTTTGGTGTAGGCTCATGTGAGCAGAGCTTTGCTTTTATTAAGCACACACAGGCTGAGTGACAGGCTGCAGCTTCCCTTCAGCACGCTGTGAGTGCTGTGTATGGACAGCTTGTGGCTGTGTTGTGTGAGAGGAGGTGCAGACAACCTGGCATGTCAAATAGAGGCTATTGACTGGGCTGGTTGCTTGTATGGATTGTTTCCCACCTCTCAGTAGCCCTGTGAGGCCTGGTGGTAACTTTATTCCTCAGAAAAGAAGATTGAGAGGTTCAGGGAGACTGCCATTCTCCCAAGGCCACCAGCAAGAAAGGGGACAAATCTTAGATCTGAACTTACATCTGTCTGACTGCGAAGCCTGTATAGTCTTTCTGCTGTACCACATTTCATAATATAGAGAGACATATAACTGTACTACTTTATAATGTAGAACTGAAAGATTGTCTCTAAGAAGGGAGTAATAGAATCACTAGCTAGTTCTCTTTGTAATTTTTCTCCCCATAAAGCTGAGCTCTGAACAATTTGTAACTAGTGAGCCATGTTTGTGATAACTATGACCAAAAAGTAACAGTTCTTCCATGCCCTTGTATCTTAGGACAATAGAATATTCTAGCTGGGATAGAGGAGGAAGTGGGGTAGGCTGCTTAGGGGAAGGTCTCAGGTGGTTCAGAGCTATCCCAGGAGTCTAATGCTGCTAGTTCTTCCTAGGTCTATTTGTGGTGTCTTTTCGGAATGCTTATGGTGTGACCAGATACTCTCCTCATTTTGTTTGCACCTGTGTATTTCTAAGTAATAGTGGCTCTTACTCCATCTATTTTTATCTTCTACTCTAAGTCTGTAATTTATTATAGGATAGTACTTGGAATTTATCTTCCCTCCCTATTCCATTCATTAGTCATTCACCTAGACTCTAACAAGTCAAGATGAGAAGTAGAAAGAATGCTACTTGATGTGACTAGTTGAGGGTGTGTTCCCTTTGTGTGTCCCTTCTCCCCTCCCCTCCATATTTTTCCTAAGGCTAATGTAGTATCTGACACATAATTTGTGTTCCATGGATTAATTTGATGAATAGATGAAGGAGCTTTCAGTTTGTAGAGAATCACTGTTTATGTCTTTGATAACATCTATGTTAAATGAATATATGTGCAATTTATTTTACTTTTGGTATGGGGGGAAAAAGGCAGATACTCAATCCCAAAATTAGTTAGACTTTTATTCTGTGTATCTGCTGTCTTTGGAGGGGTTGTAATTTGTGGCGTTTGAAACCAATAAACTAATGGTCTGTTTTTAACAGGATTTGCTATAATTTGATGACTGTCTATGATCATGCATTCAAGCCGACAGCAGTAATAGTAATATCTTTACTCTTTCACTAAAGTGGAATTCGGTGTGCAAACCAAGATGCATCTGGGTTGAATGAGGTTCAGAATTAAAGTGGAGCAACTCCTGTCTTCATGTACTCAAATGGTCCATGTCATACACAGGAATATTGCACCCACCCCATCTTTCCTTCTCCTCTTTTCCCACCCTAGGAGACCCCCATTGTCAGAGGTGCCCTTGATGTCTTTTCTTCCACTTCTGCCTGAGCAACTGAGGCAGAAAGAGGAAAGAAGAGAAATTAAGAATGGGGGGATCTGTTCCTAGAACTATATAGCCTCCCGGTTAAAATTTTTTTAGAATGTATTTCTCTGTAGAAATGATACTATGGAAATAATTGGTTATATGATACTATAAGCTCTTAATGGCTAGTTAGGATACTTAGGTGCATTTAAAAATCACCATTCTGTTAAGTTTTCCATGGTCTTCTCTCCTTCCCACTTTTATAGTCCTACCTAGAATGAACCTCCTGGTGAGCTGCTGGGTCCTGTGAGAGCTGGGCCTCCGGCTGATGTCAGCTCATTCTGACGTGCACCCTGGGATGCACCTGTATCTGTGTGTCAGCAGCTACCAGTCTGTTGCCTGGCACAGAGCACATCCAGCCAGTTCTTGCTTAATTAGGTTGAATTTAAGGAAGAAAAATGTTTACATTCTCTATTTCCATCCTCAGTAGTTTCTCAAGAACTTTCTTAGGTAGAACTCATCAGCATGGGAAGTAGGACATGCAGTTGGATTTACTCATTGACCCCCTTATTTACTTAATCACCAAACATTTATAGATCACCTGTGATGTGCCAGCACTACCAGGCTCTAAAAGCATAGGAGTGGACCAGTACTGATCTGTTGCCTGCTCTTGGAGCTTATAGGCTGGTGGGAAAAAAGGACCATCATCAGGAAGGCCGTCACTGGCTCAGGTGGGACTGTTCCTAGAAATACATACACTGCTATTTTAGAACTACGTGGATGGACTTTGAATTAGCCTATGTGACTGATAGCAAAATCTCTTTTCTTAAATACTAGTGATGAAAAAGTGACTTTTAAAATTATTCAGAACTGTCCTTAAAAGTAAACTAATGAAAGATATGTGGGTGCTTTGTTTTTATACAGTGTTTGATTAGAGTAATTCTCATTTACTTTTTTTTTAAATAAAGTCTTAAAGTAGTAATCTGAGATATTAATAAACTTTTCCAAATATTCACTAGCAAATTATTAATTTTCTGAGTTTTCTATTAAGGCAAGTAATCCGTTTTCTTTGTGTCTGGTAACATTCAGTTGCATATTGTGTCTACTCATAGTTCCCCAATCTTAGGTAAAACTGAATCGATTTAATGATGAATAGCTTTATCAGTTTCATATGGGTGAAAACAGAAAATCATGAAAAATAAAGTTAAGATCATAATACAAAGCTGGAAAGATAAAGGGTGAGTAGGCTGGTGGCCGGGTTGGAAGAAAATGAAATTTTTTCTTGATATTCTTTCTGTGATGCAAGATTTCTTTCCGTAGATTAGTATAATTTACATGAGCTGTTTGAAAAGATTACATTCTCAACAGTTCCCATAGAGTTCTTTATTACATACAACCAGCTGCCCCGTCACTTCTTCACACGTGTTTCTGTGAGTAAATGCTCTGTAAAATGTAGAGGGGCTTTCAAGATAAACATAATTCTGTTGGGGGATCTTGGGAGAGCTTCTGAGAACAAACATGGATAAACAGTACCTCATGTCAGATCTCCCTGTGTAAGGAATTCGAGCACACCTGCCAGCAAAGAGGTTTAACCTAGTTTCACAGATAAAAACTTGAGGTGGAAGAAGGATGAGGAACCACCCAGGGTGAGCTAAGGCGGTGTTACCTTTAACCTACTTTCCCTGGGATGACGTACTTTATCCTCATGTCAGTCAGCCTCCTCAGCCCATGTGTTAAGATTCTTGGTTGTGGGGCACGTGGGTGGCTCAGTCAATTAAGCCTTTGGTTAGAGTCATGATCCCAGGGTCCTAGATGGAGCCCTGCATTGGGCTACCCACTCAATGGGGAGCCTGCTTCTCCCTCTCCCTCTGCTGCTCTCCCTGCTTGTGCTCTGTCTCTCAAATAAATAAAACCAAAGAAAGAAAGACAGAAAAAAGAAAGAGAGAGAAAGGAAGGAAGGAAGGAAGATTGATTGATTCTTGGTTGCAAGTAACAGAAAATCATTTCATCTAGCTTAAGCAAAAGGGAATTTTTTCTTTTTGCTTACTTAACCACCCTACAGAATAAGCTGGGATGGAGTAGGTTTTAAGGACCTTCAGAACAAGGGACTTGAACACAGCTGTATATCTCTGTTTGGCTCCTTTCCTCTTTCTTGCCACCTTTTGTCTCTATCTATCTCGATCTAGCCTCATTTTTTTCATACCTCAGATAGGCTTTCTTTGCATGGAAGGTAGTACCACATTCAGTGCCAACCTGTAGATGTCTTGAAAGCCTGTGATCCAGGAGAAAATAGCTTAAGTTCCCTCCAGTTTAAGTTTGAAAAATCTCAGGGGAGAATTCTGATTGGCCTGGCCTAGGTCCTGTGCCTGTGACAGTTTATACAGCCAAAGGGATAAGGTATATGACAGGCTTGGCTGGTGTCCCGTGCCCAGCGAAGTCACACAGATATTGCTGTGAGGGAACGGTTACAAACAGCTTGAGCTATTTCTTGTTTTTGTTGTTGTTGTTTGTTTGTTTTTTAATTTCATAGAAGGCCCAGTTCAAACAACTAGTTAAGATTCTTTCTCTAATTCATTGAAAATCGTTTAAAGTTTTTTGTTGTCATTTTTGTCAGGTTATGGATTTTACACCCAGCTAACCTATAGGTTCCTCTTTGATTTGACTATGTTTTCATAAGAGCACAGACTAGCAACCTGTGCCATACTGGGTTCTTGAGAATGGTGGTTGATTGACTCCATGAATCCCACCAGAGTAAGTATACTGAGGCAGAGAATCATAAAACTCAAGCGATGAAAGAGATCTAAGATTCCCTTTGCCTTTAAAAGTTTCCCATCTAGGGGCGCCTGGGTGGCTCAGTGGGTTAAAGCCTCTGCCTTCGGCTCAGGTCATGATCCCAGGGTCCTGAAATCGAGCCCCACATCGGGCTCCCTGCTCAGCGGTGAGCCTGCTTCCCCCTCTCACTCTCTGCCTGCCTCTCTGCCCACTTGTGATCTCTGTCTGTCAAATAAATAAATAAAATCTTAAAAAAAAAGTTTCACATCTATTATGGTGTCTCCAAAACATGAAGGACCTAGAAATAAGAGAGGGCGAGGACTTACAAATGTTCGTACCAGTTCTGGGAACAGAGGATAGTGACATGAAACCTAAGGAAGATGTTTGCCCTTGTGGACCTGACATTTATTTACCTAAAGAAAAATCTTGACAGGCTAACCAAGGATGCTGCATTTCTTTGATTTTTGGCTGATATCAGACCAGTTTAGAGTTTGTCTTTTAAGAATGGGCTGATCGAGGAACAGAGCTGAAGTTCTAATTACCAGTATGTATCTTCAAATAACTGTTTAAGAAGCAAAACAAATTATTAGTGAGTGATGTTTGTTTAGAAGATTCACTCTTTTGAAGTATGAAGATACTTGGGGGTGAGAAGACTAAGAGCTCAGTCTTTGAAACTAACAAACTAGGACTCAAATCTAAATGCCCCTCTTGCTGATTTGGTAACTCTGGCAAGTTGCTAATACTCTTCCAGCCTCACATTCTTTTAGTTATAAAATGAAGATATCTATTTTTTATGTTTTTTTGGTGGGAATTAAGTAAAAATTAAAGTTATTTTTAATAACTTTTTCTATTATAAAATACACATAATATGAAGTTTATAGTTTTAACCATTTTTAACTGTACAATTCAGTGGTATTAAGTACATTCATATTATTATGCAAGCATTACCACCATCCATCTCCAGAACTCTTTCATCTTGCAAAACTGAAACTCTATACCCATTAAACACTAACTCCTCATTCCCCTCTCCACCCAGCCCCTGGCAACCACCATTCTACAAATAGTTACTTTTTTATAAATGGTAAGATCTCAAGAAATGTTAGCTGTTATCCCTCTAGATCAGGCGTCAGCAAACTCTAGCCCACAGGCCAAGTTTGGCCAGCAGCCCATTTTGGTAGGGTCCTTGAACTAAGAAAGATTTTTATATTTCTAAAGGGTTGTAAAAACAAAACAAAGACAAAATAAGAATATGCCACAGAGTATGTAGCCCACAAAACCTAAACTATTTACTGTCTGGTCCTTTCGAGAACAGAAGCTGACCCCTGTTCTAGATCTGTTGTATGTATATATTTTATCATGGGCTCCTTAAAGAATTTGATTAAAAGTGTGTGTGTGTGTGTGTGTGTGTGTGTGTGTGTACGTACTTGTCTGTGTCTGTAGATGTACCCCTCCCTGTATCTTATGGGGGTTATGTGAACATCTCTCCTGGACCATGTATTCTCAGTAGGGCCATGTTACCCTGAGGGAATGAAGTTGGTTCTTGGAGGATAAAAATCTTAGATATGACAATGATTTGCAGACTTGCAAAGAGCTGCAGTATATAAACAGATACACAATGTATCTTTGGTATTAAAATTTCTTGGGGAGAGGGGCTGGGGTGATTAGAACAAATGTTTAGTTAGGTACTTAGGCTTGTTAGGGAAATGATAATGAAAAAAAGTTTGAGAAACACTGCCCAACACTGAATTCCAGAAAGCAAGATGTGTGTCTTATTAGTCTCTGAATATACCAGCATTTAGCAGAGGATCTAGAATATTTTCTTCAGTCTGTTAAATTCGTTATAGCATAGTTGAATGAAAGAAGCCTCTGATCTAGTTCAGTGATCCATTCTGTCTAGAATTTGCTTTCACAACAAACTCCACAGCACTAGAAATTTTTAAGTTCTTTTTAACCTTTAAGAAGTTTGTCAAATGAGGGATGCCTGGGTGGCTCAGTGGTTTAAGCCTCTGCCTTCAGCTCAGATCATGGTCTCAGGGTCTTGGGATCAAGCCCTTCATCAGGTTGTCAGCAGGGAGCCTGCTTTCCCCTCTCTCTCTGCCTGCCTCTGTGCCTACTTGTGATCTCTCTCTCTCTCTCTGTCAAATAAATAAATAAAATCTTTTTTAAAAAAAAGTTTGTCAAATGATTAATCTTTCTGATATAACAAACAGATGTTTCTTGCTTATTAGGATAGAATTTTTATTCTTACTTTTCCTTACATTTGGTACTGGCACAGTAAAATGAGCGTAGGTATTAGAGTATAAAGACCCATAACCTTAAACCTCCCTGTAAAGCTCTTTGCAGTTATGTCAACTCTAGATTGAAAAGAAAACACAGATATACCATTATTTTACTTGAAAAAGAAGTCGGACTTAGAATACACAGACTTTGATAGCAGGCCACTGAAATGTCAGGAACTTAGGTCATCCTGATCTCACCTCACATGCAAGGACTGTGTCCTGTGTATTTCTGTATATCCCCAGTGCTGAGGACATGGCCGTTGATTGGTGAATGTGTTTCTGATACTGGCTGTACTGGTGATGTGTCTGCACATGCCTCATCGTACCTTGGAGTTGTTTCTACTAGCAGGTTGTCTTAGCCCCAGCCTGTTCTCACTCACAGACTTATTCCTGTAGACACATCCTTTCTGTCTCATTTTGGTCCCTGGTACCAGTTCATCTTTCCACCACTGTCGTAGAGTTTGATGATGACGAATAGCAGGGTATTGTTCAAACAGCCTTCGTTGCACAGGGAACGTTTTCATGGCATAACAAATGCTAATGTAGTAGTGCCCAGCTCCGTGGTTGACTTAAGAAAGTAGTGTGGCGGATGGCACTGAAACGTCTGAGCCGAGATTCATGCCTTCTCTGGGAGCTGGAAGTGGCATCTGGGGAGGGGGACCTTCCATTCCAGCCTGAGGCTCTGAGGGAACAGCCTGGCAATCCCATAGGCCCGTAGTCCTCAAATATCTCTACTAATATTCCCCTTGGGAATCAGAAGCAGTCCACCAAAAAGACCTTTATAAACATAAAACTTGTCTCCTGTTACATTTTTTAAAACATTTCCGTGTGTTTAGCAATGCACTCCATCATATATGTGTTTGCTTTCATAAAAAGATATCAAAAAATAATATAAAACTTTACATGGAATTGATACTCCACAAAAATTAGCATTCATCCTGTATCTTGAGCCCATCATTATGGAGGCCTGGGAAGACTTATATCATAGATGGAGAAGCATAGTGAGGCTATTGGTTGGGCACAAACAGATATTAGCCATTGTGACCAGTAAGATCTTGGGGATTGAGGTGTTTTCATATGGAGTGGTGAAAACCAAGGACTAGCTGCAGAGGCCGTGGCCTGTGGCTAGAAGGACAAAGTGATAGCCCTCTGGCTCTCCCTGGTTTGTGTCTCAGAGTTTGTGAATCAGTGGTTGGGGTAGAGTGTCTGGGAACCCTTTGTCCTGCCCTCAAAGATGAGAACTCTGGTGACCAGGGCAATCCCAGTGGTCCTGGGTGTCCCCATCACCTGAAGTCCTTCTGCATGTCCATGGAGCTCCACGCAGCCCTGGGGAGGCCCACAGCATTCTCCTTGCTGAGGGCCAGGGTGCAATTAGGCTTTCTCAGAGCAGAGGCACCATTCTCTTTTCACTTAAGAGTCCAAATGTCCAGAAACTTCTGGATGCTTATATTGCTGTAATGGAGCAGGAGGGTCCACTCCTGGTTTGCAAGTATCCCATGTGTCTCAAATTTGAATCATATGTATGATAACCCCCAATCTTATAGTTATCGTTTTCTGTAAACCTTTTTAAATGGCCTAGTTTCGCCGTGACATTTTAGTGGAATTAAACTTGAACTAAAAATTATATAATTAATTACAACTACTAATTGAGTCAAGCCTGTAACTTGATAACATAAGGCCCACAGCTGACAGGTGGTTAATCCCTACTGCATAACTTCTTCATATTTGTTCCTTCAGATGGGATTTAAAAGAACAGGACTTTTGGTTAAAAATCTCGAGTTAGTGTATTATTTGGTGACCAGGCTGGAAAACCAGTGACTTCCACCTTCCAGCTCTCAGCCTGAGGTCCTAGTCTGCCTTCATGGAGGCTCCCCTCTGCGAAAGTCCTGCAACCCATGAGTCTTGTGCTTTGACATACTCTAGTCACTGTGTGGACATAGTTAGTCATGCAGCTATTTTCAGATAAGATCAGTGTAGCTGTGCCCCTTAATTTACATTCTGAGCTTCTGGTGATGGACTAGAATTACTAGGGAATAACCATTTCTTGATGACTACCTTGTAAGTGCCATGGTGTAGTGGAAAGGCTTCTTTCTCAAATATAATTTTCTATCTGAATGAACATGAACTTCTTAAAAACATGATGCATTAGAGAAAGCCATGGTCAGGGCGCCTGGGTGGCTCAGTTGGTTGAGCAACTGCCTTCAGCTCAGGTCATGATCCTGGAGTCCCAGGATTGAGTCTCGCATTGGGCTCCCTGCTCAGCAGGGAGTCTGCTTCTCCCTATGACCTTCCCCCATTCATGCTTGCTTGCTCTCATTCTCTCTCCCTCTCTCAAATAAATAAATAAAGTAAAAAAGCCATGGTCAAAAGATTAATGCCAAGCAGAGATGGTGAGTAAAACTTACTTCAAGACTATCTGAAGCAAACATAATGGGATTGTTGGTCTATTTGAGTGTCTTTGTGGTAAAGAGGAAAGGTTGTAGATTTTGGAGTCAAACAGACAAATGTTGGAAATTTTAGCTGTGATGCTAAGCAGGTTTTTCCAGGGTATAACCAGTTTTTATTCAGAAGAAAGCAAGGGGGGGAGGCTAATAAGTCTCTACATCATTAAAAAGTTCCTGACACATGAAGTTCTTGGCACATGGAAAGTGTTGTTAGCAGTCTTCCCTACTGGGGCATCTCTTCCACTCTTCCCTCCCCAAAAGAAGAAGGAAGGACTTGTCTTACTCTACCTAGTCAGGGTTTTAATTTAGCAAGATCCTAGAGTCAGTACATATATGTTTAAATGGTTATCAGAAATGTGCCCAATATTTGAAATGAGCTGTACATGATTCATGGTTCTTAGCAATCTATATATTCAGCCCAATTCTTAAAAAAAATTCTTTTTTAGGCAGTTAATTCATTTCTAAGTCATACTATGAACTCCCAGGACTTTATCCCACGAATGCAGCCTGGGTTAGAGGCACTTTCTTGAGCCTTGAATGCTTCAAACCCACTAACCTCATTTTGCACATTTCCCTAAAACGGGCGTGTGTGCACATGCGCACACAGGCGTGCACACACACACACAGGCGTGCACACACACACACACAATTCATGACCCAGTTTGGGGGACACAGTGTTAAAACAAACAAATAAAATTCTTAGAAAGTTGTGAGGTGCTTAAAATAGTTTGATTTTTAAATGGTTTAGGAGCTTTTCCCATAAGACGTGGTGCTTGCTGCTATAAATAGAGGCATGCATGTGTGTCCAGAGTGTCCTCTGTAGTCCCAGTGCTTAAGAGGATCAAGAAGTCAGTTGTATTATCTTGGTATCTAAAGTCCAGTGTGAGATTTTAACCTTGTTAACTCCATACTTTAAAAAATAACCATAACTTCACAAAACCTGTAAGTCCAGTGGAGACTATTTCACATGAGCAGTTTTCAGATGTCTTGTCACTTTGCTTTATTAAGAGCAAACCGCTAGTTCCCCTCCCCCCAACCACTATTTTCATCACCATCAGGATTTTTCTAATAGGCTTTGATAGTTGTTAAAATTGGGAGATTGGAATATGGCCTGAGCCTGTGTTCTTGGGACTCCAGCCTGCTCTGAATCTCCCCTTCTGGACTCACCGAGGACGACAGTTTTGGATCATTTCAGTGGGTCTGAGCTTCCCCATGATCTTCTCCTCTACTCCTGTGCTGTGAATCTTGGACTTGCTTAGCCAGCCCCCACAATCACATAAGCCATGCCCTGCAATAAATCTTAACACATAAAAAATAAATAAAAGCTGGGAGATGGGTACATAGTATCTATCTACATATATATATATACATATATATGTATATATGTATATATATATATATATATATATATATATAAGATTTTATCTACTTATTTGACAGGGAGAGATCACGAGTAGGCAGAGAAGCAGGTGGAGGGGGGGTGGGGGGGAGAAGCAGGCTTCCTGCTGAGCAGAGAGCCAGATGCAGGCCTCGATCCCAGGACCCTGAGATCATGACCTGAGCCGAAGGCAGACACTTAACCCACTGAGCCACCCATGAGTGCCATATATATATATAAATATATATTTTAATAAAATATTATATTATATATTAATTATATTAATATTATATATATTTTTAAATGTAAATTAGAACAGATAGATTTTTAAAAACTCATAATTGCCAGAATTCATCCTTTTTTTATTTATGAATGGAGTATGGTGGTAATATTACTTTCTCTAGTCTCATCTCCTTGGGTTGTTCAAGGCAAGGTATTGGAAAAGAAAAGAAACTAAAAATAATTGGACATGAGATCCCCGAAGTGTACATATTTTTGAATTTTAATATTTCTCCTCAGAGTTTCCATTCTGAAACAATCTAAAAACTGCTGGGAAATGTGCGTAAGAACCGTACTTGAGTATGGTGGCATGGCCAGTGTAGTATAACTGAAAAGCAGAGGACGTGGAATCACAAATGGAGAGCCCAGGTCTGGCTTTGCCACTTACTAGCCAAAGGGTCCTTCCGCATACCACCCAACCTTTCTAAGCCTGTTTCTTCAGCTATAAAATGAAGAGAGTATGTGCTCTGCCTCTTAGGAGGTTTTTTTTGAGCTATTATTATTATACATAGACTGGTGGGTTATTCATTTAGCTAGACTGCACGATCATTTGTTGAACTAGGTACTGGGAATATGCAGCAATAAAAGCAATCACATACAGAATTTATTTTCAAGTAGCTTGCAGACAAATGAAGGGAATACAAAAAAAAAACACAGAAAATAAAACACCACACTGCTTGTTAAAAAAATTTTATTTATTTATTTGAGAGGGGGAGAGAGAGCAAGCAGCCGGTGCACACATGGGCAAGCAGGGGTGGGGGCAGAGAGGTAAAGGGAGAACAGACTCCCTGCCGAGCAGGGAGTCAGACATGGGGCTCCTTTCCCAGGACCCTAGGGTCATGACCTGAGTCCAAGGCAGATGCTTAACCAACTGGGCCACCCATGTGCCCCCAAATACCACTTTTGAAGACAATTTTTAAATAGTGTAAAATGTGCCCAGTACCATCTGAATGCACATGTTGAGGAAAACAGAAAAAAAATGGTCCATCATATATGCATATATGCAAACAACTAATTTTTAAATACCTACAGTTTGTCAAAGGTCTTTAAAGGTCTTTAAACTTCCTATCCGTCTTTCTACAACCTTACCGTGATCATAATTTCTCTAGATAAACTCACTTGGTATAAGAAACTATATAGCGGCTTTAAAAATATTTGTCCCACAAATGCCTTCTCCTTTCCATACAAAGCATATAGGTCCTCCTCTAAGTCCATATCCGTATTCCCACTTCCCTTCCTCCTTTCCCAAGTGTAATCACTGTTTCCTTTTGATGTCTGTTCTTCCGTACTTTTCCTCTTCCTTTACTCATGCATATATGTAGCAGAGAAAATACATGATGAAGCATCTGTTTTTCTTTTGTTTTAAACAAGTGTTGTTATACTAAGTGGAACATCCTGCAACTTGCTTTTTTCACTCAGCAATATGTTCAGGAGAACTTTCCATGACCTGGCTCATTCATTTTAACCTCTGCTATCTGTCCTTATTTTTCACCATTTATTTACTGATGGACAGTCAGATTGTTTCCAATTCCAAACAAGGCTGTCTGTGCATGTTTGCAATATCCTCTTTAAGCATATATGTAAATTCTTCATGTATTCTTAGGGTGGATATTGAGAAGTTGGAATTGCTAGGCTGTAAATTATATACTCTAAAATTTGACTAGTTAATGACAGTTTGGCCTCCCAAGTTAGATGAACACTATTTGTCATGCTTCAGTTTTTTGCCCAGCTCCTCGGAGTAACTTAAATAGGGAAGGGTTTGCAGAGGATAGTGATGGTGGTCTAGAGTAGATCAGTGCTTCTTAAATTTTAATATGCAGACTAATTACTTGAGGGTTTTGTTAAAATGCAAATTATGATGCAGTTTTAAATGGGGCCAAAGATTTTGCATTACTTAAAAGCTCCCAGGTAGTACGGACACTGCTAGCCAGGAACCACATTTCGAGTAGCAGAAATCTAGAAAACAGATCTCATTCCAGCTTGTTTCTACATAGTACCGAAAGCTACAGTTTTCATGGGTATGTGTGTCCATGCCTCAATACATGGACATGAGCATGTTTCCAGAGGGAGCTATGTTTTGCCATAGTATTTAAACTCGGGTCCTTGAAGGCTAGACCTTTAAGTCCTGTGAACTCGTACGGCAAAAAGTTGATGGCTGTTGAAACTGGATGATGGGTACGTATAGGTTCTTTGTACTATTCTCCCTACTTTTATGCAGAGCATTTTGTAGAAATGCTCATAATATAAACTTTAAAATAAGAGAAAGATCCTTTGAAAGTTGAGTTGCTCCTAAGAATTTTCACCTCGATACATGCTGCTGTGTCTTTCCTAGATTTCCTCTGGCAGGTGATTGGAAAGTATTCTGTGTTAATCAGTAGTATATTTTGAGTAATGTGAGTTTTAATTTTGATATATCCCAAGTATTTTTAGAAGTTTAAAAATAAGTGCAAGAAGAGCTTTGTTGCGTACTTACCTACCTTAGCAGCTGCAGTCAGATCCTCCTCAGCATTCCTCATTCAGAGAGGATGTCATGAACTATGACTGACACCATGATCATAGCATGGTAGTGTGTGTGTGTGTGTGTCTGTGTGTGTGAGAGAGAGAGAGAGAGAGCATGATGGTACTGCAGGTACTTTGAGAGCCTCAAGGGTCAGAATGCTTGTGTGCTGGTTGATTGGTGGTTACCTGGAACACCATTGGCAGGATTTTGAGGTCTTTTTAGGATTCAGCAGAAAAAAGCTCTATGATTCATTAGCAATGTCTGTCGAGGTATGCTGGATTGGAGAATGATAGCACACATGTTATCTGTGGTTGGTTGATGGTGGCTCAGTGAAAGCACTTGTTTTATAGTTGAGAAAACAAGGCTTAAAGAATTTCAGTGATCTTGAACTCACAGGTTATGAGGCTCCTGATGGGTTCATGGTTAGTAGAAGAGCAGGTGCTATGATCACTAAGCCTCTTGATTCCTAGTCCAGTTCCCTTCCTGCCATTCTACCCTGATGATGGGAATCTAATTATGCTCAGGGTTCTTCACTTGTTGAAGGAACTTGGTAGAGTCCAGGAGCCATTCACCTTTTAACTGGATGATGTTGGGCCAGTTAATCGTAAGGAGGAGTGTAGTTTCTTCTTACAGAGGTATCTGTCTTTTGCTGAACTTGGACTTCTGATTCAACTCTCTGGTCCCACTTGGCCTGCATAGTTCTATTCTAATCCTCCCCCCTTCTCCCACCTTCATTTCCTAATCTACTCCCCTGTTTTCTTGCTCTGGTTTATTTGTTTCATTTTTATTTCCCTGCTTTATTGTATGTCTTTACCACGAGCCGCCTCAAATATTTGTGAAACAGATGGTATATGAATAAAGAACATTGGAATGTTTGAAGAAGTTGTTATTGACAAGGCTGATGAGGATGAAAATAGTGTCCTAGTTCTGAGAAAATGTTGGTGCCTGTGGTATCTGGTCTCTTTTTCTTCCTGGTCGTCTTTTCTCCCTAATGGATCCATCTTGGTCACTTCCACTCCTCTTTCTCTGCGGCTTTGGCTGCATCCCAAGCAGTGACATTTCCAACTCTGCAGCCTCACCTGAATTTACAGATACACACCCATATTTCTGACTTCCCTCCTTCAGATGGCTCCATCTGAATGACCCACAGGTCCCTCAGCTCAAACGAAGCTCTCATCTCCCAAAACCCCCAAACCTTCCTCTGCCTGAATTCCATTGACCCCACCATCTACCCCATTTCTCCAATCAGTCACCAGTACTTTTTACTTTTTACCTTCCATAATCTACCACATCAAATCAGCATCTAAGACCTGTGACTTTACCTTTTTACCCAATTTTGGGGTCTATTCACTCTACTCCATCCTTTCTGTCTCCTTCTTCTTTTGTTCCCCCATTCCAGCCCATCCTTTGTCCTAAAGTCAGAGGTCTGAATTTCTCTTCAGGCTAAGGTTCAAGTTACTTAGGCCTTTCAAACACTTGCCTTTGCTTATTAGTCTTATGTTTTGCCATTCCCCAACCTTGTCCAGAATGACCGTTTCTTTCCTCTTCCTTTGGTGTACTCCAGTCTGCCTTTTAAGGCTTGGCTCTTCTCCCTTTCTTGGATGTCTTCAAGCTTCTTGCTTCTTGCATACTCTGCACATCTCTGTCGTAGATCTTACCACTCTGTGACATATTGTTGTATTTGATTGGATGCTGTTTGAGGGTCTGGATTGTGGGTGGCTTTTGAGACTGTATCTCTTGTGTTTAACACTACACACATGACACACATGGTGAGTGCTCATCAAAATGTTTGCTGAAGGGATGCCTGGGTGACTCAGTCGGTTAAGCATCCGACTCTTGATTTCGGCTCAGGTCATGATCTCAGGATGGTGAGATGGAGACCCGCGTTGGGCTCTGTGCTCAGTGTGCAGCCTGCTTAAGATTCTCTCTCTCCTTCTGCCTCTCCCATCTCTAAAAATAAAATAAGAAATAAAAAAGAAAAATGTTTGCTGAATGAAGGCATTGCATTCTTTTGGAGAACTCTTTTGGAGAACAACATGAGTCACAGTAGCACATCACATCAATAGCTATTACCACCATCATTTATTGAACTCTTACCTGCCAGGTACTGTTCTGAATGCACAACCTTTGGTGGCCAGTACTGTTACTATCCTTATTTTACAAATAAAGAAACTGAGGCACAGAGCTTAAGTAACTTGGTAGAGTTTACCCAGATATAAATGGTGGAGCCAAGATTTGAACCTAGGTTCCCTCTTGACCATCATATATATACTATGAGACTTACTTATTTATCTGTGGCAAGGCAGAGCTTTAGCCAGGAGTTATTTTTTGAAGTCACTTCTGCTTTTTCAGTCTGTAATTTTGCAGTAGCAGAGGAAAACAAGATGATGTTTGAAACTTAGTGAAGGGCACTGATATCCTGTGAGCCCCTGTATAACAGGCTCCTTGCTTCCTTCCCTTCTGCTCTGGACCCTTCACACTCTCCTCAGCTGTGTGAACTGGAATAAGGATGTGGCCACAATTCTTTGCTTTTGTAGAAAGCACACATTCTGGAGCACCTCCAGAAAACTGTGTTCAGCACTTTATTAAGGAGAGGTGGAGAGTGGCAGGCAGTCCTCACCCCAGCATATCAAAAGAAATTTGTTTCCCCCCTTAATCAGCAAACTCAGGACTTCCTGGAAGGGAGGGCCAAAAGTGAGAAGTCTGAGATAATGAATGGAGCTGGACAAGTATTTGCTTTTGTCAGATCACTTACACAAGTGTGCTCAACACCTTACAAGTATGACAAAGGGCTTTTAGAGCCCTTGTTTTTAGAGTACTCAGACTGTAAGAAATTAAGATTGAGCTAATGCATAGCCACAATAGGAAAAAAAAAATTCGAAGTGTTTGTTTAAGCCCAAGAAGTTACATTAAGAAATTAAAACAAGAAAGAGAATGTGGCATGAAATAAAGTGATAGAAGGAATTGTAAGGAACTGTAGGGATGAGGCCACTTTATCCATTTGTGATGATAAGGCTCATTTACCCATTTGTGATGATGTTTCTTTCTACCTTATAAATAAAGCCCCTCCTTGGTTTCCCTAACTTGGTTTTTATGTTGGGAATTTAATCTTACCTCAAGTCTGGGGTGTTTTTTTTTTTAACCAATTGATTTTAAACATTAAACGCTAATTTATTTTTATTTTTATATATTTTTTTTAGTGTTTAGTGCGTGTATGAGCATGGGGATAGGAGAGGGACAGGGAAGAGGGAGAGAGAGAGACTCTTAAGCAGGCTCCATATCCCATGCAGAGCCCCATGCAGGGCTTGATCTCACAACCCTGAGAGCAAGACCTGAATCGAAATCAGTAGTTGGGCGTTTAAACAAATGACCACCCCCACCCCCCAGGCACCTCTACCACTAAATTTTAAAGCTATATATTTGGGGAAATTTTCTACTTAAAAAAAAAAACTTACCTATTTCTTCATTATGTTTCCATTTGAATATGTAATATAGACTTAAAGTTTACATGTGAGCGATTTATATTCCTTTAGCACTTACGCTTTTTAAAATACTTAAAAATCTGGGGTGCCTGGGCAGCTCAGTCAGTTAAGCGTCTGCCTTAGGCTAGGGTCGTGGTCTCAGGGTCCTGGGATTGAGCCCCACATCAGGCTCTCTGTTCAGCAGAGAGTCTGCTTCTAACCGCTCTCTCTCTGACCCTTCTCCCCACTTGTTTGTTTTCCCTCCTTCCTCCCTCCCCCCAAAAAATTAAAAACAAAAACAAAAAACCAAAAATAAAATACTTAAAAATCTAATAGATTATTTCATTTTAGCCAAACACTCAACTACTGTAATCTAGGTGTTATTATAGTGATTGTTCCCTCTTTACAATGTGGAGAAAGAGGACTGATCTGTTGTACTAATCAGCACACAGAGCAGTAAAGTGGCTCGGATATAGGAGCTGGTACAGTGTCTGGGAGGTATAAAGATTTGGCCAGTTGTCTTTTTGCAGTTGCATGCTCACGTTTATTTTATGATGATGATAATAGTACAGTACACTGTATACAACAGATGTACTAAAGAACTTATCTTCTTTTAAATCTTTTTTTTAAAGAGTTTGTTTATTTGAGAGAGAACATGCACAAGAAAGGAGGAGAGGCAGAGGGAGAGGAAGGAGCAGACTCCCCGCTGAGCAGGGAACCCCATATAGGGCTCAATCCCAGGACTCTGGGATCGCGACCTGAGTGAAAGGCAGATGCTCAACCCACTGAGCCATCCAGGCATTTAAACCGCTTATCTTTAAAGGAAAAATGAGGGGTGCCTGGGTGGCTCAGTGGGTTAAGGGACTGCCTTGGCTCAGGTCATGATCCTAGAGTCCTGGGATTAAGTCCCACATCGGGCTCCCAGCTCCACAGGGAGTCTGCTTCTCCCTCTGACCTTCTCCCTTCTCATCCTCTCTCTCACTCAAATAAATAAATAAAATCTTAAAAAAAAAAAAAGGGAAAAAGGGGATTTTTCAGAGGTAGAAGGATAGGGAACAGATACTTGCAAAATGATGGATTTGAAATCTTTCACATATTGTGTAGAAACATGGTAAAGACAGGGACTGGGTCTTCTCTCTTACGCAAGTGGAATGTGTACACTGAATAAAACTTACAGTGTAGAAAACTAAAACAATATTCATTACTCAGCAAGATTTTTGAGTATCTAATATGGGTCAAGCATTGTTGTAGGCACTTGGAATATAACAGTGAACAAAACAGATAAAAATCACTGTCCTCGTAGAGCAAACAATTTGGGAAGCAGAAAATAAATACATAAAACGTATGACTTCAAACCTTTTGGTTCCAAGTGGTAAAAACAGAATCCAGCTAGTTTAAGCAAAAGGAATTGCTCGGGGGAGGTTTCTGATTGGCTCTCTTTGGGACAGATGTCTATTCCCATCAATCAGATATGGCCCCAGGGACAGGGTTCCAGGATATAAACATTGCCTCCAAGAGCCCACTCTGGACACGAAGAGGCAGTTCCTGAGGGTGTGGGGTGCAGTGTGAACTACTGAGTGTCTCAAAAATGTGTCTGTTAAAGGCTCTCTACTTTTCCAGTTCCGTTGTTTTCTTTCATTACTGAGAATGAGTCTTGCAATGCAAATAAGCCCACAGGATTTGAAATGTTCCATCTTAAAAACACCAAATACAAGACTAATTATTCAAATAGGGAAACAGCCATAGGAAGCAGAGAAAAAGATTGATTGAAATTGTTGGGAAGAGGCTTTAAGCAGAACCTTCGTTATCCAGAAAGTTTTTGCAAAGTGGAAAGTTTATCTCCTTTAGCAAATGTTTTAATAGTTTTGGGTAGTAGTCTTTTTTTTTTTTTTAAGATTTTATTTATCAGAGAGAGAGAGCACAAGCAGGGGAGCAGCAGGCAGAGGGAGAAGCAGGCTCTCTGCTGACCAAGGAGCCCGACATGGGACTTGATCCTAGAACCCTGGGATCATGACCTAAGCCAAAGGCAGCTGCTTAACTGACTGAGCCACCCAGGGGTCCCGAGTAGCAGTCTTTCTAAAATGGACTTAGTAGAATGCACGTATTTTAATTGTAATACAGTGATTACCTTGCACTCTTTTCAAGCTTTATAGACCTGTTTTTCCCTATTCTGAATGGTCTCAGTCCTCTTGCTTTTTAATTTCTGTGGCTGTTTCTTGGATTTTCAAAAGCCTTTCCACCATGTCATCTGTTAGTCTTTTTCAACTTTCGCAAGCTGCTCTGTGACTACCTATAGGACCTCCTTCTCTTCTCTTCTCTTCTCTTCTCTTCTCTTCTCTTCTCTTCTCTCATAATGTATAGTGGCTAATTAAGCCACTTCCCACTTGAGTGTCACAGGTGCTTTGGGAAACATAATAGACCTCAGGGTGAGTCTTGAGGCTGCTAATTTGCCAGATTTTACAAACAAACCACTTAAACTTCTCTAAACTTCAGAGTCTTCTCTTTCTAATCTATAATGTCGGAATGAAGGTACTTTCTCTACTGGGTCTTAACTAAAGGAGCAAATGAAATGTTTGCCAGAGTTTTCTGCCGTGTATTAAAAAATCTGCAAATATGAAATCCCTGTTACTGCTGTCACCAGTGTGATGGTCTCTGTTCTCTGGTTTTGCCTGTCCTGCCACATCCCATTTTCCCTGGGAGAACCAGAGAGTTAACTGTAAATCACTGGGCTTGTTGCCTGGGGTTGGCCAGTCCTGCTTGACCATTCCTGAATTCCAACTCTGTGCTTGTGCTCCTGCAGACCAGAGATATAGGCTACATTTTCTCATGTCAGTTATACACCTACTAGCACATGGATTTTCTTGGCATTTGAGCTTAAGAGGGAGAAAGTCTCCCAAGTCTATTCACTGAGGGATGTGGAGAAGGGAGTTGTTTCCCTGCTGGGGCAGCTGGATCTTACCTGGTTTGTGTGGCCTTTTGGTCCACCAACAGCTGAACTGTGGAAAGAAAAACTGTAGCAACTCCTGTTATAGGCGGTTAGCACCATGTTGGAGATAAACTATGAAAAGATGGTTCATTCATTCTTATTTTGTAGTTTTTGCCTAATAGGTAGTAAGCATGCATGGCAGAGACATAGTATTCTTGGTTTGTGTGGTTTTGTGACTGAGATGAAATTTCTAATCTTTGAGACTGTGGTTTCTCTATCTGTAAAATGGACTTGAGAGCAAATCAAGGAATGGCTTTAAAACGGAATACCGTTGGGGTGCCTGGGTGGTACAGTCGGTTAAGCATCCAGCTCTTGGTTTCCGCTAAGGTTGTGATCTCGGGGTCATGATCTCAGGGTTGTGAGATTAAGCCCCTCATCAGACTCCCCACACATCGGGGAGTTGGCTTAAGAGTCTCTCTTTCCTTCTCCCTCTGTCTCTCCCCACCGCTCTCTCTCAAAAGCAAAAACAAAAACAAAAAAACAGAATACCTTTGTTTGATCATGGCTTCACTATTTAAGAGTTACAGGTTTGTAGCAATGTTTGCTGTTTCCTTATAACTTTATTTTTGTGGATTCAACCTTTTGAAGATGCTTATTGATCTGTCAAAAGCCTCAAAGTGAAAGTGTGATGCTTTGCCACTAGGGGGCATTGCTGCCTTAGTCACATGATCTGAACCTACAAATGGCTGAATTTGAAGCTCCTCCCTTCAGTCTTCCATTTACAATTTGTAGTAGTTCTTTATGTTACATATACACAATAAATACAACATGCAAAGTACAAAATGCAATAAATAACTGTATTTAAGTAATACGAAATGATCTTTTAAGAAATACTAAAATTAACTTCAAATATAAATATTTATCACACAGTTCTTTGTTGTGGTGTTTACCCAGTTAACCTGAATCCTGGAGTAAACCGTCTGTCTCAGAGGTTTGTGGTTTGTCATCAGCCTTTAGATTAACCCAGGGTCATACCACTACTAACTACTTATCTAGTCACCTAGGTTTCTTCTCCCTGTTTCATTTATGGGAATGCTGTGTGTCTGGCCTAGGATGCTTTAATTAATAATGGAGATATTCTTGGGGAAGTTTCCAACTTAACTTCTTTCTTTTTAGGCAGAAGGTAAAGAGCTAAAGAAATGTTTATATAGTGTCATGATGCTACTAAGGATATAGACACACTTTTGTCTCTTTTCCCTGCACCATAAGGAAGTCCTTTTTCTATCCCTTAAAAAGAAACATGAAGTAGCCCCTTTTTGTTTTTCTCAAGTCTTAGCATAATTGTTTTTCCTTTTCACAAAGTGACAAAGGTATCTTAAGAACAGAGGGTCTGACATTTGCCCACATTTCAGATTATATGTTTTCAGATAAATTCCTAAAAGTGAAATTATTGAGTCTAAAGAGCATAAATATTAGGACATCTGCTAACTATTGTTAAATTGCTTTCCAGAAAGATTGTACTAATGTACACTCATCCAGCAATCTACTGTTTTTTTTTTTCACTGTACACACTCAGGAATTGGATTCCTCCTTTCTATGGCCTTTCAAAACATATTTTAGAACTATGAACACTTTTTTCTTTTTTTATATAAACACCTTTTTCTAGGTAGAAGATAAGTTGATCAGTACTTCCCAAAATGTATTACTAAGCTAATGCAATATTAAAAAATGGTTCAGTAGTCCAATAAATTTTTAAATGTTGCATACATTTTTGTAGATTTATAAAGCACACATGTATGATAAGGCTCTGAGAAATCCTGTAGTAAACGAATCTGTTTAACTTGGTGTTTCCCAGTTTTATTTATCTAATTACAGAATCCTCTTTTAAGAGTAACATCTGGGGGGCACCTGGGTGGCTCAGTGGGTTAAAGCCTCTGCCTTCGGCTCAGGTCATGATCCTGGAGTCCTGGGATCGAGCCCCGCGTTGGGCTCTCTGCTTGGCGGGGAGCCTGCTTCCTCCTCTCTCTCTGCCTGCCTCTCTGCCTACTTGCGATCTCTGTCAAATAAATAAATAACTAAATCTTTAAATAAAACAAAAGAGTAACATCTGGTACATCTCATGAAAACAGAATTGGTGATAGTCATTCTGGGAGCTTTTAGGAACCACCATATTATTATAAGGATTTCTTCTCGACTTAAGTTATATTCATGTCTGATCTTGATTTTGGAGATAGAACCCGGAGTAGCTTGATCAAATAAGAAAGATGCATTAAGATATGTAGGTAGAGCAAGAACTTGTCCGGCTGACTGAGGAAACAGACTCCAGGCTGAGCTTCCAGGAATTCCACAGAACTGGTCGGCCATGGGAGCTGCTGCCTCTGCTGGAGCCATCTCTGCCAAGATGGGAAACCACTGAGTCCACATTCGTGTGTCTCTGCCCAACCAGAAAGAAGGATTGGGAGTGTGGTGTTTGGGATCCTATTTTAGGAAGGAGGGATTTTACGCTATGGTGAACTATCAAATATGGAGAGAATGTTTAAAAGACTTTTGGCAGCCACTGTTGGCAGACATCCAAGAGGACAGAGTTGTGTAATGTGAACACCTCTGGATGTTAGGTCAGGAAATTGGAGTGTAACTCTGGCCTAGCCACTTAGCAGCAACATGACCTTGGGCAAATCCATTTTCAAACTTCTGTGTTCTCGTCTCTAAAGAGGGGATAATAATTTCTGCTTATCCAACTTGTAGGCTTGGAGTAAAGAAGAATAAGAGTAACAAGTGTGAATTTACCTGAAAAACTATAATGTATGAAATAAGTGAAAGGTGTTTTTTCACACCCTAGATATGTCTCTGGACCAGGGGTTGGCAAACTTCTTATGCAAAGGGCCAGATAGTAAATATTTTTGTCTTTGTAAGCCATATAGTCTCTTTCTTACCTACTTAACTTTACAAAAGGAGCCATAGATAATATGTAAGTGAATGAGTGTGGCTGTGTTCCAATAAAATGTTATTTATGGAGAAATTTGAATTTCATATAATTTTTTACTTGTGGACTGGTATTCTTCTTTTGACTTTTTTCAACCATTTTAAAAAAGTGAAAACCATTCTTAGATTGCAGGCTGTACAAAAAGCAGGCGGCAGGCTGGACTTGGCCTATGGTCCATATTTTGCTAACTCCTGTTCTAGAACATGATACTGAAAATATTTTAAAATGTTGAATTGTTTTGCCTTATAGTCACAAATACATTTGGAGCTTTTTCTGATATTGTCTAAATAGAGAGTGTACTATCTTTATTGCTCCCTAGATTGGATTTGATAGTAGCTGACTCTAAATTAAATTAATTCAGTGGGCATATATGGAAACGGGGGTGGGTACATTTGTGTAAGAATATTCTGTGAAGGGGAGCCTGGGTAGCTCATTTGGTTAAATGTCCCACTCTTGGTTTTGACTCAGGTTGTGATCTCAGGGTCCTGGGATGGAGCCCCTCTCTCCCAACTTGGCCCTCCCCCCAATAAATAAATAAAATCTTAAGGAAGGCTGGGTGGCTTAATTGGTTAAGCATCTGCCTTTGGCTCAGGTAATGATCCCAGGGTCGGGATCAAGTCCCGCATCAGGGTCCCTGCTTGGCAGGAAGCCTGCTTCTCCCTCTCCCACTCCCTCTGCTTGTGTTCCCTCTCTTGCTGTTTCTCTCTCTGTCAAATAAATAAATAACATAAATATCATAAATAAATAAAAAATAAATAAAATCTTAAAAAATATAGGGGCACCTGGGTGCTTCAGTTGGTTAAGCATCTGCCACTGGCTCAGTTCATGTCCCAGGGTCCTGAGATTGAGCCCCGCATCAAGCTCCTTGCTCAGTGGGGAGTCTGCTTCTCCCCCTGGCTTGTGCGCATGAGCTCTCTCTGTCTCTCTCTCAAATAAATAAATTTTAAAAATCTTAAAAAATAATACTCTGTGAAACTTGAGTTTGCTACCCAGCCATTAGGCTCTTAGAACATCCACATTTTCTCTCTTCTTCTGTGCCTTTGGTTTTGGGAAAGAGATGGGGCCATCAGGTACTTCTTTATGGAAGAATAGCAAAGTTGCATTTAGTGCCATTCCCCTTCCATGCCCACAATTCATGCCCCTCAAACCCACCCATTTCTTCTTTTAGAATGTTCCGTATTTGGACAAGAAGTTCTCCCCCAAAATCCTGATTGTCACTGTAGTCTCATTGTTCCTATTGGAAAACCAGAACCAGAGTGTTTCCCTCCCTGGTCCTTAATTCTATAGAATTTCCTTTAGTCAGCAAAAGCCCAAGATCCATTTTAAATAAAACAACTAAAGTAAAAATGTATACCATACAGCAGTTACAATGGTATGCTTCCAAACTAGCTTGGTTTAGAATTTCTTGGTCATCTGAGCACTTTTCCGTGCTTCCTTTCATGTAAATGAAACTTTCTCAGTTTTTCTTTTTTCCTTCTAGGTGCAGGCAGAGAGTCAAGGGTGGTGTAGGTCTCTTGAAATCTAGAAATGGAGAGTGGAGAGATGGGGGTGGCAGGGAAGAGGGGCTAGGGAGATGTGGGAGCAAGAAAGGAAAGGGCAGTCAGAGATTGAAGAGGGGAGAGGATGTGCCTGCCTTCCTGTTGTCCTGCCACTTGGTGAAGCGTGCAAGGCTGAAGGCCACTTCGGAGGACAGTGCATCTTAGGAGTATATGTGTATTTATACAAACTTCACTTTCTTTCTTTTCTTTTTTTTTTTTTTTTTAAAGATTTTATTTATTTATTTGACAGACCGAGATCACAAGCAGGCAGAGCAGGGGAGAGCAGGCTCCCTGCTGAGCAGAGAGCCTGATGTGGGGCTCGATCCCAGGACCCTGAGTTCATGACTGGAGCAGAAGACAGAGGCTTAACCCACTGAGCCATCCAGGTGCCCCCAAACTTCACTTTCTTAGCTGCTGCCATATAGGCTAACTCTGGGATTTAGTGATTCAAAGAAACTATATTTAATTTTGCTTTGCCTGTATCCCTTTTATTTGGGCTTTACTAAATATAGCTGGATGGAAGGGAGGGAAGGAGAAAACAGTGTGTAGAGCAGAAGTTAAAACACGCCAGAGCTTTGGCAGCTTTGGGACAGAAAAATAAAACTTTAAACCTGCTTTCTATTTTGAGGCCATCACAAGATGTTTTGTGCTTACGTTCATTCCTAAGTCACAAACAGGGATAGGAGGGGTCGGGGATTAAGTAAGTTATCTCTGGAAAAATATTAATTTGAAATTGAGTTAAAATTAGCAAAGGGAAGAAAGGGGAGGAATAAAACATTGGACTTAGCCTATTTGGAAGCAAAATAATAAACACCTCACGGGAGTACGGGAGTAGAAGAGGCACGCAAATTTCCTTCCAGTGTTTGGCCTCTGCTCCTGCACAGAGCCCCACTGTCTCCGAGTGGGGGCAAAGCTGAGTGCCGGCAGAGCCAACTTGGCCAGTGAGGCCTGTCGGTGCGTTTTGACATAGGTCCACCTCTTCTTGAGGCTGGGATCTTGGAGTCAACATGATTTCTGACCAATAGGCACTAGCTGTCATGCCACGAACCGGTTTATCGTAATGTAATTATCACATACTAGATGTGGTAATCACCTATTTTTAGGCATTTCTGTACTGGGAATCCTGTGTCGTGAGGATGGTCTCAGGAAAGCATTCTCTGTCTTGTGAAACAAGGCTCTTCCAGAGGTGAGCCTTCCCTTCCTGGAGACCTGTTGTGCTTTACAGGTACCTCTCTCTACCTCTGCCGAGGTCTTTCAGCTTTACTGAATTGAGGTAGGAATGCCTACCCTAGGCGTTGGCCTGGGGCTTCCCCCTCAGGTGCTGCTTTGCTCATCAGGGTGTATTCGTGGGTTGGCTCTGAATACCCAGTCTCTCTTCTGACTTGTGCAGGTGCAGAAACGTAAGCAGGAGAAGCTGTGAACATGCGTGCGGAAGCCTGAACCGGTTACCTCCATACCCAGAGAGTTCACTTTGCACTTAGACTATCTTTGGAGATTTTATTTATTTTTATTTTGAGAGAGAACAAGACAGTTAGCATGAGCAGGAGGAAGAGCAGAGGGAGAGGGGGAAGCAGACTCCCTGCTGAGCCGGGAGCCCGATGTGGGGCTCGATTCTAGGACCCTGGGACCATGACCTGAGCCGAAGGCAGATGCTTAACAAACTGAGCCACCCAAGTGCCCTTATATTTAGACCATCTTTAATCAGCCTTCTTAAAGTGTAGCCCTAATGATGTCACATTCCTGCTCAAAAATCTTCCATGACTGTATAGATAGGGAAGAGACTGGAAAGGAGGGTGCCAAAATATTAATAACAGCTTTCTCTCTCTCTTTCTGGTGATGACTTTTTTTTTTTTTTTACTCTATGATTTTTAGACTTTTCCAATTATTTTTACAATAAATGTATAATACTGTTTTTTGAGAAAAATATCATTTTTGTAATGATAAAAAGTACCATTTAAAAACATTTACTGGCTCCCAGGTGCTGATTATAAACACCTAACCCCCTGTACCACCACCCCCACCACCGCCCCTGCCAACATTCAGGGTCTTTGCACTGTTGCTCCAGCCTGTCCAACCTGACCTACTCTCTCTTGGTTCTGCCCTCCAGGTTACAGCAAAACAGAGCTACTCATGTTGCCAAGCACATATGCTGCTTTGGCTTTGCTTGTGCTCCTCTCTACCTGTCAGTTTTCCATTCTCCAAACTGATTCCACCTTCTTTAGAGAGTATTTTTATCATGTGCTCCTTGTAAAAGATTTGCAAATAGAAAAACACAGATAACAAAATCCTTTATCACTAGGAAGTGATCCCACTTCCTAGCGATAACCTCTGTTAACACTTTGATACATGTCTTTCAGAAATATTTTTGAGTTCTGCAGCTAAGCGTGGTCAAGCTCATCTTGGGTCTCTGTTACAGACTTCATATTCTTTTTTTTTTTTTAAGATTTTTAATTTATTTATATGATAGAGATCACAAGGAGGCAG
Source organism: Lontra canadensis (assembly GCF_010015895.1). Lineage (NCBI taxonomy): Eukaryota > Metazoa > Chordata > Mammalia > Carnivora > Mustelidae > Lontra > Lontra canadensis. Next base: position 7,573,475 of record NW_022631050.1, on the reverse strand, counting down.
AGAAGCAGGCAGAGAGAGAGAGGGGAAAGCAGGCTCCCTGCTGAGCAGAAAGCCCAATGCAGGGCTTGATCCCAGGACCCTGAGATCATGACCTGAGCCGAAGGCAGAGGCTTAACCCACTGAGCCACCCAGGCGCCCCATCAGACTTCATATTCTTGTGCTGTTATTCAGACCTGTCTCCTCTCCATTCTGGATTTTAGGTTCCTTGACTGCATGTGTAGCTACAAGAGTGACTTTCCGTCTTTGCACCCTCCATAGGTTTTGAGCACAGTGACCTTCACATAATAATCAGCCTAAAGTCATCTAATAAATCAAACAAGAGAGCTAACACAAGCATGTCGGTTAGCACAAGCCATAGTAACAAACACAGACATAATAGTTACGTTATGAATATAATGCTGGATGTTTTCATAAATAGCCACAGGAGAAATACAGAACACATAGTATCGGAGGTATACCTGGAACGGGTAAATGACTAGGGCCCCACTAAGGTGCGACCATCCGGGTACACTACATGAAAGAGATTCACCTTTGAAGGAAGGAAAAGCTTCTTTGAGGCAACTGTATAGACCATTGGCTCTCAACCCTGGCCCACTTTGGAATCACTGGGGAGCTTTTTAAAAATATCAGTGCCTGGGCTCAATCCCAGACTATTAAATTAGAGTCTTGGGTGGTGGGGGAGGGGGCTTAGCTGTTTGAAAACGCTGTCCAGGTGATTTTAGAGTGCATCCAGGAATGAGGACCACAGTCTAGGCAGAGACTCCTCCTTTAAAAAAAAAAAAAAAGTGAATGTGTCACTGTGACATTGTTAGAGAAGTCAGTTTAACGTCTTGAGGGTGGGAGAGTTCATCTTGGTGGTGAGAAGAGCCAGTTCAGATCCTTCTGTTATGTGTACTTTAAAGCATTTGGATAAAATTCATCAGTTAGCTTTTATTAAGATAATAGCCTTTGTACATCTCAGATTGCCCAGACTCTTGCCCTCTCCCAATGGCTGCTTTCTCCTAGAGCCGTAACTGAAATAGAATATGGCCCATACAAGTTACGTTATCACGTTCACCTCTGTTATTGTAGCCAAGGTTCTTCCAAGGATTTGTCCCCTATTCAAATACCGTCAAAATCATGTGTACTCTCAGACATGCTGTTTCCCACTCTTTGGTCTCTTTTTCACACGTTAAAGCCTAATACTATCTACCTGCCCCCCATCAAAATAAAACAGAGACCACCGGGCAGTTTTTCTTCACGCAAGTTGTCTAAAACCACAAAGTGGGGTGGAATATCTGTTGCAGTTTATCATATGGAAAAGGAAATCTCAGCCCCTTGCTGTAGCTGTCAAGTAGCCATGTACTTGACAGGACACTTTGCACTTTCCACTGTGTGCCTCCTTGGATTTAATACAGGAAATGTTATTTTGCTAAGTTGTGCTTTCATGTTCTGAAACATGCTTCCATGTTGTCATATAGTAGTGTTTAAATCCAAACCAAAGTGATTTTGTTGCAGTGGAAATATTTCAATTAATGTTTACAGCTGGAACATATAAACAAAACTTGGGTTGAAATTAGTTGATTAATCATTGCATTCCTGGGTACAGGAAGAATTTTGTTAAACTCTATCAAGGGAAGGATTAATGTCTCTGTCTGTGAGGTCCTTCCAGGCAACTTTTCCTTGGGAAAGCCTGGGTTTTCGTGTTGCTTCGTACAGGATATTTTTCTTTTGGCAAAAGCAGAACAACCAATACCACCAAGTAAAATGTGCCAGCACTTGGAAGGGGGATGAGTACATCACACTTTTATCAGTAAAGCTGCAGTTCTTATTCCCGGAAATTTACACACACACACACACACATACACACACACACCCTCCCTCCCTCCCTCCCTCCCTCCCAGTAAATGCAGTAGTAACTTATTGAGGCACTGCCCAACATCCCAGAGCGATCCCTCCCATGTCTCTTTTCTTCTTCCTCTTTATTTCCCCTGACAATCAACTCTGTCATATTTAGTTCTCTAAACCACTGAATCACCAACTCTTCCTTCACAGATTCTTCTGCACGCATACACCTCTTTTTTTGTGTGTACAGGAATAAACTTCACATATTCTCACTCAAGTCACCCTTTATGCATTCATATCCTTTAGTAGGAGTCCTAGGACTGTATTTTTGGGAGTACTGGTAAGCATGCATCATCAAAAAGAAATAATTATGGCCAAATGGGAGAGATTTTCCTAGGCTTTAAGGATATGATAGGATCATATCAAAATGTCTGGAGAAAAATTTAAATCTTTCCTTGTTCCAAAAAAGCTTTTGATGTAAAGTACAAAAATTATTGGAATATAAGAAAAAAAATGAAGAAAACAAAAGGAAAATTAAGGTAGAAAATACTAAAGTGAGGACAGAGGGAAAGTTTGGTCAGAGAAAGGTATATGATAATATGCTACATGGTCATAAAAGCTGGGACACAAATTTGACTCTGAGGTTTCTAATAGGAGAGCAAAAAGAAATGGCTGATTCTCTCCCCAAAGGAGGGGAGAGAGGAGGAGCCCCTTGCTCGGGCATCTTGTTCCCAAGATGAGTGTCAGGTACCACGATTACCCTCCCCGGATGACAGTTCCTGCCTTGGTTGGGAGTGGAAGGAGCAACCCCTAAACAATTTTAAAGCAGTGTGAGAGTGGGGTAAGAATGTCCAGAGAAATGGATGAAGTCCACAGAGGCAGAAGGCAGATGAGTAGTTTCCAGGGGCTGGAGAAGGGAGGTAGGGAGTGACTGTTGATACCGGGGTTTCTTCTGGGGGCGGTGGAAGTGTTCTAAAGTTAGATAGTAGTAATATTTCAGAACCTTGTGGGTATACTAAAAACTATGTTAAATGGGTAAATTTTGTGGTATCTGAATTATATCATTATAAAACTTTTTTTAAAATTTGAAAGTTGTAATTACAAAAAATAGTAAAATAACATACAGGAAAAACATCAGCTCATGAGTCTAAGATTCACATCTTCCACAAGGTGCACACTTCATTTTTTTAAATTTAAATTTAAAAAATTTTTTAAAGATTTATTTATTTATTTGACAGAGATCACAAACAGGCAGAGAGGCAGGCAGAGAGAGAGGGAGAAGCAGGCTCCCTGCTGAGCAGAAAGCCCGATGCCGGGCTCGATCCCAGAACCCCGGGATCATGACCTGAGCTGAAGGCAGAGGCTTTAACCCACTGAGCCACCAGGTGCCCCTTAATTTTTTTTTTTATTTGAGAGAGAAAGAGAGAATGAGAGAGAGAGCATGAGAGGGGAAAGGTCAGAGGGAGAAGCAGGAGAGGGGAAAGGTCAGAGGGAGAAGCAGGCTCCCTGCTGATCAGGAAGCCCCATCTGGGACTCGACCCTGGGACTTCTGGATCATGACCTGAGCCAAAGGCAGTCATTTAGCCAACTGAGCCACCCAGGCACCCCCAAGGTGCACACTTCTAAGGGACAGTGTCACCGCTTCAAGGGGAATTGGGTCATACTGGGTAAAAATTGAACAATACAGTCTCTAAGTTTCTTTCTATTGTGAGCACTCAATTTTTGATCAGTTGCAAAACGATGATTAGGTCATGGGACAGTCAGGACATATTTGAACATTGATGAAATATTTGAGAATACAGAGGAATTATGTACTTAACATTGTTAGTTATGATAATGGCATGGTGGTGACTTTCTAAAAGTCTTTGAGAGATGCATTCTGAAGTGTTTCTGTATAGTTGCGGGGATTCTGGGTTCAGCTTGGAAATAATCCAGTAGATAGGGTGTAGATGATATGCCCATAGCTGCTCAAGTCGAGTCTACTACAGTATCTCTCTACTCTTGTGTAAGTTTGAACGTTTTCCTGATAACATGTTAAAACAGATTTTTATCATTCTCTGTTAAATAAAAAAAAAACTAATGTCATAGCCAGGGTTCTTGCTCATGAGAAAGTATGTTCTTTGCAGCACTTGTCTCATTTGCTGATTTATGGGTGACTTCTGAGAGACTGGAAGCCCAGGTGCTGGCTTTAAGTTACACATGTGAGTAAGCGTGATATTCCAGTAAGGTCATCCACAGCTTTTCCACCCTTCCCTGTGCTTCTCAGATTGTGCTACATGGGTTATGGAAGGAAGAGGTACTGCTCTTCAGAAAGGCAGAGGGGAACACTCTTCTCTCTTAGGGGTAGTTTTGGTCTTGACATTTCTTTGTCTCCTCTTTCTCCCTGCTCTTTCAGTGGGGTTCAAGGGCTCAAGTACTTAAGTGTAGTATCTTCTTGGGAGGGGAACTGAGAGAATAGCATTGGTCTTTGACCTCCTATGTGAAGTTGAGAACCGTGCACCCGAAACCCATGCCCACACCCGTAAGACTGTGGGGAAGACGGGATAATGCTGGTGGTGGCACGTGATTGCGAGTGAATGCTGGCTTCTCTTGCAGGACTTTCTTCAGGCGCTCTTTGTTCTCAGGAGAGACGGAAGCTGGGCATGTGTATTTCCTTCTCTGATTCTCAAGACTGGAATTCTTATTCATAAACATGTATGACCTCACGATCCCACGTGTTCATTACACTGGATGTCCAGGCTCATTGCATAACTGAAACTCATTTTTATGTTCAGCAGACATGTGTGTATCTACTGTGTGCTAGATGCCCTCTGTATTACAGTGGCCCACAAGGGAGCTGAATTCTTACACGAGTTTTGGATTCCCACATTACCTCCCCTAAAGAACCAGCTTTGGTTTTTGGAACAATATTGGCTTTCTAGGAGTTTACAGGCTATACTTAGCTCAAGGTAAAATAGATGAAGGTACTTTGAAGTGCAGTCAAATGTTCTACCACTGACCTGTATCCCCCACAGCAGCTTGAATTGCTGAAAGCACGGAGTGACTGTGACGTGAGAGTAAAGCTGGAGATGTTTTACTTCCTAATAGTTTGGGTTAATATCGCTTGTGATGTCAATGAAACCTCCACATTACTTAGATTTTAATGAGAGTTCCAAAGCATAAGATGGTCTTATGTATATTCACCTTATTTCTCTAAGGCGGGCTCTCCCTGGAGCTTGTCTTGTTGGCAGTGCTAAGAGGTGGCAATGCTAATTAAGCACGATGCCCGGCACTGGGGATACCACTGCTGGTTGCTGTTCTTCTCCTTCAACTGTAGCAACAGCTTCCCACCTACTGAACACCTGCCTGTGCCAGGTAGTTTGCATGCATTACCTCATTTAATCCTCAGAGCAACCTTGTGAGGTAGGTGGCCCTGTGCTTGTTTTACAGAGGAGGAAACCAGAGCTAAGCAAGGACAGACATCTTTCCACACAGCTAGTTAGTGGCATATCTAAGAGTCAACCGAGGTTTTCTTAGTTTCAAAGACCATACTCTTCTCTATAAAGTGTGTTGCCTCTTCTTGGTGTTCGGTAAATATTTGCTGAATTGATGCATGTTTTGGATGCTTGACAGCTCTTCTGCATATGTCCTAAATTTATATGAGATGAAGTAGTTATGAGTCTATAAGAAATACCAAAGGCATTATATGAATGGGAATCTATGACCAAACCCATGTTTCGTGGCCTAGACATAGGAAGGCACAACCCACCTGTACTGTCTCCTGTTGCCGTTCAGAAGTGACTTTTGCTGCTGCATCAGGGTTTCACAAAGTGTTTTTAGTGCCAAAGGCAAACCGCTCACATTCTCTGTGGGAAAGAATATTATTGTTCTTGGTCAGGTTGCCAGGTAGCCTAGCTGGTTTTGGAGAATAGTGTTACTAAAGGTTAGCCTCTTCAGATATGAGCCAGTTAGCTTGAATGCATAAACAGCTTCTGTCGCAGGCAGGTCAGCGTACAGGTGTATGGCTAAATCAGATCTCTAAGCACTTATCAAAAATCAGTCAGCGAACTTTTACTGACCAACTGCCACATGGCTGACACTATGCTAGGAGTGCTGGAGGATTAAGAGGGGGGAAAAGTGTGAGATCTAGCCTCTCAGAAGTTTACACCCAGTTGGTGCAGATATGACTCACACAAAGAGAAAAAATAAAAACAGGAACCATATCTATGGGTCTTTTTCATGTCCTCCTGCTCAACAACCGGCTTAGTGCCTGGTGCATCATTAGAACTTGATAAATAGTTTTTGAATGAATGAGAGTGCAGAGCAGAGAGATAGGTAGCTTTTTTGAATGGCTTTGTAGAAGTTGGATTTCAGCTGGACATTAAAGATGAATACATTTAAGGAAGAAGAGAGGGGTGGGAAGGTGAGAAGGACATTTCAAATGTAGAAGATGTTGTCAAGAGTACTCTGGAAACACAGGAGTGAATGTGTAAATATGCCCAGGAAGAGAAGATACCGAAGAGACCAGTTTTGCTGGACCAGAGATACAGCTGGAACCATGGAGTATCTTGAGTGCTGGATGAAGACATTCAGTTTTTATTCTGTAGCCACCTGAATTTCTGATCAGCAGGAAGGTATGATCAAAATGGATGGTCGAGGATGAAACAGACTGATGGGTGGGAAGCCCAGTTAAGAGACTGTGGTTATATTTTGGTGTTTGGGGAGTAAGGACCTGAATTAGAGTATTGGCTAAGAAAGCTGGAAGAAAGAAGCAGATGGACAAGCTATTATGAAGAGAGAAGAAACAGGGCTTGGTGAGTACTGACTGGATATGTAAGTCTAGTGAAGATAAAGAAGAAGAATCAGAGGTGGCTCAGTGATCCTGAACCAGGGATCTTGGGAGAAGGTTGATGGTATTGTTTCATTAAGTGTAACATGGAAATCAGAAGAGAGGTGGGTTTGAGAAAGTAGTTTTAAATTTGAGGCACGGCGACATCAAAAGGAAGTGTCTGCTTAGTAGGGGGGAGAGAATGGCTGTGCCCTGCTTGTCTCTTTGGATGGGATAGGGACTGTGTCTACTACTCATGACACAGCGGTGTATCCTTGGGGTTCTCCCCTCCCCGGGTTGACTTGTTACAGGAAGTGATAAATAGTTCAACTTTTCATAAGGGATATATGAGTCGATTCTAATAGGTAATATATATAATCTTTTCTGCATCTTTCCTAGTAATATTGGTCCTCCCAAGATGGGGAAACATACATGCTTTGAAGCAGTTAGTGAGAAATGAGACTTGGAGGGGTTGGGTGGAGGGCAGGTGGTCCCTTTCAAGCACAGTGCACCCCTGCAGGTACTAGAAGTGATGTCAGTGCTGGATGTGAAGCCCATGGCTGTACATGCTTCCTGGAATGGGATTCCTATACTCATGATCATCAGTTTTATGAGAGCTTTTTGATAAGCACAGCATGAACAGGAGAGTTGGACTTTTTCTCACATGGGGTCGCTTACTGTTTAACAGCATCAACTAATTAAAAGTGCAGTTTAAGACTTTGATTTGTCTCCCCCAACCACTCTGTATTGTCTCTGTAGCAATTATAGAGCTAAAGCATGGTAAATAGCTCAGATAAGTCTTCATTCTTTCTCTATTTTATTTAAGAAAAAAAAAAGTTTTAAATGCTCTTATTCTCTTTAGACCCTGGGGAATGTTTGTAAAGTATATTCCTATTTAATGTCATTCACAAGATTAAACTTCTCATTAAAACAAAAGTGGGGGGAAATGCTCCACCTACATTGAAGTACCAAAAAAGTTTGTGACTACCTGCTCTCCAATATTAGAATGTATAGAAACAGAAGTATTTTTAATCAACTCAAATGTTTTTCCCTGATTAATAAAGTCAAGCTGTAGGTTCATCAGGTAATGATTCCTTTAGCCTTATCAATCTAGCACTTCTATCCGTGCACATGGCCCAGTGATGGAGAGCAGGGATAGTAAATACACGTATGAATTCTTCTGGATCCTAAATGTGCATAGCAAGTATGAGAGAGAACAGTTTCCAGGGGGTTAAGTAAGTTATTATAAAGCCATGCCAAGAAATCTTTTGCAGCCATTAAAGTTAATATTGTAGAAGAATATTTAAAAACCTGTACAGTATACTAAGTGAAAAAGATTGCAGAACAGAAGTAAATAGTATGATCACATTTTCATGAGCACATACCCAACTGCAATAACACTCATCAGATTACTAACAGCAGTTATCTTGTGATAGAGTTACTAGGGGTCTTAATTTCCTAATTTCTTCTCTATATAATAAAAATGTTACAAAACTGAAACATTTTTTAAAAGGAAAAAATGTGCACTGAATTACATAGATTTCAAAGGAAATGGCATGCATTCAAGTGGTAATGGTTTGCTTATCTTCAGATGACTGAATTAATGATGGCCCACAGCTTTCTTCCCTTTTTCCAAAGATATGGTTTTTTTGAACAGTGATGAAAGAATTTAGGGTGCCTGGAGGACTTAGGTGAAAGTATGCCAGTTAGACCTCATTCATTAACATATATGGAGGGTCTAGATTGGAGCAAAGATACAAGGATGGCTGGCAGACAAGAGTTCCAAGGGGACTGGTAATGATGTTTTCTCAGGAGATGCTTTCTCCCGCCTTGGCCTCTTGTTGTAATCCGGGTAGGTGGGAGTTGTCAGTGGAAGAAGAGTTCCTGGATTACAAATGTGGAATTCAAGAAATCTCCAGCAAGGAGTAGGCATGATGGCACCAACCTTTGCTGAATATTCTGAGAGTTAGACCTAGGGCTAAAAGCTGTAGATACATAATTGACCCTTGAACAACATAGGTTTGAAATGCATGGTTCTACTTAGGCAGTTTTTTTGTACTACAGTACTGTAAATATAGCTTGCATATGATTTTCTTAATATCATTTTCTCTAGCATACTGTGTTATAAGAATACACTGTATGACACATATGCAAAATATGTGTTAACCAACTGTTTATGTTATCAGTAAGGTTTCTAGTCAACAGTAGGCTATCAGTAGTTAAATTTGGGGTAAGTCAAAAGCTATGTGGGGATTTTTGACTGCATGGGGTGTTGGCATGCCTAACCCTGTGTTAAAGGTCAGCTGTATTATTCTTTCACTGAATTTTTACTATCACACTATGAGTTATAGGTATTATTATGAGTCCCATTTTGTAGGTGAGGAAATGATGGCTCAGAGACGAAATAACTTGCCCAAGAACTTAGTAAGAGAAAGCCAAGATTTGAATTCAGGTATGTCTTATTCTAGAATTTATACTTGTAGTGGACGAGGTGCATGTTGTCCCAGGTGAGATGGTTCCTAGGCTGAGGGAATTGCTGTTTTGCTGGAAGTTCTCAGGGTTGTCTGGAGAGGTTTATGATACGTAGATTAAAGATCAACAAACAGTAAATTTGCAGTGTCAGAGGCAAAGTGTGGACCTATGGTGGTGGGCATTTCCTGAAGGATCCTTTCACCTTGCAAATTTCCAGTGCTGTTGAGGGAATGTTCCCCACAGAAAAGTAAGTAACCTCTCACCTTTATACACCCCATGGAACATATAAGCTGGGAAAGTGATTCTCAAAGTGTGGTGGTCTTACCATCAACTGGGAACTTTTCTGGAAATGCAAATTCTTTGGCCCCACCCCAGATCTGTTGTACCAGAAACTCTAGAGCGAGAGGGGTCCTTTGTCAAATCCTCCAGGGAATTCTGCTGCATGTTGGCTTGAAACAACTGAGCTAGGATATAGCCCCACTTTTGAAGAGTTTCTAGTCACATATTAAATCAGCAAGAGGAATAAAAGCTAAAATGCTGCTGTGGTTTTGGTGTACTTTTAATTTTTGTTGAAGATGCATGCTTGCCTGATTTATCTCAGGAACAGGCTCTTTTCTCCCGGAGCCAGGCTAATTCATGTTTTTGGCTTGGTATCAGGGACACTTTTAACACACTGCAGCTTTGCTAATTTTAATAGTACCTTTGTCTTTCCATGAGAGATCATATCCTGGCTAATTCCAAAACTGACTGTAAGTACTAATTTTTTTTTTTTTTTTTTTTACACTGGTTAGTAAAACAACTTGAAGTTTTTTCCTAAGAATTACCCAGAGGAAGAAGTGATGGTCATAAAAACAACACCACTCTGCGTTCCAGAAGATTACTAGTTTTCAGAGTTCTTAAACACATACCTGGAGGAAGTGGCATGGGAGTTACCACTGAGATTGCAGGATAGATGGTCAAAAAGTCTCCATGAAGAAGAGGCCAGTCTCCATTCACTTAATTGTTTACACTTCTCTTGTAAGCCTTGATTACTTGTTTGAACTATGGACTCCAGCATAAATTATAATCATTAGTGTCTAACCAGTAATTGATTATATGTCTTTATTTCTTTAAATTGAGTTTTATCTTCAAATGAGGACCCCCCACTTCTTGCTTTTTTTCCCTTCTTGACATTTATTTCTAAGGCCAAGAGTCTAAGAAATAAATAAACTAATAGGTAATTACATCATTTACCACATAGGCTTGGCATGTACATGTTTAGGTTAAATTACCATTCTCAGTGCAATCAGTCAGAAAAAGGGAGAAATTCTTGAGTTACTGTATATATTTTAAAAATAATTTTAATGGCTGGAGAGAGGTAAAAGGGCCTTATGGAATTTCTGACGTTGCCAATGACATTGGAGTTCTTTGTGTCCACAACTTAGAGAATGGGTTTCTCAAAATGTGATTTATCAGGCTGATTTTGAGATTATGCGGGATTGGCAGACCTGTTGGAACAGGGTTGCCACCCATCAGGCTGTGTGCGGAGGCTGAGGTGGGGGAGACAGTTGGTATATTCTAAATCCACAGTTGGGGAATTCATCCTCCAGTGATTGTTACATAATATGCCCTACCAGTAGGAACTGCTGGCCTACAATTTGTTGGTTGGTAATTTTTAGAAATAAAACAAGCTCAGGACACCTGGGTGGCATCTGACTTTGGCCAGGTCCTGATCTCAAGGTCTTGAGATCCAGCCCCACATCCTTGGCTCCCAGCTCAGCAGGGAGTCTGCTTCTCTCTCTCCCCACCATTCCCCTTCCCCCATCCCCCCCCCACCACTTGTGCGTGCACTCTTTCTCTCTCTCAAATAATTTTATAGAACAAGTTCTATAATTTGTTATAATTCTATAATTCTAAAAATCATAGAACAAATTCTATAATTTGGAAGAGAGGGTCTATATAATGTTATTGGGGGAAAGGAAGTTAGTACTTAAAACGGTTGCTGTTTGACTTCCCACAATAGTAACAGCTACAGGCTTTGTGGCATATTTTTCTGTCTGCCAATTGCTGCTTCTGGTGTTAAGGCACAAAGTACTTGTTTATGGACACATTGAGCAGAGGCAGGCAGTACATGATATATTTAATGGTGTGTCCTTTACGCTGACCCATTAGTCCTTCCTTTGCCTTCTCTGCTGCTGCTGAGGGCAAGCTGAATAGGACCACCTAAAAATGTGATAGGAAGCAAACTTTCATAAGTTATATTTGTGACACTCTCAACCTACTAAAGAGACTAAAGTAGTCCTTGTCCATACACACGTGTTTTAAATCCTGTAAGAATGAGTGCCTAGACCATAAATACCAAAGACTTGCAACCCCAGGGATGGTGTCTGGACCAAAGCATAAGGAGAGTAAAAAGAACTGATGTCAGAGTATTACTGGTTTTCAGTAAAATATGTTAACAGTTTTCAGTTAAATATGTTAACATCTTAAAATCAAAATTTCTTCAAAGTAAGGGTGCCTGGGTGGCTCAGTCTGTTAAGTGTCTTACTTTTGGTTTCCGCTCAGGTCATGATCTCAGGATCCTGAGATGGAGCCCCAGGCCTGCCTCCATGCTCAGCCTGGAGTTGGCTTGTTCCCCTCCCTCACCCTCTGCTTCTTTTCATTCTCTCTCACTCTCTCTCTCTCTGTCTCAGATAGATAGATTAATTAATGTATTTTAAGAATTTCTTCAAAGCAGTAAAAAAGTACCTGTTTATACGTTTGAAGCTACAAGTAAGCAGATAATTAATATTGAAAGTGTAGAAGTAATAGAAAATTAAAACCTATTAATTCCATTGATATTTCATGGAATATCAATGGAATTAATTTCATGATAATTCCATGGGTCATTGTCCATAACTCCTAGTGATTTGGAGTTTTCTGTGTCTCTGACTTATTTCTTTGTTTTTTTCTGCTTTTGCTTTTGCTTTTGTTTGTTTGTTATTTTGCTTTTTGCCCAGTTACACTTCCAAAAGAAGGCAGGTCCAGAATGAAAAAGAGTCCACACTCCAATTTAGCATGGCCACCTTTGGATACCTAGATCTTTACAGATCAGCTTTTCAACTTGAAGCATTTGAGAAATCCTTTTCTTGTCCTGCTTCCAGACATTAGAGTACTTTCTCTTCTCCCATAAAATACTTCAGGTGATTTCTACAGGCATCTGTAGCTCCAGAATCTATCCTTTAAATGAAAACCTAAATAAAAGTTGTAAATAGGTGTCGTGTGTAAGATGGTACGTGTTCTTGTTAGCTTTGTCCCTGCTTCTGTTCCGCTCCCATATAGTCTTTCTCCTGGAAGCTCACAAAGTTTGTAAATCAAAGTATGCCTCATACCCATGGACTCGCCTTTTTGGATCCCAGAATAGAGAGATACTCCGTTTAAACTAGGGTTCCAGTGCTAGAAAGGTTAGTCCTTTTGAATTATATTCTCTCCTAGCTGTCCTCCCCAGTGCTACTCAGGAACATAATCAATCACCATCTAGTGGATCAGTGCTGTTGTTAACAGGGAGGACGCGGAGTTGCCCATGTGAGAAGCACCTCCACAGCAGAACAAGGTCTGCCCTTTGGAGCCCTCGTCCTTGGAGTGCTGATGTTTGGAACCAGCAGGTTTTATGCCATGGTTGCTCCGAGCAGTCAGGTACAGTAGCTCTGAGAGGTGGCTTCCTGTACCGTTGAATGCCCCCACTGACTCAGGATGTCCCCAGGCAAAATGTATCATCCCACATAGACTGTATCTTAAGTTATATGGAATTTTAGAATTGCATTAAATTAGAGTGTACTAGGGGAAAGAAGGGGTGGGTTTCCCAGGAAACTATAGCTCCACATTTTTGTGTTTTCAAGAAGTTTTGGGGGGGGGTCTGTGAGGTCCTTAGATGATAGGATAGAGTCTCTTAAGTCTGGAGTGGTTTAATTGTGGTTCTACCTGAAGGAAGGTCACCTTCTCAAATCTAGGTTCTTGGCTTTTCAGTTAGCCAGGAGTGTAAAGGAACGGACGTGTCCTTGTCGAAAAGAGACCTTTCAGACCACCCACCAAACCACAGTCAGGTTAGGATTTTTTTTCTATGTATAGCCTCCCACAGCTTATGATTTTTTTGCTATCCAGTGGCATTTGCAGTCTAACATGGTGCCAGTGACCCCCAACCTGTTGGGAAGCAGCTAATGTGCATACTGCAGTCAGAGCTGTTTGTTTGGTCAGCTACCCCAGGCTCTCATTTTTTGTGGCCAGTGTTTTGTTTATGAATGTTTTCTCCTCTATGGTTTCCGGCTTCAGGGACCAGGGGTGGGAGTTGTGGGGGCTGAGGGGAGAAGGCAGACAGAAGATGGTTGGGCTCATTTCATTTCCTGAATCCTGTTAGGCATTCTTGCGTTTCATGGTTCCATCTTGGCTGGACAGCATTTCCCACTGGTTTGTCAGATCAGCGTTCCCAGCCACCTCCGGGGGCCTCAAGGAAAACCACACCTTGCTCTGTGTCACCAGTTAACAGGCAGAGTTTTGTTCAGTAAATATTTATAGAACCTCCCTATTAACCTCGAACCCTGCAACCTTGTACCTTTGAAAAGTTTATTCTCCCTCCCTGGCCTCCCAAGTAACTGTTTGGGTCCAGGCAGTGCATGTCAGAAGGACAACGATGGTGCCATTTATCTCAGGCTGGGCACCGCCGAAGAAACATACCTTTCCTGATCTTAACCCTGAACTTGGTAGACTATGCCACTTTTTTAGGGTGAGAAAGCGTTTGTGGGAAAGGGACAGGGGCAGATCATCTTTCACGATTTCCCTCTTTGATTTGTCAAGTTAAACCCTTGTGATCAGAGAAGCACAGAGCAGTGTAGGGAGAGGAAGGAGCCTAGCCTGCAAACCCAGTGAGCTGCAGCCTTCCCTGGCTCTGCACACAGCAAAAATGAAGTCATCGACCTGCATGAGCTGTCACCTTGTCCATGAGAAAGTGAGAGAGAGAGGTGCCCTCTGGTAATTTTGGAAATAAATTAGATACAACCTAAATATCCAGCAATAGGGGGCTAGTTTATTAACTAGGGTTTATCTTTAAGCACTACTATGTTGAATTTTTTTAAAGATTTATTTATTTAGTTGAGAGAGAGAGCACAAGCAGGAGGGGCAGAAGGAGAGGGAGAGAGAGCCTCAAGTAGACTCCGTGCCCAGTGCAGAGTGTGAGCTGGGGCTCCATCTCACAAGCCCTGACAGCATGACCTGAGCCAAAAGCAAAAGTCCAACGTGCCCCCTATGTTGAATTCGTAATGCTTTGTAAAAATGTGATATGTTGGAGAGAGAAAGAAGAAATATCATGGAAACATGATTTTTTTTAATGTAAAAAAAATCATGTTTTATAAAAAAAATCAGTTTTGTAAAAACAAAGAAGGGAGGCGTGCCTAGGTGGCTAAGTCAATTAAGCATCCAGCTCTTGGTTTCAACTCAGGTCATGATCTCCAGGTCAGGAGATTGAGCCCTGCATTGGGTTCCTGAGCAAGGAGCCTGCTTAAGATTCTCTCTTTCCCTCTGCCCCCCCTCCCCTGATTGTGCCTGCATGTTCTCTCTTTCCTTTCAAAAAAAAAAAAAAAAGGAAAGAAGCATCAAGTTGTTAATAGTTTTCTTTGGGAATATGGGAGATTTTTAACCTTCATTTCAAATCTCTTGCAGTGGACATTTATCACCTTTTGTTCTTTTCATTGCAGACTTACTTATACACAAAAGTATTATATGAAGGTTCATGAGTGTCTAAAGTGAATATCCATGTAAACACTCCAGGTCAAGAATAGTAAAAGCAACATGACTTTAGCATTGGAATACTGATAATAAAGATGGTATTGAAAATTACTTTTCCTGAGTCCCTCATATGGCTGTGGTAGAAATAAAATAAGACTGTGTATGAACATGCTTACATTGATTAAGTCTTAAAACATCTATCAAACATAAGCAGTTATCTCCTTGAAAGTGCCAAATAGGATAGATGCATGTGAGCAACAAGTCATTGCTAACGTCTGAGGCTGCTTGTGTCAGACAGAGATTTGCACTGAAAACATGTCCGTGAGTTCACGTGTCCTATCTGCTTGTTCTTCCCTCACTGGGAAGCCCTGCTGCACAGTCTTGGCCTCTGGGAGAGGTCTGTGGCTGACTTGACATAAAAATCTTTTTCCTCCTTTCAGACTGGATACCCTTGGTTTTCTGTGATTCTCTGGGTGGTTGCATGTGGTGTAAGAAGGGTGTGTGTGTGTGTGTGTGTGTGTGTGTGTTGATGAGTTGATTTCACCAAAGTCAGAATTCTAAGCAGTCCTGTTTTTTCGCTTTATTATTGAATTATCAAGTCTTTCACCTCTTGATTTGAAGTTTGACTGGACACAGGCAATCAATCAATCATAACTTAATCTTTTCCTCTGTTATTGTTGTCAAGGCTGCTCCAAATTTATTGGGTCATGTGCAGAGTGAAATGGAAGTGCCCTTTTGCAAAAACACAGGGAAAAATTCTTGTTAAAGGTACTAAAATATAGAGCTTTTCCCTTTCTTCCATGATTTTTGTCTTGACTTGTTATAGTGTACTTTATTTGCTATTTCATGTCACTCTAAATAAGGGAAATTTTAAAATTTTAATTATTATGATGAATTTTACTGTTTACCTTTATAGGATATGATGCCAGTTTGTTTTATTTTTATTAAGTTTTTAATTTAAATTCCAGCACAGTTAACATACAATGTTATGTTAGTTTCAAATATATAGTGATTCAGCAGTTCTGTACATTACTCAAGTGCTCATGATGATAAATGTACTCTTATTTCACCCACCCCCCAACCCACCCCTCCCACCCTTTCCCCTCTGGTAGTCATCTGTTTGTTCTCTGTAGTTAGGAGTCTGTTTCTTGGTATGTTTCTCTTTTTTTTCCTCCCTTTGTTCATTTGTTTTGTTTCTTAAATTCCTCATATGAATTTAAAATGCAAATATAAGCATTTAATTCATATGCAAAACCACCATTATAAAACTTATATTTATATAAGTTTATAAAATTTATAAAATTCATACATTGTTCTTTTAAAAAATTTTTTATTTATTTGACAGAGAGAGAGAGAGAGTATAAGCAGAGAGAGCCGCAGGCAGAGGGAGAGGGAGAAGCAGACTCCCCACTGAGCAGGGAGCCTAATGCAGAGATGGATCCCAGGACCCCGAGATCATGACCTGAGCTGAAGAAAGCCGCTAACTGAGCCACCCAGACGCCCTCTCAGACATTGTTCTTACTGCAACAGTGGAAATTCTGCACCAAACGAACCTAGCCATTTTTATTTCAGACGGTGTGTGCATGTTCTACCAACACTACCTTTAGCTTACTATTGGTAAGGACTAATGGAAAATAAGCTACAGGTTGCCCTATCTTGTCCCTTCCTTTTACATCAGACGTGATCATTTTCAGTATAAGTGGTTGGCTAACATGGGAAAGTAACATGAGTGAGAAAGGACATTAGAGGGTTCTTTGTTTTTTTGTTTCTCGGGACTGTATTGCCTTATTTCTACCTTCCAGACAAGTTCTGGTGCCAATGGAAAGCATTCCTTGGGTCTGCACCTCCACTCCTGCAGTTATAGACCTTAGGTGCTTACCTCGGGCTTGCTCTGAGTCTTACTGAAATCCTATGTGTGGCGGGTCCACCAGAGTTGTGTGCTCCTAGGACGGCGTGAACGCTGTATGCAGTTGGGATGATAAAACAAAACAACGCGCCCATTACTGGCATCTCCTCTGCTCATACTCGTGTTCTGCTGTTCTGTTGGACTTCACGTTCAGAACACAGATTCAGAGGTAAAATGATTAAGAATTCCCATGTGACCCCAGGACAGCATTAAACAAAGTGCAGGCCCTTTGGGGAGCAGGGCCCTGAGGGATCTGGCAGCCTGCCATGGCTGGGAAGCTGGCCCTGACTGTTGTCATGTTTGTGATCCTAATTACTGGTTCTTGTTGTCACCCTCCCACGGCTTTCTCTCCCGGGTGTCGAGTCCTCCTTATCTGTAATCCTGTTGGGCCCAGAGTTCTGTTCAGGGGGAATACTAGGTTTTTTGACAATGACAAATAGCAGTCATTCGTAGTACAAGGTACGCTTGCTGTTGGTACCAGTTCATTTTTCATTGTGCGTTTATTAGTCAAACACATTAGCCCAGGGATTCTGAATAGGAAGGAAAGAATACTGAGTCGAAAAGTCCAAGCTCTTGGAATTTAAGAAGTTTAATAAACAGAATTTATAATTAGCAGCCTCAAAACTGTACTTTTGCTGGCAGCAAGGTATTCTCCCTGTGTTCCTGTTGGGTTTATAAAATCATCAGTGTACGGGTGAGCTGTTGGCAAACCAGTAACTTTCTGAACTTATCTCTGAGAGGTTATTGGAATATTTTGCCCCTGTGACTTTGATAGAAAATTCCTCAGAAAATATCCAAAAATTCTTTCCATTTCCAAATACTCTTGACAGTCTGTTGAGTAAATGGAGGCTACAAAGCTTGGTAGTCAAGAGCATAATTTCTGGTCAGGAAGACCCATCCTGGCTCTACCTCTTAACTCGGTATATGATTTGGGGCAAGTCACCTATGGTTCTGAGCTTGGATTCCTCACCTGTGAAGAGGCATAGCAGGGTAGCTAGCTGAAAGGATTATGCTTGTTAATATAGAGAAGATAGGTTTGTTTGATGTTTGACACAGAATGGGCATTCACTTTTAACTATTATGCTTAGTAGTATACACTGGAAATAACAAGTCTTCAAGTGACTGTATTTGTGACGTTAGAAGGTGAATAATATTAGCAGATTAATAAATAGTCTTGTCTATCTGTAGGAAATCCAGCAGATAGCTATGAAACACAAAGGAGAAAAATAGTGTTGTCTGTATGAAACTGAGTGTTTGAGAACGGGAGCTGCAAGCCGTGAATTTCAGTATCCTTAGCCCAGCACAGTGGCTAGCACATAGTAGGTGCTTGCTGATTAAATGATGAAGGAATAAATAGGTAAATATTTTATTTTTCACCTTGTGTGACTTCTGTCCTTCTAAATTACAAACAAACCAAGAGATACAGTTTATGGTTTTTCCATGTGTGAGGATCCCTTTGCTTTTTGACAACTGGGGGGAAAAAGAACAAAAAACAAAGGAAAAAAAAAAACAGACAAAACCTCGCGGCATCTTTACTTTTAGTAAAATTTCCCATATCCGAACACTGGGCTCGCTGGCAGATGGTCTGAAGTCTCACCTAGGATGTGGGCTGCATTGTGGGCCTGGACGGAAACCAAAGTTCTGTGTGGTTGCTTACCTGGGCTCTAGGGTCCTAGCCTTCCCCTGGAGCTCTGGGTGGGAGAAGCTGTCTCCATGCTGCATGCAGCATCAGAGATGTTAAGTGTCTGCTCCCAGCCAAGCCCACCTGCATTCTAGCAGGTGGTGGTGATTCCTAGGGAAACCGGAGAAAACCAGGCTGTCGTTCAGATTGAGGCAAGGTTAGTCTGTCTTTTGACTGCAAAGCCTTTAGGAAGATATTGGAGCCATAGGGTACAATTGAAGGGCTTAAATTTAAGTGAAAATAATTGACAAAGTAATTCAAAAGCCATTTTCTAATAATTTATAAGAGACCAGAGAGGCCCTTTTGTATGTGATTTTCTGCCAAGTCTATTTAAGTCCTCTGCAGTTTAAACACCAGAGGATTAGTGACCTGGAGAGGCATTTTCAGCTTTGAAAATTAGGGAATAAATGAGAGGCTTTTGACACAGTATAGTTGCATTTGTCCCCTCTACCCACATTTAAAGTGTGCTGCAAGAATTCATGTTCTGCAAGAGCTTTCCAGCTCTTAGATTCCAGACATGGGTATTTATATTTGCCACTAGTGACATGTGAAAACACATAAAAGGGCAGCTTTTAGGGATATTTTTATTATTAAAAATGATACGGTGCCAAAATAGATTTTTATACTATTTTTTTAAGACTTATTTATTTATTTTAGGGAGCTAGCGAGCATGAGTGGGGGGAGGGGCAAAGGGAGAGGAAGAGAGAATCCTCAAGCAGACTCCCTACCGAGCCCAGATTCCCAACAGGGGGTCAGTCCCAGGAACCTGAGATGACAACCTGAGCCGCTCAACCAACTGAGCCACCCAGGTGCTCCACTCTGTTTTTAAACTGGATTTTGTGTTGGTTCAATTGATTATTTTTTTAGGAGTAGAAGGGAGTTACTAATCTCATTTCTAATCCCTCCTACCTTACTTGAGAAAACTAATTATTTTTTAAGTTTTTATTTAAAGTCCAGTTAGTTAACGTAGTGTTATATTAGTTTCAGGTGTACAACGTAGTGATTCAACACTTTCATACATCATCCGGTGCTCTTTGTAGCACCTTAACCCCCATCACTTGTTTAACCCATCCCCCACCAACCTCCCCTTTGATAACCATCAGTTTGTTCTCTATAGTTAAGAGTCTATTCCTTCCTTTTTCTCTCTCTTTCTCTCTCTTATTTTTTCCCCTTTGCTTGTTTTGTTTCTTAAGTGAGGAAACCATTTAAGGGTCATTAAGGATTAAATATCCTCTTACAGCTTGACAATCTAATTTTTAAATATTGTATTCAACAAAATGGCTTCCTACTTGTTTTTGTGCAGTATTCTCTGTGAAGGAAGCAGGAGAAATCTTGTACCTTCAGTTGTTGGATGGGATAGCGGGAAGATTTGCTGATTGCTTTTCCACGGACAGAAATGCAACTGCAAATGATAAAGAGAGATGATAACACTAGAACTACCCATGAAGCTTGAATCTGGATTGCTAAGATTTTATATGATAAAACATTTTCTTGGGGAGGATTCTAGTGGCTACACAATCAGCAACTGGCTCCCGTGCCTGGATTACTCTCCTCCTCTCTTCCTTTTCTGGTTGTGGCCTAAGCTTACCCCAAAGCTTATCCTTCAAAACCCAACTCATATGTCACCACTTCCTTGAAGACTTCCTGACCATTCTCGGCTATTTTGTGTTACTTTTGCATTTTAGGTGCACTTCTTAAGGAAGGAGCACTTTTCTGCAGTGTTCTGTATTGGTATTTATCTTTTGCACTGAATTTATGAGCCTTTTGAGGGCAGAGTCATCTTTGTGGTCTAACCCCCAGTATATTGCCTGGAGAGTAATAAGCACTCAAAGATTCTATTGAACGGGCAACTACCAGAAGGCAGAACCAAAATAGGTTCCACATGAGGATATTTTGTGTTGGTAGAAATGAATTTATTTTAGATTTCCTCCTGTTTATTACTTCTAAAAACAATCCCTTAGATGGGGAAAAAGCTAATACCCAGTGTTGGCAATAGTATGGTAAGAGATATTGGTGATGAGGGTATAAATTGGCACACCCTTTTTGGGAAACTATTTGAAAACTATTTGAAAATTTGAAGTTTAAATATGGGCATAACCTTTGACCTAATAATTCTGTTTCTTTCAGTTTGTTCTAAGGAAATAATAAATCACTCGTGTTTCAAAGCATAATCAAAGGAACAACAATTATATGTTAATTATACCTCAATAAAAAAATTTTTTTTAAAGTATAGCAGGAGGGGCTTTTTAATATTATGTGATCCAAAACGAGTATGTAGTGAGTTCCTGAGAACTTAAGATGATGATAACTCCTTGAAGTGCTTCTTTTATGTTTACCGGATCATCCAGCCCATTGTCTTACGTATAGTAGAGGCTGAATAAATACTTTTAATGAGTCGATGAGTAACTCCATACATTGAAATAAAAAAAAATCATGTCCATGTTCATCCATATCATCCAGCCCACTGTCCTGCATGTGGTAGAAGTTTAATAAATATTTTCAGTGAGTAAATAAATGAGGAATTCCATAAATTGAAATTTAAAAACCCATCAAGTCCATAGAATAATGTAACCATTGCTCCTGATGCTACCACCAGATTTAATAACTGTTAATTGGTATACTTGTTTCCAATCTTACATTTCTTTGTTTATACTTTTAAAGTTATATGAGTAATATATATGCATATCCTTCATGAATAGTACTTTATAATCTGCAAAGTGATTTTTATATTTTATCTTCTCTTGAATCATAAGAGGTATCACTCCCATTTTATAGAAGGGACAACTGAGGCTTACAGCAGAGCCAGGATTAGAACTACCACTTCTCACTCCTGGCCCAGTATTCTTTTTACTATAGGGGCTTTGGAAAACTCTTAGGAAACAGGGAGTACCTAGCATGTTTATTAAGGGAGGGTGTGCATCAGTTCCAGAAAGATGTTGACAGATTAGAAGGAATTTAAAGAGGAGCCAACACTGCTGGAAGGAAGGACATAGGAGAGATGAAAGGAGCTAAATATGTATAGCTTGGCCAAAGGATGATTAAAGGGGATATGATAACAGTCCCTAAGAATGTGAAGGATGTAAACATCATGGAAAGACAAAATGTATTTAGAACCAATCAAAGCAGTATTTAAAAAGAAATAAAAATTAATGCTAAACATCAGGAAAAGCTGTTGCATGGAGAGACTTGCTAGCTTGTAAATTGGAATCCCCAGAGAAGTATCAAAAGCCCCATATATAGGAGGCATTTACGACTGAGCTCTCCTGCCTACATTTGGGGAGGGCTTTCTAGTTCTAATTTTGATGGCTGAGATCATGGCCCTTCCTAGCATGGATTTGCCACCCAGTTCTGATTGCACAGTTTTGCATATCAGGGTCAAAAGAAAGAGTCTTGTTACACTCTTGTAGAAGCCAAACTCAGGCATGTCCCCAGCGTCATGCAGTCCAACGTTGCTGACTGTCCACGAAGCCTAAATTGAAACCCTAAGAGTGTAGCGGTTTAAGTCTGCAGTCAGGTGAGTGATTCCTCCCTCCATGGTGCCCCCTGCTGGGCATTTCAGGTTGTGAGCAGGATACTAGGCGCCTCCTTGCTATAAAATTAACAGCCACACTTGGTGAGCAAGTGGAAACATTCCGGAGGGAGCCTGGGAGCCACTGCAGTCCTTGGTCCTGTGAATGCACTTAAGGCATTGCCATTGCCTGAGGAAGGAGTGATCTTGCATATATTGTGTGTGTGAAGTCATGTCCTGGGAGAGGCACTGGAGCCCGTGGGGACATCAAATAAAATCTGAGGCTGAAGCTGTAAAAGGTATTCACCATTCATTGGGATGTCACCACAGAATTATCTCTGCCCCACAGGAGTCATGCAAGAGAGATGTTCAAACTAAGCAAGAGTTTAGAGGGTGGTCCTAAGAGGAGGAGTGTGAGTTTGGGCCCTTGGAAGGAGCTGGAAGGCATTACTTGGAAGGCCACCCCACCTCTGAGCCCACATGAGGCTAGGCCCAGTGCCATCTTAGACCAAAAGGTGCCAACACGGCTTCAGCCAGGCCCATGAGCACCCAGCCTTAACGGTCTGGTGAATTTGATTTGGAAAATTGAATAGGACTGAAAATGGTGATCTGGGGTCCCTTTGGGGCCTGTGACATCACCACTAAGAAAATCTGAGAGAGAGGGAAGATTCTTAGAGGTCAGACCCAGCGCCCTGGTGAGGCAGAACTGGGCTAGGATTTGAGTTAACAAGTATATGCATGTAGTGTGTAAATTAGCCTTTTCTCCTGCCCTTGCAGCCTTCCTCTCCATTGCCATTCTTCCCATTCCTGCTTATCCACTCACTCAGCAAACTCAGCCCACCCTGCTTCTGTGGCCAATGAGGAGCTTGATGAGAAGGAGATGAAGCCCGTGATGGTACAGGATCTGGGGGATGCTGGGTAGTGGCAGAGCTGTGATACAACCCAGGTCTTCAGGTTTCTAGGTCAGGGAGCTTCCCCTCTGCTGCATAAAGCTTATTATCTCCTCCCAGAGGAAATCTGTCGTTTTGCTTTTCTTTCCTGACTGAGTACTTGGCATCAAGGCAGCCACAGATAAGACACACGGTATCATAAAAGCAAAGATAGGAAAACTGTATACTCCTTAGCAATTTATATCGATATTCTAAATCCTTTAAGATAAAATCTGCTGTACACATAGGTTATTAAGGATTTAAATATATTTTCACGTGTACATATTGTCATAAAATGCACTTCTGTGACATAAAGCACATAAAGTTGTTTTCTTTAGCAATCACTGTAATTCTGAATTCTGTCCTTTAGAATAAGGACTGCGTTTCATGGCTTGAGAGCCTACATACTCTGGTGCATGGATGATCTCGGTATCTTCACTATTACATGGTAAGGGAGGAGTTGCTCCTCCCCGCCATTCTGCCACGGGGAGACTGAGACACACTGGAGTTGAGGAATTGGCCAAGGTCACCGGGTAAGTGGCAAAATCTGGATTTGAACTCATGCAGTCTGGCTGCAAAATTCAAGCCCTTGACCATTGTGCTATACTGTCTCTCACAAGAGAAGGCTTTTGGAGTTACATTTTAGCCTCAATCTCATAGGATCTGCCCAAGAAATTTGAGTTTTTAGTTAATTTCCCTGTCCTAAGCAACACTTAAAATTATTCTAGTCCATGTGAATGCTGCTGTAGAACACTGTAGACAAGTGTCAGCACACTTCTCACCTCATTGGAAACCCATAAAAGTAATTGCCAGGAGTTAACACACACACTTTAAAAAAAAAGAAGAGCTTTAACACCACAAAAGCTGCAGAGTCTCCTGGATCTCCCCAGTGTATGATTCTTTGCTCAAAATAAGTGGAACAGATGGATGGAGGCACTGAATGATTGAGATAATGGATTTTGATTTTGCTTTTAAAGGGAACTAAGGAAAATGTGTATAGGATTTGGAAATCAGAAGACATTAGTTCAAGTTTGGGCTCTAATGTCATTCCCTCTTTGCCCTTGGGCAAGTCACTTTGCCTCTGAGTGTGTTTCCTCTTCTTTAAGATGAAGTTGGTACTTTTCACCCTTCCCAACCTCACAGAGCTATTGTTAGAATTGCATGAGGTAATACATGTGAAAAGAGTTGACCTACATAACTGTATGCTCATTATCCTGAGGCTCTGGGGTCCCAGAGAGAGGTGCCAGAGCAGAGGTGGGTATTTAAGTTTCCCTTGTCTACCCTATTAATAAGGAAGTGTGCACCCTCTTGTGGCAAAGTGTGGGGGTTAAGAGAACCTTCTGAAAAATACTGGAAATGTTGTTAATAGGGTTTTTAAAAGTTGTCTCCAGAAATCCTTTCCCATTAATGAATGTACACACTCTTTCTAAACAAATCCTTGAATTGTGATGTAAATAAATTGCTACATCTTTACTCAGTTTTGTTTGCAGAGAGAGACACATTTTTTTCCTCAATCGGAATAAATGTTATGTTTTCCTCCATTTCTTTCCTGTTTCATTCATAGAGAGTCTTGCTATTTTTGTTTTCCTAGACTGCTGTATTTATTTTGTTTTCTTTTGCCTGTTTGCATTTGCTTTTTTAAATGTGATTTAATATCTGTTAAATTTTTAATGCTCAGTTAGAGTGTACAAGGTCTGCATGGGCTAACACAGGGTGTCAGGCTCCCACCCATATAGTAGATGCTTGATAAATGGTGTTGAGTGGATGCTGAAAGTCTTCTTAAGCATTCCTCAGCTCCTTTCCCTATTTTATCTGTGGGTACCCCCTTTTCCTTGGCATCAGTTTTCCTGAAACATACAGAAATAAATTAAGGAAATGTGACATTTCAGTCACTTAACATTATTTTTCTCAGTTCCCTCTCTAGTAAAGTGAAGGGATGAGAATAGGTAATTTCCAAGGTTCATACTCTGTAGAAATAAAGAAATAAGATGACATTCCTTAGCAGAGGTTGTGAATGTCTTATTATGCATGTCAGCTTTTTTTTTTTTTTTAAAGATATTTTAAAAAATTTATTTGAGAGAGCAAGTGAGCAAGACAGAGCCCAAGCAGGACAAAGGGCAGAGGGAGAAGCAGGCTCCCCACTGAGTAGGGAGCCCCATGTGGGGCTCTGGGATCATGACCTGAGCCAAAGGCATACACTTAACTGACTGAGCCACCCAGGCGCCCTTGTCAGCTTTATTATATCCTCCCTCAGTTCCTAGGTGAATAGAGGAAGGAGGCATCAGAGCAAGGTATAGTGGAAGGAAAGGCAGAAGGAAGGGTAGAGGCGGGATGAATTACAGGATGAGAGATCATTGTGTGTTGGGTGGGGGTGGAGAGTAACAGGACAGTAGCAACATTCCAGAAAGAAGCTGTAACATCCTGAGCTTGTGAAAAATTTTCATAACTTATGCACATTGTATTGTCTGTGATGCTCGCAGGGGATTATCTGACTCAACATCCTTTATTCCCACACGTTGCTTACATTAAATTTGAGGAAAAAATCTTTTTCTCTAATTGAGTTATAAAGTCCCTGATCATGTGGCCATTCAAATGACAGCATTGCTTTTTAACTGACTTTATATGCTCTTCATTTTGCTAAAAGTTTCTTCTTCAAACCTGCTTCTTTAAAAGCCTGTGTTGTTTTAGAGAACTTGTAACACAGGTATCACAGAAGGAGGCTGGTGTCCTTACAGGGAGGGCCCTTGTGATTTGCGGAGGTCATGGGGTGGTGGGGGGAGGCTTGCCTGGCATTGGGTCTCCACTGGGCAATTTCAAGATTCACACCAATCTTATAACTAATAAAAGACTTGATAGTCAAAATGCCAGTCGAGTGACATACTGAGAAGCACTGAAAACCCCGCACTCTTCCCCTGGGCTGTCTAGTCTTCCCCTGGAGAGGTCAGGTTGCCGTTGTAAAATGGCTTGGTGCATGGTGAGGAGTTAATTAGTTTCATTAATTAAACAGACCTTTTTTGAGTTTCACTCTGTGTGCCCAGTACTGAGCAAAATGCTGGAATTAAGACAAAATTCTACCTTTTAAAGCCTTACACTTCCATCAGAGAACCACGTAAGCAAATATTACAAGCATGGGCTTAGTGCTGTAGAAAAGGAAAATACTGGGTGCTTAGAGGGAGAAGGCAAAGGTGAGCACCTACTGGGCTAGAAGTCCCCTTCTGTGAGAGTAAGAGTTTCTCTGGATAAAAGTGAGAACACATACACTCTGGGAACTGCAAGAAGTTGAGAATGATCTTTAATGCTCATTGTCATTAGGCCATAAAACCTGTGAGAAATGGAGTCCTTGAAACTTAACTTGCTGAGAAATCTAAGAGGTTCATGGTTGCTAGTCATGGTACCCTCTCACCTGGAAAGTGATGCAGCTCTACCATCTGCTCTTTGGGCTTCTCATCTTCTGGATTCATGCTGTACAGCAGTAGTTTCCAAACTTCTGGTCTCTGGACTTCTTTACGCTCCTTCAAATTATTGACTCCAAGGAACATTTGATATTCACCAAATGTGAAGTTAAAAACTAAGAAAGTTTGAAGGTATTTATTAATTCACTTAAGATAATAATAAAATGATTACAGATATTAATAGAAATAATGCTTTTTTAGAAATGGCTATATTTCCCCCCACCTCAGGTCGCCTTTTATTTTTTTTTAATTTCTTTTCAGTGTTCCAGAATTCATTGTTTATGCATCACACCCAATGCTCCATGCAATACATGCCCTCCATAATACCCACCACCAGGCTCACCCAACCTCCTGCCCCCCTCCCCTCCAAAACCCTTAGATTGTTTCTCAGAGTCCACAGTCTCTCATGGTTCGTCTCCCCCTCCAATTTCCCCCAACTCCCTTCTCCTCTCCAGCTCCCCATGTCCTCCGTGTTATTCCTTATGCTCCACAAATAAGCAAAACCATATGATAATTGACTCTCTCTGCTTGACTTATTTCACTAAGCGTAATCTCTTCCAGTCCCGTCCATGTTGATACAAAAGTTGGGTATTCATCCTTTCTGATGGAAGCATAATACTCCATAGTATATATGGACCACATCTTCCTTATCCATTCGTCCATTGAAGGGCATCTTGGTTCTTTCCACAGTTTGGTGACTGTGGCCATTGCTGCTATGAATATTGGGGGTACAGATGGCCCTTCTTTTCACTACATCTGTATCTTTGGGGTAAATACCCAGTACTGCAATTGCAGGGTCATGGGGAAGCTCTATTTTTAATTTCTTAAGGAATCTCCACACTGTTTTCCAAAGTGACTGTACCAACTTACATTCCCACCAACAGTGTAAGAGGGTTTCCCTTTCTCCACATCCTCTCCAACACATTGTTTAATGTCTTGTTAATTTTGGCCACTCTAACTGGTGTAAGGTGGTATCTCAATGTAGTTCTGATTGAATTTCCCTGATGGCCAGTGATGAACATTTTTTCATGTGTCTGTTAGCCATTTGTATGTCTTCATTGGAGAAATGTCTGTTCATGTCTTCTGCCCATTTTTTGACATGATCATCTGTTTTGTGTGTGTTGAGTTTGAGGAGTTCTTTACAGATCTTGGATATCAGCCCTTTGTCTGTAGTGTCATTTGCAAATATCTTCTCCCATTCCGTGGGTTGCCTCTTTGTTTTGTTGACTGTTTCCTTTACTGTGCAGAAGCTTTTGATCTTGATGAAGTCCCAAAAGTTCATTTTCACTTTTGTTTCCGTTGCCTTTGGAGACATATCTTGAAAGAAGTTGCTGTGGCCGATGTCGAAGAGGTTACTACCTATGTTCTCCTCTAGGATTCTGATGGATTCCTGCCTCATATTGAAGTCTTTTATCCAAGAAATAGCTATATTTTTTAAGGCTAGAAAATTTAGTGAGAATATTGGCTTTTTGCAAGTCTCTTTAATGCCCTGCTTAAGAGAAAGCATATATGTTTGTATATCTGCTTCTGCATTCAGCCCGATATATTATTTTGGTTGAAATATATGGAGGAAATCTGAGCGCACCCAGATAAGTAGTTGGAAAAAAGAGTCTTTCAGTAGCCTTTTCAGATAATTATAGATATTCCTCTTTGATACTACATCAAACCTGGACAAGTAGTGGTCTCTTAAAGATTAGTTGCCATACAGTATATGAAACCATACAAATGAACTTTAAGATTCCCTTACATTAGAATTTCTTACTAATGCAGGAATTTGTAATACCAAACATTAGTTATTTAGAAAATACTGGTTTATTCAGGTCTTCCAGATGTTGATGTTAAATTATACAGTATCAAAAAATCAATCATTTGCTATTCTGACTAATCTCATCTCAGAAGTCTTTAAATATCGGTAAGCTGCAAGCTCATGATGATAAAATACAAGTCTCCCCAAATCCTCATCTTTGCTTGAGAGGTCCTGTTTCATCATTAGCAGCAAAAATACTGTCAGTTGTTATCGTTGAAGTCACATGCTCCCTTCATTTATTTTCAAGAGTATGTCAGGTACCCAGTTCTGAATAGCTGTAGCTGCCTGTCAGCCAGTTTTTTTAGGTAAAAATGGTATTTCTATGAAGAAAGCCCACAACTCAGTCACCAAAGTTCCTTTTCTTGAGACAGCATCTTACTTCAGTATGTACAAAAGTGTCTTATGTGTAATATCCATTTTATCAGACAGTATTTTGGAAGACCAGTGCTCCAGGGTCAAGATTTTACAAAAGTTAGTAAATTTTGCTGCTTATCAAGGACTCCATTACCAAATGGGTATGGGTGAGAATTAATGACTGCAGGTACATTTTGGTGCCATTGCCGTGATTCATGCTAAGGTTTCAGCAGTTTCAGCTATATATGCTTTTGTGCCATCTATACAATTACCAACACAGGAGAAAAGGCAAATCATATTTTGGTATTATTAGGAAAATAGTTTTAGCCTTTTGCAACTCCTGGAAGAGTCTTGGGGATCCCAAAGGTCTGTAGATCACACTTCAAAAACCACATTGATGGTTAAGAGCATGACTTAGGGTCCAGGTTGCCTAGGATTTGATTTCTGCTTCTGGTGCTGATTAGCTGTGTTTCTTTGGGAGGATATTGAACCTCTCTGTGGCTGTTTCCACTCTGTAAAATAGGTATAATAATAGTACCTACCTCATTAAATCAGTTAATCTGCTTAATAGTTAATCCATCCTACTGATGGATTAACTATTAAGCAGGTGTTGGTAAAACTTATTACCTAGTTGATTGATTATCTGGGGAAACGCCTAAAGGCCGGGTTGCCCAGAAGCTCTCTCCTGTATCAGTCTTCCAGGCTGCCTGAGATGTCCACCGTTATCATTACTTCTTTGTATCCTTATGGTGGTAATGTACTATTAACTGAGTTATACCCATATCCTAGGAAGGATAATGTGTTAGCTAACAATTTAGCAGAGGTTAGTTTATTTAATTAACCCAACACTCTTGCCAACCAAGTCAAGGCTCTGAGGGAATAGAGGAAATGGACAGTGCTTGGTGAAGGGCCGGGGATGGGAGAATCTAAGAGCAATGAGGGGGTCCATTGGACCGCCCGCTCTCTGGGGCGGGGAGGAATGATTAGTAACTTTGCCTCTCATACCCAACTGGGATTGGTCCTGGTCACGTCTTTATTCTTTGTGAATTGCACACATAGTTCAGGCATATGTAATGTAAGTGCCCCTCCCTGCACGTTCTCCAGCTCCGAGGCGCCGTCATCTCTGGGGCGGTACAATAGACCTCATTAGTTCAGACCTGACTAATGTTGAACTTGTGACTATTGGGAGGTAGGCGGTGCAATGCACAGAAAAGAACATGAGCTTTGCAATGAGGCATGTCAGGGCTCAAACCCTGGCTCTGTCATAACCTAGCTGTATGGCCTTGGGCAAGAGGTGAACATTTTTAGGCCTTGGTTTCATCTCTGTGAAATGGGGGTGCCACTGCCTCCAGAGGGGGTTGCAGATATTAAATGAGATAGCCGATGGTAGGTACTCAGTAAATGCCTGGGACTTTGCGCATGACAGCTTCATTTATCTTAAACTCCATCACCGGTCATTTATAATAAGGCTGTGACTACTGTTGAGTGTGATCCTTGATTTTTCACTTTTATTAAGAAAGTGAGTTTTTTGAAAAAGTTAGGTGCAGTACCGGAAGGATTGTTGTGATGCTTCTGGTTCTCCAGGAATTTCAAGTAAATATTTCACAAAAGCATGACCTCTCTTCTTCACTGTTTCTGGGGACACAGGAAGTGCTCTGATCCAGAACCCCTCTGCTCCTAAGGACTGCCCTTTTGTTCACCAGCTCAGCCTGGAAGTAGCCCAGTTACTGTTCAGTTCACCTTAGCTTCCGTACTGTCTGCCCAAAGTGAAGAAGCAGAAGGAAGCCATGTGTGGCACAACTGGCACACAGCCACCTCTCCAAGGTCTGTCCCCAACAGCCTCTTCCCTCCTGGTTGCCACCCAGACTGATTCTTCCCCAGTGCCTTGTCTTTCTGGCTGTTCTTAGAATCCTCGCTGTTCCTGGAATTTAATTGTTTCTAGACTCTGGGTGGCTGCACTTTTTTTTTTTTTTCCCATATCACCCTCCGTGAGTTTCAGAAAACCCTATGGTCATTAATGAATCTTATTTTCACAACCTCCCCAGAAACAAGCCCCTTTCGTGTTACAGATCAAAGAACCTATTACTGACACAAAAGGAATCCCGCCAACTGGCCTTCCCCACCACAGGAGGCAGGCCCCATTCTAATCTTGCCTTGGCTTTTGACTTGCTGTGTGGCCTTTGTTTCCTCATCCAACGATAATATCTACCTCACAGGAATGTTGTGGAGTTCAACAAATGCTAAGAACTGTTCCTCTTGATGGCTGAAAGATCAGGATCGCATCTACCACAATGCCAGAGAACTCAAAGCACTTTATAGGAGTCTAATCTGTCCCTTATCTGGGTGAGGTAGATTAGTGGCAGGTGTTCCCTGTGCCCACATTGTACCCTTACAAATGTGCCTTTCGCTGTCTCATTTCAGCAGTTCCTGTTCACTTGCTCTTTGCAAGCTCACAGGAGATTGTCTGTCTGAATGGAGGCTAAAGACCGATAGACTAAGCAGACTTTGTGACATTTCACTCTTCAGTTTGTGCGTCTGATCCCACTTGTGGTCGGGGGTGGAGATGCTCTCCTCTGACCCTGGGTCCTTCCCTCATCTCCTTATTGGTTTTAGTCCCCTTTTTCAGTTCTTTATCCTTTGACCTCTTGGCAGCATTTGGCACGAATAATGATCACTCTTCCCAGAACTTGTTAGTGATGTTATACCCCCAGAATTCTGCCTCTGTGACCTACCGTACCTGGTCCCTCTCCACTGTTGTTCCTCTAATAAAGGCTGAGGTTAAAACCTTTTCTCATTACAGTCTCAGAGCTAATCTCATCTGTTTTCAAGGTTTTAAGCAAAACCAGTGTTCTACTTCTAGTCCTGAATTTCTTCTTGCTCGACTGGCACTTTTTAGATCCTCTTAACATCATGCAGATTCAATACATTCAGTATATTTAGAATGGAATCGACTTTCTCTTCTCTACACACCAGAAATCAGTTTCTCTTCTGGAGGAACTTAATTCTGTCAGGGCTTCCATCAGTAGTTCAAATGCTGAAGTCATGTGAACTCTTTTTCTCAACCCCTACATTTAATCTGTCCCCTCTGTAAAGACTCTCCCTGCCGCAACATTTGGGTTTGCGTCATAGAAAACCTGCCGTATTGTATCAGTAGTTCCCTACTGGGTCTCTCTGCCAGCAGTGTCAACCCACTGCAGTCAAGTTGGCCTTCTGGGGAAAAGCACTTTCAGACCTTTGCAGTCCCTTTGCTGCCTTAAAGTGATTGTAACAGTTAACTGTTGCGGTAGAACAAATCCAAACTAAGTGGCATAAAACAGCCACCATTTTTTTAGACTCACAGATTGTCTGGATTAGGGATTTAGAAAGGGCACAGTGGGTCAGCTTGTCTCTGCTCTGTGATGTCTGGGCCCTCTGCTGGGAAGATTCAAAGCTGGGGTGTGACTTGACATCTGAGAGCTTACTCGCGTCTTTGACAATCTGATGCTGGCTCTTCGCTGGGCCCTCAGCTGGAGCTGTCAGCTGGAACAGTGGTCTCTCCATGTGGTTACTTGTGCTTCCTCACAGCATGGTGACAGAGTTCCAAGAGCAAGCATTCATAAGAGAGACAGGGTATGATCTAGCTTCAGAAGCCCTATACTATCACTTTTGCCATGGTCATAAGCCTGACCAGATTCAAGGGAGGGAACATAGAATACCATCTTTCAGTGGGAGAAGTATCAAAGTCACATCATAAGTGCATGTGGATGATTTTAGTTGCTGTCATCTTTGGAAAATACAGGTTGAAGAAGCTTGTCAAGGGTCTTCCAATTAGTAAATAGTTGGGTGGGGTTTGATCATAGAACCTTTGGCTCCAATTTCAACCTCCAGAGTGTCTCCACTTAATCGGGGCAAAAGCCGATGTATGGAAAGAAATGGGAAAAAAATGATAGCAGTTATAAAAACTTACTAGGAATTAGTTTTAAATTCTGCTCTCCCCTTGTCCAGTTGTGGTCCTGTAAGGTTCCCAACTCTAGGGAAGGAAGATTCTTGTTGGCAGGTAGCTTGAGCCAGCTTAGTCCTTGGACGGCACTGGCCCCTGTAGACAGGAGTCCAGGGAATCTCAGTGACTGCCTCTGTGCTTCTTCTGACCTCAGCCTGGCTATTTTGCCCATGTGCTTTCTGGGAAGCTTGCTTTCTTCTCTGTTCTCTCCGTCTGTTCATTCCTTCCTAGTTCTGGTGCCCACTTAGACCTCCCTGCCTCTACTATGTTTGCTTTGACCTCATCCTCATTGCAACCCCACTGAGAGTTAGAGATGTGTCTCAGCATGGTTTGGCTTCTCGCTGGAGTTGGCTCCTCTGGCTTCCCTGGGGTTACTCAGGCTGAACCTGCTTTTCTGGGCTTTCCTTCCCACCTTGTTCATGCTGTTATGTCTACAGGATGAATGTCCTTTCCTCTTCCTCTTTACCTGAATAATGCCTACGCTTTCTTTATGGTTTAGGTCAGGTTCCTACTCCTCTCCCTTACGGCTGGTTGTGGCCTCTCCTCAGAGCTCCCAGAGTTTCCTGTACATTCTTCTGGAATCGTTTTTCACTCCATTCTGCACTTATCTGTTGTTTCATTCCATGTGACCCTTACTAGGTTGGGACCTCCAGCAGGGAAAAAACTGGAGCCCTCCAGTTCATTGTTTATCGTGGAGCCCTCCATGCCTGTTCAGAGCCGTGCATATTGAAGACAGTCAGATCCTCCTGAGGTGGTTGACGTGTGGCTGGAATACTAGTGCTTGCTCGTGTCTGTTAACGGATGGACTGGTGGGGGGCACTGAGGTATTGGGGTGGGAAGAAGAATCAAGGATCTTGAGATCCTTCTCATCCAAAAAGCTATTGTGTGTCTTTGGACAAATCATTTCTCTGGGATGCAGTCTTTTATTTATGAATGAAAGGATTTCTTTAAGGACCTTCTCAGCCTTAATACTCTATAAAGATAACTTTATCTGATAAGCTTTCGAGTATATACTGCTGTGGAGCTAAGTAGTGAGTTCTGAGTATTAGAAATATGACCCAATATCATTACTTCCTAAGGATAGGGTTTAGTTATTTGCACAATTTTGATTGTGTCCCTGGTGGGGGGGACTGTGGTTGGCTGGATTTGATAGTCATAAACACATCCACAGTCCATAAACCCTATTCCCTCCTCATGTTAAATCTCAGTGGATCCTAAATCACATGACTTGTGAGTCTCCATTGAATTTTATTGTCTTCTCTCCAGTTTAGCCATTAAGAAACATTTCAAGAATTTTTGACTCTTAGCAAACAAGACAAAAGTACATATCCCTTTGGAAACAAGACAAAACAGTGTTTTTATAGCTAGCAGTTTTCCCTTACGATGAAGTCTGCTCTTCAAAGTACCCTAATATAGTAGGTTCTCATGACTCAATTATAATTGCGTGCATATATAACGTATACATAATAATTACATATAATTATGTAAATGAATGTGTGTTAATGTATATTATATATGCACATAAATATGTGTATGTGTTTATATACATATACACTTGATCGTTTAACAGCACAGTTTGAACTGCACAGGTCCACTAATATGCTTATATGCAGAGTATTTACAGTACTATAAATGTATTTTCAGTTCTTTATGATTTTCTTAACATTTTT
This sequence comes from Lontra canadensis, assembly GCF_010015895.1. NCBI lineage: Eukaryota > Metazoa > Chordata > Mammalia > Carnivora > Mustelidae > Lontra > Lontra canadensis. Next base: position 7,539,350 of record NW_022631050.1, on the reverse strand, counting down.
TTCTCTCTTTTAATTATAATTAGTTACAGTGTATAATACATATAAATATAAAATAATATGTTTATCACCTGTTTCTGTTATCAGTAAGGCTTCCAGTCAACAGTAAGCTATTAGTAGTTACATTTTGGAGAGTCAGAAGTTATATGCAGATTTTTGGGGCACCTGGGTGTCATAGTCATTAAGCCCCCATTAGATGGAGCCATGCGCTCCCCACAGAGTCGCTCTCTGCCCCTCCCCTGCACATGCAAATGCCCTCTCTCTTTCTCTCTCTCTCAAAGATTTTATTTATTTGAGATAGAGAGTGTGTGTGCACAAGTGGGGAGAGGAGGAAAAGGAGAGGGAGAAGCAGACTCCCGGCTCAGCAGGGAGCCCGATGAGGAGCTCGATCCCAGAACCCTGGGATCATGACCTGAGCTGAAGGCAGACGCTCAACTGACTAAGCCACACAGACACCCCCTCAAATAAATCTTTAAAAAAAAGAAATTATTAAAAAAAGAAGTTATAGGCAGATTTCTGACTGTATGAGGTGGGGTTCAAAACACTTAACTCCTTGTTGTTCAAGGGTCCTCTGTATTTATATAATTACACAGCACTGGGCCTGAAGACTCCAGCCATCAGCCCTGATGTAAAGAGGCCACATAATTTTCCAGTGAACTTACACTGAGTACAGCTGAGGGTCATTTCCTGGAGTCTCTGTGTAGTCTCCACCAGACTGATCATTCTTAGTTTGATCATCCCATTCTGGATCATACAAGCCTCTTACTTTACTTCTCTTCTCTACCCTCCCACTGTATCACCCATTTCCAAACTCAGTATACTACCTCCAGAAAACACAACATGGCATAAAACTGAAAACTTCAGTCTGTCAGTGTTGCCTCTCGTTTGAGTTTCATTTCAAGTTGAAGTGTGAAGGAAGTGGTAAAGAAGGCAATACTGTATTAAGAAGTGATTCCGTTCTTATTACAATCCCTTCTTTAGTTTTTGAAAATAACCCATGAAGCTGAGTTACCCTTATTTTGTATATTGCTCCCATGGCATGTCCTGACAGTGATTTCCTCTTCTTGTGCCTCAGTTTCGGCCCCTACAAAATGGGGATAAACAAACATTGCCACCTGGATGTTTCTAAGGGCTGCCAAGGAGGCTGGTTAGTGGTGAGTGAATGGTTGTTAAATAGAAGGCATTATCTGCCACCCAGAAGAAAAGAGCCTCACAAATAGACCGAAAGGCTGCCCTGACTTGCAAAGGAGCATTCTTTGTAAGCAGGAAGAGTCAGGAAGGAAGCTAACGTGGGTAAATTCTCCCTACGGTCTGTTGGTCCTCATGACAGGGAACTCACGAGGTGGGTGTTCACTTCTTTTCAGATGAAGGTGAGGGGGATGGTGGACAGAAAGGGAGGAAGACGTAGTAACTGGTCAGGTACATAAGAGACCTACTTGAGGTTTTTGTTCTGTTTTGTTTTGAGAGATAGAAAGTGAGAGGAGAGAGAAAGCGGGGAGTAGGGAGGGGTAGAGGGCAAGGAGAGAGAGAATCGTAAGGAAGCTCCACACCCAGTATAGAGCCCAATGTGGGGTTCGATCTCACAACCCTGAGATCATGACCTGAGCCAAAATCGAGGGTTGGATGTTCAACCAACTGAGCCACTCAGACTCCCTGAGGTTTTTGTTTGTTTGTTGTTGTTGTTGTTGATGTTTTAAAAGATTTTATTTATTTATCAGGGAGAAAGAGCACAAGTAGGGAGCAGGCAGAGGGAGAAGCAGGCTCCCCACTGAGCAAGGAACCTGATGCGGGGCTTGATCCTAGGACTCTGGGATCATGACCTGAGCCAAAGGCAGGCACTTAGCCAGCTGAGCCACCCAGGCATCCCACCCAAGGTTTTGGTTGTCAAACAGCGTTCTATTAGTGTGAAGGAAACCAGTATGGAGGTACAGTTTTTAGAGAAAGAATTCATTCCCATAAAATTCATTGTTCATTTGCTGAAGTGAGCAAGTAACAAAATTAAAAGTTTTAACCATAAAGATAAGAGACAAGAAAAAAAACCCACCTGGAAGGAGGAGTATGAGCCTATCCTTTCACATGTGATATTAATTGGTTAAAATTTACATATTAATTTTTTGTTGTTTCAAATAAGATACCTCCAGGTATCTTATTTTGCTCTCTTATATTTTGCTCTCTTGATAGTACATAGGAAGTGGCATTTGGGAATGCTTTGTGGCCTCTGCTCACTTACATGTGCACCTGTGTGTACATGTGTATATACCTACAGCTTCTAGATGTCCTAGATGGACTTTCTTTGCTTTAACTAGACTACCCTGGGAGTAGTTTGCCAGCCCTGTATAAGCTGAGGCTTAATTGTAGGCTACCTTCTCAGTCTGCACTTACTCCATGTCTGGCTTCAGAATTTGTTTCTGTCGTGCAAAGCATGCTCCCAGCCTTGCCACATAGCCCAAGGTGAGCAGTTCCATAGTTCTGAGCTAGTTTCCTTTTCTGCAAAATGAAGTTCTTTTGAGATTTGAAAGTAAGGTTCGGACGCCTGGGTGGCTCAGTTGGTAAAGCAGCTGCCTTCAGCTCGGGTCATGATCCCAGGGTCCAGGGATCAAGTCCCTCATACGGCTACCTGCTCAGCAGAGAGCTTGCTTCTCCGTCTCTCTCTGCCTGCTGCTCTGCCTACTTATGCTCTCTATCTCTCTGTCAAATAAATAAATTAATTTAAAAAAATAAGAAAAGAAAGTAAGGTTCTTCAGAACCCTTTTGAGAATGTCACCTGAAAGATCTCAGTCTCAGCAATGGGGTGGGTAACTTCAGCAGCAGGACTTCAGAGAGATCTGTCCGGGTAGAAGCTGCTGTGAACAACTTGCTGGATTTCTGGTGGTTTGCTGGAGAAGGCTCGCTCTACTCACTAGAGTCAATTGTGAGCATCTCTTTCCAACTTTCATTTGGTGACGTCATGTTAGTGGGTTTAAATGAGCTGTGCTAAGAGTATTTACACCATGGAAATTGGCACAGCTACAGATTATTGCCCTCCCCACTAGCCTAGCCCCTGCAAGTTTGTGTACTCATGTCTCTTGGATCCAGTACAGCTTGGTTCTCTCATTTGAATTTGTCTCTAGCAGGGTCTACTTATTTCTCCCCAGGACAGTACTGCTGTCACTCCTAGGGCATCACTGTCTTATTTGTGTTTAACTCATAGAAATGTCTGTGCAAGGAGATGAGGCATGTGAAAGAAGAGCTGGCATAGGTGTTGTGAGCCTGTGACTGCAGCAGTTTCTCACACTCTACTGATAGACGTCTTATTAACGCCTTTATTCTAGCAAACCCAGTCTGTTTTGTCTTTCATACTATTGTCACCCAAAGATAGGTAGTATTTTGCTGTTTTATAGAGCTTTGTCACCCCCCACTATCTGCCTTACAAATTATCTCCCTGCTCAAATGCCTGCAGTGATCTCCCATAGCCTACACAGTAGTTCAAACTCCTCTCCCAATGGAACAAGGCCTCTGCACTTGCCCCAAGGTAGTATTCATCTCTCCTCATTGTACCCAGTTGGCCCTTGCCCAAATACAAGCTGTTATTTCCTCTTCCTACCCAAGGTCATGTGTGACCATCACAGTCGTCATGGTTCACGCTCAGTACCACCTGCCAAGGCAGGACTGGGGTCCCCAGTTTCCCAAGGATCTGGCTCCTTTAAGTTGCAAAGGACAGCAACTTGGGAAGGTCTGGAAAGCCCAGAACAGCTCATCACACAGGTGGTTTTGGACTCCAACAGATGCAAAACTGTTATCTCTGTTGTTACCTTGCCCCTCATTCACCTTCCCTGCTTGTCAGGTTTCCATCATAGCTTTGCTCTTCCCCTCTTTGACATTCAGTTTTCCATTCAGATTTCTTCCTTCGCACCTATCTGCCAGTTCCAGGGGGCCATTTCTGACTTAATTTCTGGTGGAGTTATTGCTTTGGTTCTTGAACTACACTCCTTTGGCTCTGATATACAATGCCTGCCCTCCCAAGTGCAAGGGTCAGGTTTTTTGTTTGTTCATTTGGGGTTTGTTTGGTTTGGTTTGATTTGGTTTGGTAAAGAGCCAGATAGTAAATGTATTGGGCACAATGCTCAGTGTGCCATTGTAATGACAATATGCATATAAACAGTATGTTTGTAGTATGTAAACAAATGTGAATTTCAATAAAACTTTATTTACAAAACCAGTCTTTGGGCGAGATGTAGCCAACTAGCCAAGTTTGGTGAACCCCTTCTCTAGTCAAACACTTGTTAATATCTACTTCTAACACCTGTTCATGTAACTGTCTGCCAACCTGAACACATGATATTCTTCATGTAGCCCGTGCAAGAGATCATGTCTGGGACATGCCAAGTTGGGAATCTTGCAGTCTCAGACTTGAGGGTCCTAGAAAATATTACTTGTCCTATTTACCCAACCTATGAAGGAGTACTAATTTGGAGCTGGGAAGGAGCACTGTATTCTGAGGGCCAGTGTGATGTAGAGCAGCATTTCTCAAATTTCAGCCTACCAACTATCTCAATTTCATACTCTACCAACTATGACTCTTGATCTTGGGGTTGTGCGTTCAAGCCCCATGTTAGGTGTAGAGCTTACTTAAACAAACAAAAAAAAGTAAGTTTAATTTAAAAAGAAACTTTATTTCATTTATGTAGATGGAAAACCAGTACTATTTGCAATAGAGAGAAAGTAACAATAAAAATTAAAATATACTGTGGGGGCGCCTGGGTGGCTCAGTGGGTTGGGGCCTCTGCCTTCGGCTCGGGTCATGGTCCCGGGGTCCTGGGATCGAGCCCCACGTCGGGCTCTCTGCTGGGCGGGGAGCCTGCTGCCCCCCCACCCTGCCTGCCTCTCTGCCTACTTGTGGTCTCTGTCTGTCAGATAAATGAATAAAATCTTAAAGAAAAAAAAAAAGATTAAAGAAATATATATACTGTGAACAAAGTGTTATTAAATTCTAGGTACTGTTGCTTGTTGAAAGGTTCTGCTTTCAATATGATCTCCTTTTTTTAAAGAGAGAGGAGGATTAGTATTGGTGAGGTATTAAAAACTGTCCAGCCACCGCCTGACCTTTTTCCTTGATGTAAAAAGAAATACTAGAAAGTAAGTGAAATGTGATACATTGTTTTTTATTGCTGTATTTGCTCACCTCCTGCAGTTATCACATGGAACTGTGTGTCTCATGTGTCACCTAAAAACACTACCAGAATGGAAGGACTGGTGACGTGGGCATCAGATCTGTGTTCAGATTCCTGGCTTCAGGTTAGATACCCCAAGGGCAAAGTGCAAGCAGTTAATACTTCACCCTCATTTATGCAGCAGATAGGGGCCAGGTGCTGACTGGGTCAGGCTGAGTGGCAGTGTGGGGCTTTTTTAGGCACTGTGGTTAGTGTTCGTAGAGTAGCCAACACAGTGCCTGTCCCTTGTGTAGGCACTGTTGTCCTTGCAATGCATGTGAGTCGGCAGTATCTCTTATAGTTCTTACAGTGTTATCTGTGACATTGCTGCAATTGAGCCTATCCCATCACACCTGAGGGACCTTGGGCAAGTTACTTACATTCTCTGCCAGCCCGCTGGCCAGAGTGAGAATCACATGAATTGGCGTGCGTAAACATGCTTTGCAGTGGTGAAGGCTGCACTGGTTTTATCCTTGATAAAACCTCGGGTGGTAGGTTCTGGTGTCCTGTCTTCCAAGCCTCCTGGACTGAGTTCCTGGAAGGCAGAGACTGTAGTGGGAGCCTTCTATCTACATCACCCTTTGCATTTACAGCTTATGCAAAAGTGTCAGTGAAAGGGATGGAAAATGTAATTCCTGCTCATTCTCACTTCCTTTTCTACCTCCCAAGACCAGAGCTTTTGGCCTTACAATCTCTAATGAATCTCAGTAGTCCCTACTTCCCGTGTGGAAAATACAAGTATGGTAGATGAGGCTGTGCCTATTGGTGTGGGCCTGGGATGAAAATGTGTCTGCTTGTCCGCAGCGGGTGCTGCTTGGGTCCGTGTGTGTCCCCTCCCACAGTCCCATTCTGTGCCATTTGCCCTTTAGCCGGTTAATTCTCTGCCATTTCAAAGCTCACTCTCCTGTGATCCTGCTGATTCACAGTCTTTCCCTTAGAACTTTTGTTTGTTACAGATGTTTTTACAAGTTCTTAGCCATGGGGTTCTTTTCTTCTGGCCTTTCCAAACCATTTTTCTTGGCTCACAGATTAAAGTCTGTCTATCTATGTCATTGAATGAAGATTTCTAAGACTTTTCTGAGTCCTATTCTCCGAATAAACCACTCACAGCATAGAAATTCTTCCTTCAAAGGTTGGGGTTTTTTTTTGTTTTGTTTTGTTTTGTTTTGCCTGGACAACTTAGTTCTTGTACAGATTTCTATGGGAGGAAGAGACATCTGTGGTGTCCTCGAGGGAAGACAGCAGGCAGGACTGGAGAATTCCTGACACTGAGCAGGTTTGTAGAAAGAGGCCATCTGGCCCCAAGAAGTGAAGTAGCCTGCTGTAGTCCCATATCGAGGAGGTGGCCGCGTGCTCAGCAGTCCTGGTGCCTCACCTCTCTGCCTGTGACCTCCCAATAAACTTGGGTCTCAAACACTGAGGGAATGAGCTTTCTCTCAGAGCTCTCTGACCCTCAGAGGGCTGCAAGGAACCTGGTCAGAGACAGAGCGGTCTCTTCCCATTCCAGTGACCTGGCCTGACCGAAGTGGGATGAATTGAGAGGCCTGGTGACATGGGCTTCCAGGACGGCTACTCCTGCCATCTGCTCACTTGTTTACATCCAGCATGAAAGGTGCTGGATGGTGGGATGAAGGAACCACAGGGAACAGAGTCTGGCTGGGCAGTAGAGATGTAAACAGAGGGTTGTAATAAGTGCAACAAAGAAGGCTGTGGGAGCACTGACCTTGCCAGGATAGGCAACCTCCCCCCAGTGAAGGTGAAATTTTGATCCTGGCACCTAAAGTTAACCACACAATACCTGGAAATAATGTCCCCCACCCCCATCCTGATAATCAGCCAGCATTGATGGGATTGACTTCCCCATTCACAGCCTAGCCCTGAGTAAATACTCCCTCCTTAACCAGACCAGGAAGCTCAGGACAGCCAAGGGTCTTCTCCCTGATGCTGCTCCTCTCCACCCTCCCTGAAGGAAAGTAGGAGGTGAATCCCCCATGAGGATAGGTTGAAGACACGGATATGGTGGCCAGCAGCCTACTCCCCAGAGATCTGTGCTCTGTGCTGTTGCAGAGGCAAGAGGAGCCAACTCCGAGTTTTGTTTCTGTTGAATATAGAAAGAGGAAGAGAAAGGAAAGGAGGCCTATTCTGCTTCAACACACAGCAGATTTGCGATTGTACTACAGACCAAAGGCAGATCGGCTAGATCCGTGTTTATTGGATAGCTGCTAAAGAAAATGTCAATTTAAAAAAATCCAAAAATATGTTGGACAGAAGAATTATTATTGGAGTAAGTAAATATTGGGCATTACTTTGATTGGAGGCATTATTTACATTGAATTAAAAAAAAGTTCTAGTGCATTTGTTTAAAAAAAATCAATCGTTAATTAATCGTGACTTTCACTAACCTAAAACACTCTTAATATTTTTAATGGATTTATCTGTTGTACTCTCAATAGGTGTGGTAAAGTGCCGGAGACAGAAGAGTATTACAGTGGTAGTTGGTGAAATGCTTTTGTTTTAAGTGCAAGAGGCTCTTCATTTGTTGGTTAACTGTACGTGGCAGCCCCATGTCCAGGAGAAGTGAGGAATAGTCAGCAGATGTCCCCAGCAGTGGTGTGCACACAGCCACAGGAAAGGGTAGAATTATGCTGTACCCAAATTTTCAGAGCCACAAGGCTCTTTTCTCGGAGGAAGGAAGTCAGTAAGAAGAAAAAAGAGAACAGGTTCTGGAAAGAAAGTTAATGCTGATGGCTGTGTTTATGTGTCTCCACTCTTTCACCTGGTGTTCAGTGACCCTGCAAAGGGCCTGATCTTTCATTTCTGGATCTTGGTGAAAGGTTTAACATTTTCATGGTTCAGCTCAGGAAATAGGAAGCTTTTCCTGATCTGGTTCCTGCCAGCCTCTCCAGACTGCTTTCTTGACCCTCCCTGGAAGCATTCTTTGCTCCTCTCAAACTAAATGACCATGCTTCTGTGTACCTCATTCCCTTGACTTGGGAGACCTTGCTGGATCTTTCAACAGTTTTGACCTTGCTTCTGGACCCCTTACCTTTGTTCCTGTGGCCCATTCTGTCTCCTGCTGCTCAGGACTTGGCTGAGGTGTGTCTGGCCCTTGCTGAGTTCCACCCCGGCTCTGTCCAGCATGACGCAGGCCTATCCTGGAACCGGGATGTACTGACTGCATATGTGGCTGTCTTCCCAACCAGACTGTGAGATCTTCATGGGAGAGGATAGGCTTTTCACCTGTTTCTCTGGTGTCCAGCATAGTAAATGTACATCAAGTGTTTGTCAAATAAATGAAATGAGTGAGGTTAATTAAATCTAGAAGTCACTTCCTAGAATACTGAAGAAAAGCAGGGGAGAATTCTGTCAAGTTTCTGGGGCACCTGGGTGGCTCAGGTGGTTAAATGTCCAACTCTTGGTTTTAGCTCAGGTCATAATCTCAGGGGTCATGAGATCCAGCCCCATGTCAGGCTACATGCTTAGCAGAGAGTCTGTTTGAAGATTCTCTCCCTCTGCCCCTTCTCTCTCTCTCTGTCTCTCTCTCTCTCATAAGTAAATAAATCTTAAAAAAAAAAAAAAAATTCTGTCAAGTTTCCCAGGGTGGGTGACATGAGGGAGTTTCTTCAACATACAAAGAATGATCAACCTCATTTGTGATTAAAATGCAAGATAGTACTTTTCACATATGAAGAGGCAGAAATTAAAAAATTTGATAACTATATTTCCAGATGTATGGAAAAACAACCTTATGTTGCATTTGTATTTTAACATTATAAATGCAGGCCCTTTAACCCAGTGATTCCATTGCTAGGGGCTCATCTTCCAAGATGGAGTCACACATGTGCAAAATTAGTAGACAGATATTACAGCATTTGGGTTGGTTGTTTGGAAATAGCATAAGAATAGAAACATTATATGTCCATCAGGAGGCCAGTTAAATTAATTATGGTACTTCCATAAAATTGAGAATTAGGCACTTATCAGAAAGAATAATACAACTCTATGTGTATGAGTATGAAATAATCTTCAAGTAAAAAAAATATATACAGAGCACAAACATATTTGGGGGGGAATATATACATCTATGTTTATATATAGATACTCTGGAATGATTTTTAAAAAAACTGGTATCAAGAACAAGAGTGCAGAAGGATAAGTACAGAAGAGAATTGTTCTACTATACCTTTTGGTATCTTTTGAACTTTGTGCAACGATGATAGAGTATCTGGGGCACCTGGGTGTCTTATTTGGTTAAGCATCTGCCTTCGGCTCAGGTCTTGATCCTGGGGTCCTGCGATCAAGCCCCATATCGGGCTCCCTGCTCAGCGGAGAGTCTGCTTCACACTCTCTTTCTCCCTTTTTGCTCTCCCTGTCTCTCTCTCAAATACATAAAATCTTTTAAAAAGTACATTTGTTTGAAAGAAACCCGTTAAGTGGTAGATATAAATGTTCAAATTTGCTGAATTCTGCAGGACCGCTGTACAGAAGTCACTGAAAAGAATTCTGTCCCATAAACACTTTTCCTCCTGATGTCTCCCCACACCCTTCCACCGTCTGACCCCTGCCTGTAAAGTCTTTCTTGCTTACCTGTTACCTAGACCCTTATTGCTAGAAGGATCCTTGGACAGTTATCTTGTGGTATCTTCATTAAATCAAGCTGACCATTGCTACTTTTGAAATAAATGTGCTATGCCTGAAGTTTCACCTACTGCTAAAGCATGTTACTTTAAAAATACAACTGTGGGCTTTACAGAACTATTTAGATCAAAGTTGCAATAACAAGTAGACTATCACCACAATACTAATTAACCAACATCTGAATTACGGGCCAGAGCTGTTTCTAAGTAGTGGAAACATAGGCTTTGATCTGGTGGTTTCTGACATCAGTGGAATTCCTTGGAGGCAATTATAGTCTCCTTATTCACAGTCCCATGCCAAGACCTACATATACCTATAGGATGTAGACGAGCTCCTGCTTGGCTGTGCCATACCCGTCATTCATAGTAAATTTCATGAAATAACATCACACCTTCAAAATCCAGGTACCACAGGTTGTTCAAGAGTAACCCTGACAGTAGTGAGGGTGTAAATATAAAGCTTCTATAATCAGGTAGAAAGGGAAATAAATGGGATAAACTGTGGCTGTTCGGATGGGTTATGATACAAGTAGAGTCAAAACCCACTGTTTTTGGAATACTACTCAGCCATCAAAAAAATGAAATCTCATCATCTGCAATGACATAGTTGAAACTAGAGGGTATTATTCTAAGTGAAGTAAATTGATCAGAGAAAGACAATTATATAATCTCACTCATATGTGGAATTCAAGAAACAAAACAGAGGATCATAGGGGAAGAGAGGGAAAAATAAAGATGAAATCAGAGAAGAAGACAAATCATAAGAAACTCAAGCATAGGAAGCAAACTGAAGGTTGCTGGGGGGAATGGGGTAACAGGGTGATGGGCATTAAGGAGGGCACATGATGTGATGATCACTGGGTGTTATAGGCAGCTGATGAATCACTGAACTCTGCCTCTGAAACCAGTAATATACTATATGTTAATTAATTGAATTTAAATTTTAAAAATGGGAGGAAACCCACTGGTTTTGGATTGTAAGCCATCCTATTATAAAATACAATGGACTCTGTCATCTGACTTATTTATTGGCTTGTTAAAAATTATGACCCAAACAGGGGCGCCTGGGTGGCTCAGTGGGTTAAAGCCTCTGCCTTCGGCTCAGGTCATGATCCCAGGGTCCTGGGATCGAGCCCCGCATTGGGCTCTCTGCTCAGCAGGGAGCCTGCTTCCTCCTCTCTCTCTTTGCCTGCTTCTCTGCCTACTTGTGATCTCTGTCTGTCAAATAAATGAATAAAATCTTTAAAAAAATTGTGACCCAAACAAAATGCAGGCTTTGCTGAATTGGGTGTGTGTTTATCTGTTTGTTTGTTTTTCCAGTTCTCTTTGTAGCTTAGGTCTATGGAGATACCTCTTCTTCTTCTTACCTTCTGTTTGTGACAGTTCTGTTCTGCTGCTAAGATGAAGTGAATTTTAGTTTGAGAAAGCATTTGGTTATCTTGTCTAACTGCCTCCAGGTCTGCGGCATTAACCAGAGAGGTTAAAGGACTGGCCTCAACATCTGTCTGACAACATGTCCAAAAGGGAGTGGGATTCGAACTCAGCTGGGCACGCCTTCTACTCTGTTGTGCTGAAATAATGGTAGCCTTTGGTAACAAAATGTTTTATTAGGGGTGGGGAGAATCACGGAGTTAGGAAATCCAGAGAATATATTTAAATTTATATTTTTTCTTAAATCGTATTTCTCTAGGAAATCAGGACCTTTTCTTTAGCTTGCAGATGTTAGTTAATAAAGGGTTTGCATTTGCACAAGTTTCTAGCGAATATTACTTCTCTATTTCCCACCAAGGAACAAAAGTACTCTCACTTAAGCATAATAATCAAGGTGCTCTTAAATGAAGAAGCATAATCCTTCTAAACTTACCCTGAAATGAATTTTTAGCCTGACTCCTCAGGTGGCTCCATATAATTTCAGTAACATCTCCCGTGGTTCAGTGCTGGCTCCATGCAGTGCCTTCTAATGAATGACATGGTTGTGACTCATCGAATGAAGTCAGATTCACTCGCATTTCATAGGAAAACCAGCTCTCCTGGGCACATCAGAACCAAAGCTGGGAATGAGAGATGCGAGTGCAGTTGGAGGCTTCTTTGCATCTGTCAGAATAATCCTGCCCCCATTGGTAGGGTACACTGCAGTCAACAGAGTACTTTCTCATAATTCCTTGCGGTTTGGCAAGGGACAATTGAGAGGGCAGTTGCTCATCACAAAACTAAGGAGACTGGGACTCTACGAACAGCAGAGGAGAGGGCACTGCTGAACTCTCCTCCCTCCCCCAGTCATGTTTCTGAAGACCTGGCTCCAGGCAGAGAAAGAAGGAGCATCCTGAAGTCGGGGGCAGCCCTGGCTGCATCCAGGGAAGGGGAAAGAGATGGGAAAAGGAATTGGAAGTTGTGGTAGCAGGACCTCTTATGGCCACCTGCTGAGCCAGGTAGGTTGTTCACCTGTATTCAGGTCTGGCGGTGACTTCTCTCTGCAACTTCCCATTGATGGATGGGGGGGGGGGGGGGGGCGCCACCCAGCCAATGGGGCTGGCTTAAGAGGAAGTGATGAAAAGTCAGGAACCAACTGAGACAGATGCTCTGTTTACAGTCTTTTTAAGAAGAGAGTGTTAATCAGCAGCTGGAAGGAATTCTGTGTTTAAGTGCCAGAGACATTAACCCTGTCGTGTACGTTGATTCATTCATCAAATTTATGGGACGCCTGCTGTGTCCATGCTATCAGGTTGGAAGCTGTGGACGTACAGCCGTAGGGGTACGATGTACATAGTTGCAGAAGGGTATAGTTCATGAACCTTGCATTTCTGTTAGTACCCCTGGGAAAATTTTCTGTGTAAAAGTCTAGTCTTCCAAAATTGGTTATAAATCAAACTTACATATTTGGAGTTATCTCCCCGCTTGTTTGTTTCATTTCAGAATTGATGTAAAAGGATCATAAAATGAATCCTCATTAAGATAATGAATCCTTTTTTTTAATATTTGAAAGATAGAATGGGGGGCGGGGGGCAGAGAGAGAGGGAGAGTCTTAAGCAAACTCTGTGCTGAGCACGGAGCATGAACGTGGGCTTGATCTTACCACCCTGAGATCATGATCTGAGCCAGAACCAAGAGTCCGGCTGCTTAATCAACGGTACCGCTCAGGTGCCCCTACATGATGAATCCTTTTTAAAATAAGAATAATTTATATACTCTTTCCCCAGTTCATTCAGATGTTTTTAAAGTTGACTATTTGAGGTTTTAAAAAACAAATTGCAGGGTGCGTCGGTGGCTCAGTCTGTCAAGCATTGGACTCTTGATTTTGGTTCAGGTTATGGCCTCAGTGTTGTGAGATCCGGCTGTGTGTTGGGCTCCACGCTCAGTGTGGAGTCTGCTTGAGGTTCTCTCTCTCCCTCTCCTCCTGCCGTGCTGTGCCTGTACTCCCGCTCTCTTCTCTCTCTCTCTCTCAAATAAATAAATAAATGAAATCTTTTTTTAAAAAGTGAATTGCATTGTATTCAGATCATGTAACATTAAGAGCTAATGACTTTTCTCTCTTTTTTCATCGCAGCTTATGAGATACCAGTTAGTCACTGATTTTTTTTCTCTGTATCCTGTGAACTGCTTTTATCTTTGCATTGGGACTGTGCAAAAGTTGTTTTTCTGATTCCTCTCTCAATTTTGATAACTAACTTTTCCCATGATCTTTTTAATTTTCTCCAGAATACCCCTTTGTATAGCAGAGAACGCCTTAGGGGGTCCAGTGCCAAGGACAGGCCCTGGGTAGGGAAGAAAGCTTCTCCCAAACCCCTCTGTGGCAGTGCACATGTCCCACTGCTATTACATGCGGAAGTACCTGCCCCAACTGCCACTTCCCTCACAGCCCGTGGGAACAAGGACTTGGCCATGCTCTTTGCTAACTGCAATTACGTTGTAAGAATACTGTGCAGAGGGGCACCTGGGTGGCTCAGTCGGTTAAAGCCTCTGCCTTGGGCTCAGGTCATGATCCGCAGGGTCCTGGTATCAAGCCCCGCATCAGGCTCTCTGCTTAGTGGGGAGCCTGCTTCCCCCGCCCCCTTCGCCTGCCTCTCTGCTTACTGCTTACTTGTGATCTCTGTCAAATAAATAAATAAATAAAATCTTTTTAAAAATACTGTGCAGAAGCAGGTGTTTAAAGATGTTTGGTTCACTTCTAGCTAAAACCTAAAAAATTTAAGCTAGCAAAAAGCAGGGATAGCCTTTTTCCTTCCCTATTTGATTAGATCAAGGCGCCAGCTCGGAAGTTCTTTTGTCCTGTTGAGGTTGAGTTGAGAGTTCTCAGGGTTGCTGAGGTCAATAGTGTCCTGTGTTTTTTACTCCCTGGAACATAAGCAGCCTGAGGACATTTTTTTGTTTTGTTTACTAATATACCCCAGAACCTAAGACAAGTGCTTGGCATACAACAGGTATTTAGTGAGTGTTTGCTCAATGAATTTGGAAAAGTTTTAGGTTTAATCTTAGAAATCATCCTGTTCTCCAAAATTGGATGAAATGTCCTATATTTAATCTCCTGTCAGAACATTCAGGTATGTGTGGTTTGTGTTGTTTACAACCTAGTATAGGTGAGATGTTACTCTTGTGTGAGGTGGTAAGTACTGCTTGATTTGCACAGCCAGGGAAAGGAGTTCCCTTGTGAGGGAGGGGTATGCAATTTGGCCAACCCTCTCCTACCTTTCTCTGCTAATTGGGATTTAGGGCCATGGTAGAGATGCATTTAATTTTTCTTCATCATCATCATGACTATAATGAATAAGATCAAAGTGTTGTATAACTGCTGGGAATGATTCCTTCTTTTCAGAAGTAAAGTGTTGTTGGTTTATCACTCATTCCCAGACATTGAGGACTCATAGGTTCTGGCTTGAATTTTTGTGTTCATTGTGAAACGGTTTCTTCAGTAAGTCAAGACATGCTGACGTACTTCTTGTCTGAAGGGGGAAAACACCACCTTTACATGAGTCAGGACACCCAATCACAGGACACCCAATCACAGGCTACTGTGCTAGGAGAATCTTCTGTATTTTTCAGTCAGCAGCTTATTGCATTGAGCTGATGAGCATAAACTAGAGTCAAAGAAACCGACTTGGTTGAGGACCAGTCAGTGTCTTCCATAAGCACATGTTCTTGAGTTGGAAGAGAGAAGATGGGATGGAGTGGGCCAGGAAAAAGAAGCCAGCTGTCAGCAACAAATGCTTCTGGTGAATTTGCTGATTGCTGAGCACCTGCTGTGTTTCCAGACACTGCTTGGGCTGAGAAGGGGGAAAAACATGAAAAAGACCCAGGTAGAAAGGAAGGAGGGGGACAGAGTTGTATGTTCTTTGGAAAACTAAAGAAAGCAATTATTTGAAATGGGTTGAAGGGGTGCTGGAGGGATGGCATAGCTGTGGGTGACCAGGCATGTGGCTCCCTTTGCCTTTACAAAGATGATTCTGTGTCTGCCATGCACCACACAAAGCAAACGTTTATATACTCGGATTATAACTTGTGTTGCATCGTGTTTATGGGTATCATTTATCTTGGCTCAAATTATGATGTGTAAATACGTGTTTTTACCCTGGTTAGTCTTAATTACAGATAATGAGTTGAGGGCCTTGTAAAGAGTAACTAATCACTTCTGTAGAAACACAGTTTGGTTTTGTTAACTGGAGTCTTCATCACAGCAGAATTAAAAACATTAAAGAAAATCTTTTCAGTTCTTAACTCTGTTTAGATCTTAAAAAGCGAGAATTTGGTGTGCAGATTTTTGGTTCACTTTACTTTTGGTAAGACTCAGCCTTACCTCTCAAAATCTCACTGTCCTGAATCCAAATGCATGTCTGTACTTTGGCACACATAAATGTCCTAAGCTTCTCAGGACTTCATCCGCATGTCTGGGATCCACTCCACCTTTCCCCATACACCAGTCTGTATCTGGGAGAGGTTCTCAAACTTTATCATGAGGCTTAGCACAGCCCTGGTTGAAGCCAGTGGTAACTAAGCAAAACTGCCAGGCAGATCGGATCCCCCTCAGGTCTTGGCAGGTGTGTCCACCTCCCAGCCCTTGCCAGGAAAGCCTGAATGTCAACCAGGAGTCAGCTGACCTGGTGAAGTGCTCTACTAGGTAAAGCCTTTATCCCTCTCTCCCCACCCCACCCCATTCCAGCTAAGGGGATTTACATGTAAGCAAATTCTTTTGAGGAGCAAAGAGTGAGCTGCAATGGTGAAGTTTCCAAAATAACCCTTCCTGGAGGTGGTGTTTTTGGTCAGAGTCTCCAATGAGGTTGACACTGAGAGAGAAAGGCTAGAAGCCCATTCCTAGGACCCATTTTCCTAGAATTTGCCTGAAAGTGCACATCTTATCCAAAATTCATTGAACGGAAATCTGTACATGAAGTGTAAATTTTGCTATTGGTGAATTGACAATTCCAAAGTGACATTGTAAGAACAAAGATTTAAACTTGCTGAACCTACACCAAAAATACAAGGCAGGGGACTCATCAACTCCTCAGTTTATTTATCTGAAAAATGGGGATAACAATGTCTACTTCCTATGGGAGTGGTAAGGCTTAAATGAGATGCTTAGTATACATGAATGCAAGTAGTAGTGGTGGTTTGGGGAAAGCTTCCTGCTAAAAACACTGTGATATATGTTTTGGGTGAAATCTCTGAAAACTTTATGAGACTTCATTAATAAAATAACTTGGATGGGGAAGAGATAGTGTTCAGGGAAACACATGGAGAAGTTCTGGTAGCACCAGAGTTAAAACTGTTTCTTTGTCATGTCACAAAATGAATTAAGGAGGATAATGATAGATGGGAAAGTTGATACTATCTGTAGGGAATTGTATACAAACCTTGATAAGAGTGGTCACACTTTTCCTGTAAGCATTTTTTATTTTCTTTTTAATTTTCTAAAGAAGTTATTGGCAAAGAAAAATATTGTTTTCCCCAAATTATTATTTAGATTTCTTTTGGTCTTCCTTCAGTTCAGATAGTTCTCCTATTTACCACTATTCTAGTTAAAGGAACCCCTTTGCCAAAAACTGAATATGAATTAAAAAAAGAGAAGGTTTTAAGTACTTCCTTTTTAAAGAGCTGAAATATTGAATCTCTTGAGAAATCTGGTTATCTGCTTTGCTTAAATAGTATATGGTCATTTCAGTCTATAAACTCAAGCGTGCTAATTCCTTTTCATTTTTTTTTTTTTAAGATTTTAATTTTAAGTAATCTCTACACCCACCTTGGGGCACAAACCCACAACCCTGAGATCAAGAGTTGCACGTTCTACCGACCAAGCCAGCCAGGTGCCCCCATACTGATTTCTTTTAACTGGAGATTATTTTAACCTTCCTCTTACACTTTCCAAAGGATTTGTAGAATCCTGCAATTGGAATGAAACTTAATGGTCTTTTAATGCGAATTATACTCACTGTACCCCTTCCCCATAGGGGAATTACTTCACCATCTTGCCCAGGCGTGGCTGGTCTTCTCATGAACATCTAATTATCATAAGTCATCCCCTTGACTTTTCTCTTTTGCCTTCTCCTTCTTTCAGCAACAATTAAGAATCCCTGGTGCTTTCCTCAAAAGGGAAATCTGGAATTGTGTTAGCAACTTCTTAAAAAGTCAAGGCCTTTTTATAAGCTAGTAGACGGAGAGGGTGTAGGAGGTTACATAAGTTACAAAGTCTTGGGCTACTGTTTTATCATATTCACTGATGTCTTTTCTGTCACATTCAAGCAACGGATTTTCATGAGCTCCTGGCCCTGAATGTGCAGGAAGCTTGAGCATGTTAGGGCTGCTTGGGAATTTTTGGTTTTGTGGACATGAATTTATAGAGCAAAGGAAGTTACCAGTTAACTGAACTTCTCCTGGCTCAAAACCCTTTGCAGTAGGTTACCACAATAATATCTGATTTAATCCTCATGATTTGGCCCATAGTACTTACTAATATTCACAAAGACTTTGATCACATAATTTTTCTTCCTAAAAAATCAGAAAACCTTTTTGTTCATTTTCAGCAATTTATATATTGATAACATTAAGTTTTCTAATAACTGTTATAATACATTTATTTTAGATCCCATGGAGGCAAAGGCAATTGTTCTTAATTTTGTAAAAAAGAAAGTGACTAAATAATTTAAGTTGACCCCTAATCATTTTTTGTGCCCTGCCTGTGTGTGTGTGTGTGTGTGTGTGTACATGTGTGTGACAGAGAGAGAGGCAGACAAAGGGGGATTTGGAGTTGGGATTTAAATGACAGTTGGCTTGAGGATTGGACTTGGCTAGCACCGGTGATTCATTTGCTTCCCAGGACCTAGGTCCTGGTCCAATTTAGCACAGAATATCCCTTGTACAGACTATGCAGAAGTTTTAAGTTTAAGGTTTTTAAAAATTTTATTTAAATTCAACTAATTAACATACAATGCATTATTTGTTTCAGGGGTACAGGTCTGTGATTCATCAGTCTTATATAACACCCAACGCTCATTACAACACATACCCTCCCCAGTGTCCATCTCCCACTTACTCCACCCCTTCATTCCCTTCCCCTCCAGCAACCCTCAGTTTGTTTCCTGTGATTAAGAGGCTTTTATGGTTTGTTTCCCTCTCTGGTTTCATGTTGTTTCATTTTCTCCTCTCTTCCCCTATGATCTTCTGCCTTGTTTTTCTTAAATTCCACTTATCGGGAGATCATATGATAATTACCTTTCTCTGATTGACTTATTTTGCTTAGAATAACCCTCTAGTTCCATCCACATCATTGCACATGGCAAGATTTCATTTCTTGATGGCTGTATAATACTCCATTGTGTGTATGCCATATCTTCTTTATCTATTCATCTTTTTAAAATTTTTTTTTATTTATTTTCAGTGTAACAGTATTCGTTGTTTTTGCACCACACCTAGTGCTCCATGCAATCCATGCCCTCCCTAATACCCACCACCTGGTTCCCCCAACCTCCCACTCCCCACCCCTTCAAAACCCTCAGATTGTTTTTCAGAGTCCATAGTCTCTCATGGTTCCCCTCCCCTTCCAATTTCCCTCAACTCCCTTCTCCTCTCCATCTCCCCTTGTCCTCCATGTTATTTGTTATGCTCCACAAATAAGTGAAACCATATGATAATTGACTCTCTCTGCTTGACTTATTTCACTAAGCATAATCTCTTCCAGTCCCGTCCATGTTGATACAAAAGTTGGGTATTCACCCTTTCTGATGGAGGCATAATACTCCATAGTGTATATGGACCACATCTTCCTTATCCATTCGTCCGTTGAAGGGCATCTTGGTTCTTTCCACAGTTTGGCGACTGTGGCCATTGCTGCTATAAACATTGGGGTACAGATGGCCCTTCTTTTCACTACATCTGTATCTTTGGAGTAAATACCCAGTAGTGTAATTGCAGGGTCATAGGGAAGCTCTATTTTTAATTTCTTGAGGAATCTCCACACTGTTCTCCAAAGTGGCTGCACCAACTTGCATTCCCACCAACAGTGTAAGAGGGTTTCCCTTTCTCCACATCCTCTCCAACACACGTTGTTTCCTGTCTTGCTAATTTGGGCCATTCTAACTGGTGTAAGGTGGTATCTCAATGTGGTTTTGATTTGAATCTCCCTGATGGCTAGTGATGATGAACATTTTTTCATGTGTCTGATAGCCATTTGTATGTCTTCATTGGAGAAGTGTCTGTTCATATCTTCTGCCCATTTTTTGATATGATTATCTGTTTTGTGTGTGTTGAGTTTGAGGAGTTCTTTATAGATCCTGGATATCAACCTTTTGTCTGTACTGTCATTTGCAAATATCTTCTCCCATTCCGTGGGTTGCCTCTTTGTTTTGTTGACTGTTTCCTTTGCTGTGCAGAAGCTTTTGATTTTGATGAAGTCCCAAAAGTTCATTTTCGCTTTTGTTTCCGTTGCCTTTGGAGACATATCTTGAAAGAAGTTGCTGTAGCTGATATCAAAGAGGTTACTACCTATGTTCTCCTCTAGGATTCTGATGGATTCCTGTCTCACGTTGAGGTCTTTTATCCATTTCGAGTTTATCTTTGTGTATGGTGTAAGAGAATGGTCGAGTTTCATTCTTCTACATATAGCTGTCCAGTTTTCCCATATCCATTCATCTCTTGATGGACATCTGGGCTTTTTCCATAGTTTGGCTATTGTGGACAGTGCTTCTATAAACATTGGAGTGCAGGTACCACTTCAGATGACTACATTTGTATTTTGGGGGTAAGTAGTACAATTGCTGGGTCATAGGGTAGCTCTATTTTCAACTTTTTGAGGAACCTCCATACTGTTTTCCAGAGTGGCTGCACCAGCTTGCATTCCAACCAAGAGTGTAGGAGGGTTCCCCTTTCTCCACATCTTTGTCAACATCTGTCATTTCCTGACTTGTTAATTTTATCCATTCTAACTGGTGTGAGGTGGTAGGTATCTCATTATGGTTTTGATTTGTATTTCCCTGATGCTGAGTGATGTTGAGCACTTTTTCATGTGTCTATTGGCCCTCTGGATGTCTTCTTTGCAGAAATGTCTGTTCATGCATTCTGCCCATTTCTTGATTGGTATAGTTGTTCTTGGGAGCTGATTTTTTAAAAAGAGTTATTAATTTATTTGACAAAGATAGATGACAAGTAGGCAGAGAGGCAGGCAGAGGGAGAGGGGGAAATAGGCTCTCCACTGAGCAGAGAGCCTGATGCTGCCCCGCATGATATCAGGATCCTGGGATCATGACCTGAGCTGAAAGCAGAGGCTTAACCCACTGAGCCACCCAGGTGCTCCTAGGAGTTGATTTTGATAAGTTCTTCATAGATTTTGGATCCTAGTCCTTTTATCTGATTTGGCATTTGCAAATATCTTCTCCCATTCTGTCGGTTGTCCTTTGGTTTTGTTGACTCTTTCCTTTGCTGTGCAAAAGCTTTTTATCTTGATGAAGTCCCAATTAAGTCTAAGTTTTAAACACATACTAATGAGTGCGTGGGATACAGTGGAATCTGACTGTGGCACTATCTGGTGCGGCAGGGCAACACAAGAACCATGTGGTTTTAGTCTTGGCTCTGCCACAGTCCTTGGAGTTGGTTAATGTACTTGCCACTCTTTACAGATAATGCACATTTCATGGTGCTCTAATTTCCCTCCAGAGCGAGGACTGTGTGTCATCTGATGGCATCCAGAATGGCTGTGGAAACAGATGGGACCTAGTTAGGTAGACTCCCTCATTGAACCCCAAAGGACTCTTTTGTAGGACCCTCTTTACTTCCTAGATTGCCTCTCTTGCCCACAGTTTACCTGGGGATCCTCCAGTCCATAGACGGCCTAATTTTCAAATGGAACCTGAGAGCTCATGAGCTGCGTTCCCATAGTTTGTTAATTTTGTTCTCCATTCAAGCCATCATCATGGTCAAGGCTTGGGCTAGAGTTCCCAAGGCGCTGATTAGCTAATTCCCATATACCTGAAGAACTATGCCATCATCCTCTGCTCATGCAAGCATGTATTTTACATTTTTTTTACCCCTAAATACAGGCAAAATGGTTCTTCAGAATCATAGCAATTCCATGACAATTGAATATGACTGTATTTCCCCACATGGTTGTCCACTTACTTTAAGCAACAAATTCTGCCATACAAAATAATTCCTGTTGGATAATTGAAATTCCTAACAATGGACATCTTGTTTATCTGAAATTCACTCTAGTTGGAACTTTCTATCTCCTCTGGGCATCTACAGTACAAAGATAATAACATTCATAAAAAGTAGTCTGAGGCACTTAGATGTTGAAAAGTTCCATATACTGTCAATTAAGTCAGTTAGAATTAGATTAATTGAGGTTAAGTGTATTTGTTTTCGAGTTCCTTAAGATTTGATAGTCTAGACGTGTCTACTACAGTCACCGATTAACCAGAATATAAAATCAAAGTAGCCAAGTCCCGCAGCCCATTCCTGAGATGTCTGTACAACTGACTGTCTTCCCCCTTTCCTGGTAGTGTGGAAGCTGAGCTTCTTTCCTTTTCTCATCCAAAATGCTTACCTTCCTTGAATTTTGAGAGTGGGTAATTCTAAATTCCTAAATCCTAAAGCCACTGGGAAAGAACCTGTGTATCTCCATTAAAAGGCACTCTCTGCTTGACTATAGGTGTTACTCTGCTTTCGATTAAAATGAAAAAGAAAAAAATCAAAACTGTGCTTCTGACTGCCCTCTTCACTCTTGTCCATTTATCCCCCTCAGTTGTTGGATCTCTTTATTCTCTTTAAATCTAGAGCAGTCTACAGTTTTTGAATTTTTTTTTTTAATTACCTTGACATTTTGAAGAGTCCAGACTAGTTGTCTTATAGAAAATTTTACATCGTTTCTTTGCATTGCTCTTCTCTCCTGTAGTATTGTTTTTGTCTTTTGTTTTTGTTTTTGCTGTGGTGAAACGTACATAACAAGGTTTGCCATTTTAACCATTTTTAAGTGTGCTGTTCAGCAGCAGTAAGCCCACTGGCAGTGTTGTACAACCATTACCACTATATATTTTCATCATCCCAAATAGAAACTATGTACCAATAAAGAGTAACTCCCCATTTCCCCTTCCCTTAATCCACTGATCCAGATCTAATTAACCTGACCGGTATAAGTCTGAGTGGATTCTCTGAAGTTTGGAGATATATCCAAAACATTCCTTCATGTGAAAAAGTTATAAGAAAATAAATATAAGACCTTAACAGATTAACTTTAGTATGTGTACTGCCCAGGTGAGCACACTAACAGATTAACTTTAATAAGCAGTGCAGAGGGATGCCTGGGTGGCTCAGTCAGTTAATCGTCTGCCTTTGGCTCAGGTCATGAATTAAAGGCTCTGGGATTGAGCCCCACATCAGGCTCCCTGCTCAGTGAGGCGTCTGCTTCTCCCTCTCCTTCTGCCCATCCCCCAGTTCGTGCTCTCTCTCTCTCTCTTTTTCTCTCTCTCTCAAATAAATAAAATCTTTTAAAACATAAAAATCAGTGCAGAGCATAAAATTTTGATATGTGCTACAACATGGATGAGCCTTGAAAATATCATGTGAACTGTTATAAGCCAAACAGAAAAGGACAAATATTTTATGATTCCATTTACAGAGGTGTCTGTAATAGGCAAATTCTTTATTCTTATATTTGAGGTAGACTGATGAAAACATTGAAGGCATGCATAAACTGCAGATGTAACCAGTTGCTTTTGATAAAGGGATAAGTGCACAAAGTCTGGGCAGTTTGGTGTGACAAGAGAAAGAGATGAGGGAGGCAGTAACAGGGTCATGAAAGGGAATTTGGATGTGTTGACAGGGAGTCAAAAAAGGCAGGAGTAACCAGTCATAGTTGTGTTTTAGAAAGTCTTTGGCAGCCAGGGAGGGATGGATGGGAGAGGAGGGAGTATAGGTGGAAGACGGGCCAACTGGGAGATTGCTGTAATGCTTCTGGGCAGTGAGGATGAGAGATGTCATTACATAGATTTAGAGAAGCTTGATTTCTTTTTTAAACTAAAGGAACTGAGGGACACCTGGGTGTCTCAGTGGGTTAAGCCTCTGTCTTCAGCTCGGGTCATTATCTCAGGGTCCTGGGATCAAGTCCCGCATCGGGCTCTCTGCTTGGCATGGAGCCTGCTTCCTCCTCTCTCTCTCTCTGCCTGTCTCTCTGCCAACTTGTGATCTCTCTGTGTCAAATAAATAAATAAAATATTTAAAAAAAAAAAAAAAGGAACTGAGATTATTCCCTTTTTTTTTTTTAAGGAATAAAAAAAAATTATTTTCTTAAAACCAGTCCCTTTCCTGGGGCACTTCGGTGGCTCATTTGGTTAAGCATCTGTCTTCAGCTCAGGTCATGATCCTAGGGTCCTGGGATCAAGCCCCATGTTGGGCTCCCTGCTCAGCTGGGAGCCTGCTTCTTCCCCTACTCCCCTCCTCCTGCCCTGCTCATGCTTTCTCTCTCTCTCTCTCTCTCTCTCTCTCAAATAAATAAATAAATAAAATTCTTTAAAAAAAAAAAAAAACTAAAACTAAAACAAACCAAAACAAGCCTGAGTTACTGTGTACGTTTGGGTTTTTAAAGCAAGGCACACTTTTATGGATTTCAGAGAGAAAAAGATCTACATTTGCTGGTTGAATCTAAGCCAAACACTTTGTTTCTTTTTTAAAGGAAACAGGGAAAAGAACTCTTCCCTTTTCTCTTGACTACCTGGCAAAGGAGAAGTAAACAGTTGGCCTTCCTGGGTGGGATCAGGGGATCCACATGCAAGGCAGGCTACAGCCAGCAGGAGGAATGCTTTTCCCAGCCCTGGGGGTGCCATGTTCACCTTTTAGACTAGACACTGGGCTCTCTGCCGGTCAGGAGACTAGTTACTGGACAGGAGACTAGTAACTGGGAGACTGTCCTTGAGGAAATTACCTTCAGCAGAGGGTTGGTGGGGGGACATGACAGCCCCAGCAGAGAAATAATGACAGTGGAGTGAGCTGTTAGAAAAGCTGGAGTGCAGAGGAGACTGTTCTGCGTGGAGACGCCCTGGAAGCCTCTGCAGGTGTGCGCAGGGTTTGAAGGGCATGTGGAAGTCCCTCCCGGGGAGAGGGACACGGGCATCACCGGACACCGGCACAAGAGGGCACACCATCCAGATGGTGCTGTGCAAGCTAGCAGAACTCACGGGTCCTGATCATTCCTGATCCTGAAAGATAATGGCTTGGGATAATCTTCCCAGTTACCCAAGGATCAGTTTAATTGGTTCTCCAGTAGTGATCACCAGTTCCTTTTTTAGTTCTTGCTTCTTTTTCTTCCTTTCCATACTGAGTTAAGATTAGAGATGCCACACACTAGTTTTTTAGAGATTATTTCTCCTAGAATCCTAAATAAACATTGCAGTTGTTGAACTGATTGCTCGATGTGCATTCTTTTCATGAGTTATTACAGGGAAACATTAGTATTTTAGACCCATTTAGTTAGGATTTGGGGTAATTTGGACCAGGCCAAGTGTGACGGCTTACACATTAGGAACAGAGTTGGCTAAATAAATTAATATCCTGTGAAATAAGATTTGAAGAATGCTTAACCTAATTATGGAAGAAGTGAGCTGTTTGTTTTTATTCTTTCCTTTTTTTCTTTCTTTTTTTAATTTAGTAGGTTCTGGTGTATTTTTCAAGAATAAATCTTATGTATTCACTAAAGCAGCCTTAGTATGAGTTTTAATTGTTAATTTTCTAAAGCAAATAAGATGTGAATACATTCCCATTTTATTAAAAATGTAAGTGATAGAAGTAGCTAAAATAAAAAGTGTATGTCCCCCTTTTACCAACTGCTTCTAGCTACCTTTTTTAATGCATTTACAAACACATACATTTAATAACAGGTAGCCTGTTTGGGGTGCTTAAAAAACAGGATCAATCTAATCTATAATTAGCTCTCTTGCAACAATAAGCTCTCTTGCAACAATATGTCTTAGAGAGTTCCCTATGACCATGCCCATGTATTTACTTCATTTTTTTAAAGTAATCTCTACACCCAGTGTGGGGTTTGAACTCTCAACCCCGAGATCAAGAATCGGATGCTCTACTGACTGAGCCAGCTAGGTATCCCCACTTCATTCTTTTTAACAGTCATCTAATATTCCATCTTGTGACTATCCTATGATTTATTTAAAATTTGTTTTTATTTTCTCACCATAGCATATAACCTCCCCAATGTCCATCACCCAGCCACCCCATTCTTCCATCCCCTCTTCCTTCCAGCAACCCTCAGTTTGTTTCCTGAGATTAAGAGTCTCTTATGGGAAAAAAAAAAAAGTCTCTTGTGGTATGTCTCCCTCTCTGGTTTCATCTTGTTTCATTTCCCCCTCCCTTCCCCTATGATCCTGTGTCTTGTTTCTCAGATTCCTCATATCAGTGAGATCATATGAGAATTGTCTTTCTCTGACTTATTTATTTTGCTTAGCATAATACCCTCTAATTCCATCCACGTCATTGCAAATAGCAAGATTTCAGGGTTTTTTGACGGCTGCATAGTATTCCATTTTATATTTATATATCACATCTCCTTTATCCATTCATTGCTTGATGGACATCTGGACTCTTTCCATTGGCTATTTTGGACAGTGCTGCTATAAACATTGGGGTACATGTGCCCCTTCAGATCACATTTGTGTTGTTGGGGTAAGTACCTAGTAGTGCAGTTGCTGGATCATAGGGTAGCTCTATTTTCAACTTTTTGAGGAACCTCCATGCTGTTTTCCAGAGTGGAAAATGCAAGCACCAGCTTGCATTCCCAACAACAGTGTAGGAGGATTCCGCTTTCTCTGCATCCTCACCAACACCTGTTGTTTCCTGACTGGTTGATTTTAGCCATTCTGACTGGTGTGAGGTGGTATCTCACTGTGGTTTTGATTTGTATTTCCTTGATGCTAAGTGCTATTAAGCACTTTTTCATGTGTCTGTTGGCCATTTGGATATCTTCTTTGCAGAAATGTCTGTTCATGTGTTCTGCCCATCCTATGATTTATTTATTCCTTGCCCTGTTGGTGGATATTCAAATTGTTTGCCATCTTTGTCATAACAAACAATGCTATTGTAGCTGTCTTTTTTCAAATCTTTGTGTTCATGCATGAGTTTCTTCCAATAAGACTTATACAACTAAATTCTTGGTTAGCATTCAGAGTCAATGTTTATATTTGGAGATAACAGAAAAAATTTTTTAAGAAAAATTCAATTTCTTGCAAATTCTGATGCCTTTTCTATAAGTAGTTAGACTTGTGACATCTTCTGTGGAGCAATCCATGTAGCCACTACATGGGATGGTGTCAGCAGTTGTATTATGAACTATTGCCAAGGGCAGTGTCAGAAAAGAGGTTTCATAGCATAGAGGTAGAAATGAATTCTAGGTTCATTTTCCTCCTTCCTACCCTGATAAAAGATTAGGGGTTCTATAGACTGGCTTGTATTGTCATTTAAGCAGTCCTATAGAAAGCATGAATGCATTCTCATTTTTAAAAAATAAGGCAGAAGTACTCTGTCGGCTCTAGAACATAGGGATGGCCCCCCTGCATTTAAAAACAATCTGAGAAAGCTGGAGCCCCCCCCCCCCCATTTACTTCATTGTTTGCTTCCATATTTCCTCTCTCTTTTCCTCTCTGCATGAATTGTAACATTGTTTTCAGGGGCTATTGCCCAGATTAAAGCCATGCAAAAAACATATGTTACTACTATTTGTTACCTCTGACACCAGAAGGAAAGAAAAATTAATGGGTACTTTGGCCATCACATCCCTTCTCTTGCAACCCCCTCCCAAATGGATATTTAGGAGAATCGAATGTCAAGTCTATCCATGAAAATGACCTCTCTAATATTTAAATGCTGATTTGTGGGGCACCTAGTGGCTTAGTCGTTAAGCACCAGCCTTCTGCACAGGTCATGATCCCAGGATCCTGGGATGGAGTGCCAGATCACTCTCCCACTCCCCCTGCTTGTGTGTGTGTGTGTTTTTTTTTTTTTTTCCTCTCTCTCTCTGTCAAATAAATAAGTAAAACCTTAAAAATAAATAAATAAGTGCTGATTTGTATTCCTTTCAGGATCTAACATGTTCTTAAAAGGTAGAAAAATTCGTGGGGTGCCTGAGTGGCTCAGTAGTTTAAGCCTCTGCCTTCCGCTCAGGTCATGATCTCAGGGTCCTGGGATTGAGCCCCATATCAGGCTCTCTGCTCAGCAGGGAGACTGCTTCCCTTTCTCTCTCTGCCTGCCTCTCTGCCTACTTGTGATCTCTGTCAAATAAATAAATAAAATCTTTAAAAAAAAAAAAAGGTAGAAAAATTCTTATCCTCCTATTTCTATTCTTTTCTCTATCTAATTTTAATGTTTACATAAAAACAAGAAACAATCGAAATCACTTAAAGTTATCAGAGCAGCAGGATGTCCCAGAAAAATAGAAAAATCCTCTGACTAGAAAGGCGGAAGTCCCAACAGTCCATCAGCAGGGGATGGGTTAAATGCACTTTGGTACATCCAGGTAGGAGAAAATAGAATGAGGAAAAATAGTTGCTTTCTCCCAACATGGGAAGATCAGCAGGATATTACAACAGTGAAAAAAAAAAACAATATGCAGAGAGTTTGTAGAATATGCAAATATTTCTCTAAGGGAAAAGGAGAAATAAGAATTTATATTTTTATTCGTGTTTATTTGCATGAAGAAATGGAAGGATACACAAGTAATAAGTAAAAGTATTTTCTTCTGGTGAGGGAAAGGGGTACATGGGAGTAAGTCTTTTCCTAGTCTACCTTTTTAT
Organism: Lontra canadensis; assembly: GCF_010015895.1. Taxonomy (NCBI): domain Eukaryota; kingdom Metazoa; phylum Chordata; class Mammalia; order Carnivora; family Mustelidae; genus Lontra; species Lontra canadensis. The sequence goes on along the minus strand of NW_022631050.1, from coordinate 7,511,258 downwards.
AGTGTTCTAATTTTTGGATTATTACTATATTATTTAAAGATAAAAGTAATTTTTGAGAGGAAGTTTTGCATTATTAGGTACGGTGTGAGCTAAATCTGATCTTGGTGAAGCCCACTCTACATGTGACTTGACCTGTCATGTTTGAGCCTAGGTACCTTTTGGGGTGGGGTCAGTTGCCGGGCTATATGTTTTGGGGAGGAAGGTAGTAAATTCTGTAGTTAGAATCTCTATGACAATTTAAGTTCTAACCACTTTGGCAAGAAGTTGAAAAGGCATGTCTGTGTTTAAACTGTTTCTTTTTTTTTTTTTTTTAAGATTTTATTTATTTATTTGACAGAGATCACATAGTAGGCAGAGATAGAGAGGGAAGCAGGCTCCCTGCCGAGCAAAGAGCCTGATGTGGGGCTTGATCCCAGAACTCTGGGATCATGACCTGAGCAGAAGGCAGAGGCTTTAACCCACTGAGCCACCCAGGTGCCCCTAAACTGTTTCTTTAGCATATTCAGACTTGCTGGGCTTATTCTTCACTTTTTTCCCCCCAAGTAATTGACACCCTTAAAACATGATGCTCATGAGTCACAGCTGGAATCTCTTGCCAATGCCTCCGTAAGCCCCCTGAGAAGGTGAACTCAAACTCTGGTCTTAAGCCTGTTTTTATTGCTTGTTGAAGTCTGTCCTAGAGAGAGTGCTACAGTCTGAGCTTTCGTTTTTTACAGGAGCAGAAAAATTCAGATCCGAAACATCCCTCCTCACCTGCAGTGGGAGGTAAGCCCGTGTCACCTGTGTGTTTACCATCTCCCTGCTCTCTGTCCTCACCTTGCTTTTTAATAGGCCAGCAAAACCTCTCTCCATCTGTTAGTTCTGTGAGGAATTAGAGGTCCTCAAGGTCTTTCCCACAAGGCCGATGGGTCCTCTCTCTCCCTTTTTCAGTACCCTTATGTATATGATCTGTTATAACACTAGGTTTGTGTTTGTCCTTCTCATGGTGAAAGATGTACGCTTTGAGCCCTCCTGCTCTGTCTTCTCGAGCACCAGGCACCGACAAACTGAAACAAAATGTGTACCTGGTTGGTGATTTTTATCTAATGATTTTGTGAACGATTTTTGCCTTTCCAAATTATGATTTTGGAAAAAAAATAAAATCAGTGGAAACTCAATAAAAATAGAAGTTTGTTAGTTTGAATAGGTTTTTCTTTTTAATTAGTCTTGCTATGAGTAGTGGGTAAGATACAGTTTCAGAATTGTAAAACTTTTTATAAAACAGCAACGTTAAAATCAAGAAGATAAAATTCAAAGAGTGGCTTGCATTATTTAAAAACAAACTGCCCAAATGTTTATTTCCAACTCAAAATCAAAACAGCCTTGAAGGAAACAATGTTTTGTCTAATATTTTTATTACTTAAAAAAAACTAATCTTTATTATGAAACATTTCAAACATGTATATCCTATTGCTTTGTAAAAATTAGGAGATTCCATATGTTATATGTTAATTTAAAAATAAGTAAATAAATAGATAGATAAGGAGATTCCCTAGAGAGAGACAGAAGGAAGAATGGTTAAAACTTTCAAGAAGGACAAGTGAGCCTTGTATTTTATTCTGCTTTTCATTTCAAAAGCTGTATGTTCCAACTGTCATGATGAATGGGTTTGTTAACAGTTACTAAGACTGAAATTCTGCTATGTCACCTCAGTGAAAAGATTACTTAAGAGTCAATAAGCAAATGCAAGTATCATGTATTTGTTCAGTTCTGTTTTGTTGCAAGACCTGAAATACCAATTTAATTAGATTATTGCCATAACTGTCCTTGTTTTGTTTTAGTTCATTTGCTGGAAGTTATCACTATACCTTTTGTGTGTGTGTGTGTGTGTGTGTGTGTGTGTGTGTGAATATGATCTTGTCTTCCCATTCTGACACTGAAGCTCTCTTTCTTTCTTTTTTCAGGTGCTGGATGGACTTTTGGCTCAGTATGGGACAGTGGAGAATGTAGAACAAGGTAATAAGTGAGGAAATTAGCCTATTGAATTTTGATAGGGATTATTATCTGTTATTTCTTATAGGCTGGGCCAGCTCCAAGGAGAAATAGTAAATTCAAATTCCTTTGGAACAAGCTTCCTCGTATATGAGAGATATTCAGATCTTTTTATCCATATCTATATAATTTATTTTTTCAGGGACTAGGATTTTCAGGTTGTTTTTTTAATACTCTGTTAATGTGCTGAAGCAGTAGGCAAACACTGTCAGGCCAGGGTAAGCTTAATTCACTTGGAAGTAACTGAATTTATGCTCTTACAGTTTTCCTCTTCCTGGCTGAGAACAACAGATCCCTAATGTCTCAGTGGTTCTCAAGGAATAGGACTCCTACACCAGAATCTCCCACACTGCTTATGAAAATGCAGACTCTTAGGGCTCACCATAGACCTAGAAAGTAAAACTCTTAGGGGCAAGAGTTCATGAATCTTTACTTTAAACAAGCACCCCCAAGTGATTTTTGTGTATACTCAAGTTTGAGAGCCACAGGCTTAGGAACAGTGTTGGAAATCCACAGAAAATACTCTTCTTTCTACCATTCGCATCTCATCTAAAACATGAAATGCTAGATTTTAAAAAGAAAAAAAAGGTACATTTTTAAAGAAGCTGGTATCTTATATGGCTCTTTAAGTGTCCCAGAAAAGTAGATTCCAGGCTTTTGATGTGACAGGCTATAACATGTCATAAAGATTATTTTTCCTTTGGCCTAAAAAGCAGGATGTGAATTCAGTCATTTACTGACTATGGGCCCTTGGAAAAGTCACTTACCCTCCCTGACTCAGTTTCCACCTGTACAAAATGGGGAGAATAATTTGCATCCCTTCCATTTTACTGAGTAGTTGTGGCACCCAAAGAGAATATAAATATATGGAATCCTATATGATCTCAAGGGATTGTTGAGGTTCACTTGAAAATCATCACAGAGAACCCATTTTTTTTATATGCAATCTGTTCTATCTGCCAGTGTAATAATCATTTTAAAGCAGTAAGTACTCAGATGTTCTCCATTCCATGAGTATTAAAAATATTATTATTCAATTTCATGCTGCTGACCGCCCACGCCCAAAGGTGAAGGGAAGGAGCTCAGAAAGAAGATACGATTTAGAAGGATTCTCTTTCTCAGTTCTTGGTATTTCCCTCAACATGGAAAAGAAGACACTCTAATAAGGATTGGGTGTGGTAGGCAAGACGGCCTCACAGACATGAACCTGTAAAAGTTACTAGCTAAGTCATGTTATAAATTCAGGACAATGCCAGGCAAGGAAGAATTATTCCAGGTCCCTGGGGGAGTTTACAATTCCTAGTGCACCTGTGCCCCAGAGACCACCCAGTTTCTGGCTGCCTCACAACTACAGGATGGAAGTGTTAGGCTTTTGTTTTGTTTTGTTTTGTTTTGTTTCATAGGTGACTCCTGATTCAGCAGGGAAACATTTTCAGTAGAGTTTTAAGAAACTTTTAGAGCTTTTATGTCCAGTGAAATAAATTATTTGAATGGAGCTCAGTTCTTTCCAGAATCACAGAACTGTCTGATTTCCTGAAGACAAGTGTCTTTGAATAACAGAGAATATGACTAAGAAGTGAGAACAAAATCTGAGAATCTGAGAATCCTAGTGGATAGATTTATTCAGGAGGTTCAAACCCAGCCCTTTCTCCCTGTGTGGGAGTCGACAGCCTCTTCCGGAGCACTAGAAGGCAGCAAATAGGAACCCTGTGTACATTCTGTGTGTCAGCACTGAGAGAGGACAGTTACGGGCTGCTCACCCCGTTTGGCACTGTGAGGATTTCTCTGGGTAAGTGTGAATTAGAGGCAGCAAGAACACTCCAGGGCAGAGCTGGGCTGGGCTCAGCATTTATGACATGTAAATCTCAGTGGCAGCTCCTTCCCGAGGAGTGTGCATCCCTTCCTTGGGAAGGCTGCAGCGACTTTGAAGTTATTGGATAAACAGTATTTTTAACCATGGTCTTTAACCTCTTTGAGAGTCTTACAGAAATTACAAGCCAGAGAGATTCATATAGCCACAACTTTGAGTCTTGAGTAGGGGTGGGGTGTGAGTTTATGAAATTCCTGAAGCTCTAACAGGGATCCAGGATTAGGAATTCCTGCACTATAGGGTTTTAGTATTCCTTTGGAAAGCAGCTTTATCATGGTTTTCTTGAATTATCATTCACTTCTGTTGTTGTTAACTCCAAGCCTCCCAATAGCTTAAATGTTTAAAGGAAGGATCTGATTTAGTCATGGCTACTAGTTAGAGGAAGACCAGGATTAGGGGGTTAACTTTACTGGCTTGGACTGGGAAAGTTTTATCTTGCCTTCCGAGTTTATTTTTAACTCCTAACTTTAGAAGAAGAGGCAAGCAATTAGGAGCCAAGATAAGCCAGCTCACAAGAGATTGGTATTAGCCACTCTTAGAGTTTGTGTTCTTTCCTTCAGCCAAGTGAGTTAGTTATAATTGTCAGTTTTCTTTGTTTATTATACACAGTTACTAGATTTAACTCACAAAGTCATGGAACTCAGTCAAAGGGAAGCAGAAATATTATTAATTCAACTTTAGGAATGAATGAAGAATTAAAGTACTTGCTTATTATTTTATGCATATGTCCAGTTATTTAAAAATAAATGCAGACATAACAATTAAAACTCATACCTTGCTGGTAGTACAGTAAATTGACATAAACTTCTAGGAAAATAATCTGAAAATATGCATTAGGCATTATGTTCTGTTACCCAGTTATTTTTCTTCTGTGATTTTATCCTAAAAAAGTAATTCAGAAGAGAACACAGATCAGATGGTTTTGCAGTAAAGGTAATTTTTAGCAATACTACTTAGAATAGTAGGTATTGGGAATAACCCATATGTCAACAATTGAGGAATGGTTAGGCAAAAATCATGGCACATTTACTTGCTAAAATTTTATGTAACCTTAGAAATGAAAAATACAAATAATGTGCATAGACATAGGCACATGCAATAGTATTTATAAGTGAAACTATAGCTTTGAGTTTTATATACAATTGATAACAAATGTGTATATACAGTTGATTAATATGAATGCACACGAATAAAGATAGAGATTCGAATGACTGGAGTTAGGGTGATGAGTTTTTTGTGCATTCTTCTCTAAAGTTTGTTTACGTTGAGCCAGAGGGTGACAGCTTTTTTTCTATGACAGTATAGTTTTTGCTTCTTTCCTAGTCAACACAGACACAGAAACTGCCGTTGTCAACGTCACATATGCAACAAGAGAAGAAGCAAAAATGTAAGTGGATTTGGGCTACTTTCCTTTTAAATTTGGGGACGGTTGTCTTTGATTCCCAAAAGATGCAAACTTTTGGCACAGCCAAGGAGCCCCAGGGCATCTTGCTTCCTTTGACAAGTCAGTGGAGCAGGGCATTTGTACTGGGATGTCTGTTGGTGGGTGGTAGGGAGACTTTATCTTGAAAAATGTTGAGCCTTGGCATCAAAACCAAGGTGGGTGCTGTGTCTTGACGTGGTCAGGAACAGAGGCACCAGCTCTGTGAAACCGTGTTCCTCAGATTCTGCTTTGCCAACCACTGAGAGCTGTTTTACCTGGAGCTTCCCCGTGCACCATGAGGAAGAAGCACAAACCTATTTCTGCCACAGTTGGTGAAGAGATTAACATCCATTTTTCCTGTGTGTAATGTTAAAAAATGGGGATCCATTTTGATGACACCAAGAGCAGGGATAATTGTCCGGGAGTGGTTAGTCAAAGATCACCTGGTTTGGGTTCTCTTTTCCCAACTTCCATTTACTTTCTAGTCCCCATTCATGACTACGTTGCTTTCAGTGATAGTTTATTTTGCAGTCGGCAATGAATGGTCATGGGATTGAATTTTTAACAACAACAAAATGAAACAAAACAAAGCCAAGTTCCTTTCTGTAGAAGGTCCTTAAAGTGAAATGCCTGTCAGGTCATTGTAACTAGAATTATGGTCAGACATGGTCCTGTTTCATGGATGTGGCGTAACCTTGGTTGTACATCCCAAAATTATAGTTTTACTTATTTTTCAAGGTGTCAACACACATGAAGACATATTTAACCCATCCTCATACCACGAGTCTTAAAAAAGTTCATTTTGCATTGAAAAAGGCAATAGATCACTTGCTGTGGACTTTAGCCACACATAGATAAGCAGGATGCATACCAGCAACTCACCATCATAGCTTGTGTCCAGCTGCCACTTAGCCAGGGCTGCCATACACAATATGACTTTGTTGCTTTTATGGAATTCAAAGGTACTGCTTTGTAATAAATTCACAAACCCCTAAACATTAACCTAGTAGAATAAGGTTATTGTTTTCACATGCTGTAAAAAATTTGTGAAAAAATTGTGCCACTTCCTGTATAATTATAAAAATGGGGTAGTGGGATGTTGTGTATTTCGTATCAAATTAATAAATAATTTTCAGTGATACTTTTTGTTTTCGAGGACTCAAGGAAACAAACGCTCTCTTAGCTGCTGCAGGATAGTAAGTGTTGAAACCTTTCCAGAAGCACACTGGGCAGTAGTTAACAATTAGACTTCTGCATATACTCTCTGACCCAGCAATTCCATTAGGAGTCTGTTCTGTGTGCAGTTGGAGTTGCAGAAATGCCCATGGCAACACTGTACATAATAATAAAAGATTGGACATATATACATAGATACCTATGTATCTGTATCTAACAATAGGGAATGAGTTGCAAAAACGATGATAAGTCAGTAAAATGTTAAACAGCCAGTAAAAACTAAATTACAGGGACGCCTGGATGGCTCAGTTGGTTAAGCCTCTGCCTTTTGACTCGGGGCAGGATCCCAGGGTTCTGGAATGAGTCCCACATCCGGCTCCTTGCTCAGCGGGGAGTCTGGTTCTCTCTCTGCCTGCTCTTCCCTCTGCTTGTACTCTCTCTCTCACACAAATAAATAAATAAAATCTTAAAAAACAACTAAATTACAGGACATTTAATGACTTGGAAAACAATTAGAGTATTAACTCTTTTTTAAAGATTAGAAAATATTATACACACTATTAATCCATGTTTATAAATGATAATATTTAAGAAAAGAAAGGTACAGGGTGGACTAGAATTTTTTTTCTCATTTGTGCATATCTATTTCTGAATTTTCAATAATAAATATGTATTATGATCAAAATGAGAAAAAAATGACTCCTAATTTTATACCATATTTATAAAGAGTTTTTGATGAGGGGGATACAGCCTTGGGTGGTGAAAAAAGGCAGAATGCATAGTTGTATATCAGGTGGGACCAGGCCTGTACGTTATAGTTTGTGTTTAATTGTTACGCTCTGAGGGAGTAGAGCTGGCATCTGCCTTGATCATCGCTGTATCCTCGGGGAGGATTACCTAGTAAACCAGACTGTCTCCTGGCCTCAGGGTCCTCTTTGACGTCACTCTCTAACAAAGCTCGCCTGCTCCTGCTGCATTTCAGAGCCATCGAGAAGCTAAGCGGGCATCAGTTTGAGAACTACTCCTTCAAGATTTCCTACATCCCGGATGAAGAGGTGAGCTCCCCTTCGCCCCCTCAGCGAGCCCAGCGTGGGGACCACTCTTCCCGGGAGCAAGGCCACGCCCCTGGGGGCTCTTCTCAGGCCAGACAGATTGATTTCCCGCTGCGGATCCTGGTCCCCACCCAGTTTGTTGGTGCCATCATCGGAAAGGAGGGCTTGACCATAAAGAACATCACTAAGCAGACCCAGTCCCGGTACGTGCCTCCGGGGCTTCCTTTGCTTCCTTCTGACAGGCCCCCTGAGTCCTGGTGGGGCCCAGTCATCCTCAGGTGGCTCTCGCTTGCATCAGCAGTGGGGGGGCGGGGGGGGTGCTGTGCTGTGTGGGATGGTGGCTTCTTAAAACAGAACTACTAACAAACTAACAAAGCTGAGGACTTTAATGCGCTTCCATCCAGTAGCCTAAAGGTCAGATCCTGAAATACTAAAGGTTCATAAAGAAGGTACTAATGACTTCCCAGCAGAGACTAGTCCTCGTACGCTTATTAATGCTTGTGAAAACATCAGTTTCTAAAACAGCAGAGATATGGGGCTGAGTTTTGTGGGATCCCAGAAACCACTTCTCGTAGTTCTTACCTCCTGTCTTGAGTTGGAGCCCTGAGTGGTAGTAGTTCTTTGAGATCTCTTAGGTGGTCTCATAAATAGCTACGTGAAAGAAGTGAGTGGGTCTGCTCTGTTGACCAAGAAATGAAGTACATTAGCCTTATGTTTAGTCTGTCTAAGGAGATTAAAGCAGGAGTTGTAGTTGTAAGAGGTGGTAGGAGTTGTGGGTGAAATGACCTGTGGGACTGTTGATTTTTGAATGTTCTTAAGAACACAGCCTGATGTAATGAAGAAAGCCCAGGTCTCAAAGACCCATGTTGAAGACTGACCATTTAAATGCTCTGTGATTGTAGGGGAAAAAATTGATCTCTGAGCATCAACTGCTCTTTCCATAAGCCAGGATTATTGTTAGACTTAGGACAGCCAGGCAGATTAAAAGAAATAATTGCTATGAAAGTACTTAAATTGCAAAACACCAAAAAGAGTTATTTACATGCCTAGTGCATTTTATTCACGTCATCCAGAGTGTCTTGTAACCTGAAAGAGAAAACACTATTTTCTTCAAACTGTCTGAGTTACTGCCAAATAATGGGCACTTAAATGTATGAGTCCCAGAGTTCACAGTCATGGCAGTGGAATGATGACCCAGTAGAGAGGGGAAATACTGTCTGCTGTTCCATTTATTTTAAAATCAGCCCTTTTCTCCCCTCCAAGTTTGCTTCACTGCAAAAGTGATTTTTAGTTATATGTCTTTTTTTCCAAAAATTTCTTAAAGTGGCTTTAAAAATGCAACGAGTTTAAATAAAAGTGAACTTTAGTTCTCAAAATATGTGCCTATTTTTTACAAAGAGGCAGAAAACTTCGATCTGGGTTTTCTAATAGCCAGAATAAAAAGGGATACAATCAATTATGTAATTTTCAAAGATAACAAAAACAAGTAGGGCCACAACTACCCTAAGAAGTCTGATAAAGTCATCAAACTTTTGAGCCATTAGTTTTTAAAAGCCTGGAAGAAGGCAGGCTGCCAGTGGCAAGGAAATCAAAAACTTAGAGAGGCAGAGAAGAGAGGACATGCCTCTGTTTTTAATCCACACTCAAATATATAAAGCTTGCTTGAATTTGGTGTTTGGATTTAGATTAACACACGGCTTTTAAAAGCTACAATCAGTTTAGAGACTGGCACCATGCCAGCCTGCAGTGTTACCCCCACTCACTTTACCCTTTGCTTCTATGATCATTTGAAAGACTACACAAAATACTTCATTTACCAGACTGGCTTCATTACCCAAGTTGGCTTGGTGCCTTTGTCCCACAGCACTGCTGCAAGAAATATTCCCTTCTAAATGGAACTGCAAAGAATTCAAGTTTGGCACAAGACGTCCTGCCCTGCTTGCCGCCTTCTTGAAGAATGGCGTTGGTTGCACATGTGCTAATGACACTTCATTGTCTGTGTCCTCACTGTCCGTTGGCCCATGAGATGCTTTCTCGGGACTAGCATCCTGTCCCAGATGATGTTGTGTTATGGCTCCCGATTCTTTCGTTACAGGGTAGACATCCATAGAAAGGAGAACTCGGGGGCTGCAGAGAAGCCTGTCACCATCCATGCCACCCCAGAGGGGACCTCAGAAGCGTGCCGCATGATTCTTGAAATCATGCAGAAAGAGGCTGATGAGACCAAACTGTAAGTTTGCATACAATGCCCAGATCACTTAACAGAGAAGAGTAAGTTCTCATTCACTTAACACAAGAAATTTTTTAAGACCTGTAATTTTGTTACTCACTAAAGGGAGCAGGGGACAAATTATTTTTAAGAAATTTGTTCCCAGGGAGAATGTAGTAGGAAATAGATATTTGTAATATGGCTGTTTCTTTACTTCAATGTTTCTTTTGGTAACCTGAATGCTTCTGTCACTCGTTAGTAACAATTACTGGTAGAAATATATAGATACATACTTCTAATGCCATGCAATGGTGAAGGCATTGTGTATCTGCATGTTCAGTATGATAGCCATTAGCCATGTGTTGCCACTGAGTGCTTGAAATGTGGTCAGTCGAATGGAGGAGCTAAATTATTTTATTTTAATTCATTCAGATGTACATAGTCACATTTATGACTAATGGCTATCATACCGGACAGTGCAAGTGTGTGTGGAATGTACGTTGTCATGGAAACCACAATTTACTTTTCTGGAAAAGGTTTTTACTACCATGCTGCACTCTTAAATTTTCCTTAAGTAATAGAAACTGGTATCCAAGTATCTACTTTACTCTTCTTTCATCTCCTTCCCTCCTTTTCTTTCTTTCTTTCTTTTTTTTTTTTTTTCACAAAATACTTCTTGGGATTCCTGAGTGTTGTACCAGTTCAAACAGTGGTACAATTCTTACTAAACTAAATTGACTTTGTATTATAAATGAATTAATGGTAATGGAATAGACAACAAAGAACCTCCCTGTCAATTTGGGGAAAAAATCCACTTACGGGTAGGGGCAGTTTTATAGAGAAGGAGTGAGGGGATAAATTGAATATAAAATTGACTTAGCAAATAATATCAAATAAGAGTATTCTAAAACCAAGAGGATGAAAAGAAAAATAAAAAATAAAACCAAGAAGATGAAAAAGCCAAACTTCACAAATCTATTCTCAGATTTCATAAGGGACTCTTATAAATTTATTACTTATGAATTATTTACTCTGTTTGAGGCCTTGGAAACACCCCAAATGCCATGGCTTCATTTAAATAAGCCCCTCCCTCAACCAGGTTATTGAGAACTTTATAAATAATACCCTTCTTTGTCCTTCAACCTCAGGAGAAGCAACTTCAAATATTCTAAATAATTAAAAAGACTGATGCGCAAATTAAATTTTTGAGTTTTCACATAGAGTCAATATAGAGTTTGAATATCTTTGGAATCAGTTTTTTTGAGTGCCACACTGTGCTAAGCACTGGGCTGGGAAATGAAGCTACAGCCATAAACAAGATCCAGTTCCTGCTTTTATGAAGCTTATGATATAGTGGGAGAGACATTCACTAAACAGATCCTGAAACCAGTAGGTCATTAAGCACAGCCATGGCACGTGTGGGAGTTGAAAATAACTACATGTAAATGGAGGGCCCTCATTAAGGTTTTAGGAGAATATAAAGAGATTTGAGGGGCTCAGAGAAGACCTCCCTGGGTAAGTGACATTTAAGCTGTGTCCTGAGGGGGATGAGCAGGAGGGAGAGGATGCAGAAGAGGGATCCTAAATTTTCTTTTTATTCGTTTATCATTTATTGAGCACTTACTCTGTGCCGGGCACTGTACTCTGTGCCAATGAACAAAGCCAGTGTGTAGTAGCAATGAATGTTAGATTGCTTTTGGCCCTAACGAGCAGAAAACATAAGTGGCTTAAACAATAAGACACTATTATTCTGTCACATAACGAGAAGTCCTGAGGTGAGCGACCGCAAGGTCAGTTAAATCACAGACTCAGAAACTCACAACCCTTCTGCTCTGTCTTCCTCAGGATGTCTGATACTCCCCTGGTGATGACAGGATGACTGTAGTGATTTCAGACCTTGTGTCCCCACAGAAAGATACTCAAAAGTTGAAAGAGAGGGCATCCTTGCTCTTTCTTTTTTGAACATTTTTTTTCTTTTAAAAAACACATAACAAAATTTATCATCTAACCATTTTTTTGTTGAGGTATAATTGACATTTAATATTGTATTTGTTTCAGGTATACAACATAATTATTGAATATTTGTATATATTATGAAATGTTCACCACAATAACTCTAGTTAACACCCGTCACCATACATAGTTATAAATTTTTTCCTTGTGACAAGAACTTTTAAGATTTGCTCTCTTAGGAACTTTCATATATTCAGTATAGTGTATCAGCTGTAGTCACCATGCTGCACATTGTATATCATGACTTATTTATTTTAGATGGAAGTTTGTAACTTTCCACTCTCTTCACCCATTCTGCCCCCGCCTCCCTACCCCCTACCCCGGCTCTGGCAACCACTAATCTGTTCTCTGTATCTATGAGCTTGTTTTGTTTTAGATTCCCCATGTAAATGAGATTATGCAGTATTTGTCTTTCTCTGACTTATTTCACTTAACCATTTTTAAGTGTACAGTTCAATAATGTTTATATATAGTCACATTAATGTGAAACAGATCTCCAGAACTTTTCATCTTACAATACTGAAACTCTGTACCCATTGAACAACTCTCCTTTTCCCTCTCCCTCTAGCCTTTGGTAACACCATTTTACTTCCTGTTTCTATGAATTTGACTGCTTTAGAGACTGCATATAAGTGGAATCATGCAGTATTTTGTCTTTTTGTAACTGGCTTAGTGTAATGTCTTCAAGATTCATCCAAGTTGTAGCATGTGGCAAGACTTCCTTTTTAAAGCTGAATGAGAGGCATCTGGGTGGCTCAATGGGTTAAAGCCTCTTCCTTCGGCTCAGGTCATGATCCCAGGGTCCTGGGATCGAACCCCGCATCGGGCTCTCTGCTCAGCAGGGAGACTGCTTCTTCCTCTCTCTCCCTCTGCCTGCTTCTCTGCCTACTTGTGATCTCTCTCTCTGTGAAATAAATAAAATCTTTAAAAATAAATAAATAAAGCTGAATGATACTCCTTTGTGTGCATATATCACATTTTGTTTATTAATCCATTGATGGACATTTGGGTTGCTTTCACCTTCTGGCTGTTGGGAATAGTGCTGTTACAAACAAGGATGTACAAATAGCACTTCAAGATCCTGCTTTCAGTTCTTTTGGATATATACCCAGAAGTGACATTGCTGGATCATATGATATTCCTATTTTCAGGTTTTTTTTTTTATTATTATTTATTTATTTATTTGACAGAGAGAGAGAGCACTCAAGTAGGTAGAGCAGCAGGCAGAGGGTGAGGGAAAAGCAGGCTCCCTGCCGAACAGAGAGCCCAACACGGGGCTTGATGCTAGGACCCTGGGATCATGACCTGAAGGCAGAGGCTCAACTGACTGAGCCACCCAGGTGCCTCTCTATTTTCAATTTTTTGAGGAACCTCCATACTATTTTCCATAGCAATGACATCATTCTACAGTGTCACCAACAGTGCACAAGGGATCCAGTTTCTCCACATCCTCACCAGTCATTGTTACCTTCTGTTGTTTGGATAGTAGCCAAACTAATGGGTGTAATATTTTGTGCTCACAGTATCTCATAGTGGTTTTTATTTGCATTTCTCTGACGATTGGTGATATTGAGCATCCTTTCATATGCTTATTGGCCATCTGTGTATCTCTTTTGAGAATGTCTATTTAAGTCTTGCCCATTTTTAAAATGGGTTATCTGATTTTTTTGTTTTTTTTTTTTGTTGTTGAGTTGTAGGAGTTCTTTATATATTCTGGGTATTAATCCATTGTCAGACACATGATTTGCAGATATAGTCACTTCTTTTCCCTACATTGCCTTTCCACCCCGTTGACTGTGTTCTTTAGTGTACAGAAGTTTTTAAATTTGATGTTGAATTTGTCTATTTTGGTGTTTGTTGCCTTTGCTTTGGTGTCTCACTGCTAAGTCTAATGCCATGAAGCTTTCCTCTGTTTTCTTCTAGGAATATTATAGATTTAGGTCTTTATTCCATTTTGAGTTAATTTTTGTATATGGGCTAAGATAAGGATCTAGCTTCATTTTTTAAAAAAGATTTTATTTATTTGTCAGCACAAGCAAGGGGAGCAGCACGAAGAGCAAGCAGAGGGGGAAGCAGGCTCCCCACTGAGCAAGGAGCCCAATGCAGGACTTGATCCCAGGACCCTGGGATCATGACCTGAGCCAAAGGCAGTTGCTTAACGGACTGAGCCACCCAGGCTTCCCTAGCTTCATTCTTTTGCATGCGGATATCCAGTTTACCCAGCACCATTTGTTGAAGACTGTCCTTTTCCCCACTGTATTATCTTGGCACTCTTGTCAAAGATCATTTGGTCATATATGCAAGAGTTTATTTCTGGGCTCTCTGTTCTGTACCATTGGTTTATTTGTCTGTCTTGATGCCACTACCATCGTGTCTTTTTGTTGTTTTTTTTTAAGATTTTATTTATTTATTTGAGAGAGATAGAGAGATAGAGAGAGCATGAACTGGGAGGAGAGAGAGAAGCAGGCTCCCCACTGAGCAGGGAGCCCAACACAGGGCTCAGTCCCAGGACCCTGGGATCATGACATGAGCCAAAGGCAGACACCCAACTAACTGAGCCACCCAGATGCCCCACCACTACCGTAGTGTCTTAATTACTGTAGCCCTGTAACATGTTTTGAAGTCAGGAGGTTTGAGTTCTCTAGCTTTGTTCTTCTTTTTCAGAATTGTTTTTGACTGTTCAGGGTCCCGTGGGATTCCAAGTGAATTCTTTTATTTCTGCAAAAAATGCCATTGGGATTTAATAGCGTTTGCATTGAATCTGTAGATCACTTTGAGTAGTATGGACAGCTAAACAATAATAAGTCTTCCAGTTCATGAACATGGGTTTGTCTTTCCATTTATTTTTGTCTTCTTTAATTTCTTTCACCAGTTTTATATGGTTTTCAGCATATAAGCCTTTTATCTCCTTTGTTAGGTTTATTCCTAAGTGTTTTATTCTTTAGGATACTATAGTTAAATGAAACTTTTCTTAATTTTCTTCTCTGGTTATTCGTTGTTAGTGTGTAGAAACAGAATTGATGGGCTGCCTGGGTAACTCAGTTAAGTGTCTGCCTTTGGCTCAAGTCATGATTCCAGGATCCTGGAATCCAGCCCCTTGTCAGGCTCCTTGCTTGGCAAGGAGTCTGCTTCTCCCTCTACCTCTCCTCCCTGCTTGTGTGCTCTTTCACTCTCTCTTGCTCTATCAAATAAATAAAATCTTTATTTTTTTTAAAGATTTTATTTATTTATTTGACACAGAGAGAGGGAGATCACAAGTAGACAGAGAGGCAGGCGGCGGTGGGGGGTGGGGGAAGCAGGCTCCCTGCTGAGTGGAGGGCCCAATGCGGGTCTCCATGCCAGGACACTGAGACCATGACCTGAGCCTAACGCAGAGGCTTTACCCACTGAGCCACCCAGATGTTCCTGAATAAAATCTTTTAAAAAAGAAAAGAAAAGAAAAACAAACACAATTGATTTTTTTTTTTAAAGATTTTTTATTTATTTATTTGTCAGAGAGACAGAGGGAGAGAGAGCGAGCACAGGCAGACAGAATGGCAGGCAGAGGCAGAGGGAGAAACAGGCTCCCCAATGAGCAAGGAGCCCGACGCGGGACTCTATCCCAGGACGCTGGGATCATGACCTGAGCCGAAGGCAGCTGCTTAACCAACTGAGCCACCCAGGCGTCCCAACACAATTGATTTTTGTGTGTTGATTTTATATCCTGCAACTTTGCTGAATGAGTGTATTCTAACAGTTTTTTTGTGGAATCTTTAGAGTTTTCTTCATTTAAGATCATGTTATCTGCAAACAGATGATAATTTGCTTCTTCCTTTTCAATTTTGATGCCTTTGTTTTTGATCTTAGAGGAAAAGCTTTCAGTCTTTCATCATTGAATATGATGTTCAATGTGTGCTTTTCACAAATGGCCTTTATTTTGTTAACGTAGTTTCCTTCTATTCCTAGCTTGTTGAGTGTTTTTATCATGAAAGGGTGTTAAATTTTTGTCATATGCTTTTTTTAATCAATCGAGATGATCATAAGGTTTTTGACCTACATGTATTGATCTACATTAATGTATATTACATTTTTTTTTTATGTTGAACCACACTTACATTCCAGAAGTACATCCTGCTTGGTCATAATGTATCATCCTTTTAATGCATAATGCCTTTGAATTCATTTTTCTTGTTTTGTTGAGGACTTTTGTATCAATGTTTACCAGGGATGCTGGTCTGTAGTTTTCTTTTCTCAAAGTGTCTTTGTTTAGCTTTGGTATTAAAGATGGCCTCATAGAATGAGTTTGAAAATGTTCCCTCTTCTGCAATTTTTTGGACATTGCAGAAAAGGATTGGTGTTAATTCTTCTTTAAATGTTTGGTAGAAAAAATAAGTGTTTGCTAGAATTCTCCAGGGATGCCAGCTGATCCTGGGCTTTTCTTTGTTGGGAGGTTTTTAATTACTGATTCAGTCTCCTTACTCATCATTGGTCTGTTCAGATTTTCTATTCAAGGTTTAGTCTTAGTAGGTTGTGTTTTTCTTGGAATTTATCCATTTCTTCTAGGTTATCTGTTTGTTGATGTACAACTGTTCCTCATATTCTTTTGTAATCATTTTTATTTCTGTGACATCAGTTGCAATGTCCCCTCTTTCACTTCTGGTTTTAGATATTCGAGTGTTCTTCCTTAATTATTCTAGATAATGTTTATCAATTTTGTTGCTCTTTTCAAAAACCAATTCATAGTTGGTTTTTTCTTTTGTTTTTCTGTTTTCTCTTTTGCTTATCTTTGCTCTAATCTTTATCATTTCCTTCCTTATACTAGCTTTGGGTTTAGTTTATTCTTTTTCTAATTCCTTAAGAGTTCAAAGTTTTCAATTTGAGATCTTTCATCTTTTTTTTTTTTTAATCCATTCAGCCAATCCCGTCTTTCAGATTGGGAAAATTAATTCTTTTACATTTAAAGTAATTACTAATGGGGATGGATTTCCTCTTGCCATTTTGTTTTTTTCTCTATTTCTTATAGCTTTCTTGTTCCTCCTTTTCTCTCTTTCTGCATTCTTTTGTGGTTTTTACTTTGTTTTTTGCTTTTTGGTGTTTTTTATAGTGGTATCTTTGAGTCCCTTTTCATTTCCTTTTACATATATTCTATAGTATTTCCTTTCTGGTTACCACTGCAATTACATAAAACATCCTAAAGTTATAGCATTCTATTTTAAACTGATAGCAAACTTAACTTCAATCGTATTCAAAAACTGCTCTTTTACAACACAACCCCCACTTTGTTACTGATGTCACAAATTACTCCTTAAATATTTATACCCATTAACAGATTTATCATTTTAAAAATGTTTTTGTCATTTATATTCTGTACACCAAAATTATTATAGTACAGATTATTATATTTGTGTATTTACTTTTACTAGAGAACCTTATATATTCATATGGCTATGTGTTGCTGCTCATTGTCCTTTCATTTCCATTAAAGGACTCCTTTTAGCATTTCTTTTTTTTTTTTTTTTTAAAGATTTTATTTATTTATTTGATAGAGAGATCACAAGCAGGCAGAGAGGCAGGCAGAGAGAGAGGAGGAAGCAGGCTCCCTGCTTGAGCAGAGAGCCCGATGCGGGGCTCGATTCCAGGACTCCGAGATCATGACCTGAGCCGAAGGCAGCGGCTTAACCCACTGAGCCACCCAGGCGCCCCTCCTTTTAGCATTTCTTGTAGAGCAACTGTAATAATAATGAACTCCCCTAGCTTTTGTTTATCTAGGGAAATCTTAATTTCACCTTCATTTTCACAGCGCAGTTTTGCCATTATAATATTCTTGGTTGATGTGTTTTTCTTTCAGTATTTTGAACATATCATTCCACTCCCTTTTGGCCTGCAAAGTTTCGCTCAGAAATCTGGAAACTCCTTCCCATGTGAATAATCACTTTTCTCTTGCTGCTTTCAAGATTCTCTCTTTGTCTTTGACTTTGGAAAATTGGCTTTTAATGTGTCTTAGTCTGATTCTCTTTGGTTTTATTCCCAGTTGGAGTTCTTTGAGCTTCTTGAATCTACATGTCCATTTCTTTCCTGATACTTGGAAAGTTTTCTGCCTTTATTTCTTCAAATGAGCTCTCTGCCCTTTCTCTTTCTTCCTTTTGGGATTTGCATGAGTATATTAGCCCATTTGATCCTGGCCCCTAAGTACCTTAACGTTTCTTTGTGCTTTGTGGGGACTGTTTTCATTCTTTTTTTTTTTCTGCTTTGACTTGATGATTTCAAATGACCAGTTTTCAAGTTTGCTCATTCTTACTTCTGCCTGTCAGATCTGCTGTTGAACCTCTTTAATGATTTGGGGCAGGGGGGTGTTGGTTATTATATTTTTTAGTTACATTATTTATTTTTTATAGTTTTTCTCTTTGTTGATGTTTCCATTTTGTTCATGCATAGTCTTCCTAATTTTGTTTAGTTGTCTCTCTCTGTTCTCTTTTAGTTCATTGAGTGTCTTTAGGACAATTACTATAAATTCTTTGTCAGGTAGCTGATAGATCTGCATTTCTTTAGGATTGGTTTCTGGAGTTATATTTTGATCCTTTGATTAGGCCATATTTCCTTGTTTCATTGTATGTCTTTTAATGTTTTGCTTGGCTTAGGGCATTTGAAAAAAAACAATGATCTGTTTGTCTTTGTGCACTGCCTTCATTCAGGGGAAGACCTTCCTTCACTTCTCAGCCCTACTGGAGGTGTTAGGGCCTCTCAAACCTTTTCTGATCTCTTTCTCACCCCTGGCTTCTGATTGTGGAACTGCAGCGCTAACATACTGCTCACCTCTTTTTTCAGTGGCTTCCAAAACTCTGGTGCCAGTCTCCTCACTGCTCCAAGTGAGGCAAGACAGAAACCAGTTCCTTGGGCAGCTCCCACATGAGCCAGAGTGTTGGATGTGTGGTCCCATATTTTGTTTACATCCCATGGGAGGATTTCTGGTATGGGAGATTTCTTCCCATTTGCTCCTTGAAATGCTGCATAAGGGAAGGAGCCTGTGTAGCCACACCGAACACTGCAAATTTTCCCACCCCTTTTACTGGAGTCTTTCTTGGCTTTACAATGGTCAGGGTGCTATAGCTTCTCAGTTGAACTCTGGAGTTCTCACAGAGGTATTCCAGTCCTTTCTATTGTTAACTTGTCTCTGTGGGGTCAGGAGGGCCTGTAGCATCCTAGTCTGCCATCCAGATGATACTCTCTCTTGTCTTTTTTTAAGAGCAAGAAAAACCTTCCTAAAGTCATGCAACAGACTTCTCCTAATACCTCATTGTCCAGACTTGCCTCATGGACCCACTTCCAGTCCATCTTAAAAAGGGAATATAATTACCATGGTTTGGCTTATGTTAATCAGAATTCATGCACTGGGCTTGGTGAGGGAACCAGCCTCACCTAAATCCTGTTGCCACTTGGGACCTGAACAAAGATTTTTGTTTGTAAAGGGGAGAAAAGTGGTTTAATAGTTCTTAGGAGGCAACCAGTATGTCCACCTTGAGTGTTGAATTGTTGTTTGTCTCTTTTAGAGCTGAAGAGATTCCTCTGAAAATTTTGGCCCACAATGGCTTAGTTGGAAGACTGATTGGAAAAGAAGGCAGAAATTTGAAGAAAATTGAACATGAGACGGGGACCAAGATAACAATCTCATCGTAAGCCACCCATTCAGTTTAATTGTGCCCAAATGGAGAACTTGAGCATCTTGATATGCCCAAGTCCTCCATCTGCCTTTCCTTACAATGGTAGTATAATCATAATTAATCTAATTCTCTCCAACACCATCAAAACAAATGCATAAATCATTACCAGTCATACACTTTCTACTGTGGATATGAGCTAAGTCACTTCTAAGATTTGAGATAAGATGGCAAGTATTTGATACCACAGTGTGTGGTGAGGGAATCCTCCACCAAGACTTGTTTGTGATCCTTCTGGGATTTTATTTTTCCTTTTGAAAAAGGAAATCTCTCTCTTTTCCCGGTGGCCAGCTTGCAGGATTTGAGCATATACAACCCTGAAAGAACCATCACTGTGAAGGGCACAGTCGAGGCCTGTGCCAATGCAGAGGTAGAGATTATGAAGAAGCTCCGTGAGGCCTTTGAAAATGATATGCTGGCTGTTAATGTAAGTGCCAAATGCTTTCTTCTCTACTGACTTTCACATGTGTTTTCAGGCAGGACACAAGCCTCTCGAAGGATAGTTGTCATTCAGCTAGTGAGTAAGTGCCTTAGAATAGATATGCAGAGTTATTCCTGCCTTCTTGGGGCAAGAGCATTGAAGCAAGCAGGAAACCAACTAGTGGACTGTGATAAATACACTGGAAAAAAATAGTGTGAAACTATTAAAAGCATAACTCTGAAGATTATAAAGTGAAGAATTGCTTATGATATAATGTTAATTAAGAAAAGAGCACATATGAGAAGTTTGTAAACATGGAGATTCGCAGACCTGTACCCCTGGGGGAAAAATATATATATATATATATATGTTTATAAAAAATAAAATTATAAAAAAAAAAAAAGAAAAGAGCATAGAAGCATATTTAACTCGGGTCACAGTTATGTAAAATATTATGGAGCAAAATGACTGGAAGGCTGCTTACAAAAATAAAAACAGCTGATGCTCTAGGAAAGGGGGATTTTTTTTTTTTCTACATCACAAACTTTCTGTATTATTGTCCTGTTACTTTTTAAATTTAAAAATACATATTTTAAAATTAAACACTGATGTTCATCCCTTGCTTACTGATCTACCCATCCGGATCACCTAGTAAATGTCATCCACCACCTTGGCTCT
Organism: Lontra canadensis; assembly: GCF_010015895.1. Lineage (NCBI taxonomy): Eukaryota > Metazoa > Chordata > Mammalia > Carnivora > Mustelidae > Lontra > Lontra canadensis. The sequence goes on along the minus strand of NW_022631050.1, from coordinate 7,490,691 downwards.
CACTGATGCTTCCAGTACACATCTGGGTTTGGGCATGTCCTTCCTGTTATTGCTAACTAACTCTCACTTTATAATGAGGAGACATCAGTCTGACATTCAGACATCTTCAAAATATTTGTCTATCAACAAAGCCCAAGCTCCACTCAGAGGAGTAATTTTTTTCATTTTTTTTATGATAATGATTTTCTAACATAAAAGAGGGAAGGATACTGCAATAAATCCTCATATACCTATAATCCTACTTGAACAGTTATCAGCTCAGCCTGTTTTGTTTCATCTGGACCTCCATCTGCTTTCCCACCCTTCTTGAATGACTTTGAAGCAAATCCCAGACCTGATAATATTTCACAGAGGAGTAAATATTGACCAAGAGCTTTGTAGGCCAAACCCAGTGCTGTCAGTATAGCTCTTTCTAAGAACCCTCCTTCTCAGGTCAGAGCACTGCTCCCACCTTACCCCAACCTCCCACCCTTAGTAGCAGCCCACATCGCATGATAACTGTGAAACATGACGAGGACAAGATTGCACTGTCACCTCCTTTTTGTATTTGTCCGTGGAAATAGCCTCAGATGATCTCATTTTCTTCTTTTGGGCTCTTGACATCATACGATAAACATCTCTTCTGTGAACACCAAGAAAAGCTACAGAAGGGTCTTTGTTCTCCCCATACCTCCACTTAAGCATACCACTTAGACTCACCCATGTCTGCACCAAGGTCATGTGTTGATAGATGGATAACAAAACTACTGGATCTTAGGTATCAGATGAGGTCAAGGTTAAAGATCTCAGCTTTCCTACTCCAGACATCCTAACAGAAGGCAAGATAATAGGTGACCCCATTCACAGATAAGAAAACTGAAAATGCTAGCTGCTTAGTGTTCAGGGAGACAAAGGTGGGAGCAGTGAGGACCCAGGCCAGGTGATGACATCCCTCTAATTCAGAAGGGCTATGCAGTTCAAACTCACCGCAGCCTAGGTGGGCATCCCTGTGTATTAATGGGAAATGAGCAAGATGAGAGGATGACAACACTGGCAACCAAACGGTGAAAAATTTGAAGTTGTGAACCATCCTGAACCTGGAGAATGTAGTTTACATATGCGGTATCCTATTGAAAGGTCTGATATTTCTCTGGATAGGTTGGAAAATCTATTAACCCAATATATTTTAAACATATTAATTCCACAAGTATTTATTGAGTACTTACTATGTACCAGGCACTGAGCACACAGCACTGAGTGATACGGTCTCCATCCACAAGGAAATTACGTTTAAGAGGGAGAGGCAGCCACTCAGGCTGTGCAAATCCGTGTGACTGATCCTTCAAATCCTATTTGAAGGAAACAGGAATGTTGGTGGGGGCGCATAGAAGGGTTTCCTGTCTGAGGGGACATCTGAGCTCAGGTGGAACCCTCATGAAGGGCAGCACTTAGCCCCTGTGACGGGGAAGAGAAGCACATTACTTACACAATGGCTAATGTCTACAGGGGCCCAGGGTTTGAGAGGAGTAGTCTGGGCAGGGGGCGGCTGAGGGGTGAGCAGGAAAGAGGGTGTGGGGGCCTGAGTCCCCCGAGGAGCCTGGCTGGCTGTGTGACGATGTGTAGACATTCTCGGAGAAGCTTTGAAGGAATGCCATGGCGATCTTGAGGTTTGGAGAGCCCACCCCAGTAGCAGGGTGGTCCATGAGGCCAGGGCAGACCTCACCAGGAGGCACTGGTGCCAACCAGCCAAGAGATGGAGGTTGACCCAGGCAAGCTGGGCCTCTCTGCTCTCCTCCCCTCATCTTTTTCTCCATTTCTGTTCCCAGCAACAAGCCAATCTGATCCCGGGGTTGAACCTCAGCGCACTTGGCATCTTTTCAACAGGACTATCCGTGCTGCCTCCACCAGCAGGGCCCCGAGGAGCTCCCCCCGCTCCCCCTTACCACCCTTTCGCTGTAAGTAGCTCAGCATCCAGAGGTTTGCTCATGCTCTGGGCACCCCCAGGCAGCAGCATTACTCTGCTGTGTTGAATCACAGCTAAAGCTTTAATTTGGAGGCCATAATCACAAGTGATTGGAGGATAAATCCAACATTTCTTAGGACTTCTTCCTAACGGGCAGAGAAATATTATTAAACCATCCTCTAAATGCGTGCTCTTGAACATAGTAGATAACATATCTAGGGAAGAAACTGTAGTGCTAGCAAATTCACTAACTAGAAGCCTCTTTATTATAAAAAAGGATTTGTTAGCTCAAATAAGAATCTTCATGGCTGTTGTTCATTTATCAATAGGGTACCTGGGTAACTCGAATATATATATTTCTTACCTGTTTCTACAACTCAAATGCATCATATTTTATTAATGGGGAGTTTTTCAAAGAAAATAATACACAGTGTTTGTTTCTGAACACTTAGCACAATGCCTGGCATTTAGTAAGTTCTCAATAAGTATTTACTGCTTGAGTCATAATGAATAAAAAGGAAAATGTGAATGTTAAGAGTTTTCTGTTACTTCCATTTCCATCTACAAGCATTATAGATCAATACATTGTCAAATTTGGGTTCAGGATACTTGACAGCTTATCTTTTTTCACTCCTAATTCTTTTCTATATGTATTGCTTATTTTTTAAGCAAACTTTCTTTCCTCCAACCTTTATACTTTTTAATGGGAAGAATTAGGTTGATGAACACTACCTTAGCTAACATTCCTTGAGCTGGTCTCTGGTGTAGGCACTGCAAAGTGAGAATTCCTAGCAGCTCTTTGAGTTATCTGTAGAGAGACAGGGTGAAGCCATTAAGCTCTTCTGCCAGCAAAATACAGACATGACTGGCACCTACGGTTTTGGTCACAAGAATATACACATTCTGCAGTCTTGTTTATATACCGATCTTCTGAGTCATTTCTAAACCTCCATACCATTTCTTTGGAGTTATATCCATTTCTCGTAAACTAAAGGATGGGGCCCAATATTGGGCCATGTGTGTGGGGGTGGGGGCCAGGTAAGAGGGAGCTGGGGTGTGCCAGGAGGGATTGTGGTGGCTGTCACAGTCATGTGGCTACTCCAAGGAGCTAGACCAGCTTTGAGAGCTGTACATCCCCACATCTTTGCTGTGAGATTTGAGAATGACCAAACTTGGTCCATTTCAGTGGTGTTGGAACACATCTCATTTCTTAGGGGAAAGTCTGCATCTACTGCTTACAGAAGATAACCTCAGAACCGAAGTTGAGATAAACATAAATAGTGGGGGGAAAGTATAGTAAAATAGGCCACTTCTAATATTGGTAATCTGAGATCAGGGGGTCAGGAAGCCCTTATTTTAAGATTTGGCTCAGGGGCCAGACTTGCCTACCACTTATTTTTGTAAATAAATTTTATTGAGGGGCGCCTGGATGGCTCCCTAGTTTGGGCCTCCAACTCTTGGTTTGGCTCACGTCATGATCTCAGGGTCATGAGATCAAGCCCTGCATTGGGCTCTTGCTCAGCAGGAAGTCTGCTTGAAGATTCTCTACCTCTGTTCCTCCCCCTGCTCACAAACTCTCTCTCCTGCTGTCCCTAAAAAATAATGCGTATGTATTTTTTAAGATTTTTTTATTCAGAGGGAGAGAGAGAGTGCACACAAGCATTGGGGAGGGGCAGAGCGAGAGCAACAAGCAGACTTCTCCATTGAGCAGAGACCCCAGACATGGAGCTCCATTCCAGGACCCCAAGATCATGGCCTGTGCTGAAGGCAGACACTTAACCGACAGAGGTGCCCATCAGTAAATCTTAAAAAAAATATATATTTATTGGAGCACAGCCATGACCTTTGGTTATGTATTGTCAGTTTGCTTTTTTGCTGTGATGGCAGAATTGAAGAGATGCAGTAGGAAACCTGTGACCTGCAAAGTCTAAAATAAGTATTTGACCCCTTACAGAAACAGTTCACAGACCCCTGTACTGAAACAAGGGGAGAAACTCTCATGTGAGAGCAGAATATTTTCTCAACTTGAAAATAAGTTTGTTGGAAAGCTTCCTTTCAGCTAAGATCTTTGCTACAATAGGAAGATAACCATTTTACTAAAATACATAGTTCCTGTTCTTCATCAAATAGTTTTTACTTTTTTTTTAAAGATTTTTAAAATTTATTTATTTGTTAGAGAGAGAGAGCACAGTGGAGCCTTCTGCAGGACTCGATCCCAGGACCCCTGAGCCAAAGGCAGACACTTAACCAACTGAGCCACCCAGGCATCCCAGATTTCACTCATCTTTATAAAGCTAAAAGCCATATACTTCTGATCTCGATCCCATTGATTAAGACTGGGTTCTAATCCAGAGCACGTAGTCACCCCGACTCTCTGTGACAATATGGCTCCCTGGGGCAGCTGTGAAAGTGCAGGCCAGGGCCTGGAGTTGGCCATCGCTACCTACCTGCTCAGGACCTAGGACAGGCCCCCAAAGCCACACTTGTGGAGTCTGAGAAGGACAGGGTAAGGTGGGAGTGTTGGGCATGCTTTAAATACTTACATTATTCTCCTGTCACGTAGGCTTTCAGATTTCCAGGAAACTCTAGGGTCCATCTTGGCTTTTATGTATCACAGAACTAGTACTTTTGCTCTTGGCATCCAAAGGTCAGGAAGTCTCTGTATCTCCTCATAGCTGGCTTACACATGCCAAGGTTGGTCTCTGACCTCTGAAATTCTGGAAATGTGTGTGTGTTTGAAAGCTTAATTTTTCTTATTTTCTGGTTAATAAAAGTAATACATGCATAGTATTTAAGAAGCAACTAGTACAGAAATATGGAAAGTGCATGTTTTTTTCTCAATATAGAAATAACCAGTGTATGCATGTGTATGGGTATATGTATATATAATTAAATATATACTACATATATTTATATATACTCAGATTATTCATGCTGCTATAGAAATCCTTATATATACATCTTGGCTCTTTTCTCCATTTATTTCTTTGGGATAAATTCCTTGAAATAGAATTTCTGAGCCTAAGAATGGATACATTTTATACATAATATATAGTTATATATAAATGTTGATGCCTAATACATAGATTTTGATACATGGAGGATATACTACTTTTCCTTCCCACCAGTGTGTGACAGAGGGATTTTTCCTCCCATACTTTTATTACTCATGTATTGATTCCTTACAATCTGATACTTTGAAATACACATTTCTGGGGCACCTGGATGGCTCAATGGGTTAAGCCTCTGCCTTCAGCTCAGATCATGATCTCAGGGTCCTGGGACTGAGCCCTGCATCAGGCTTTCTGCTGGGCAGGGAGCCTGCTTCCTCTTCTCTCTCTGCCTGCCACTCTGTCTACTTGTGATCTCTCTCTCTGTCAAATAAATAAATAAAATCTTTAAAAATAAATAAATAAAATAAAATACACATTTCTTTTGTTATTATGAGACTCAACAGTTTTTATTGGCCATTTTCCCCCTCTGTCTTTCTGTATCCTTTGCCCATCAGTCTTTTGACACACAGTACAGGTTCTGGAGCTGGACTGCCTGCATTTGCATCTCTGCACTACCACTTGCTATTTTTAACCTCGGGCAGGTGACTTAACCTCTTTGCATCTTGATGTCCCTGGCCTATAAGATGGGGGTAGTAATCGTAAACATAGGGGTTGTTGTTAGGGTTATTAAATAAGTTAAAACCTGCATGTAATAATTTCTATGCAAATGTAGTTGCTATTGTCATCACCTTTACTTTCCATCTTTTTGTTAATAATTTATAACAGCTGATTACATATTAAGGATATTATCTGTTCATCATGTTGTCCATATTTTCTACCAGCTTGTCACTTTTCTTTGCCTTACTCATGGTGTCTTGTGCCATAATAATTTAAAATAGATATATTTTGAACAAATTGTTGTATGAAGTAAAATGTAAACATCTCCCTTGGCCTGCCTTATCTTACCCAAAGTTTAGCAAACAACCACTCCCCAGAGGTATAGCACCTTTAAGTTTACACTTTTTAGAAATGTTTTCTCAGCATAGATAAAATCATATTATTCAAAACTATAAATGTAATCATGTCATACAGAATTACAAGGTTTTTTGTTTGTTTTTACTTATTATGGGCATTTTTTCATAGTTAGACTTAATTCTCTTTAACAGTCACATAATATTCCACTGTATGAATTTACTATAATTTTTCTAACAAGCACACTATTTTTAGACATTTGTACTGTTCCCACATTTTCTCTACTACACATAGTGTCAAAATGAATAGTCTTCATTATGTCTTTGCACAAATGTGTGAGTATATCTGAAAGTAAATTCTCTAAGAATGTATTTATTGTATCAAAGGCTGTATGCAGTTTAAATTCTCACAGATTTCCTTTCACCAGAATTCATGTAGAAATTTTAAGAAGTAAGGTAGTTAAATAAGTGATGTTTATGTGGATTCTGGCCTTTGATGACATGCTAAAAAAAAAATCTCCCATCCAAGACTATAAAAATACTCTCCCATGTTTTCTTATTGGTTTTTGAGGTTTGTTATTTGTATCTGTATCTGTAATCCTTAGGAAATTTATCTTGATTTATACTTTGACAAAAGGATCTAACTTTATTTTCTTTCCAAATGAATAGCCACATTTCCCAAAAACATTTCTTGAGTGATGGACCGTTTTATCACTCAGTTTGAAATTCTAGCTTTGTCATACACTAAATTCCCACCTAGTCATCTTCCTGACTCTCTTCCATTCATCTCTCTGACTACACTGTAATTACTGTAGTTTTATACTCTCTTTAACAGCATGATTATTTTTTTTTTCCTCCAAGAATGAATTGGAAAGATGACCAACTTTTAATGTGCTTGGGAAAATTGAAGAATATATAGGAGTTTTCTACTTCTTGAAGACTTGATAAGACCTATCTGTGAAACATCTGGGCCTATCACCTTTTGTTTCTCCGTTTCATTTATAAACCTTTTGGTTTCTTATAAGTTTTTGACTTAGTTGTGTTGATTTTTATCTTCCCGTAAAAGTATTCATTTCATCTGGTTTTCATATGTGTTGGCATAACCTGTACAGAGTGGACTGTTGGCCTTTTAAATCCCCAAACTTGTGTATTACTCTCTTGTAATTCCTAGCATCGTATATTTGTGTTTTCTCTATTTTTTTCTTTTCTTTTTTAAGTTTTTTTTTTAAGTGAACACTGATCCCAACATGGGGCTTGAACTCATGACTTCAATATCCAGAGCCTTGTGTTCTAGGGTCTGAGCCAGCCGGGGCCCCTCTCTGTTTTCTTAATCAAATTTGCTAGGGCTTTATCTATTTTAAACTTGTAAGTAGTTAATGGTTTCTTTTTTGTTATCTTGCATTTGTTTCCTGTACTTTGTATTCAGACAGTGTCAACAGAACATTTCTGATTTTTGTTGCCCTTACCTTACTCCCTCATGATCAGTTTTTGAATTCATGAGCAATTGCAAAGATGTACCTTCTCTGATGGGCTCAGAGTTGTGTTTATAGCTATGAAAACAAGCTTCTCATTGGCGGCTCATGTCCTCTATATAATTATTTTTATCCGTATGATTTAATACGTGATGGGAGAAGTTTGCTTTTCTCCCACTGTGATGATGGTTTTGTCAAATTCTTTATTGTAACAAAGTTTGTTTAATGTGTTTTGGTCAGTTCACTCTAGAAATAATCTGGAATTTTATTACAAATTATTAAGCTTTCTTTCTTAGTGAATACACAGCCTCATCATTTGCGGTTCAGAGTTAACTGTATAACGGATTGCTTCGCTCACTGCAGATGGTTTCTTGTGCTCCATATGCTCTCATTTTTTTAGTTACTTGGGGCTTTTTGTTAGTTTGTCAGGAATACTTGTTTAAACAACCTTTTTCAGGAATAGTGCATAAGTAGCATAACTTCTAAACTTTATAGATCTGAAAATGCCCTTTCCCCCCCTCATACATGAATGAAAGTTCAACAGGCTGTCTAGAGATTCTAGAGTCCTAGTACCTTTAGAACTCTAAAAACAGTACTTTCAGTATTTTGTTTTTCAGATTCGTGTGCTAACCAGCCTGATTCTCCTTATTTTGTAGATAGCTTTTTCTCCTTCTAGGGTTTTTGCCTTTTTTTTTTTTTTTTAGTATTTCTGCCTTCCCCCTTAGAATTCAGAAATCTGAATCTTAGCCTTTTGATCTCAAGATTCAGGTTTTTCTTTGGTTCAGGAAAATCTTTTGCTTCTGTACTTAATGGTAGTATTACTCTCCCTCCCTCCACTTCATTTTCTCCTTCTGGAACTCCCACTTTATGGCTCATACATCTTTATCCTCCTGTCTGGTTCTTTCTTTTTGTTTTGCGTGGGTTAATCTTCCAGGGGGCACTGATGGGCTTTGCAGGAGGGTCTTTTCTGCTGTTACATACAGCCCTTGTTGAGTGTTTACGTTCCAAGATCAATGTAGGCCCCTCCTTGTTTTTTTCTCATAGCAGTTACTTACATGTGAAAGAACTGTCATCTTGAATCTAATTAAGAAGTCAAATCAAAGGGCCCCAGGGTGCCACAGTCTGCCCTCTGCTCAGGTCATGATCCCAGCATCCTGGGATCAAGCCCACACTGAACAGGGAGCCTGCTTCTCCCTCTCCTGCTCCCCCTGCCTGTGCTCCTATGTACGTGCGCCCTGTCAAATAAGTAAAATCTTTAAAAAAAAAAAAGAAAGAAAGAAAGAAAAAGAAAAAAAAGAAATCAGACACTTTTTTAAAAAAAAACTCTTTCTCTTTCATGAATTAATTCACTGGGGTCGTTTGTTTGCCTTGCTCAGCTTTGCTCCCCTCTTTCATGTCGCCGATTCTCTGTATATTGTCTAATGAATTTTAATTGTCTATTCATATATTTAAATAAACTCAACAGAGTGCATACTAGAATTCTTAGGGGAGTTTTTCCATAACATGTGTCATGGACCCCCCTGAACCCATGAATTCGCAGTGTTCTAGGTGGGGGCAGCCTTGGGTATAGTGGTTGAGACCTTGGGCTGCAGCGTCAGACACAGATCTGTGCTCAGATCTTGGCTCTGCCTCTGGCTAGCTTAACAATTTCTAGTTTCCATCAGTTCCTGAGGTTGTCCCATGAGAACACAGAGGTGGGTAAGCAGCCATTGCAGGGAAGCCCTTCGGAAGCTGGGATAAAATGGTGAACCTTCAGAAACTTGGAGAGCTCTGCCCAAGTCCACCGCTCCCCCTCCACCCCCCCGCCCCGCCAGGCCCGCGGCCACATCCCTGGTCCTTGGGAGAGCATCTACTGTCTTTGCAATGTGACATCATTCTGTCTTCACTAAAGCTGTTTCAGTATTTGAACATGATCCATGTGCCTGACCGCCACCCTGTCCACTACCCATTTCCTACCCCTCCCTCTTCCTGCCCCCCAATTTCTTCATGTTTCATTGTGTTACTTAAATCTGGCATCATGATACTGGTCATACACGGCAGCTTGGAACGAAGGGTGCCACAGTTCTTCCAGGAAGAGCCGGTCCAACTATTTGTAATTCCCTCTTAGTTTTTACAAATGCATTTGATATGTACTCCTCTGCTCACACCCCAGCACAGTCAAGCAGCCCGTTTCCCTCAAACGGAGAGTGTAACATGAACCAGTGGGGAATAATGACCCCACCCTCCCCTTGCTGCCTCTGTTGGCAGGGAGTTGGGGCACGCTTGGCACAGGTCACCTTTCCTATGACATCCCTCGCCCCCTCCCCAGTGTCATGATGCTTCTCAAATACTCAAAAGTAAAGTAGCTTCTCCTTTGTAAAATAAGTGGGAATTCTTAAACTGAGACAGTGAGGCCAGCTGCTGAGTTGGGGGTGGGGTTCCGTACCTGCTGCCGCCTCCCTGGGCTCTTGGTTTACCTGATGGCTACAGTCTGCTTTCCCAGGAGAGAAAACATGTATTCAAGTCATCAGCAGATCATTTTTCTGATCATTGTGACAAAGCATGTTTTAAAAACCTCCTTACATTTGAGATTGTAGACTCCATTTAAGCTTGGGGGGATGGGAAACAGAGTGAGCTCTGAGCCATGCATTTCATTATAAACCATGCTCACGTAACACCCCTCATTCAGCCCATATAGTAGCCAGTGACAGACTGTTCATTCCTGTGACCTCTGAATGCTAGGTAGCATCCTTCGGGGGCATCCATTGTACCTAGGGTCTAATGCACCTTGGCACCAAGGCCTGCAAGACCCTGCCTGATCTCCAATGGCCCACCTCTCTGTTGTTTGCAGCCGTACTCTCTTACTTTTTACCATCCCATCCAATACTTTTCTGTTTTTCAAAAGTCCAACCCCTTTCCTAGCTCAGCACCTCTAAGAGCCCTACTTAGCTCCCTCCCCAGGGCCTTGCATCTGGTGCTGTGGTCTCCATGGGTCCCAGCTCAGAGATCCCCTCCTGCAGGGGTCTCCCTGGAGCCTCCCAAGGCTGCCCTCGCACCCCTTGTCTCTGCTGCTTCCCTTCCGCATGCTGTCCTGTTTGTTCCCTTCTTGCACACTTGTCTGCCTCCCCCATAGAATGTCAGTGGTGGCAGTGGCCACTATGTCTTAACGGCTGTGTCCCCAGCACCTAGAACACTGCTTTGTAGGCGGTTGGGTGCTCAGATATCTTTCTCATGAGTGAATGAGTGATCGAAGGAACCCTTGCAACAATATTGGAAGATGTAATTTCTAGAAGATCTAGGTGATGCTTTTTTAGTCTCTTTGTGGATGAGGCTCAGAATGGTTGGATAAATTATTCCAGCTTATGTAGAGTTAGTGCTTCAGACTCCGGTCTCGGGACTATTCAGACTCCAAAAACCGACTTCTGTGCGCAAAGCCAGGAGCTCCGCTAGAAACGAGCTCCTGGCTGCTGAGTCTAGGGTCCCCCCACCCCAACAGTTTTCCTGCTATAATAACTCATGAATACAAGGAGAGTGGGGAATTCATCCTTCTTACCCTTTTACAGCTAATTCTCTCCCCTAACCCAAGGGGTAGATCTACATTGGATACAGTGTTTATGTTGGGAATATTTGAACCCAGAATAGGAGCCACACTGTCGGTGGTCTACTTTCAGTCTCGTGAATTTTGGGGAAAAGCAAGTATCAGTTGAAAGGAATCGTTGCTGCTCTGAGGCCTCCTGCAGGAGGAAGGGAAGCATCCTTTCCCCAAGGCAGCGCTTTGAGCAGAAAGCCACAGGAATTCTCCCCTCAGGACAGGCACCTGTGCAAAGGGTCTGGAGCAGGCTGCTCTTCGAGGAAGAGGCAGGACACAGAAAGCCTTCTTCACCGGACTTCCTGTCCGATGTGGAGAGTGCCAGGAGAAGCTGGTCTCAGAGCACCCTCTTGTGGGTGTAAGATGTCACTGCAGCCTCTTTCCAAAGCCTGAGAGTTTGTCCTCCCTATACAGCATGGCAAACCTTCCCTAGGGCACCCCCTGGGGGAAGCTTCCCTGGTGTCCACACCTGCTCTCCAACCCCCTCCCCGAGGCCAGAAGTCCACTCTCCAGGCTCAGAAAGGGGGGACTGTTTCATTTTGTCCCTAGTGAGTGGTAAGGCAAAGTGGTGATTTGGAGCTAAGAGTGCAACTGGAGATCTGGGAGACCAAGAACGCCATGAGATTTGTTCAGGGGCCCTCAGATGAAAGCTAGGCCCTGGACTCGAAGTCTCTTTCATGTCTGACTAGTGTCAGAAACCTAGGAGGTCATCCTGCAAGGCAGGCCCACAGGCATTGGCTTTGTGGTAACCTCCCTTCCTGTAACAGGCATGCCTGTGTTTATGTGGCCTTATTTATGTAAGGCACCGCTAACTGGACCGTGCTAATTCTGTCAGCATCCTGCCCATACGAATATATGAAATCAGACCTCTTCCTGTCTTTTGCGGCTATTGTGAGGATTAAGAGTCTGTGAATAAAGTATCCAGCATAATGCCTAGTACACAGTAGGTAGTCAGTAAGTAGCAGCTTCTTTTTAAATCCTACTTTCCTAATAGCTCTGTTGTTTTCTGTCCATATCTACCTTCCTGTACCCCACCCCACACACACACTCTCAGTACTGTTTATTCACTCATTTTCTTTCCCTCCTCTCCCAACCCCTTTCTCATTTTCTCCATTCTCAATCTCGTCATTCCTTCTGAAATTCTCTGAGGGAGCTCACGGACCCAGCTTCCCGGGAGCACATTTGATGGGAATGCATAACTCCAGATACTGAGCCGCAGTCTCTGTGCCTTGTAGCCCCCAGTTTGTGGTTTCCCAAAAACTAGCAGCCGTGGGGCCTGCCTGTCTGAGGGAGAGCAGGTTAAAGGAATGTGCGTGTGCCCTCTCCTCCACGGCGGTAAGTTCCTAGGGGCCTAATGCGTGGCACAGCTGAGCCGTGATAAATTCAGCCCGGCATTCAGTGCTCCAGTGGGAAGAGTGCAGCAGAGATCTGAGCCAGGGGACAGATGCAGACGTGACAGCGGGGCCAGGTGATGGTGCAAGGATCCTGTGCCGTGTGTGGGAATCTCGCCTCTCTGAGAGTGGGGCATGTCCCGGTGGGCACGTGCTGACTGACCAACTGTTTCTTTCATGCTGCAGACCCACTCCGGATACTTCTCCAGCTTGTACCCCCCTCACCAGTTTGGCCCGTTCCCGCATCACCACTCTGTAAGTGTCCCCTCGGGTCAGCCCCATCTGACATTCTTCCCTGTCCTGTGGCGGGCACTGCAGAGTCCTTGACCAACTGATCAGCAAATGCTCTCAGTATGAGTGCTGGGCCCCGTGCTTCCCAGTCACCCTAGGAGTGACATATCACGGGGTAGGAGCACACCAAACTACCCCAGCATCTGGGCCCTCAAGGTTCCTCAAAGTGCTGGTGCTGTCCTTTTCAGCAGTCCCGCAGAGGCTCCGTAGCCGTGGGTGGCAGGAGACTATACGTGTGAATGATCAGGAGGGCAGGTCAGGAGGCGGTGTTGAGCTCAAGAACAGAGTTTCCAAACGTCTTTGAACAAACTCTGACACGGAGTCATGTGTTTGGCAAGGACCCTTAGAGCAAGGACTCCTGGTGGTCTGGCCCATGGCTCTCTGGGCTGTCACCATGCAGCCTGGGCAGGGTGGGTTTACTTATCTTCTTTTGAACACGATGCCATGCTCATGTAAATACCGCTCTGGCTCCCAGGTGCTGAGTGGTTTCCCATTCCTTCTAACAGAGGGCCTCAGGACCCCGTGCTCAGGCCAGCTATATTTAGTCACGGTCTTAATTTCTTGGATAAAGACACAGGAGTTGTGCACATCCCATTTGTATGTGACAAACCTGTGAGCAGACTGCTTTCTGTCAGCAGCGTCCGAGCTGCTCTAGAGGACTTTCCATTTTGACTGTCACTCAGGTGCACTGTGGTTAGTTAGGTTCATTCCTTAGGCCTCACACCCGCAGAGCCCTAGACCGCAGAGAGCCCTGGGTGCCATTTTGTCCAATTCCTTGGGCATCGGGTCCTTCACAGCAGATGGCTTGTGGTAGATGCTCGGTAGCTGCTGAGTGCCTGAAGGAGCCATCCCAGTGGGAATGACGTCTCGTCTTGTGTTGCCCTTCCAGTATCCAGAGCAGGAGACCGTGAATCTCTTCATCCCAACCCAGGCTGTAGGTGCCATCATCGGGAAGAAGGGGGCGCACATTAAACAGCTGGCCAGGTTCGCTGGGGCCTCCATCAAGGTAAAGCTGCTCTTGACGGCCACCCTCTTCCATCACCAGCCCCCACCCCGTGTTCCTTGTTCCTTCTGAGGCTCCTGGCCAGCGCTGATGCCAGGGACAGGGGCCCACGGGGTCTGGCAACTTTGCCTCCAGGCTTAATCCCATTGGCTCTCCTCTTTACCTCTCCCATCCATTCCCTTCTTATTCAACTGATAACTGAATTAGAAAAATATTAGCACCACCTAAGCCAACCCGGTCCTCTTTGGGCTAACACAGCCCTTTTCTCAAGAACACAAAGCAAAGACAGGCTGAGGGCTTTCTCGAGCCAAGGGGCAGCTGCCAGTAGAGCGTCACTCACACTTTGCCCTTATCAGAGCTTTGACACTTTAATTAGCCTCTGCTTCACAAATCCTTGACCCTCAAGAAAAGTTTGCGTGAAACACACTTTGGAAAGCACGAATGCTGTAGATAACCAGAGCTGGGGACACAGCCAGGTGGGCAGCCCTGGGACCGAACGCAGCAGCTCAGGACGGAAGGCCCCTTGATTTCTGGGAAGGGTCGTGAGTGCCGGCCTGGCGGTGGCAGTGCCATGCCCATATCCTGCCCCCTCGAGCACCCTGTGAAGAAGCGCCCCAGGAGCTGAAAGGGAAGGATTCTTCGACCCTGGTCCTGCTCCAAGCCTGGCTATCGGCTCTGACTCACAGGCAGAATGCTGAGCACGTCCCAAGCCTCATGAAACACTTTTGAAAACAGAGTTTCCGTTGTTACGTAAAGTAATTTGCTACCATGGGACAACCCGGAATTCCAAACGAGAAGTCTCATGACTTGGAGAGAAAGAATGCTTGCACTTTCTCCTCAAGAAGAGCTGAAATTTCTCCCACAGCGAGTGTGCTGCAGAAAAGGCAAAACCAAAACGTTCTGAGTCAAGGACTGCCGTGAGACCATCAGAGAGTTTCACGTAGGTAAAGCATTTCCCCTCTGTTATCTGCAAAGCACAGAGACCCGGTGGGAGCCCTGAGGCACGGCGGCCCGAAGCGCTGCACCCAGTGGCGGGCAAGGTGCTCCCAGCAGGCTTGTTGCTGGGGGACCCCAGCCCGAGACGGACAGCTGTGGTGGGACAGGTACAGCAGGAAAGCCCACGGGGCTGGCAGTCCCTGGGACCCTTCCTGGTATCCAGTCCTGGGGCCTGAGACCGTGGAGCCAGAACAAGACAATTTCAACCACGGGGGGCTTGAGGGTTGATGTCACATCCCCCCCGTCCCTCAAGAAGAGTGGGACTTCGGGAGGCTCCGGGGCCGGGTGGAGTCACACCAGTGGCAGGACCAGCTGGAGCCCATCGGCAGTGCTGACCTCGATGATACTGAGCACCTGCTGGGGCCGGCTGCGGCAGTAACTCCACTTACTGATGCCCATAAGGAACCGGGTCCAGGGCCTTGCACCGACTGTTGAAGGCCGCAAAGGCGAAAAATGTGAGATCCGACGTTTGACCGGGTGACCCTGTTCTGGCCCAGTGTTTTTTCTACCGCAGCAGCCCGGGTGCTCCACCAGAATCATGCCCTGCAGGCCTCAGGGAAAGTAGAGAGAGTAGCACTCTCGGGCGTTGCCCCACGGTATGCCCAGCACCCTTCCCCATCCTGGGAAGGCTGAATGACTGTGTGTCACATTGCTCATGACCTCTGTGATGGGCGGAGACCGCAGGGCAGAACCAGGGGGCACAATGGGCTCTGCAGTCATCCCTGCTGCTGCACCAGCAGGCTGCTTCCCCAGCGCCCCACTCCTCCTTGGCCCCAGCCTCTCCCCATAGCAGAGATAGAGAGATAACCAGGCAAGCCAATTCTTTGTGGGAGAGATTTTCTACTTTTAAAAAATCAGTCTGGTTTTTGTTCAGCAGGACTCTGAATGCATTTTCTTTAAAGCAAAACAGAGCATATTGCACCGAAGAACAAACCACTGCCCCTTCCTGCTCTACCAGTCCTCCATGGCTGCAGGGAGGCAGGGAGAGAACTGTGCACTCCTTGTGGGAGCTATGTGCCGGCAGGGGGTGGGCAACCTAGAGAGGCTTTGACGCTGGGCTCCTGTCGCTCGCCTCCCCTGCAGAATGCCACACGGACCTCCTGAGCCTTGTGTCGGGCCCTGCTTACCCTGGGATCTGGACAGGCACCTCACCTCTGGGTCCCCTTTGCTTCAGTCATAAGACGACATCCTCCTTCCCAGTGCCGTCACAGGAGTTTGCCAGCAGAATGTCATTGCAGAACTGCAGGAGCCCACGAGTAGCTCTGAGACTTCAGGTCTGGGTGGTGGAATCAGTGGAGAGATGGGCTGTTTGCTTCCAAATCAGAGATAGGCAGCCGGGAGTCCCTGGGAGGCGGACAGCGACGGCAGACCAGTTTTGGTCAGCAGGAAATGTGAATTGGCCTGGCAGCCCTTCCCGATTTGGGTGGGTAAGAGCCGGACCCACCATGGCCATGCTCCCGTCTCACTTGTTTCCTCTTTGAGATAAGGACCAGACTTAATACCAACTGTGGATCGAGAAGTAGAAGCAGGTGTTCCCGCCAGTGGTCTCAGGGGCCAGCCTGTGTGGGGCCTGCTGGCGGGCTCCAGTCCCCTGAGGACATGTGATCTTCACTTTTCGGCTGTAGCTGCTACCCTTGTGCCGCTGGAGCTAGCAGGTCGTCTGCCCACACGAGAGCAAGTCCTCCCAAGGAGCGCGGGGCTTGGAGACCTGGGCCTCGTGTTCGTCCTCGTGCCACAGAGTGTCAGTCACAGCCCTCTTTGAAGATGCCCTGATCCCAGAGCCAGACGCAGGTCAGAGCACACCTTGGACGCGTCGTCCCTGTAGAGCTGAGCGCCCTGAGGCTCACGGATTCAGCGGATGCAGCCTGGCCTTGGCCACGGCGGAGGTGGAGGTCAGGGTCTTCTGGGGGAGCCCACGTCAGAGGCGCTGCAAATCGTGGTGAATTACATCCACTGTGGACAACTCCTTCTCCAGGCTCCGGCTCAGGATGGGACGTCTCCTGAGCCACTGCTTCTTTGGCTTTAGGAACACTGTGACCCTGTAAATGAGGTTTCTTTTTTTTTTTTTTATTTTGCTCTTGGTAAGCTTGCAACTGAGTCTGCGGCCCACCTGAGGCAGGTACACGGGACGGCACGAGATGCATTCGTGTGCTGACCTTGCTCCTGGCTCATTTCTCAATGTCTGGTGTACTTTTCACTCATTTTACTTTACCTTTAGTTTTGCTACACTGTATTACTTTCCAAAGCTACCTTAATGGTTTTTGGAACAAGATAGGCTATGCAGAGAAGAGCCAGTAATGCGGATCTAACAAAAAGTGCTTGACTGGTCTGTCATTTAAGATGTGTTACGAGAGGACTCCAACTCACAAACGGTGAGCGCCAATGGAGGAATTGAGCTTGCTGGGGTTCATCTCCAGATTTCACAGATGAGGAAACAGAGTCCGGGGAGGGGAGGGATTTGCAGAGCAGACACTGGGACCAGAGTGTCCTCAACCCCTGCTCTGGAGCTGTCACACTCAGTTCCCGTGCCATGGATGAGCTGGCCCTAGCCCTCCCACTGCCCAACCCCTCCCACCCCCCCGCCCCGGCCATGTTTCCCAGAGTGGAAGCAGCAGGTGCAAAGGCAGTAGTAGTCCCTTGCTAGTGTGCATACCACACACGCAGACGAGAGAGGGGCCTGGGGAGCACAGCCCGGCAGCAGCATTTTCCTCTTGCTTGTAAACTGCAGATTGCCCCAGCAGAAGGCCCAGACGTCAGCGAAAGGATGGTCATCATCACCGGCCCACCTGAAGCCCAGTTCAAGGTCAGTGCCAAGGGTCCCCTCAGCCTGCAGTAGCCAAGGGCCTTAAGCGGGTGGCAGCCACCTCAGAGGCATGTGTAAGACTGTCTTTGGCAGGCCTCGCCTCCACTGGCCTTCCTGCTTCTGCTCGCTCCTCTCAGACTTACCCTGTCTTGCCTACCCCCGGCTCTCCCCTCTGCTTGGAGCCCTCCTTCCCTACTCTTCTATGGAGAAGTAGATTGTGGGGACCCAGTTCAGATGGCACCCACTCTGGGGTGCCTCTGACCCCTGAGCCGTGGTTCTGAGGACAGGGGATGTCAGACTCAGAGTCACTTACACCCTCCCAGCCCTGGGGGCAAAAGCCATGGGTGTAAGGGGATGCAGAAGTTTGTTGGGAGTTGTTTGGTGGGGGGTGCATTTTGTTTTGGCCCTTTTTTCTCCCCTAGGAAATTTATAAATTGAGTTTTCTGAAAGTCAGAAGCGTATTTATGAAAATATAGTCCTTATCATTAAAAATATTTAGATCTGAGAACAAACATTAACACATGTGGAAACATTTTAGAACAGTAACCCCTCAACTCCTGAGCGGATAAACAAAACTTGGTATATCCACTTAGTAGGACATTAGCCATAAAAAGCGAAATTCTGATGTGTGCCGCAGTGTGGGTGAGCCTAGAAGACCCCGCGTGCGGCGAAAGAAGACGGAAGCACAAGGCCACGTGTTACAAGAGTCCCCTCATCTGAAATGTCGGGAAAAGGCCCATCCACAGGGACAGACAGTAGGGTGGCGGCTGCCTGCTGGCGTGGACATGTCCTGGGTAGTGCGGACGGTTGCCTGATATAGTGGATACACCGAAACTCCTGGAGTGGACACTTTAAATGATGAATGTTAGGTTATATAAGCTATATCTCAGTTTTTCAGTTTAAAAAAAACGCACATACGCTCCTAACTGCACTGGCTCTGGAGCTAAGACATCGGCGAGCAGCTGCATCCCCAGCCGCCTCGCCTCCAGCCTTCACTGACTTGACGTCTAGACTTACTGTGTGGGGCGAGGGAGTGAGGAATGTCACACACCGGGCTGTGGGCGCTAGGGAGGCAATGGAACTCAGACCCGGTCGCCTCCACCCCAACCCCACACCCAGTGCTTCCTAGCGGGGACAGTCATGTGCGGCCCTGCAGTGTGGCCAGAGCAGCGCCCTGCTGGGTCTCTGGAGGAGTGACACAGGCTCACAGCTGTCCCGGGTCTGGCCCTGTGGTGTCTGGGGCTGGGGGTGCACCAGGCCCAGGCTGGCCATTTCTGGCAGCCGAGAGTCACCCATCCCTCCTTGCTCTCTCAGGCCCAGGGGCGGATCTTTGGGAAACTGAAAGAAGAAAACTTCTTTAACCCCAAAGAAGAGGTGAAGCTGGAAGCCCACATCAGAGTGCCCTCTTCTACAGCTGGCCGGGTGATTGGCAAGGGCGGCAAAACCGTAAGTGTGCTGCAAGCTGGCTTCATCTCCTGGCTCATTCCCTGCCCAGCCTCACCTGACTTCCCTCGGACCTCTGTCAGCTCTTTGGGGACATTACTTTGGGGCTGAGGGCCCCAAGTCCTGGGAGCTGAGCCAGGCCACCAAAACCACCAGGGTTCTGTATGCAGAACCCAGCACCTCGGCCACATGCTGGAAAATGAAGATCCCGACTCCCTGAAGACCAGGAGGCTGCCTCCTGCCCCCTTTAAACCCACACACAGCAGCAGGAAAGTACTAGCAAACAGAATCCATTCAGAGGATACCCACTGGGCTGAAGGTTGTCTGCTCTAAAGTCACGCTCAGAGGCAGGCAGGGTTGGTTGTCCTACACTCTCCTCTGACATTTCAAACTCTCCCACTGGCAGATTCTGTGTCCTGGCTATTTCCCCAACTTGCCCATCTGTGTCTGGGGAGCTAGTTTAGCCATCAGGTGGTGGGTGAGGAGGAAATACTTAAAAAAAAAAAAAAAAGAAAGAAAAAAAAATTTTTCAACCTGAAGGTGGCAGTAGCACAAAGAATTTGTAGAAGTGCCTGAGAATGATCTGTGAAGCTTGTAGGAATGAGCATAGAGTCCATCAGACGCAGGTGTATTCTAGAACACGACTTACCTACATGGCAGGGCTCTGGCCCCCAAGAAGTTCTCATAGAGCCTGTGCACACTACCAGAGTGGCCTGTTGAGTGGCAGGAATTCGGGGGATCTCTGGAGTCCTGCATGTGTGTGCCTGCAGGTGCCTGCTGTTTTCTTTACACAGAAACTCTTGCTAAGCACTCAAAAGCCAAGTTCTGGGTATAATGAGTCACCTCTATACAAAAGCATAAAACCGAAAGGCTTACAGATCATCCCCACATCCAGGAACGTGATCAGCATCCGAGGGCACACACGGGCTCTAGACAAGCTAGACTGCGGTAGGCAGTAGAGCTAATGGCCCGTGGGGGATTCATATCCTGAGCCCTTGGATCCCGAGTATGGTCATTTGGGAACGAGTCACTGAATTCTGTGCACCCCACCCCCCGGCTGTCCCCTGTCCAGGAAGCACTTGGTGCCCCCACCTGTGTGTTTGGCACCCTGGGGGCCGGGGCCCAGGCTAAGCCCCACATAGTGTAGGCTTGTTGAGGCTGGAGAGGAGCACCGGAGAGCAGGAAGTGGGCCACAGGTGATGGGGGAGCAGCACCAGCTGGAGGCTTCCCGGAGAAGGGCCAACACGGAACTAGAGCAGCAGGGAGATAAGGTGATGATCCAAAGGTAGAAGCAGCGGAAGGAAGAGCAGAGGCAGGGATGGAAACGAAGAGCCAGGCTCAGAGCAATGCATGATTAGAAAATTTATTTTGGTGAGTCTGAGAGACTGAGAGGGGGTGGATATTGGCTGATGACTGACACCCAGGAGAGCATGTCCAGGAGGGGTGTTCCTTCCTGGATGACGGGGGAGCCTGGGTCACTGGGAGCATGCATCGAAGGGAATTCCGGAGTAAGAATTCAGCCCCAGAAGGAGCTCCAGTTGGGGGCTGGACCCTCCCCGGGCCACCCAGTGAGTCTCCAGGGCTCAAACAAACGTGGCCCTGTGTGGCCAGGGGCTGGGAAGCCCCAGACACGTCCTAGGCTGAAGGAAAGGAGAGGAGCCTCTAGCCAACCTTCCCTCCAGCACTCTCCTCTCCCACTTCCTCCTGAACCCACTCTCTCCCTTCCCAGGTGAATGAACTGCAGAACTTAACCAGTGCAGAAGTCATCGTGCCTCGTGACCAAACGCCAGATGAAAATGAGGAAGTGATCGTCAGAATTATTGGGCATTTCTTTGCTAGCCAGGTACCTGTGCCGTGAGGGTCTGGTCTCTCCTGCCAGCCACTTTTCAGCCACTTCTCTAAGCTGTTGGCCTGTGTGGTGGCCATAGGCCCTGCACACACCCCACGCCCTGCTCCCCGAACCCCACACACAGATGGAACCTTCCTCTGGCTCTTCAGGGACTACCTACAGGGCAAGGGAAGTTGCTCCACACCCTCTCCTTACGGCTCTCCCCAGGCATGCTGGAGGAGCTCGAGGAAGAGCCTAACACTTTGAAGTCAAGCCGAGCACATCTCCAGCCCCCTGAAATGCTAGAGCATAAGATACCCTCTTCCTTTGCCGCCTACAGAGGCCTCAGTCACAGCCTTCCCCTGCTGGGAACCACATACCAGGCAAGGACCCACCCTCGGGGTTCCCCAGTCAGACTCGGAACCCACGTGGGTGCCAGGATCTCACTGGGTTGAACAAGGGTTGAACGTGCTCGTTGCAGGAGCCCTTCGTTCCTCTGCCGTCCTTCTCCACCTCCGCGTCACATCCCCCGTCAGGGCCCAGGACCTCCTGTCTTCCATTCAGAAGGACCAGTGACTCCGCATCACGTGGCCTGGTTCTTCTTGATGCTCTTTGTGTGTTGGGTTTGGGGATGGAGCAGTCCCCGTCCTTGCCCCAAACAAGTGAGGGTGGGCTAAGCTTACCAGCAGCTTTGTCTGCAGCTTTGTCTGAGCGGGGCCTGCTCTCCAGAGCTGAGCCTGTGCCCCGAAGCCCGACCCCTTCCCCCATCAGAGCCCCAGCTTGGCCCACTCTGCCACCCTTGCTCCCAGCGCCTCCAGGGCCCTGCCTTCCTAGAGGGGTGCAGTTCTGCTGCCCCTGTGCCCTCCTGGCCCTGGAGCACCGGTGCGGGGCAGGGGCGGGCGGGTAGGGTGGCAGGCTTGGGCTCATGTGTTTTCTCTAGTTGTACAGGGTAGAGTGTCTGGGCCAGTTTCTCACTTCCTCCCCATACCATTTTCTGTCCGTCTTTCCCGCCATCACACTCATGTTCTTCCTCGGGGCTCCAGAAAGGCGGGTGGGGCATCCCTGAAAGCCGCAGTGTGTACAGTGGGCAGGGGATGCCATCTGACCTCCACAAGGCCCCCTCAGCACTGGTTCCCTGCCTCTGCTTCCTGGCCTTTCTGTCCACCAAGTACCTGGAAGTTTCTGGCACCCCACCTCCTCATTCTGCACCCAGTGGCCTTGGGGAAGGGTGGGGGGAACCCTCCACTTTACTTGAGGCAGAAAAGCCCCCTCCACCCCCCACCCCCACCCGGAGTGAGGGCCTCAGCAGGTCGATGACACTCTCCTGAGCTCCCACTTGCTTTCCCCACGTCCCGGCCCCAGCCTCCCACCCCCACTGCTTGTCCTCAGAACCGGGTTCCTTTTTCTCCCCTGTCCCCTCCTCTCCCCTGCTGCAGACCGCACAGCGCAAGATCAGGGAAATTGTACAACAGGTGAAGCAGCAGGAGCAGAAATATCCTCAGGGAGTCGCCTCACAGCGCAGCAAGTGAGGCCCCCACAGGCACCAGCAAAACAACGGATGAATGTAGCCCTTCCAACACCTGACAGAATGAGACCAAACACAGCCAGCCAGCTCGGGAGCAAACCAAAGACCATCCTGAGGAATGAGAAGTCTGCGGAGGCGCCCTGAGAATCCCAGGGCCCAGGAGGGAGGAGGGAGGTCAGCCCGGGGCCCCGCCCGGCCTCCTGCCTCCCCCCGGGGCCTCTGCAGGCTTCCCAGCCAGCCACTGCACCATCCACTCGGATCTCTCCTTAACTCCCACCGCGCTATCCCTTTTAGTTGAACTAACATAGGTGAACATGTTCAAAGCAAAGCAAAATTCACACCCTTTTCTTTTTGTGGAAATTGTCTCTGTACATGTGTGTACATATTAGAAGGGGAAAGATGTTAAGATATGTGGCCTGTGGGTTGCACAGGGGGCCTGCAGCGTTAATATATTTTAGAAATAATATATCAAATAACTCAACTAACTCCAAGTTTTAATCAATTATTAATTTTTTTTCTTTTTAAAGAGAAAGCAGGCTTTTCTAGACTTTAAAGAATAAAGTCGTTCTTTGGGAGGTCTAATGGTTTAGTGAAGGAGCTTCGAGACCACCCAGACAAAATCCACCCTTGGGAAATCTCGAAAGGACACTCAGCAGTTCTGGATCACCTGTGTATGTCAACAGAAGGGATACCGTCTCTCTGAAGAGGAAACTCTGTCTCTCTTCATCCCTGTCTAGCTCACACACCCATTTCTCTTTGCTTCACAGGTTTTAAACTGGTTTTTTGCATACTGCTATATAATTCTCTGTCTCTCTCTGTTTATCTCTCCCCTACCTTCTCTCCCTCCCCTCCTTCTCCATCCCCATTCTTTTTCATTCCCTCACCCCTCTGTCTCAATTCCCAGTATCTGCGCACCCCCCAGGCAAAGCAGTGCTCTGAGTATCACATCACACAAAAGGAACAAAAGCGAAACACACAAACCAGCCTCAACTTACACTTGGTTACTCAAAAGAACAAGAGTCAATGGTACTTGTCCTAGCATTTTGGAAGAAGAAAACAGGAACCCATCAAACCAACCAACCAACCAAAGAAAAATTCCACAAAGAAAGAATGTATTTTGTCTTTTTACATTTTGGTGTATAAGCCATCCATATTCAGCGAAATGATTTCTTTCTTTAAAAAAAAAAAAAATGTGGAGGAAAATAGCAATTTACACAAGGTCGTTGGCCCAGGGCGTTAAATTTACAGATTTTTTTAAACGAGAAAAACACACAAAAAAAGCTACCTCAGGTGTTTTTTACCTCAGCACCTTGCTCTTGTGTTTCCCTTAGAGATTTTGTAAAACTGATAGTTGGAGCATTTTTTTATTTTTTTAATAAAAATGAGTTGGAAAAAAATAAGATATCAACTGCCAGCCTGGAGAAGGTGACAGTCCAAGTGTGCAACAGCTGTTCTGAATTGTCTTCCGCTAGCCAAGAACCTGTATGGCCTGCTTTTGGACAAACCTTGAAAATGTTTATTTAAAAAAAAAAAAAGATGACAAAGAAAAACAGAGAGAGAAAATATTGGAGATGTCCTGAATTTCAATAGGGTACGCGCCATTAGGGCTTTTTGCGCTAAAGGATGAACATGTACTGGTTTATGTGAACAAGCCATTTACCACCAGACTGCAATGCCAGTTTCCTCTACTGCAAACAGTGTTCTGTGACAAAAACAAAAACAAAAACAAAAAAAATTGAAATATATCCAGCTAACAAGATCCTGGTGTCGTGGTCTCTTATTTTACTAAGCATTGCCCATGCCTGTCCGGAGAGGTCCTGCTCTGGGGGACTGAGGGAAAATGCGCAGCTCGTAGAGCCAGGAGGAGGCGGGCTTCTGCAGGAAGCTTTCGGGGAGAAGCTAAACTAGGTCAGTGGTGCTCCAAGTGCCGTCCCCACCTGGCAGCACCCATCTCACCGGGGAACATGTTGGACGTGCACATTCTTGGGGTCCACCTTGAACCAGAGACCCTGAGGGGCCCCGCAGTCGGCTGCAGCAAGCCCTCTGGGTGATTTCCGGGGTGGCGGAGTTTGACAGCCACGAGCTGGAGGGATGAACGGACTGCACGTCAAGGTAGGTAAGACTAGCCCCTCTCTTTAGGGGACGCTGAGGCTGGCCTGGCGAGAGTTGACCTTTATGTGGGGGAGGAGGAGTGGATAATACACCTGACAGTTCGAGGCAAGAAGGGCTCACACACCACGCCCCCACCGCCGAAGCCCCATTCCAGGAGGTCGGAGGAGGGCAGGGCTGGCCTTGGACTGGAGGTGGGGACGGGGTGCCGTACTGGACACTCCCGTGCATGTGTTGGATGGGTCGGAATAAAGTCAGACAGGAATGGGCCCGTTGCATGTCAGAGCCTGCGTTCATAGACCTATGGGGCCTACCAGAGACGCATGCTCCAAGTCCAAGCAGTCTTTGGAATATACAGGTGACACTAGATTGCCAGCAGTGGCCAGCCAGGCCTTTTGGGATGACTGTTCATAGCACAGAAAGGACAGACGGAGGGGGCTGATTGGGGTTGCCGAGGAGCCTCATTCCCCTTCTAACAAGCTCTGAGGGCTCCTCAGTCACTTAAAGTGTGTTCTTCACCCATACCCATCCCCATTCCTGATTTTCTCCTTACTCTGATTTCTGAGATGCTCTTTGTACCTCTAGTGTTTCTGCATGTGGCCGCCAGCTGTCTTCTCCCTGCTGTGCCTGGCACGACTACGGGCAGGGACAGACTCCATTCCTGTGGCCCTTACAAATCCTGGATCCTCTGGCTCCGCCCTCCCTCCTGTCCCCTTTAGGACTCGAACCCGCTGCCCTCTCAGGGCCAAACAAACCACAGGCTGCTGTCGGAGAGAAGCCACAGGATTCCTGGCAACCAGGGTTACGTCTGAGAGCTGTGCCCCAGCCAGAGGTGTCCCTGTCAGATGAACAGAGAGACAGCACACCATTAAAGGCAGAGCTTTAAATACAGGCCCAAGGGCTTGGGAACCAGTCTGTCAGGATGGAGCTATCTCTGTGAGAGCGAGAAGACACAGGACCCTCCAAAAATGCCCTCTTAGCTCTGCTGCCCCCGTTTCATTCCTTGGCCTTTGTTCTAGCTGGCAGAATCTGAGGTTTCCTTCCAGGTCCTAAACTGCCCCATTGCCAAGCAGTTGTCTCTGAACATGGGAGAGAAAGGGAAGGAAGTGCTAAAATGGTGCCTGGCCTGCCGTGGTACTGAGCACCCAGAAGTTGTCCTAGGGTTGCAGAAATGAAGGGGAGGCCACATGGAGAGGCAGAAGACAGGAAGGAGATCGTTGGCTGCTTCCTAAGCAAAGATGTTCACCCTCATTCTCTGAGAACCCAAGTGCTAGACGAAATCCTGCCTCGGCTAACTGTAGGCCAGAACAGCCTCACGCCCGCGCTGGACTCGGAGGGAGCGCTCATCGCATCTGCCTGAGCTCAGACGACTCCCACTTTGTATCTGGTCCTTCTGTGAATCCCCGGACTTCCTGTCTTGAGAGGACATCCGGACATCCCAGAAAGTCCTACTTATGTGACTTTATGCAAATAAAGGACAGTTGTTAAATGGGGCCTTAGGTCAACAAGAAAGGTTTTATTCGTGAGCCTGCACTCAAAAAGCCCCTCCCTGTTCCCTTGGACAGATTCCCTTGAAAACCCATGACCCCTAGTGCTTTTGAAGGTACTGCTCTCCCTAGACTTGGTGAGTAGCCCCAAACATCCTTTCTGTCCTGGTAAATTTCCCTCTAATTAGACTTCTAGATGTTATTTTTCCATCCAACATGGAGCTCTAGAAAAGGACGAGGTTGCTTTGGCCTGCTACCACAGATGTCTAACAACACTGCTAGCAAATTCCCTGGGTATTTACAGTAAACTGTTGCTGCTGCCTTTTATTTCCTCCTCACATTCCCCTTAAGGAGCTGACGAATGGAAATTTAAGACTTCTCCCATATGCACTACCCCAGGGCAGGCCTGAAAGCAGGGACGGACTGGGACTCTATCTGGTACCATAGCTCCCTTTTCTTTACTGGGGTCTCACGTCCTCATCAGGAACACAAAAGCCAGCCCGGGCCCAGAAATGTTCTCCCTGCTCGTCTGTACGGGAGCAGTATAACCTTGGAGACCAGCCTCTTGAAGACCGGTCTCCTTATTTGTAAAATAAACGTTTAAATACAGTAAAGTCCCTCCACGTCAAAAACAGCTGCTGGTTAGCAGCCTTCAGTATTCCTTCTCATGGTTTCTCATCCAGTATCGAAAAGATGAAAACTTAAGAGCACCAAAAATAGACAAAACAACTAAAAGCAAGGGAGACTGACATTAAGTGATACGGAACTGGAAAGGGAAAACTTCAGTGCCTGGCCTGGTCTAGTTTCACAGAAGCCCTTTTTTGAAAGATAGAAACACACATACTTGCCATCTCCGGGGTCACCCACCACTTCCGCCTTCCCCCTGGAGGGAAGGCAGATGGGGGTGGGGGAGAGCAGTGATGGAGCTGTAACAGCCATCTTTAATGCAACCCTGAAGCCAAATGTTAAGGAAAGCTCCCAACACCTTCGAGGATAAGGCCACATCAGAATGCTCGGACTCACACTGGTACCTGAGAGAGAAAGCTATCCTTTTAAAGAAACTGTTATTTTATGTCCTTTGTTATAGCAACAAAGCAGTATCTTAATGCGACCAAAAAAAGAGATTCAGACCTAGATAGATTCTGGCATACTTTTGGATGGAACTGAAGTTCTAATAGGATACAGAACAAAAAAATTATTTACAAAACAAAATAAGCAAAAATCAAGCTAGTTTCAGCTATCTTTGCTCCACCACAAGACTGCCAGAAAGCAAGTTGTAAGAAGAGAAAGGGCCATGACTTGAGAATTTCAATACCAGTCATCTTTCAGGTGTGAAAACTTCAGAAAGATTCTACTTGCAGGGATTCAGATAAGAGAATTCCTATGTCTTTGAAAATAAGTATGTGAAAATGTTTCCAACTAAGAACTAAAGCCAAATGAAACTCATGTTAAGAAAAAATAATAAGCATTGAAACCAAACTGGAAAGTTCAAATTGTTGTAAATCTATAATTACAACTAAATTTAAAACTGAATTTAAATATCAAAATTACCCTAGAAGAGGAAGCAAAACATAGTAATGATAAAACCCCAAAACACATATTAACAAAGACCAAAAATGTGTGAAGTGTATACGGGTGAATTAGGGGGAAAACCAAAAGTGTCATAAATGGGACAAAACTGATCACTGTGCCAGAGTGCTAGCTGCAGAACAAAAATCCACGGTCCCCTCTTCCCAGGCACCAGACCCTTGTCGGCTGGTCTCCCTTCTCTTGCAGAACCATGTGAACATGTGACTAAGCACGAGGTTGGAGCCACGCCTAGCCCTGCCCATTGAAAATTGCCTACACTAGCTCCCGTAGGGACTCCGTGCTGGCCAGACCTTAAGGATTGCCATGAGGGGGATGACACCCTTTTCCACAAACAGTGTAAATATTTTAGGCTTTGCAGGTAAGACTGTGAAGTGACACAATGATGCTGCCTCCAAGGAGGGACATTTGGCAAATTATATGTGCTACATATCTGACCCAGCAATTCCACTTCTAGGAATCTATACCAAAGATATGTTCTCAAACACGAAGCAACACAGAAGGCACATGCACTGAAGCGTTATTTGTAACAGAAAAAGACTGACAGCCTAAACGTCCGCTGTGAGGGGACTGGTAGTGAAGCACGGTCCCCCGAAACACTGGATTATTATGAAGCTATAAAAAGAACGGAAGAATGAGTAGTAACTTACTTATCTAGAATAAATTGAGGTTTTTATTTATTTGTGAGAGAGGGGGCACAAACAGGGAGGGGCAGAGAGGGACCAGCAGACACCCCACGATGAGTGGGGAGCCCAACATGGGGCTCGATCCCAGGACCCCAAGATCATGACCTGAGCTGAAGTCAAAGTTAATCGACTGAGCCACCCAGGTGCCCCTAGAATAAACTGAGTTTTTTAAACAAGCAGGCACAAGTGTTTTTAACATGGTATCTTTACTAATGTAAAAAAGGAACGCAACATGAATACTTACACACCTAGCTGTATTTTCAAAAAAGGGAAGATTAAAAGCTATTAAGTTACCTAGACAGGGAAAGAACAGGGTGAGGCAAGGAAACTGTTAATGTATCTTGGTGCATCGTTTTGCTCTTGGACCAACGTTTATGTTTTATACAATTAGAGAAGTAAAACGCAAACCCCTAAACACCAAGAACAAATGAATCTGTGTATCAAGTTGATACACATATCAAGCATAATTACTGGGGGAAAAATTTAAGTGATTTTAAGAGAGTATTTTCACATGAATCTCCAGTGGGATATGGTCTAAAAATAAAAAGAATTGCAAAGAAATCTTAAAATGTATTTAGTGACCTTGTTAGTTGTTATGCTGGATATGTTGAAATTATTTTAAGTATACTGTGGGGTAAAAACAAATAATTATGTGGATGTTGTAAGCAACCAAGGTTTTCAAGATTACAATGTAAAAACAAGAAAATCCTTAGACTCAGGGTGCCTGGGTGGCTCAGTCGATTAACTTTGACTTCAGCTCAGGTCATGATCTCAGGGTCCTGGGATTGAGCCCCACGTCTGGCTCCCTGCTCAGAGAGAAGCCTGCGTCTCTGGCTGCTCCCAGTACTTGTGCTTGCTTTCTGTCAAATAAATAAAATCTGAAAGAAGAGCAAGAGCGAGGAAGAAAGAGAGAAAGAAAAGAAAGAAAATCCTTAGGCTCTCACCTTGGAATTGGAAATCGTCCCTTGGAAGAAAAAGTATTTTCTAGTCTGGCGATTATAAAGGCCTAGAAGCACCCATAACCCAGTGGTAATCAGCATTAACACTGCTCAAATTCTGGCTCTACAATTTCTCGCTAAAAGAAATCCTTCAATAAATGGCCGTTTCAGGCCTGGAGCAGGAGATGTGTAACATGAGCCTTTAGCATACCAGTTAAGCAAGAAAGCTATCACCCTCAGACCTGTGGGATTCTGTCAAAAGAACGCAGAAGTCCAAAATAGGGCATTTGACATCCAACAGAGTACTAATGAGTCAAAACATATATTCTTTCCTGTATGAAGCGCATTTCAGGGTAACCAAATAGTAAGTTTCTTTAACAGAAGAATTCAAGAGTTCAGTGAACACAGAAGTAATGACAGAATTAGAAAAGTACCATTTGTACCTTTTAATGAAGTAATGGGCCATCAAATTTAAAACCAAGAAGAGAAAGATGGATAGGAAGTCTTATAGCCCGAACCACTGATCTTAGCACCACTAAGCAGGACAACCAGATGCAATACAACAGGGACAGCAATGAAGTGTCCTCACCTACTTCAACCTGAATCCATTCCAGCCACTAGATTACACTTAACCAGTTTCTATGAAATACAAGGGCTGGTAGAAATATCTAAGCACTACCAAGGAGCTCTAAGCCAAATCTGGAAGGTGGGACATGCCACAGACATGGCAATTTCTCTAATAAGAGTTTAGGGAGGGAGACCCCTGCTGCCCGTGAGTCTCAAGAGCTTGGTAATCATCAAAGGTAACACACATCAAATAAGGTTTCTTATCTGGAACCTGAATTAGACTCCAGAGACCACTGTAACTACCTACCTACCACAGATCGGATGGATTAAAGCAGAAATGTATCCTCTCACAGTTCCAGAGCCAGGATACCAAAAGCCAGGTGTCAGTAGGGCCTTGTGCCCCCGCAGGCTCCTCCAGCTTTCACGGCTCCAGGTTTCAGTGGCTCGTGGCGACATCACCTCAGACTTGGTTTCCATGGTCTTACTGCCTCCTCCTTTTCTTTAAACTCCCAAAACGAGTTTATAAAGAAGAAAGTAACAGCCCGTCCAGACCACCATTATTAACACTCGGTATCTTCTCCCAGACTTTTAAAGATATACAGATTTTTTCCCCCACAAAAATTAGTATAAAATAGAGACCTTGCCTAGGCCCATTTTAACACCTCCTCCTTTTCTGTCTCAAAACTCAGTCTCTCTTATACGGCCCGTGACTGCATTTGAGCCCACCCAGATAATCCAAGATCAACTCTTTTTTCTCAAGACTTTTAAGTTAATCGTCTTTTGTCACAGAAGGTAATATTCACAGGTTCCAAGAATTAGGATGTGGACCTACCATTTGGGGGGCCACCATTCAGCCCACTATATATCCTGATTAGAGGAATAGAACAAAACATTTGTTAAGTGATCAGGAAAATCTGAATATGGACTGAGTATTTGATGATATTAGCAAATCCTTATTCTGTTAGATGTGAAAATGATTGAGGATTTTTTTTAAGTATTACTAGGGAGACATTCTTAAATATTTAGGTAGAATGACACATGAAGGTTTTGCTTTAGAATACTTAGGGACGCCTGGGTGGCTCAGTCAGCTAAGCATCTGCCTTTGGCTCAGGTCAAGATCCCAGGGCCCTGGGATCAAGTCCCTGCTCAGCAGAGAGCCTGCTTCTCCCTCTGCCATCACTCCTCCTGCTTGTGCACTGCTCTCTCTCTGACAAAATCTTTAAGAAATAAAAAATAAAGATTAAAAATTTTAAAAATACTTAAACAATGGAGATACACATTATCCTGTGTCAGAAGTAATCAGTCAAAATACCAATAGGTGATTTTTTCACCCTAATTTGTTTTTAATATATCTAACTTTAACTCGGGAATTTTGAGAATTTCTCCTAAGAGAATGACCCAAACATGGCGCAAGATGGTATGTGCAACAATACTAAATATAATAAATTATGTTATAGCCATATTCTGGAATACTATGCAACACTAAATGTCAGTATTTACTGACATGAAGATACGTTCGAGATAAACTAAGTATAAAGGGGGTTATATAGCCATATATATGTAGTATGATTCTATATTTGTTAATAACAAAAAAGATACATGTGTGAACATGTACAATTCACACTTACTTATATATATAAGAAGGGGCATATACCAAAGGCCAGGATATATACCAAAATGTTAATGTTCAGTTACTAACTCTGAATGGGGAGTTTGCAAATTCTCATTCTTTACCATTTATCAGCATTTTACTTTTCTACTACGAGAACCTATTATGGATACAATGAAAGAAAATCGGAGGCGTGACTCCAGACTGGATGGTCACATGGCCCTCAGGAGGCAGCTTGCGTGCTAGAGGCCGGTGGAGGCAGCGCTCCCCCAGTGTGTTTTTGAGGTACGTTCTTCTGCACTTGGTGTTACTTCTGGCACTTTCCAAAGTGTGTTCCATACAACAGTTCCACAAGTGACACACAAAGGAAGGTTCCATGTCCAAGAGTTCAGAAACGTGAGGTTCCAACATTAATCTGTTCTAATGTTTGCTGTGCGTCCCAGGAGGAAAAGCCACGGGACACACACATTCATGGACCATTCTTTCATATCCTACATAGAAGTAATAGGACTTGTACTTAATATAGTTTAGAAATGCCAGAGCACAAACCTGAAGAACAAGGACTATTTACATTATTTCCATTGAGGGTCTGAAAGCTTCTGGCCCATTTTCCTAGACTGAGACTGATTCATCTCAGAAGAGTCCCACATTGACCATATTTTTGTGGTCTCCAGCTTTATAGTTTTAAACATAATTTGCATCCTGCTGTCAGGTGATTTGGAGCTGAGCTTTTTAAAGTGGATTTCTATCCATTAGTGCGTTGAGAAATCAGCTCGGTGGTCAAAACCTACACTTTTTTAAAAAAAGAAATGACACTATCGGAGTTTTAGCAAGGATAAGTAGTGTTTTTGTGAAACTTTTGTGTCCACATAAAATCATATTTTTTATATATATATATATGTGTGTGTGGTGGTCACAATAAAAAATACAAAAAATCTGCAATCAAAAAATTTGAAAGCCACTGAATTAAATACATGAATTTATTGGTAAATAAGATAAAAATCAACACCTACTGATTTGATAAAATCAATACCTATATCTATTGATAAATAGATTAAATCAACACCTATTTCAATACACCCAAACTCTTCATTTTATAGATTAGGTAAATTAGAAAAAAAAGAAGTTATCAAAGCAATACAGCCAGCTAGATCTCTAACTTAGAAACAATACCAAAAGTTTGTTTGAATATTGGGTGCTTAAAGAATTTTTGCTCAAAGAAACGAGAGATCAGGTTCCCAATTAGTTCACAAAAGCCAATTTAAACTATGTAGCTTAACTATAATACTAAAGTTATTACAGACTTAAATTTCTCAACCTTGATTTATTTGTATTTGAGGTTCAATAGCTCTCCAAGGACACATTCTCCCAGCACCAACCAACTCCTTACAGTGCAGGCAAACAGCCACCACTCAACGTGGCATTCCTCAAGTTGTGCTTAGGATTTCAGAGGAGAACAGATCAGAAGTTCTAATAGTCTTTGGCAACTGAGGTAGAATATAGGGCTCTCCAGAACATCTTCCAAATGCCCCAGGTCTATGTCCCTCCCACCACATACCAGCTTTGGTATAAGGTCAAACATGAGAAAGATACTTGCTTACCAATAGTTTTTGTGGTTTTTTTCCATCTTTATCAATCTTTAGGAGAGACTGCCTACTAAAAAAGAGCAATGGTCCACTCAACTTTTCAGATCCCCAAACTCCTGCAATTTAAAAAGAAGTCTGTATCTACCACTGGCTTTAATGTTGATAATTGGCTACTGGTAGGATCAGCTGTTGATTTTATCACCTGACTGCTTTTCTCATAAGCTGTTTAAATATAAAAATTCTATTACCGACAAGTTTCTCTGCACTGAGAGAGACACATCAGTGTCTAGAGAAGCACAGCCTGTGGCAACTATTAAATCCAGGAACTCAGGGTAAACTAGGATGCCACTCTCTAGCTTCACGCTCTGCTCTCACCGATTTCGTTATGTCCTGGGAGATGATTAAGGACTGTCCTGAAGAGTACACAGTAGTGGGCAGCTCAGCGAAAGCTGCCTGGAGCAGCCCCTCAAAAACTGGTGTTAACACGAACGAAACCCCAGCGTCACTCACTGGGGCAGAATACAAACCGCCATTCCTCGGGATTTACCGCACGTGGAACAAATCTTAACCAAGGTACTAAATTCTCAGGGGAAACCTCCAAGAGCCAAGTGGGAACCAGGTTTCTAGTCTAATGCTGACCCAGTAAACCTCTGGCTTTTGGCTTACCAGCTGCTCGATCCCAGCACTCACTGACACAGCTCCAGTAGCCTCCAGAAAAGGCTCTGTGCAGCCTAAGCTTGAGGGAGACTCAGCAGAGCCAGCTCACCCTTTTAATCAGCATCCAGCGCGTGCTCTCCGGAGTACCTATCAAGCAGGCACAACACTTCCTGCCCAGCCCCAGATCCCATACCAAGACTCTGACACATCTCTGGGGAAAACTGGCTACAATACCATGCCCCTGGGACCAGCGGCCATGCCCTCCAGGTGACAGACACGTTGACTCATGGCGAACACATGCCCGATTTTTCTGGTTTTACCGCCTTGCTTTTGCGCACCAGGACAAGTTTGGGAGGTTTAGGTACGGAAAGGATTAGAAATCATTTCAGCATATACTTTTCAGGTTCTGCCAGACAACCTTTATTACATCGGAAAAGCAACACTAGGCACTAGATCTTGCAAAATATGTTCTGACCAACTCTAAACTTTCTGAAATTAAAAATGCGTAACCACTGTAAAGTTTTTAATGAACAAAAAAGTTAAATACAAACTTTCATATGCAAAATAGATTATTGTATAACTGGCAGCCTCAGAGCCAAGTACTAAATTTTCTTCCAAATTTCAGTGGGGATGGAATGGGGGGAGGGGAATGTAAATCCTAATGAGTACAAAACTTAATTTCGGCTTTATATATAGAAAAAAAAACTTTGAGGAAAAATAGCTTTTACAGTGAATAGTATCTTTTTGAAATCAACGGCCCAGGCCAGCCCTTACAATTCTGAGGTTTATACTTAACCAGATCTAGGATGAAAATGAAGATTTCGGGCTTACAGTTACTTCAAATCCAGTTTCAAGAGTAGCCAAGTCACCTCATTTCCAGAAAGCACGGTCTCTTTAGGATGACCACGACACTCTTCTGAAGACGCGTGGAGAGCCACAGTTCCACTTTTCCATGCCCCCACACCAGTGCTGTTGTGTCAGGCGTGCTCTGGAAGGCGGCCGAAGCCCTCAGCCACAGCGCTTCTCCCGGCATCGTCAAGCCTCCAACATAAGAAGATCTCCAGCTTCGAGTTGGCAGTCTCTGCTCCAGCCTTAGAGAAGTTCATTAACACTTCCTTCCTCCCCACCTCCCTGATTGCCCTCCTGATCTTCAGCTGGGAGTGGAGCTTGATTGACACTCCTTTCAAAAATAAATAGTTCAGGTAATTCAGAGTTAACTGAAAGAGCAGCAGCACATAGCCACAGCCCATTATGTCTGCTAATGAGTGAGCGAATGAACACACGTGAACAAACACACACAAAAGACAAATCATAGAGTAAATCCTGCATTTCCCACATTCACAGGGAAAAAAAAATCATTAAAAAAAAGTTATTAATTAGCGTTTGTTCTTGTGTGGGTTGAACAGTCCAGGCTCTGAGCAGGCACAGGCTCACACATGGGGTTGCAGGCAGAACCTCCACACAGCACGTCAGGACCAGGGTGCGGGAGAGGCCGGCGCGCACGCCCGACAGCTCAGTACCTGTGAGACAACAGAGTTGATGCAGGGACTTCTGAACCCACGATGCATGAGGTATATGGAAACATCCGTCCTCCGTGACAGAACCACCAGCAGCTCGAGGGACTGGGCGGGGCATTCTCACAGCAACTGCTGATGAAGGATTTCCCACACCATCTTCTTCCGGAAGAGAGGCATCTGGTGCTGCAGACAGGCCACAAACAACGTATCACACACTACACAGTAACGCGCCCCTTTCAACAACCTTGTGGTGTAACCATGGAAGAAACCATGTCCTTTATAGAAGCCTTGACTCTTTCGTGTCATGGTTCAGACTTACAAAGCCATAAATAAGGAGGTTATACTGTTATTATTATATTGTATGTCTCAGAAACATTTTTACATGTTAAGGAAAATCAAAGCAGGTTGCAGAATTATACAACAGAATCCCACAACTACTTCGTAACAAAGACGTAAACCAAAATGGAAACACCCAAGTGGTAGCATAATACGAAACTTTTCTTACAGATACTTACAGAACATTCTAAAATGAACATATTTTGCTTTTTTGAGAAAACATGAACTTTATTTAAAGGAATAAAAATTCTAAAATTTCTTTGTTTTACCATATGTTGTACATTGCCAATTCTCTTCAAATGGCCACTTGTGCCCTTCAAATCTCATGTCAGTAGGTTCAGAGAGCAAGTAACTCCTTGTTATTTAGAAGCATCAAAGAATGACATGGCTTTGTGCGATCTATTATTCTGCTTTATGATAATCACTATATGAGCCAATTTTCAAAGCAGCAGCAACACACAAGACAAAACCAAAATTACCTGTAACTCAACTAGTCCTCTTTTTGATGACATCAGAAGTTCATACCTTTGAGGTACTCCTGGTGTCTCATCATAAGACGGATATACCACTTTACTATGAACTAGTGATTTCCTACCTGGAGGGGCCTAAAAAGTCTTAACACATGGATGTGTAAGTTATTTTAAATAGCTCAAAACATGGAGTTTCAAAAAAAAAAAAAAATCACACATTTATTCTTAGTAAAACTGCTAAAACTAACCAATAAAAAGTGCCTTATTTTTTACTATAATTGTATTAATTCAGCATAGGAGCCCTAGTTATCCTATTGCTCACCAGCTTGGAATAGGGCCATTAGTCCTACTTAGTAAGTAGTTTGGTAGACATTTATCCAAATGAGATCTGTTAAGAAAAATATATTTTAAAGGGGGTTGGTCCTCAGTTATAAAAAGGTTGAGAATCCACTATTACAAACAAATTCTCAAGAGTTCCCAACACACTCAAATTCCCACTCAAATACAGAGCCATAGAGAACCCTAAGTAACCAGCACGGAAGGGAAAGGCAGCATTTGTAGTTCTAGTTCAGACCCCCAGCTTAACTTCTCACAAGGCTTTATTTCCCCGGGTGTCACACACTCTTACTTGCCCCCTCCTTTGGCCAAAAATATCAGTTAACACTCAGGAGCTAGTGAACACTGGAGTTCAGAGATATACAATTTGCCTCACTGGCCACCAAAGAGGAAGAGCAACCTAATCGTAGATGCAGTGACAAACACTGACCCCAGTAGGAGAGGGGCCACCCAGAAGGTGACAACAGTGATAACAGTGGCACGACTGCCATTGTTAACCTCACTGTGTACCAGGCATTGGGAACGAGCTCAGAGGTGAGCTTGTTCCCTAACAAGTCTGGGTGAGGAGGGGGTGTCACTCACCTGAGTAAATGTGATAGGTTTGTCCCTAGAGATATAATCTGCATATTTACAAGTAAACATTCCACAATCACTCCCATTCAACTGTTGAGGAATCTCCTAAAATTACAAAAAGGGGGGGGGGCGGGGAGAAAGGGATAAAATGTCATCACACACAAAATCCTTTGACTTCTCATAAATATTACAGCAGATAAACAATATTATAAAGAAATGTTAAAGGTACTACACAAACCATCTTCATATGGTATAAAAACCCTCACCATGACATGGAGTTCATGACCCCCACAGAAGATATTTTTCAGAAAGAAAAAGAAAAGCAAAGTGAGACAACCATCTCTTGGCTCTCATACTAAGAAACCAAACTGAAGGTTTATTACTAGGAGCAGGAATTCTAGTCAGAATGGTTTCAGAAGCACTTTATAAATTCTGAAAAGGGCTAAATATGGCTCAATCAGAAACAGGCTTACAATAAAACTTAACCTACTTCAATACTGCAGGGTTTAACTCCTCTTCTCTACACAGGAAAATAAGAGCACAACTTTTGACCCCTATAGCTACGAGCAGGGAAAAGAAAAAATGCCTCTTAATAGGCTTTAATCAAGATCTTGTTTTGACGGCTCAATTCTGTACTGAGGCAAGAGCAGAGCTCACTGCAAGCAGTGCTGAAGGCATCATAAACCAATCCACGTGAGCTAAAGTCATACACTCTGGGCCTCTGCTGCCCGAATCTTGGCCAGCCCCACATTTTGGTTGTCAGCTCTAAGAAGCACAAGACAGTAAGAACAAAAGTCTGAATCCCCTGCTGGAAAATGTTCTAGATGACAAAAGTTCAATTTTTATTCAAAGAAATACAGATGTATGGAAACAAAGAAAAGATCATTTGAACATGCACAACAGCCCCACATATGGGAGGGAGCTCATGCTTTTCTCCTGAGCACAGCATCTCCCACAGAGTGGACAGAACTACAGACGCCGATGTACAAAGGAAGAGAATCTGTTTTCTATATTACATTCCCCATCCCAGAACATGGTATTTATCCTAACAGACACCTTTTATCTGTGCTTTCCTCAGGAAATTTCAAAGCTTAACCTTCTAATTATTCATCCTAGGAAGGAAAATTCTTTGAGTAAAGGTAGGGGAGCCATTATATACAGGTGAGGGTTAAAACTGAATTCATGCAGCCTACTTTTACAAGAAGCCATTAGGACTCAAAAATGTACGTATTCTCAAACCCTGAATGAGATTCAAATCTGGCAAATATAATACAATGCATATTCACTAAAAGCGTACTTGAGTCTTGAGGACCTGTGGCATGGGACCTTTAAGACCTAAATAAGCAAAATTCCCAGGAAGTAACAAGAACTTTAAACCTTCATTAGCACCAACCAAGAAAAAGAGCTGACCTCAGTTTATTAGCTTTTCTGCTAATGAAAATGCTACATCCTAGCATATAGTTATTATTTACAATTTGTTTTTTAAAGATGTTCTTTTATTTATCTGAAAGAGAGAAACCAGGGAAGTGGCAGAGGGAGAAGGAGAAGCAGACTCCCTGTGACTGTGGAGCTCAATACAGGATGGTTCTCACAACCCTGAGATCATGACCTGAGCCGAAATCAAGAGTCGAATGCTTAAGAAAGTCCAAAAAGAAAGGACAAATTGTCTGCAAAGGAACGGGAGCTATACATCAGATGTCTCAGTAGCAACAAGGAAACTAGAACACAGTGGACTCACCTTCAGAGCTGTTAGTGAACATACACTGACAACCTAGAGAAACATCTTTCCTGTATGCAGATGAAGTAGACACATTTTCAGATTTTCACAAACTAAGAACATTTACTACCACCAAACACTGACTACAAGAATTTTTAAAGGATATGTTTCCAAAAAATGATCTCCCAAGAAAAGTCGGAGATGCAAGAATGAACCCAGAGCCAATAAACTGGTAAAAGAACTGGGTAAATGCAAACAACCATTGTTCATAGCCAGTGATAATGGTGTGTGAATCATAGGCCTTTCCAACAGACAATCTAAAATAGTGGACAGCAACAGCACTTTCAATTGGCAGGAAGCAGATGAGTTGTGCGGCACGGGCATGGGCCAGGGCCAGGGAGGAACTGGAGGGAAGGGTTCCCAAGGGGCATAAGGAAGCTCTTGGGGTGATGGGCATCTTCATTATCATGAGTGTGATGATGGTTTCACATGTATATACCTATGTGAAAACTTGTCCAACGCACTTTTCTTATGTCAACTGCACCTCAGTAAAGATCTTAAAAAAAGAGAGAGAGTCGGAT
Source organism: Lontra canadensis (assembly GCF_010015895.1). Lineage (NCBI taxonomy): Eukaryota > Metazoa > Chordata > Mammalia > Carnivora > Mustelidae > Lontra > Lontra canadensis. The sequence goes on along the minus strand of NW_022631050.1, from coordinate 7,451,709 downwards.
GCTTAAGCAACTGAGCCACCCAGGTGCCCCAGCGTATTTAAACAAGAAATATAGGCTAAGAAGCAGATATCTTGGTGAAATGAATTTCTAAAGATTTAGAAGTAGATAATTCTTAAGACATATACTTCAAGAGAATGCATGCCTAAGGGTTATGAGTGAGAGAGGGGCGGGAGGAAGCCAAGTCCACACAATACGCCAGTCAGTAAATACAACAAAGCACTTCAAATACAAATGATCGTCACTTACATGTGGCTTCATGCTGTAGTGGGTCCACTCTAAAAGATTCAGATCAATATTCCTTTTGGTCTTACTTTCATCCTGTAAATACTGACTAAAAAAACAACAAAGAAGGAATATATTGATGAATCCCTGCAGAGACTTACCATTATGATTACAGACGGGCTACTCTCCAATTCATCTTCACTAGCTTTTTTAAAAATGTGATTGCTTGGGTTTTTAATATTTTTCCTGCTTACAAAAAATGTACATGCTGAGGTGCCTGGGTGGCTCAGAGGGTTAAGCCTCTGCCTTCGGCTCAGGTCATGATCTCAGGGTCCTGGGATCGAGCCCCACATCGGGCTCTCTGCTGGGCAGGGAGCCTGCTTCCCCCTCTCTCTGCCTGCCTCTCTGCCTACTTGTGATCTCTCTCTCTCTCTGTCAAATAAATATGTTTTTTTAAAGTACATGCTTTAGAAAATTAAAACCTGTAAAATGTAAAAGGCAAAAGACCTCTTAATAGCCATCCAGCAGTAATTACTAATAAGTTCGCTACGTATTCTTCTAGTTCTCCACTCCTCACAATTTAAAAACATAAACTTTATTTTAAAAAGTACTTCAAGGGGCGCTGGGTGGCTCAGTGGGTTGAAGCCTCTGCCTTCGGCTCAGGTCATGATCTCAGGGTCCTGAGATTGAGCCCCACATCGGCCTCTCTGCTCAGCGGGGAGCCTGCTTTCTCCTCTCTCTTTGCCTGCCTCTCCATCTACTTGTGATCTCTGTCTGTCAAATAAATAAATAAATAAATCTTAAAAATAAAATAAAATAAAAAGTACTTCATTGCACTACTTGCTTTTTCTCACTTAAAAATGGATATAGGGGCACCTGGGTGGCTCAGTGGGTTAAAGCCTCTGCCTTCGGCTCAGGTCATGATCCCAGGGTCCTGGGATCGAGCCCCGCATCGGGCTCTCTGCTCAGCGGGGAGCCTGCTTTCTCCTCTCTCTCTGCCTGCCTCTCTGTCTACTTGTGATCTCTGTCAAATAAATAAAATCTTTAAAAAAAAAAATGTGGGGCGATGGGTGAAACAGGTAAAGGGGATTAAGAACACACTTACTGTGATGTGCACTGATTACATACAATGCTCTGTAATGGCTGAATCACTGTATTGACTACATTGTACACCTGAGCCTAATATAACGCTGTATGTTAACTAAACCAGAAGTTAAAATAAGAAAAGATCTAAAACAGAAAGTACCTATACTTGTGAGCACAGCATAACTAGAGTTGTCAAATTACTAAATTACATACCCAAAACTAGTATAACATTGTGTGTCAACTACACTTCAATTAAAAATTAAAGTGAGTATAAAATAAGACAACTGGCCTAGAATCCCCCCCACAAAAAAAGCCTTTGCCATGAAAAGCGAAAAAAGGATGACTATTCTAAGTTAGACTAAAGAGATATTATATCCACGTGTGAACTCTGACCGGCTTCCTGGATTAGGGAAAAAACTATAAAACATACCTGAGGAAATCAGAACATGAGCCAAAAATTACAAAGACTGCTAATATTCCTTTTTTTAAGATTAAATAATTTATTTGAGAGAGAGAGGGAGAAAGAATCTCTAGCAGACTCCCCACTAAGCGCAGAGCCCAACACGGCTAAGCACTAAATCCCACCACCCTGAGATCATGACCTTATCCAAAAGCAAGAGTCACATGTTCAACTGACTGAGCCACCCAGGTGCCTCTGATGGCTAATTTTCTTAAGTGTGATAATGACATTGTGATTACGTAAGGGAACTTCCTTGTTCCTAGGAGATAGAGATATATACTTAAGTATAGTTTATCCAGATCTTCAGAGGGTTATCAAATGTAAGCCAGGCATCTCTCTTCTCATCCTAACCTTCCCGTAAAGGCAACCGGTGCCTGGACTGCACCCTCAGTGGGAGAAATCCCGCCCCCGAGCGGGTGGAGGTGGAAACTGGCTCTTGGGAGGCAAGAATCTTAGATATTTCAAAGGTTTGTAGCCCTCTAAACCCAACAGACCGAAAGTCTTATTCCTTAGCACTATTTTCTCTTGTCATGGAGAAATTAAATTACATTTTTCTCTGAGTGGGGAGGTAATAATGGAAAAACAGGTTAAAAAAAAAAGCTAAACTAGGAGCATCAGGAAAGGGAGTGGGCTTCAGATCCCACAGAAGGGAGAGGGAGAAAGAAAAAGCAAAGAGTGAGGTGTGAAAGAAGTACAATTCTTTTGTACTCTATTATAATCAGGACACAAAACTCTGCTGTATGATTTCAGCGAGAACATGTCTATATATGTGATAATATGTATGTGTCTGTGCACATGTATATATGTGTGCATTTTATATACATCTTAAACAGAAAAGACTAGAAGGAAATAACAATTCAGTGTATCGTATAATTTTTTTTTTCAGGTCATTCAGAATTCTTTTTTTTTTTTTTTTTTTTTTTTATAAACATATATTTTTTTCCCCAGGGGTACAGGTCTGTGAATCACAGGTTTACACACTTCACAGCACTCACCATAGCACATACCCTCCCCAATGTCCATAACCCCACCCCCCCTCTCCCAACCCCCCTCCCCCCAGCAACCCTCAGTTTGTTTTGTGAGATTAAGAGTCACTTATGGTTTATCTCCCTCCCAGTCCCATCTTGCTTCATTTACTCTTCTCCTACCCCCTTAACCCCCTCGTATAATTTTTTAAACTTTCTTCTCTTTAAAGTTTCTATTCAAATAGTAAATAAAAAGGATCTTTTACACTAAGACAATACTGAAAAAGAGAGAACTGAACTAATTGTTATTAAAAACAAATATTCTTGTCATTCACTTAAGAGGTTCCTTACTAAAAAGTACCCTTATAAACTTATTCAAGTATCCTTACTAAAATTAAAAACGAGAACCCCCTTTTGCTTCCAGCGAGCAGAAGGGGTTCAAAACAGACTGCTCTTACTGAACTGCTTCCTCACTGTGAAATTCATGTCACCACTTTACACAGCTTAATAGTGGCTATGCTTTGAAGGCAGGTTTCTAGCAATTACTATTCGAAACAGTTGCCTACAAACCATAAGCTTTAACTTAAACGTTACCTCTTGGTTCTGAGATGAACCCAACTATCATGGAAAGCAGAGACATGAGCAGGTTTAAGAATTCGAGGAATAAGACCCGAGTTAACAGCTCTTCAGAACATTCAGAATAATGTGTCAATCCCAAAGAACCCTAATTCAAATCACAGGAGTCTAATAAGACATATTTTACATTACAATGCATGACAAACTTATTTCCAATGATGCTACTAAATAAAAATTCTCAGTTAAGATCAGATATTGGGGGGGGGGGGGTTTGACCAGAAGATGAATTCAAGTCAATTCCTGAACAACTGGGAGAATAACCTTTGCTCAACATTACACTACCAGCCACCAGAGCCGACCTGGATTAAACAGAAGATAGATCACCTAACAAGGGCATAATGACACAACAGTAAAGCTGTTCAGCCTTTACTTACAGGAGAATCTCACAGATCCTGTGGCCCTTTTGTCCCATAGAATCCAGATATTTAAGACACCTTTTTCTTAGGTCTATCACCTGTAATGGAAAAATACAACATCCAGAAACATCTTAACCAAAACAGAATTTTATTTCTAAAAGGAAGAGCACCTTTTAAAAAGTCAATACAAGTATCAACATAAATATATTTCTAAGACACATTTTTTTAATCTTATTTTTTTTAAAGATTTTATTTATTTATTTGACAGACAGAGATCACAAGTAGGCAGAGAGGCAGGCAGAGAGAGAGGAGGAAGCTGGCTCCCTGCTGAGCAGAGAGCCCGATGCGGGGCTCGATCCCAGAACCCCGGGATCATGACCTGAGCCGAAGTCAGAGGCTTTAACCCACTGAGCCACCCAGGCGCCCCTCTAAGACACATTTTTTAATAAAGTATCATATCATGAGATATGAGCTTCATTCTACAAAATTATATACTTCCAGTCCCAGGGAAAAGCCTAGAAACTTAACCAGCAAAACATTAGTCATCTTCTCAAAGTGATGAGATTTTTTTGTTCTTGTTTTTTTTTTCTTTATACCTTTACTTTTCTATAATAAAATGGTACCATCTTGTAAACAAAACTAAAGAAATCAAATAAAGAACTCATATGTGTATTAAAACTCTTTGCTGTTTTCCTGTATGCCATCTAGCTTTGTGTGAGATTATAATTTAATTTTTATATTTTTTTCACACTATTTTTTTTTTTAGATTTTTTATTTATTTATTTGACAGACAGAGATCACAAGTAGGCAGAGAGAGAGGAGGAAGCTCTCTGCTGAGCAGAGAGCCTGATGCGGGGCTCAAACCCAGGACCCCGGGACCATGACCTGAGCCGAAGGCAGAGTCTTTAACCACTGAGCCACCCAGGTGCCCCTGCGCTATTCTTTAAATTTAAATTCAGTTAATTGCCATATAGCTTTCTAAGTTGTTCAACTCAAGAACCAAGAAGGGACTCTATAGGGTATGCCTTTATATATACTAACGGATTTTTAATTGGACAGAAAAGGGTAGCCTTCCTTATTCAAGAAAACAGCCATTATACAGACTCCAACAATTAACCCTCTCAACTCACCACCAGGCTCCAATGTACCTTCCGATGAATAGGCACCAGAATAAGTTCCTGTTCAAAGAGATTGACCCCTTTGGTCCATCTTTTCACTGCCTGGTAACCACCAGACTTTAATTTGGGATAGAAAAAAGTACTGAATGCATGAAGTGCTGGATACCCTTGCTTTTTGTTTCTTTCCACCAGAAGATTCATGTAAAAATTAATGACCTGTAATACCAAGGGAATAAGCATCAGAACATGGCGAGTACATTACCAAAACTAAATTTCTACCTAATTAAATTAGGATGAATTAGAAAGTAAGAAGCTCCAGGAAAGGAAGGTACTAGAGATGGGGATGAAGGGACTGTATACAGCAGAATAAGGAAAAAAAAGAATGAATGCAAAATGGGAGGGCTTAAGGAGTAAAATTGTACTTTTGAAGCATGTGAGTAAAAGAGCCAAGGAACTCAAGGAGAAAGTCTTCAATAATGAAAAGGTGTACATAACTTCATCACATGAAAAAAATATGCAGAAATACTAACTAGAATTGAATTTTACTATTTATAAATTTTACTATATATAAAAAATATTAACTGGAAGAAAATACACCCAAATATTAGTATTTTTTTTATTTTTGAGTGGTGGCACTTTTGAATGGTATTTTTCTTTTACTTTTCCTGTACTTCCCAAATTTTCTATAATAAATATATAACATTTACAATGTAAAACAAAAACACTAGTTTTATAAGAATGTGTTTATATGTCATTAGTCTGGGGTAGGGAATAGGAAGGAGGGCAAAGGGGTAAAATGCAGGGACTTTGGGGAGTTAGGGAAAGGACCAGCTAAAATACGTGCAAGAACTAAGAGCTTGTTCTAGCTAACTATGTAAGGACACAAGATGACAGTTTGGCAAATTTTTATAGTTATCACTCCAAGAAAAAGAAACATTTTATAGATACATGTATGCACAGTGATCAATCTATCCCTTTACTACTGGAAAAATAAAAAGGCTCTTGTAAGAATTCCTCTAAACTAAGTATCACTTGCTGCTTCTTTCTATTCATCAGCTACACCCAAGGTTATAAAAATGTCACTGAAGAGGTGCCTGGCTGGCGGAGTCAGGAAAGCATGTGACTGACTCTTGATCTCGGGCTCATGAGTTCAAACCCCACACTGGGCACAGAGCTTACTTAAAAACAAATAAATAAAATAGTAAAAAAAAAAAAAAAAAAAGTCACTGAAGACTACTAGTAAATAAAGTGGAGGATGAAACAAAGCACCGATGCAGAAGAGGGACACATGGCCAATCAAAGGCATCAAAGAATCAGAACGGACCACCATTTTAACATTTGAGATGTTTCTGTTTTAAATGAAACTAAAAGCTGCTTTCCCAACCCCTTACAATCACGTAGAAATTGCTCTGGCTATAGATGGCAAATGGTTAAGCATAATGATAGAATTGGGGGGAAAAAAACAACTTACTTCATCATTGAGCCAGTGATAGTTCTTCAAGGTCTGGATGTCACCTCGAGTGATTCGCAGCTTGAAAGCGCTACTTAGGACCTCATCCTGTGGGCCATGACCTAGGGCATTACTGATTTCCCTTTCCATGTCCTGAATTAGAAAGTCCAGAGGTTGTATTTTAAATAGAACAACAATCAGATTTCAAGAGTCTGAGGCTAAAACAAGTTTTTCATCTCTACAGTACAAAGCAGTTTTACTAATAGTTATAAAAATGTTAGTTCAATTACCAGCTTCTGGAAACAATAATTTGATAATAATATTTACATTTAAAGTACAGTTTCAATTATCCCACTATCCTTTATTGAGCACTATGAGCCAAACATGGTACCAGACCCTTGAAGCACATCAGTAATCCTTGCTTGTGGGGAAAGTATTATTACCATTTTATAGAAGCAGGGAAGCTCAGAGAACTTAGGTTATGTGCTCAAAGTCAGACAGTTACTAAAAGGAAGAGCCTAGCATGAAACCCGGGGTGTCTAACTTTCCAGATTTTGCTCCTCTCACAATACTCTTTTAAGTATTTTCACAATACTCTTTAAGTATTTTCACGTTTCCTTATTTACCTACTAACCTTTTATTTAAAATCATCAAAGTAATAGAATTAGAACCCCTTGGAGATCATACTATACAGTTTGGACATGAAGGGAATAAGCAAACAGGGAGAAACTCTGGTCTACCAACTGAGTCCTCACTGAATAGATAGCTTCATTATTCCGAAGAATTATGCAGATAAATGCATATTTAAGCTACTGAGATGAATCTATAAACCCAACAGAAATTAGTTCCATTCAAATATTTTAAATCCTGCTTCCTCCACTGCTCACAACTGTGCCGTTTTATGGATCTCTCCACTTCCATGTCCAATATATAGTAAGTGCTCAACAGGTTCTCACTGCATAGGACTGACTGATTACCACCTACTAACACATCACTGGAAAAGGAGCCAAGATATAGGCTCACTTTTAAAATGAGAATTTTTAACTACCTTCACTTCCTTGGTGTTTCAAGTAAGTTTTCACTATTTTCAAATGCAATAATCAATGAAAGGGACATTTTAGTAAATAAGAATCACTTTTTAAAAATGCAATGAACTCATTCCTAATGCCAAACCCATACTATGAAACCCAAAATATTTGAAGAAAAATCTGCAAAGAACCCATTATATTCCAAGATATGTGACAAATATGTCTACTCACATTTGCTGAACATTAATCTGATCCCTTAGGCCACCTTCACAGATCACTAATGATCAATGTAGCCAGTGACTGGACAGCCCTTGGACCTGATTCCTCTCATACACTCGTCCCTAGCCTGGAGAAACTCCTCAAAATAAAACATGTGTTCAATTCTTGGTAACTAAAGTCATTTAAAAACATGCCTCTTATTCTGATCAACACAAGAAACAATACCTCTGTGAGTTCAAGAAGATCCTCCATCCTTTTATCCCTCTCTTTGCCTGAGCAATGTTTTTCTTTTGTCTCAAGTATTGACATTTTCCTCCTGAGTAAGCCATTGCTCCCACTGCCCAGGCGGAGTCGGGCTGACACCTCTTCGGATAGGTCAGGTTCCAGCTGGTGTCCCCTCCTCTGATCAAAAAAGTGTCTATATTCTATTGACATGTTTGATATTTACACATATAAATACACATAACACATGAAACACAGAACAGTGCCATTGTCCTGAGAGCTTTAGCGAATCTCCCAAGTAAGTGAAGGAGATTTTGTCTATCTGCCTGTCCCTGCAAGAGGAACAAAAAATGCTCGAGACCTAAGGTTCACAGGACACTTCAATTATAAACCATGAAACAGAACACTCATCACTCTCCCTGTAGGCAGCAAGAAAAGTCTTTTCAGTTCTCTTAGGCCAATGAAAAATAAGATGGTTATAAGACATTTTGAAGTGTTTTTTTTAAAAAGCAAAATCTATGACCCACAATCCTATCACTTGGAATAAAGTACTACTATCCTTATAATAAGTAAACTTGATCCATTTCATTTTTTTAAAGGAATTACTTACTACAGAAAAATGTACAAACATTTACGTACCACCTGATCTTTGTAAAATGAACACATATATAAGCACCATTCAGGTCAGCAAATAGAACTCTGCCAGCATTCCAGAAACTCTGACAATATCCTTCCTTATTGTGACCCTATGTGACCTTAAATAGTGAATTTAAGACACTGAGTAGCCCAACTTTTAAAATTAATTAACTGAGTTAGCAAGAGAGCTTCAGACGAGAACCACACTAGTGTCCAGAGGCCGAGCCAGTACTCTTCTCTCTAGTTCATGGCCAGGGATCCCGGCCCTAGGAAACCAGCAGCTGCTGGCTCCAGACAGCAGAGCCTTCAGGTTGGCACTGAGAGAAGCACCAGGTAGTCTTTAGCCAGGTTTCAAATATACTCCCTCTCTGTGCTCTCTCAGCCATAATTTCCCTCTTTCACAGCTGGTGTTCCACAGGCGAAAAACAGTAACTCTATATAAAAGGCTTCACTACAAATGACTGGGAACAGGGATGTTCGGAGACCTACACTCAACCTACATAGCGGTCTAATGGGAGAAGAAAAATCTGATTGAAGAGGTACTTCACATAAAGCAGCACCCTAAATTTTGGTATTTCTATGTATCTAAAACATGAAATAATCTAAAACCTCAAGTTTGCCTTTAATTTAGAAATGTATTTCTTTTGGATACAGGCTGTTTAGCAAAACACTCTGCTATTATTTAAAAGGTTGGTATTGTTATGGAGACCACAGAACACTTTTTATTCCAGTACTTACATCGAAAAATGTAAAATCCAATTAAGCATAAGATCGCTAAATTTTGAAATAAATCTGAGCTCCTGACTCTCAAAAGGTCCTGAACATATCTTTCCTAGAAACCATATGGTTTTTTAAAATTCTCCAAAAGAAGCCAGGTACTACAGATGAGGGTTGGGATGGATACAAGTTGGTCTCTCTTACAAAAACAGTGGCTACTATACAGAGGTAAAAATCTGGGAATTCAGAAGGAAGCCAAAAGTTGTATATCTTCAATCCCTGCTGCTTTTTCAAAGAAAATGATCAAATTAGAAATCAAAGTAATATTTTTCATCTTTCTTTTCATGAACACCAATATTTTAACACAGATCAGGTGAAAGAGTAAAACAACATAAAATTTAACTAGAGTTTCCACTTACACCTTCATTTTCAAGTCTGATTCCAACTGTCCTCTCTGTATCAGAAATTTTCCCCTTTGAACAACACCTGAGGAAAAATATTGGGAGAGTATAGGCTGGATAATTTTAACTGGCACACATGAGACTAATTTTAGAAATAAGAGTTAATAATTTGTCAACAAAAACCACCTTGAGTTTATCTAGTCTTCTAAACCAAGGGTCAGCTAAGTTTTTTTGAAAAGGGTCAGAGAATAAATATTTTGGGCTTTGCAAATCTTACAGGTTTTGTTTTTTGTTGGTGTTGTTTTTTCTTTTTAAGTAACCGGTATGTTGAATTTGGGGGGGCCCAAAGTCATGACTCTAAGGAACCCAAGATCAAGAGTCACATGCTCTACAGACTGAGTCAGCCAGGTGCCCCAAATCTTACAGCTTTTGTCACATCTTCTCAACTTCCATCAGAGATTAAAAACAGCCAAACAGTATATAAATGAATCAGTGTGAATCTGTTCTAATAAAGCTTTACTTAAAAAAATAGGCAGGTGGATCAGATTTGGACAAAGGCCATAGCTTACCCCAAACTCTTCTATAACTATCATCCAAAATCCTAAAGACACACAGAACTGCCTTCACTGTTCTTATACTAGGGGTGCTAATGTCTACAGATACCCACTGCAACCACACTCCTATCCAAGTAGCATCTGCATCTCCCAACCCCTAATGCCCAGAGCATAAGGGCACCCTCCGAGCTAGGGTGGGCATCTAACACAATAGCTACCCGTGTACCCATTTTTGCTGACTAGCTACCAGAGCTAAGGAGAATTTAGAATTCTTTAGACATAGTTATTCATCAATATAGCTTATGAAGAAAATAATGGATCAAAAGAAAACTTAGAATGAACTGAACCATGTACCTCTTCTCAGTTCTCACTGAGCATAAAGGTCCCCTTGTTTCAACAACTCTGTCTGTGAAGATGATAAAGAAAAGATTAAATGTTTCCTTCTTTAATCAATAATACAGCTGGAGTTTCAACTTACACAGTTTCCAAAGTATCAAGACATTTACTTATCATTTAGTGCCATTTAGTGAATAGCTAGTGGAGAAATATAAAGAAATTAATAAAATAAATATTAAGAAATTAATTTTAGGCTCACAAAATACTTGCTTAGGTAGAAGCTAGGAATAATAATCAAGAGTTATCTTATGAATCTGCTTCGTCCTGAAATAGCCTTTTTACTAAACTACTTATACTGGATAAGCCCAAGTCAAAGCCCTGGGGTCTCACAATGTTTCAAACTTTGGTACGCCATCTTTCACTAGGACGTCATTTCTCAGTTTCATGTGCACGTGAACGAAGGTCAGTATACGGAGATAGGGCTAGATCTGGGAACTCACATTGTTTTGGAACAAACTGAGTTGTTCTGACTCCGTGACTTTGCTCGTCCCCCCAGCCTTTGGTCTTTAATGTGTCCATCTGACTTCTTTGAGAGCTTAGGAACACAAAAAGTGAAGAAGGTCAGATACAAAAGGAAAGTCTACCATAAATATTACCTCCATCTGACAAGTTCCTTGAAACAGGGCTTACTGATTACCCTGTAACATCAAATTAGGAGAGGATGCAACATAGCACCATCTGGGACTGGGATACAAGGAGTGTAAGCCTGATGCTAATATTTTAGTCAAGTTACCCTAACCTCCAGTTTCAATGTTGGTAAAATTAGATGTTCTCAATCCCCAGCACCATCTCAACCAAACAACCTCAGTATGACAAAACTCAAGTTGAAAGATGAAATATTTAGAATGACATAATGAAATGGACCCTAAAACAATACAATAAAACCAGGGATGTAAATAGCAAAATAGTCTGAGGATTTTGCCAACATGACAGGAGCAAAAGCCCGTGAAGCATATTGCTGCTTCCAACAGGGGCCAGTCAAAACAGAGAAAATATTAACATTCTGCCTGAGTAAACGATTTGAAAAAAAAAAAGAAAGAAAAAAAAAACCTCAACAAAAGTTAAAATTCCTAGACAAATAATCTTTTGCTATTGTACATTCAACAAGCTAGACAGCCTTGTGACTTTTACCTTCAACTTGCCATTACATAATTTCCAGGATCCCCCAACCCCCGCCATGTATTCTCATACCACTTGTTAGAATTCTCCTGTGTGCCTCAATCTTGTACTCACATATTTTTTGTCCCTTTTTCACAGGTGAATATAAAGCCAGACATCAGCGCCTTCTGCTACTGTCATCTTTTGCCCAAAGCATTAGAATATTTAACAAGAAGTCTTATGAAGAAAATCTTCTATAACCTGGGGCAACTTTAATCTTACTTTTAATGTGGAGGACTTCCAATAATGCAAAAATGCATTTGCTGACATGCCACAGAAACTGTGTGTATATCAGAGAGAAAGGCTAGGGGTGAGAGAGAGGGAGAACTGGGCAGGAAAGGAGAAGGAGGGGGAAAGAGACAGAAAAAGACAAGAGACTAAGGGAAATGTGTATGCTGGAGGGGCTGAAAACACTCTGCTCCCTCAGAACTTGATTTCCACCTATAATTCTACTTTTCTATATCAGAGTTTCAAGAGTTCACGTGAGCAAAAGATCCTAAAGCTAACAGAAAAATCTATTTTGTAAAACCACTGTGCTCTCTGTATCTTATTACTAGATACGCTGTTGAGGCAAACTATAAGGCTAGTTCTCTCAATGTAAACCTCTTTTTTCAACAAAGCCTTTCTCATGAATCCCCTCTCCAAAAATAAGGAAAAAGATGTGTGGCAAAGCATTTACTTTGTTAGCTCATTTTTACCTGTGGTAAGAAGGAGCTACCGGAGGAACAGAGTTTCCATGACCACCTTCTTTAAGTCGCTCCAGTAACCTTCGGTATTTCTCTCTTTCCTCTTTTTGAACACCCTAAATAAAAGAAAGGATGTCATTTAAGTTTTAACACATTAAAGCTATCATTAAATCATAAACAGAGACCAAGAGGTCAAATGCAGCCCACAGATGTGTTTTATTTGCCAGCACTTTTTAAATTTCTTCAATTACCAATTTTATAAATTTGAAAAGAAAAATCTAAAAATCTGCCCTCTTTCAGAAAACTGAATGGACAATCTGGAGCTGGGTAGGGCTATTTTCCTTAGCTGGGCCACTCGCTCCAGCCCACCCCACTCATTTATGTTATCTGCTAGACTCTGATGGCATCTGGGGTTTTGACAGTTTTTGTCAACCACAAAAAACTCAACAGAAATAATCCACCTGCGTATTCAGAACATTCAGGTTCCAAAATGGATCTGGTCTCATCAGGGTCACCAATGACTTCCACCACCAGAGCAAGCAGACACTTCCTCAGCCCTTACGTCACTTGACCTCTCTCTCTCCAACACCTCACCCTGCTGACCTCCCTTTGCCTTCCTAGACAATACACTCCTGATTTCTGATCTTCTCCGTCTCCATTGCCAATTATTTCTTCTGCCTGCCCTCAAATGCCGATGGTCTGCCCATTATCTCTTCTCTCACACTACATTCTCTCCCTGAGTAACTCTCTAGCTCCCCTGATTTGTCAAACACCAATATACAGAAGATTCAGAAATGTATTTCTAACCCTGCCTTCTTCTCATTTCTCCAATCACCTATATCCAAGAGTCTATGAGACAGGTCTTCTTGAATGTTTCACAGGCACTTTAAACAATGTCCAAAACTAAAGTCATCATCTTCCCACTAAACACATAGGGTATCTTTGCCAGGGACACATATTTATCCAAGACTGAAATCTGAGACTCGGGCTCTTCTAACTTTATATTATCCTTACCCAATGAACATGGACTCGCTAATATTACCGTTAATATTTCTAGAATATATCCTGTATATACCCTAAATTTTTGCTCAGCCCCATCTCTGATTTCTCATCTAAGAGATACTGAAGCCTACTTCAGTCTGTTCCTCTCTCTGCTTGCCTCTGTTGATTACAACTATTTAGGTACAAGATCCTAGGGGACAAAGACCACATTTTATTCAATTTTTGAATTGCTGACAACGAGCACAACACCTGGACCTCCAATAACTCTCTGACCAACGAAACTAAATGGCTCAGAAAACCATCTGGCAAACTGTAATAGGTGATGGTCCTGGGAAATACCAAGTACAGGAATAATTCTAAATTCTCCTAGAATAAGCAAAGATCTCAGGAGAGAAGTAAAAAGAAGACTGTTGATGAAGATATCACACTAAGTGCCCTGAAAAAGGGAAAAGTGGGCAGTTCACTGTTTAATTCTCTTACGCAGTCACAGTTATGCCTTATAAAAGAAACAAGTTAGTAGAAGAATTCAAATACCCAAAAGGAACAGAAACTTCTCTTTCCCTAGCATGATTCCTTTCTGTCCTATGGCGAAAAAAAATCTGAAAATTGATTAACTATGTATTTATACAGTATCTCCAGAAGGGTACATACAAGTATATCAGTGGTTACTTGCTAACCATCAGACAGGGTCGTAGGGTCAGGTACTGGAAGGGAGACTGGGAAATTTACAGTCACTGGACACCTTTCCATCCCTTTTGAACTCTGTATCCCAGTACACTTATTACTGATTCCCTGGGAAATTCATAAACTATTTTTCAAACTATTTTAAAACTATTTTTAAAACTATATTTTTAACTATTTTAAACTATTTTTTAAGCTAAAAGGGCTTACCTCCTCCACGGTACAGTGGGGACGCCTCAGACCCTTGCCACCCTCTTCAGAAATCATCTCTGTTACAACCTGTTCCTGAGGCTTCCAGGTTAAGGAACTCTCTGAAGGGCCTTTGCTATGACGACGGCCACCTGGTCTTCTGTTATACCCCTCTGAGTTCAAAGTAAAACTGCAAGACAGAAAAAAAGAAAAGAAAAAGTTACTAACAAACTCCTTAAATTGCTGAAATTTAAGCTCCCAGAACAACCTGTGATTAAGCTATCTGTCTGAGGTTAAGCCTGCTCTTGTCAAATCAGACAACTACCTGCCATTCACAAAAGTTAAATCTATCTCTAGACCAGAGGGCACCCCCTCCATTATGGAATGTCTGTCTGCGGTCACCAGGACTGCCACACGAAAGCCTCTGCCTTCTTCTTCGTGCCCAACTGTCCAACCACAATTCTGGATTTAGCTCTCCTGTGACATACACCCTCCTCTGGTGCTACACTTTTCCTTTAGTCACCTGGCACCACTGGAATTAATTACTGGTGTCATTATTTAATGTGTACAACCCACACTAAACTTTAAATTCCATGAAAACAGAGATTACATCCTTTCACTATTGTATCCTAGTACAGAATCTAGGCCAAATGGCACTCAGTAATTATCTCCTGAATGCTACATTAATAACCATTAAAGAAATGGAAGCCATGAAGCCCCCACCTAGTCCTTGTTGCTGCTGACAGAGCCTGCCTCTCCTGCACTTACCAATAATGTGTCAAACTGGTGTCTCACCCACCTTGATGTGATTTTTTATTTTTTTAAGATTTCATTTATTTGACAGAGACAGAGAGACAGCCAGAGAGGAACATAAGCAGGGGGAGTAGGAGAGGGAGAAGCAGGCCCCCCACAGAGCAGGGAGCCCGATGGGGGCTCCATCCCAGGACCCAGGGATCATGACCTGAGCTGAAGGTAGACACTTAACGACTGAGCCACTCAGGCACCCCTGATGCAATGTTTTCAAAAGGTTAAACCACCAATGTAGTATTTTTACCAAAACAAACAAACAAACAAAGCAAACAGAACTGCATAATCTTGAACAAGTAATGAGTAAACATCAGACAAAATTAGAGAACATTCTACGAAAGAAATACCTTCTACTCTTTAAAAATATCCATGCCATCAAAGATAAAGAAAGGCTAGGGAACTGTTCCAGATTAAAGAAGACCAAAAAGACATGAAAATTAAATGTACTACATGATCCTGCACTGAATCCTGGACCAGAAAAAAATCCTCTCTATAATGGAAAAATTTAAATGAGATTACATAATAGTATTGTATCACGTTATATTTTCTGATTTTGCTTATCTATGATTATGTAAGTGAATGTCCTCACGTTTAAGAAATAAACACACTCAGGGGCGCCTGGGTGGTTCAGTGGGTTAAAGCCTCTGCCTTCAGTTCAGGTCATGATCCCAGAGTCCTGGGATCGAGCCCCTCATCAGGCTCTCTGCTCAGCAGGAAGCCTGCTCCCCGCCCCCACGCCCGCACCCTCTGCCTACTTGTGATCTCTGTCAAATAAATAAATAAAATCTTTAAAAAAAATCTCTTATAAAAAAAAGAAACCCACTCATGCACTTATGATTAAAGGGACAGGAGTCTAAGAGTCTCAAATGTTTCAGAAAAAAATTCAGGTATATATGACAGAGCAGGAAGCAAATATGGAAAATGGTAACAACTGATGAATCTGGGTCAAATGTACTCATTTGCAGAGTTTTAAATACATGAAGACAATACTGACATAACTAGATGGAGAAATAGACAAATCCATAATTATAAAATATCAACACTCCTCATTTATCAATCAGCAAAAAAATAGAAAATCAGTAAGACCTGTAAAACATCATCAGCCAACTTGACCTGTGTGGCAATTATAAAACATTCCACCACCAACAACAGAATACATATTCTTTTCAAGTGCACGCTGAACATTACCCAGACAGACCATATTCTAGGACATAAAACAGATATTAACACATTCTAAAGAACCGAAATATACTACAGCGTATCATCTAACTCTAATGGAATTAAACAAGAAATAACAAAATGATACTTGTTCATACTTTCTCTCTTAGCCCTACAATCAGCTATTTATCCAACTCCAAAGAGGCTGCTTTTCAGTTAATGTTAATGTCTTAAACAGGAATGGAGGGCCAAACATAACCAGATATTTGAACAAAGACTCTAATACTGAAAGATAACTTCATCCCCATGTTCACCTAAGCATTATTTACCACAGCCAAGACATGGAAGCAAGCTAAGTGTCCATCGATAGATGAGTGGATAGAGAAAATACACATTGAAATGAAATGTTACTCAACCATAAAAAAGAAGGAAATCCTGCCATTTGGAAAAACACAGATGGACCCTGAGGGTATGCTGTTAAGTGAAATAAGACAAAGACAAATATGATTCACTTATATGTGGAATCAAAAACGCAAATAAAGCCAAACTCATAGGTACAAACCTCCAGTTATCAAATCAGTAAGTCATAGGATGTAATGCACACCACGGTGACTACACTTAATACTATCATGTTGTATATTTGAAAGTTACTGAAAGAGCCGATCTTTAAAGTTCTCATCACAAGAAAAAAATCTATAATTCTGTATGGTGATAGACATTAACTAAACTTATTATAGTGAACCTTTCAATAATATATGCAAACATCAAATCATTATGTCAAAATTAATATATTATAGCTCAACAACAACAACAAAAGACTCTAATATGAAAGAAAAGACCAAAATAAACCAAAGTGGGGAAAGGAATTCAGAGGAAACAAAGTAAGGAGATGAAGAAATTTTAAAATAAATTAACAGTTCTAGAGAGATAAGAAAAGATATGGCATCCATCTTTGCCTCTTTTTTTTTTTTTTTTTTAAGATTTTATTTATTTGACAGAGATCACAAGTAGGCAGAGAGGCAGGCAGAGAGAGAGGAAGGAAGCAGTCTCCCTGCTGAGCAGAGAGCCCGATGCGGAGCTCGATCCCAGGACCCTGGGATCATGACCTGAGCCGAATTCAGAGGCTTTAACCCACTGAGGCACCCAGGTGCCACCTTTTTTTTTTTTTTAAAGTAATCTGCCCAACAGGGGTCTTGAACCCACAAACCCCGAGATCAAGAGTCACATGCTCCACCAACTGAACCATCCAGGCAGACCCTTTTTTGCCTCTTTTAATAAGAATAAGATTCTTAGAGCAAGGAAAAAAAACCATAAGAGGAAGAAGTAGGAGGACTCTTCTGACTTAAAAACTATGACATCAAAAAAAAAAAGAGAGAAAAAGAAAAATCAGTAAAAGATTTCTTTTTTAGGGGAAAGGAGAGCAACAAAAGAAGAGAATACATACAAAATTTAGATCAATCAGATCAATATAGAGAAAAATTAGAAAAATAATATCCAAGCAATAGAAATTCTAGAATGTGAGAACACAGAAAGGAAAAGAAAATTACTACTAAAAGAAGAAGAGTTCACAAAATTGATGTGTTCAGTATATGAAAATTCATCATGGTTTCTGCATTTTCCATATGCATATTATACTTCAAAAATAAAGTTTAGGGAAAAAATAAAGTTTAGGGAAGTTGGGTGGGGGGGATCGTTAAAACAGGTGTTGCGGATGAAGAGTACACTTAGCATGATGAACACTCAGTAATGTGTAGAATTGCTTAATCACTAGATTATAAACCTGAAACTAATATAATACCGTATGCTAACTATACTGGAATTAAAATTAAAAACTTAATGAAAAAAACCAAAGCTTAGGGGTGCCTGGTGGCTCAGTCAGTTAAGTGTTCAACTCATGGTTTCGGTTCCAGTTGTGATCCCAGGGTCATGGAACTGAGCCCCGTGTGGGGCTCCACAATCAGCATGAAGTCTGCTGGAGATATTCTCCCTCACCCTCCCTCTCTGCCCCTTCCCACTGCTTGTGCACTCTTTCTCTCTCTCAAATAAATAAAATTCTTGAAAAAAAAAATAAAGTTTAGAAGTGAGCAAATCTTTTTTTAAAAAGTTTTCAAAATCAGATGCTATAAGCATAGGCTGTTATGTAGAGAAAGTAACACACACCTGAATTCAAATCTCTCAATAGCTGTATGATATCTGGGAAGTTAATAACCTCAGACTACTTACTTAACAAGCTTACATAACAGAACAAAAGTGTGAATGCCTAAGAGAGAACACCTAATAAGTGCTAAGTTTCCATTTACAAAAAGGCAGGATTTAACACTTACCCAAAGGAAGGCAGGACTCTGCGGGGCTGATCTCGGGTTACAGTCACTCTGATCTTTGGATAGTCACTTATTCCGTTAGGAGATTTATTACCTATTTTAAAAATGCATTTGTAATTATAAAACACACACACACACACACACACACACACACACACACCCCAAACCTGTGAGCGGTCTGCATTGGAAAATTTGTGAACAGTCTACATTACAGAACTAAATATCTTATTCTTTCAAATGCCATTACCATACAGAGATCCAGCACAAAGTGTAAAAGTTGAAGAAAAAGCAACAGCACTTTCTGTTTGAACTCAGAGGGACAATAAAAATTCACAGGTAAGCTTTTATAGTGTCCCTGTCTGGGACCATCAAGAAGCATGAGGAACTCAATGATTACAAACTCCATGTAATCTACCCAAATTGAGTGAGTTGTTCAAATCATTTCTTTTTCCCAAGAAAACAGAAGTATTTTTAAACAAAAACCTGCTATATGTTACCACATTTCACCAGCAGCCTCAAGCACTTGTGAGATGGTTACTGGACTTTATAAAAGGGTAACCAAACTCTCATCAGTCACATTTACTGCCGCAGCTACTGCACAGCCGAGGAGCCCCTGAGGACTCCAAAATGTAAAGAGATCTAAAACTGAAAGTTTTTTCGTTAAGTCTGTGGCAGCAGAACTTAAACTGACTTGAATTCCTTTGTTTGCAAAACCTGATTTGAACCAATGTTCAATTCGAATGGGACTTTTTTAAAACAATATTCAAAAAAGACAATATATTTAAAATATGAAAAATTCTAAATTCCCCAACACATCTTCAAGGATTTCAAGTAAGAGACTGTAGACCTCTTTATACAAGAAACCCGCCCCCAGAATACCTGTGCTTCTCTGACAAGGCTACACGAACGCACAGAAACACAGTGCTGATGCCTCAGTCACAAGACAAACACACCATCCCTTCCATATGTCCATTTTAATAATAATGTTTAACATTTACATATTCAAACAATGTGAATAGATTATAAAATCCAATTTGTATTAACTTTTAAAATGAAATGAAAGACTCCAAAACAAAAAAGTATTATCTTTGTTCCAGGTCCTTTGGAACTAGATTCTCAGACTCAGGGGTATGCGTTTACTCCCCTTTGCTCTTCTCTGCCACCAGAAATACCTTACTTAAAAAGCTTGAGAAGGAAACTTACTACTGTAAGGTTTTTATCATTTCCTTAGTTTCTTCCACTTTGACTCCTGAACCCACAACCTTTCTAAGAGCTCTTATCCCTTTATCTCAAACTTTATAGGCTGTGTGACATAGATCTCAGCCATTATCAGGATTCTGGATTCTTCCTGTTTTTCCCCATGATAGAATTTTATACAGTTATGTACAATAACTGTTTTCTGGATTCTTCCTCTTTTTCCCCATGACAGAATTTTATACAGTTATGTACAATAAACAATTCAATTTTGGGCTCCAAGAATGACATGGAGGTTCCTAATCCATAAAACTATGAGAACTGGAAACCTAAAGTTGCTCCCCAATCAGATGATGTCCTTCAAAGACAGGGTTTTATCATTATTTGTTTTGTTTTTTTTCATTTCTTTTCAGTGTTCCAAAATTCACTGTTTATGCACCATACCCAGTGCTCCATGCGAAACATGCCCTCCTTAATACCCACTACCAGGCTCACCCAAGCCCCCCACTCCTCCAAAACCCTCAGTTTGTTTCTCAGAGTCCACAGTCTCTCATGGTTTGTCTCCCTCTCTGATTTCTCCCAATTCACTTCTCCTCTCCATCTCCCAATGTCCTCCGTGTTATGAAAGGTTTTATGTATTATTTTGTCCTTTTGTTATTCTTGATAACCTAACACATGCCTGACACTGAGTAAGCTCTCAGGAAATGTTTTTATTTGTTTTTTTTAATGAATGAACTCTGAATCAAGTCATATTAAGGACACTCATAATACAAATAGAAAACACAAACAATAAATTCAATGACAATTCTAAAAGAAAACTATCCAATAATTTTTAGAAGGTAGACAGAATATGTCTGTGCTCTCATACCAACCCAAATCAGTGTTTGTTTTCCTTTCATATTCTCAAAACTCAGAAAACAGAGGCAGAAAGAGGTATAGGAAAGCAGAAAGATTTTTGACCACCTCACCCAGTTTCAGCATGTTGTTCCAGGATCCAGAACCTGTCAGTTCACAAGATGAAGAGTTCGAAAATACCTTAAAATCAAATAGAATCACCTCTGTAGTATCTCAATTTTAGAAGTTAAGTAAGTTTTTAATATAAAAAAAATCACTCTATTGGTGATTCTTTCACTAGCTCAGAGAAGAAACATTATCAGTAAGACCAAAAGTTTAATTGGTAAAGACTCACAAAATTATGTATAAAATAACAATTTCAGGTTCTTTACATATACTTATACAAGAAAAGCAGATGTATTAGTAATTGGGCTCTTTATAAATATTTTTTCTTGGCCTTTATATCAAGGCCAATAAAGACATCAATATTTCTGGAAAGAAATGTCATTCCACTAAAATCCTAAAAAGAATATTTCTGAATTTTAACTTTAATGATTAAGTACAAAGATCAGTAGCCCCAATGTAAACACTATCCCCACTGACCTCTCCTGAAGGGGCCACATTCCGTGTTCCATTACAAGCAGAAGTTACCATGGGTTTTGTGGTCAGCTGGAATGGGAATCCAAATAAGCTGGCAGCATTGTAGAGACTGGTTTTGACTTGGTGAATGAAATAATCTAGACAATATAATATAGATTATACATATATAGAGAGTAATAAACTTCTAGCAAAAAAATAAGATTGTATTTTAGAAAAGGCCTCTCTCAATCTCTATTAGAAGTCCAATTTTCAATCACTGAAATAAGAAGGTATCCATAAAAGTAATTTTTCTCCTATCTGAATAACTAGATTTCCAGTATTGTGATTCTGGGATTTGGGGGTTGTTTTGTTTTAGGTAGGCTCCACACCCAACATGGAACTTGAACCTATGACCCTGAGATCAACAGTCACATGCAGGGCACCTGGTTGGCTCCATGGGTTAAGCTTCCAACTCCTGATTTCAGCTCAGGTCATGATCTCAGGATTTTAAGATCAAGCCCTGCACTGAGCTCCATACTGGTGGTGGAGCCCGCTTCAGATTCTCTCTCTTCCTCTGCCCCTCCCCCTCCCACCCTCTCTGGCACACTCTCTCCCTCCCTCTCAGGGTGGGGCGGAGGAAAGAGTCACATGCTCTACCAACAAAGCCAGTCAGGTGCCCCTGTTTTTGTTTGTTTGCTTGCTTGCTTGGTTTTTTAAAGTAAGCTCTAGGCCCAACGTGGGGTGTCTGAACTCAGGAACCCAAGTTCAAGAGTTGCATGCCCTACCAACTGAGCCTGCCAGAAACCCTGTGATTTTTGTTTTTCCAATAAGGTATCTCTTCTAGATGCTACAAAAACACGAAATCATCACTTTAGCAAATCACATACTGATTCATAAAGAAATGCCCTGAAATGACAACTTGTAAGCAATGAGTTCTAGCAATGAGTTCTTCAGAATATATAAAATAAATAAACCAAAGAGACAGGGGCATAACCTCCAGCACGCAGACACTAAGTATGGCAGAATCTGACAGGAAGCACTATAATTTACTCACTCATTTGTCCTTACTTCCTAGGCAGGTAACAATGCAGTCCTAAATAACTATTTACTAAATGCCTATTATACACTGGCTACTCCAAGGTAGAATTAGTGAAGTATAAAATATGCAGCTATAAATATCTATGATGAAATAAGGCTATCCCTCTACTGAGAAGATATGTTAGAGATAGCCATGTTAAAAAATGGGCAGAAGACATGAACAGACACTTCTCCAAAGAAGACATACAAATGGCTAACAGACACATGAAAAAATGTTCATCATCATTAGCCACCAGGGAGATTCAAATCAAAACCACATTGAGATACCACCTTACACCAGTTAGAATGGCCAAAATCAACAAGACAGTAAACAACAAGTGTTGGAGAGGATGTAGAGACAGGGAAACACTCTTACACTGTTGGCGGGAATGCAAATTGGTGCAGCCACTTTGGAAAACAGTGTGGAGGTTCCTCAAAAAATTAAAAATAGAGCTACCCTATGACCCTGCAATTACACTACTGGGTATCTACCCCAAAGATACAGATGCAGTGAAAAGAAGGGCCATATGTACCCCAATGTTCATAGCAGCAATGGCCACAATCACCAAACTGTGGAAAGAGCCAAGATGCCCTTCAACAGATGACTGGATAAGGAAGATGTGGTCCATATATACAATGGAGTATTATACCTCTATCAGAAAGGATGAATACCCAACTTTCTGTGTCAACATGGATGGGACTGGAGGAGATTATGCTGAGTGAAATAAGTCAAGCAGAGAGAGTCAATTATCACATGGTTTCACTTACTTGTGGAGCGTAAGGAGTAACATGGAGGACATTAGGAGAAGGAAAGCAAAAGTGAATTGGGGGAAATTGGAGGGGGAGATGAACCATGAGAGACTGGGACTGAGAAACAAACTGAGGGCTTCAGAGGGGAGAGGGGTGGGGGATAGGTGAGCCTGGTGGTGGGTACTAAGGAGGGCACGTATTGCATGGAGCACTGAATGTGGTGCATAAACAATGAATCTTGGAACACTGAAAACATAAAATTAAATTTTAAAAATTTTAAAAAATTAAAAATGAAAGGGACGCCTGAGTGGCTCAGTGGGTTAAGCCGCTGCCTTCGGCTCAGGTCATGATCCCAGGGTCCTGGGATCGAGTCCTGCATCGGGCTCCTTGCTCGGCAGGGAACCTGCTTCTCTCACTGCCTCTGCCTGCCTCTCTGCCTGCTTGTGTGTACTCGCTTGCTCTCTCTCTCTCTCTCTCTGGCAAATAAATAAAATCTTAAAAAAAAAAAAAATGAAAAATGAAAATTTTAAAAATAAAAAAAGAGAGAGAGAAAAGACATGTTAGATCTGATGTACCCTTCCCTGCCACCAGAAATAAAAATTACAAAATAAGTAAGTAAATAAATAAGGTAAATAAGGTAAATAAGGGGGAGGGGTAGATTTCAGTGCTTGCCACACTTCCTCCTTTTATGACACTACCCCTTTCTCATTTCCTACGCTGCTGACTGGTTCTCTACAATTTCCTTTCTATTTCCCAATTAAGGGTTTTAAAGCACTAGTTTGAGAGAAGAGACTATCATTTTATCCACATTGTGCTTTAGAGGAAAAAAGAAGCCTGAAAATGAAATGGTGGCTTTAAAACAACAAGCACTCCAGAACGTATAATGATATAAAACAGAAATAGAAAAATAGGGGAATAACTTAATAGGGAGGATGTGACAGCTAAGTAAGCAGAATGCAATGTGAAGTAATCTGTAACCAGAGAATAGGTAAAAGTATCAAAGTTTGCAAATTACTTGTTTCTCATTTTAAGATTTAGAGAATTCCAGGTTATCCCTCTAGTAATGTTGAGGGTTATCACATATATTGGGCTATACTTTCTTAAGTGGAAGAATAAGAGCTTTAGAGATCGGTGCTTGACCCACAGATTGTTATCCAGACCCCAGGGGGCATGTGGTATTCCTAATAACTAACAGATTTAAATAGTGGATGCTAATAAGTATTATAATACTTTTTTCCTAAAATCTAGGTATTCCTTGAGATTATGCCAAAAAGATCTCAATAACTCAAAAAAGGAAGAGGAGGAGGAAGAAGGGGAGGAGGTGAGAGAGGGAGGAAGAGTGAGGGGGAGGAGGAAGGTGGGAAGGAAGACAGGCCGGCCTGCTTCATCTGTAAAATGGGGATAAGACCACCTTACTTTCCTCACAACAGACTAAGTTAGTGCTCTTAAAATTCCTTTCATCTCTAAGATCGTGAGTCTGCGATTCTAAGGTCTTCCTTTTCCTTCTACCCTCCTTTTGTTTCTTCCTCTCAAAAGCAAACAAGAGAGTTGTATTGCCCAACATAGCTGCCAGTGGCCACAAGTAGTCACCTAAGTTTATATTTAATTAAAATTAAATCTAGGTCCTCAGTCACACTGGCCCCATTTCAAGTGCTCAAGAGGCATCATCACGGAGAGGTCTATCAAATGCACTCCTGTAGACCTTTACAAACTCTGCTACCTGCTGCTTGTTCCTTGCCTTAGGTTCCTTTCTATAGTATCCATTCAGAAAACTATTATATATATATATATATATATACACACACACACACACACACACACACACACACACATATATGTGTGTGTATATATATATATATAATACATATAATACATATTTCATGAAAATCATGGAGGGACGGGTCTTTAACATGGAAGGAAGTCCATGAAATAGATGATCACCATAATTATTTCAGGAACCTTCTGTAATACCACCTTCAAAGTTCTTTTTGTTTTTCTTGTTTTGTTTTGATTGAAGGACAGCTGACACAAAATGCTACATGAGTTTCAGATGTAACCACCGTCGACCTGCTATTATTTATTTACATTTTTGTTCAAAATTGACTCATATTTTTTGCTAAGTAAATGTATTTGAAAGGTAACTTTGTATCACTACTATAAATGTAAAGAAATGAAATAACAATGTAAGTTTTAGGTGGCCTGTTAACAGAAGGGAGAGTCACAGGTAGTAGATGAGTATCAAAAACATACTAGCATTAAATCAAGATTTTTCTACTTGAAATAATCAGAAAATTAAAAACAAATGAAAAGGATACAACATAATTCACATGCTATTTAATGCTATGAAATGTTGTATCCCCTAAAATCACTTCCTGAACTAGTATCTACCCTGTGCTTTGGGAAATACTGTCCTAATGAATTTAGTATAAATCTGGCATTCAAAATCCTCTTTATTTAATACCCTTCTCTCTCACCAACTTTTCCCGAGTTCTATTCACTGTTTCCTGAATTGCACAACTCTCCCATACTGTTCCTTCTGCCTAGAATGCTTTCCCTTCCTATTGCTCTGTTGATATCTCACCCATACTTTAAGATCCATCTCACATACTCGCTCTTTCACCAAATATTTACTGAGACTTTTCATCAGCTGAAAATTAGACAGTATTTTGTTACTATCTTTCTTATTTCATTTATCATATCCTTACTGACATTAGTAATTATTCATATGCTTGTCTTACACCCTCGATGATACAATCATATACCTATACAACTCTTAAGGTCCCTAAAAATAGAGACCCTGTCTTACTCATTTTTCTTTTTCCTGCAGAACCTAACACATTGCTTAGCAGTAAGACATGCTCAATAACTACTCATCGAATTTAAATGAAATCTTAACAGACATGTTTACTCCTAACTACCACATCTGGAGGTAGATCGAAATTTACATTCATTTTTGAAACAAAGGAAATACTATTATAGCACTCCATTGTGCCTTTTTCCTTTAATCTAGGTTTGATCTCTTCTATTAAGCCACGTCTAGCCCTCTGGATACAGAGAAATAAACAATTTGGGCAACACATTAGATTCATTCACTCAGCTATGTGAACTAGATGACTCATTTTGAAGGAGATTTTTACCATGTTTTGTCCTCAAAAATAAAAAGTACCTTTTCTCTATACGAAGACTGAAAATTTTAAAATACATGTTCAAATACAGCCTTATTTATCTGGGCAGATAATCAAGTCCCTGATAACAGTGGTTACCTCTGGAAAAGATAACTGAGTAGAAAAGGAACAGGAAAGAGACTTACTTTTCACTGTACATACTTTTTACCTCTTGAATTTTGCCCCACACATATACTTTCCCTACTTAAAAAAATTTAATTTTAAAAATTATCATATTCAATACCTAATCTTGGTCTTTTGGCTGGTATTTCATCAGGGTCCACTGTAGAAAACAAAGTGCTGAAAAGAGAGAGAGAAGAAAAAATTATATAAAATCTCTCTATATTTACATATACATACATCCATTTTTATAAGTAAACCTAGGATGCATACAACATATCTCCTCCATTCACTTTGTCAAAAAAAATGAGATTCAACTGATGCTTAAAAAGAAAACACTCTTCTATAGGAGGCCTTTACCATTTGAGGACTTAACACTATTGTTTAAACTATTTGCACTCAAAACTCCCTATCAAATAATAATCTGTAATCTGGCTAAAGTATAAACCTGAAACTAGCCAGAAATCACTTGGCTTAGTAAATGAACATAGGTAAAAGCCTAGGACTAGTACTTCCTTTTTCTCTCTAGAAATGATTTTATCTTTTTAAAAGATCTTATTTATTTATTTGACAGAGAGAGAGAGACAGTGAGAAAGGGAACACAAACAGGGGGAGTGGGAGAGGGAGAAGCAGGCTTCCCACTGAGCAGGAAGCCTGATGTGGGGCTCGATCCCATGACCCTAGGATCATGACCTGAGCCAAAGGCAGATGCTTAACGACTGAGCCACCCAGGCTGCCCTCCAGAAATGATTTTAAAAGAACAAATAATTCCCTTTTGAAAGAAGACATCTCCTCATCTCTCCCCGAAAGGAAAGCCATCTTCTACTTTACTAGAAGTAGACAATACAAGAAGCCTTAAAATTTAATTCTTAGAGAAGTTGTTCTATTTAACTGCACTTCTATCATGGAAATGATATTACAGTGGTAATAAAAAACTGGGGTATTTGGGAAGTTTTGGACCTATACCTCAAGAATATTAAAGGCTTATGATATACTATTAATCATCTTTTTAAAAGATGATTATAATTGATCAGTTTTACCAAAAAAATGAACAGAATAAATCCTAGGAGAATACCATTCAGTTCACAACTTTAAGCATCCCTAAGAGGTCCTGGCTCTGTTTCGACTGAAAAATGGCTTACATTGTAAAGAACTGTTTAGATTAAGGATATGTGGTGAAGAACAGGTTTTGATCTCCAAATCATTGTTCCATATTTGAAAGTAGGGATTCAGAGCAAAAAGAAAGGATAGGGGAGAGAGAATTAACATTCTCTCATTCAATAAATACGCAACAAATGCCTATCATGCACCAGCCTCGGCGCAAGGCCCATGGTGTAGAATAAACAAACACTATCCTTATATATATTAAACATCACTTTTGGCACTTTACAACATGTTCTCAAATGATCCTCACAACAACCTCACAAAAAGATAGGAAATAGGATGAAACCTTGGGCTCTCTAGAACACATGATGGAATTCAGCCAACAGCCAATTTCATCAATGACCTGTATTCTCAGACTCATGTACTAAATCATCTTGTTCTCTCAAGCTCCAAGAAACCACCCTTCAACAATCTTGAGGCTTAATTAAAAAAAAAAAACAAACACACACACACACGAAATGAACACTTGATAACTAAAAGTTGATGGTGGGGTGTAGAGAACTGGTATGGTATTTTATTCTCCAGATTAATTCTCCAGCAAGGTGGTATGAAATGAGACAAACCAACTTTTAGGTTTCCCAAATTTTTAACTGAATTTTAGAGTACAATTTTTAAAGGAATGAGACACCTAATTTTTCTCCGTCATACACTAACTCTAAAGCACGGTACCACCCTCCCTCCCTCCCCCGCGAAACACACACACACACACACACACACACACACACACACAGTTTGACAGCTGTTTCAGAACAAAACAGCTGCTGTTTCTTGGTGCTAAGAGAACAATTCTTGCAGTCTAAACAGCTTTGGGCAAGCTATGAATCTCACTTCCCTTAGCTGCATTTATTGCCTACAGATGACGCTTGGGAGTGTGCTTAGTAAACAGTGAGCCACAACACAGACAGTATTCCTTCAAATTTTTAGTTTTCAACCTAAGAGTAGCAAGATACGATACAGCCCCATTTGACATCAAGCAGCCTGGACTCTGACAAGAACATCAAAGATCCTAACCATCGCGCGCCACTCCAGAGACAACTAGCTCGCTCCATCATCCGGAGCGCATCCGCACAGCGTGGAGGGAGCGACTACGTCACCAGGACACCCGCCACTCGCACCTCCACAGCCTTGGCCCGGCCAGCTGTTTTTTCCGAGCAGGGCCTGCCTGGCTGGAGCAGCGCTCTCCCGGCCGAGCCCCGGGTGGGGGAGGGGGTACAGCCAGGCTGGCGCTCTGCCCCGTCTCTCTCACCTGTTCGAGCGCCGCCTCTTCAGGAGGGCCCGGGTTGGGGGCACCGGCCGGTCACAGAAACGGAAAATGGTGCCGAGAATCCTAACCAGCCATTTGTACATACCAGGCCCAAGCAGCAGCGGCGGCCGACACACCCCGAGAAGCAAACCCCAGAGCTGTCGCCGCCGCTGCCGCCTTCGCCGCCTCGGCCACCACCGCCTAGGCTCAGTCGCCGACTTGTGACGCGATCGGAGGGCCCACAGATAAAACGTCCAGAGGGCTATAAGAGCCCCCCCCAACCCCGCCACCACTCCTGACGTCACCTCCTCCCGCCCGACCGGAAAGCATCTTCGTCCTCAATCTGCGCACGCGTAGCTTCGCCCCACCTTCTCCTCCCGAACCTAGCAACCGGAATGCGTGCGAGACGGTCCCAGTCCAATCGCTGACGAGATCGAAAAGGATGTGGGCGGGGTTTTCTCTTCCCTCCGAGCCAGTCGCCAGACGGCCCGCGGGGCAAGGCCCACTGGCCGCACGTGAGGCTTCTCCACCAGGGAGGGAGCGCTCGGGACGCCTGAAATACAGTAGGTGTTCAGTAACCGTTTGTTGAGGGCACAAAATATAGGTAGTTCACATCAATTAACAAATGTATATCCTGTTAACCGCCCTTTAGTTTGCATATAGGTTACGACTAGTACTTTACACACATGGTCACCTGCGTTTCTCCCAGCACCCCCAGGCGATGGGGAGGAGTCTTGTGCCCATTTTTTTTTAATCATTTTTTAAATTTATTTTCAGCATAACAGTATTTATTGTTTTTTGTACCACACCCAGTGCTCCATGCAGTCCGTGCCCTCTCTAATACCCACCACCTGGTTCCCCCAACCTCCCACACACCCCCCCCCACCTCTTCAAACCCTTCAGATTGTTTTTCAGAGTCCATAGTCTCTCGTTGTTCACCTCCCCGGAAATCCGGCATAGAGCGATTAAGTTATTTGCCTAAAGTCACAAAGCTAACTAGTGGTGTAGCTGGATTGGAACTAGGATCTGAGAGCCAGCGCCAGTCCCTGGCCCTTGTGAGTACCCGGAGAAACACGATTACGAATTGCAAGATAATTACGTGCAAAGTGCGGTAGGAACCAGAGAAAGGAAAACCACACCTTGGGGAGGGACAGGGAAGGGCAGAACTCAAAAGAAAGCTTCACTGAATCCACCAAAGACTTCATTTGTGTATCATCAATAAAGTTGTATGTTTTGACTGACAAAAAAAGAAAGAAAGAAAGAAAGAAAGAAAGAAAGCAAGCAAGCAAGCAAGCTTCACTGAAACTTAAAGAGGCCTTACCTGAGGCCGGGGAATACCTATTGGCCTCCTCCCCCACCCCCCCACCCCCCCAAGGCTGGCCTGGAGTGCTGATTAACTCTCGCTTTGTTATCTAGAAGTCACACTTTTGGTTAATTTAAATCAATGAGAAAAACTCCCACCCTATTTAGTGACAGAATATCCAATCCCCTTCTCCAAACGGTACTGGAATCCTTCTTTTTTCCTGCCCCACAAATCCATTCCTGACTGTCACTTGACCCTTACCTAGGATTCAGTTAAGGGCAGACTTCCCGGCTTGCTTGAACTTTAACACAGGCACTCCCCATGACAGCTGTGTCCCTTGCTCAGTAAAGTATCCCGGAATTCTGGTGCAAATCACCACCTGGAGCCCCAGGACTGCCAGCTACCCATCTATGCCTGTCACCCCTCTGGAAGAAAATCCCAAGTGTGGCCATTGGCCCCTCCCTTCATTCTCCAAATACAGCTAACACCAGACTATTACTGAAAGTTTGAGAATAGAATTACAAAGACCAAAAGATTTTTTTTTTTTTAAGAAACTGTTTAATTTCTATCCACCTTGTTCCACGTGGTTTGCCTTTGTGAAAGAACAGCTTAAGACCACTCAGTGGTTGTTCCTACCCATTCAGTGGCCTGAGCAGTGGGAGCTGCAGACCAGTCTTCAGCGGCTGGCTGGGCGCTCCAGTCTTCAGTAGGGAACTGCTGAATTGGCACAGAGGGCACCTGCCTGCCTTCAGACCGGTCTGCGACTTCAGGCTGAGTAGCAGTGAACTCAGGAGCTGGAGCCGTCCATTTGATGAGGGAGCAGAAGGCAAGCCAAAGACAAAGCATAAGCGGACACCCTGCAACCTCCCCCCACGACCCTCACTCCTGGGTGGGACACCTGTGACAGTCCTCCAGGAATCTCCCAACTATCTTAATGTTATACCTTGCTAGAGAGGAAGACAACCTTAACTTGACAATGGCAAGGCCTCCAGTATCTTATAGGTATCTTGTAGATCAGTCATCTTTAGCACAAGAAAGCTCTTTTGAAACCTCCATTTTCCTTACTTCATGAGACTCCTGAGTATATAATCACCACTCCTCAAGCCCGCAGTGCAGCAACTCTCTCTGCCCACAGGTTCTGCCCCGTGCTTTAATAAAACCACCATTTTGCACTAAAAACATCTCATCTTTCTTGGTGGTTGGCTCCAGACCCCACCTTACCTCACCTCTATTCCAAAGCCTCATCACATTCACCCTGCCATTCCTCCTGGGTCACAGTCTTTCCAGCATCAGTCTGCTCTTCCTTTTCCAACTCTTCAGAATCTCTGCAGAACTAGGGATCAGGCGTGACCTCCCATGGGTGTTCATGGGAATTGGTGCCACAGATGCACAGAACTTCCCCGGCCAACATCAGACCCACTTGACTGGGCTCCCTCGTTGCTGTGAGGGATGGCCATGTCCACATAGCACTGGGGAGAATCTGTGTTACATGAGCCATGGTAGGCAGGTTAACATAAGACACCTCTGGGAGAGGCTGGTGGGCAGCCCTGGGATCAGTAAGCACCAGAAGTCTTGGCTCCCAGAAGGCTGCCTGGATCTGGTTAGCGAAGGTTCTAGGAGTGAAACCGCTGGCCATAAGAGGGGCTCCAAGAGCACAGGACACTTCAGCACAGCTCACTGGCCAGCATTCCTGGACATTTTCTTTTAAGCACCGTTTTCCACCACAACAGTGGCACAAGTGGCCAGCAGAAGCTTCTCCCAGGTTCTCTTCAGATTTATGATGTAGATCCCATTACTTTTTCTTTTGTAGGTAGACTGTTCCATTTGGGAGTCAAGTTTGGTGCCACCTAAGCGGATTCCCACTGCAAGGGATTTGAAGACATCTTCTTTCTTCATTTGCAGGACATCAAGGGCTCCAGACATTGTACAAGTTTCCCTTTAAGTTATCACAGGAATGCAGAACAATGCCACTGGATGGACCCCTCCCGGAGGAGTGTGGAAAGCAAAGACCAGTCGATTTAGAAGTGACTATTAAAAGTACTGCATCCAAAGTCCATTGCTCATTGCCTCCCAGAAGGACTTTCCTTCCCTCAAAGTCATCTCTCCACTAGTCTCAACATCTTTCATGAGGCACCAATAGAAGAGAATTTCTCCTCCACCTCTGCCCTGATGTGTTTCAGGCTGGGCTCTCAATTAACTCTAAAAAAGCACCTGCACATATACAAAATAAAATGTTAGTCACTCTCCATGAAAAGTGGAAGGCTTTGGAATTACCTCAGTCCAAACCACCTGGGCCTCATGAACAAACAGTAACTCTTGAGTGAAGCAATGGCCAGGCCCCACCCTCCCTTACTGCCCCACCCCCACCTCCACACACACATGTCCTTTTTGTCCTCTTACTATCTCTGGTTGCCCTCTGAAAGGGAGAAAAGAAAGCCACTCAAACTTATAGTTTCTCCTGCCTGGGGTTTTACCAGTTAGTGCCCCCACTGTCCTGTGGTCCTCAGTAGAGGCATAGGCCAATGCCTGTCCACTGGCAAGGAGTGGGATTATCCTCACCCCTCAACCCACCACTGCTACAGCCATTCCTGGACCTCAGAACTCTTCACAAGAGGGCTGGAGAGAAAACAAAAACAGAACAAAAAACAAAAGCCCTATGGAAGAACAAGGACATTGAGGGTTTCTTCCCTGGTTTGGATAACTTGCACCCTTGTACTGCTGGTGGTGCTTAGGTTTTCATTAGGGTATCCTCCATGGTTGCCCAGTTTTCTGAAAAGATCCTCTTCCTTGGGGCGCCTGGGTGGCTTAGTGGGTTGCTCCTCTGCCTTCGGCTCAGATCATGATCTCAGGGTCCTGGGATTGAGCCCCACACTGGGTTCTCTGCTCAGCGGGGAGCCTGCTTCCCGCCCCCCCCCCCCCCCTTTCCCTCCCCCTCTCCCTACTTGTGATCTGTCAAATAAATCTTAAAAAAAAAAAAAGATCCTTTTCCTCCTCTTCCTCTTCCTCCTGCAGAGATCCTCTCCTTCAAGCCTTTCCAAGGCCCATCCCTAATTCTCCTTCTGTCCACAGAACAGTGAAGACTCAGCCAGCCCTCCAATTCAATGTTCAATCTTGCATATTTTCCCTTTACCAGCACTCAGAGTGTTAAAAGATCTCCTGTGAGTTTTGGTCTTGCTGACCCCTGCCAGAGTTCTGGGCCATTTGATAGAAGTGGGTAGGAGCCCAAAGGTAAGATGTTGTTGGTTTGGGCCTCTTGCACCTAAAATCCAACATAGTTCACCACCCTGGAGATTAATTTCCTTCCAGGGATCAACTCTGGTATTCAAGAAAAACATATCCTCCTAATAATGGGACGTTGATCTTATTCAGTCTAATCTGGCCTTATTATCCAAAAGCAAGTAGAGTTCCTCGTCCTAGATTTTATTACAAAATCTGTT
Organism: Lontra canadensis; assembly: GCF_010015895.1. Taxonomy (NCBI): domain Eukaryota; kingdom Metazoa; phylum Chordata; class Mammalia; order Carnivora; family Mustelidae; genus Lontra; species Lontra canadensis. The sequence goes on along the minus strand of NW_022631050.1, from coordinate 7,418,376 downwards.
CACGGGCTTGGACTGCCTTATGGAGAAATAGCACCCGGCCCTACCTGAGCCTCTTTCCTAATCTATAAAATAGAGGTAATCGAACCTGCTTCTCAGATCTGCAGGCCAATGAAATGTACTCATGTGTGTGATGGACTGACTTCAGCGGCCAGCATGGCCCAATGCCTAATGTTTCTCTTCCCTCTTCTTCAACGATCTAATAAGCCAATTTACTGATCACTTCCACATCCTGCATTTTCCACGGGATCTGCCGTTTCCCCTCTCCAAACCCATCAGAACTACTGTCATTTGGTGCCTCATCATTTCTCAGTTCTTTGCAAAAGCCAACTCCTCTTGTATTCTGTCCGTCTTGTATCTATTTGCAGGGTGATCCCTCTTCTGTTGTCTTTTGTGGTGGTTAAGGAAGGCAAATGTATACTGTTGTTCTTATTTATTAAGGAAAATAAATTTATAAATTAAATTTGTTGTTTTCTGTTACTAAATCACTAATAGTGGTTGGGTTGATTCTCATCAAATTCCACAAGTCTGACTTCAACTATGGAGCAACCCTGATACTTTGGAGGGCCCTAGGGAGAACCTCAAAAAGAAAGGAACCTCTGGGAGGACCTCAAGGGTTCCCAGTTTCCCATCCAGAAGAGGACGATGACTGTAGGCAAGAAAGACCCTGATGAGTTAGCATGAATACCTCAAAGGGCTCATGATGGTTCCAAATGAGGGCCCAAGGCAGATGTTATGGGCGTGGATTCTTCCAGAGTTGCTTCTCACCGAGACAAATCTGTGTGCCTGCTCTGTGTATATGACTAAATAATGAGGGTGCAAGATTCTTGTGACAAATCCTTGGAAAGCCAGTTAAAAATAAAAACAGAGGGCACCTGGGTGGCTTAGTGGGTTAAGCCTCTGCCTTTGGCTCAGGTCATGATCTCAGGGTCCTGGGATCAAGCCCCACATGGGGCTCTCTGCTCAGCAGGGAGTCTGTTTCCGCCCCCCCACCCCCGCCGCCTGCCTCTCTGCCTGCTTGTGATCTCTCTCTCTGTCAAATAAATAAATAAAATTTTAAAAAAATAATAAAAATAAAAACTGGATTCTGATTCTAATAATAATAATTTAAAACCACAGTTTAAGATCTAAATAAATCTAAAATATATAGTACCAATGGATATTAAATACTGGACACTAACCCTAATTTAAAAAAAATTTTTTTTAAAGATTTTATTTATTTATTTGACAGACAGAGATCACAGGTAGGCAGAGAGGCAGGCAGAGAGAGGGGGAGGCAGGCTCCCTGCTGAGCAGAGAGCCCGATGTGGGGCTCCATCCCAGGACCCTGGGATCATGACCTGAGCTGAAGGCAGAGGCTTTAACCCACTGAGCCACCCAGGTGCCCCTAAAAAATTTTTAATGAACTTTAATTTTTTTAAAGATTTTATAAAAAAAAAACAGATTTTATTTATTTATTTGATAGAGTGGGAGAGGGAGAGAGCACAAGCAGGGGGAGCAGCAGGGAGAGGGAGAAGCCGGTGTCCTGCTGAGCAGAGAGCAAGAAGTGAGGCTCAATCCCAGGACCCTGGGATCATGACCTCAGCCCAAGGCAGACACTTAACCAACTGAGACACTCAGGTGCCCCTTTAATGAATTTTCAATTAATAAAGCATTTTGCCTCTGTCTTGCCAGTGTGCCTACAGGCCTTGCTAGAGCCCTCTACTCTTGAAACCCTCTGAGCAGCACTCTGCAAAGAAGCAGTTACTTAAAAGCACTGGACTTGCATTTATTTTGTTTGATACATTGTTTGAAGGAAGTCATGGTTTCTAAAACAAAGTAGCTCTATTCCATGAAAAATACTTCTTAGGCCAGAAAAGTAGTATGCAGCTGTTTCCTTACTGTTTTGTAATAGACTACCAAAAAATTATCCACATAATAATGTTAATAAACTAGCCTAAATGTATTATTCTCTATATATTTATATTATTTCTTACATTTGTTTTTTTTTTAAGGATTTTATTTATTTATTTTACAGAAAGAGATCACAAGTAGACAGAGAGGCAGGCAGAGAGAAAGGGGGAAGCAGGCTCCCCACTGAGCAGAGAGCCCAATGTGGGGCTTGATTCCAGGACCCTGAGACCATGACCTGAGCTGAAGGCAGAGGCTTAACCCACTGAGTCACCCAGGCGTCCCAATATGTCTGTCTTCTTGAGAGAAGGAGCCACCCCCTATTCTTTCTTATTATTTTTTAAAACGGAAGCCTGAGAAATGTTCAGTCAATGAATGAAGAAATGAAACAAATATACAGATGAGGGGACGGTTGCCCTGGTCTCCTTGTAGAAAATGAATCAAGGAAACTTATTTTTCCAAAGTGTACAGCTGGCAAGAGATTGTGGGGTCACTGATGCAGATGAGAAGACGTTAGAGTGAGTCATAGGGCAGCCTGGAGCACTAAACCAGGGTGAGAGAGGACATAGGTCACCTTCCCTGACCGTTGGCGCCAGTGAGAGCTATAAAACCACCTCCCCTCAGTTCCAGGACACTTCCATACCTGTTTTTCCTGTTCACACATTTGGAAGCTTGCCTGCCCCCTTTCTATTCTGCTCTCTGTAGCAAGTGATTTCTAGGTTAAGGAAAAAAAAAAAAAAAAAAAAGAGCCTGCATAATACTAAGTTGGAAATGAGACAAATTGTGTTATTTTTGAGTTCTGATCATTTATTTATTTATTTATTTATTTAATTATTTTTTTTAGTTCTGATCATTTAAAATCAGGGTCCTCGTATTGAGAAAACTGACCATTATTCACTCTTGACTAGCTGATGAGCAATGAAGAAATGGTTTTCCTCAGAATACCTTGGAGTAAATGTTAACGCTCAAATAGTTAGGAGTTGGCCCATCTTTTGGAATTTTTAAAAACTTTTATTCTGAAATAATTATAGGTTCACAGGAAGCTGCAACAATAGTACGGGAGTGTGTCCTGTACCCTCACCCAGAGTCCCCCAACTCTGTAATATCTTACATAAGTAGAATGGAGAACATTGATGTTGGTCCAATCTACAACTCAAATTTAGATTTTACCAGTTTCACATGCACTTAGTGTGTGTGTGTGTTCGTGTATGTGTGTGTGTAGTCCTGCCCAATCTTATCACCTGTGTAGATTGCCCTGACCACCCCACAAGCAAAAGACAGAATTAATTCCCCTCTCAAAGATTCCCTGCGCACCTGTTCTCCAGTTTGCCCCACCTTTCCTTCCCCCCAGCCCCCATCCTCTGGAATGCTTTATGTTTTTTCACATTTGAGATTTCTTTTTTTTTTCATATTTGATATTTCTTACTAATTCTCTTTCTTTGAGAGCATGGGTTCTCCCATTGATACTTGTATTGTTTTCAATGCTCTAAATAGAAAAAAGCACACAGCTGGGGAGTCAGATGGCACCTTCTGTGCCGACCGTCAGGAAAATCATTAACAGTAATACAAAGAGGCCTCCTAAGGGAAATGATTCTTATTCCTATAATTGGCCGGTTTCCAGGAAAAATGTACATTGGCTCTGCCTAGATAAAGGCTTGGCGTGGTACGAAAACTGATAGGAGCTCAACAAATATTTATCAGACAAGCACACTGATCCAGCAGTGAGCAATGCATTCCATAAACAGGTTCCTAAGAGAATGTGAAACAATTCTCCATTTGTTCCAGAGGGCAGTTTTTTCCAAATCAGTAAAGCTTGCTGCAAATGGAAAAATAAAAAAGCTAGCAGGTCCCCTATTTGTTTTTCTCTGTTTGTGTATCCTTAATTTATTTCTCCAGCAGGAGACAAAAGATGAAAACAGACTACAGAACTGACTGACGTCATTCACCTGAAACATCACTGCTGTCAGGTTGCCCTCCATTCCTAAAATCCACTTGATCCCTCTTCTCAGCCTGGAGCAGCCCTACTTTCCGACAGGAAAATGTAAGGTAATAGGAGTTACGCAGGGCTCAGTGAGCTTACCTTCGTAGCAGGCACAGTGCTGTGAACTGTACTTACAATAGTTCATTGAATCCAGAAAACAGCCCTGTGAGATAGGTGGTCTTGTTTTCTTCATTTGACAGTTGAGAAAAGTAAGAGTTTGAGAACGGAAATGTTCTTAAATGTGGCTTCAAGCCACACAACTATTGAGTAGAAGACGTGGGATGTGGACCACTGGTAGGGAGTCCTGGCATTCATCACGTGTGAGGTATGACCCAGAATCTACACACAGTGCTTTGAAAAGTCCCTCAGGGGAGATCTCAGGTACTGACACTTTGGGAAGCATTGCTGGAATCTACTTCCTACAAGGAATCCCCTGCTGTTGGGATGGAGTACAGACACAGAGGACGGATAAACTTCTATGAGAGATGCTGTTGCTTCATAAATGCCTATTTCAGGCAGACAGTGCTAAACGACTAGTGGCTTTTGCCCTGGTGCTCCAGAAGGAAACGTATTCTTCAGTTGTTCCCATCTTTATTTATAAATTCAGGGCGCCTCGGTGGCTCAGTGGGTTAAACCTCTGCCTTCGGCTCAGGTCATGATCTTAGTGTCCTGGGATCGAGTCCCGCATCAGGCTCTCTGGTCCTCTCTCTCTCCGCCTGCCTCTTTGCCTACTTGTGATCTCTCTGTGTCAAATAAATAAATAAAATCTTTAAAGTAAATAAATAAGTAAATTTATGTTTCAGCTCATCAAACCCCCACCGGCCTGAGTACAGTCTACCGGCGCCTCCACCAGAAGGAATTAAATTACCTTGTAGCCGTGGGAGCACAAGTTCAGTTACTTCCAACACTGAGGTGGATAGGTTCTGACACAGCTCTCTATTTAAAGCTTTTGTGCTTACTTTTCTTTTAAAAAGGAGGAGGAGAAAGAGAGGGAGAGATAGGAACTCTGGATAAGAAGAAATAAAAGTATGTATAATGCCATAAAAATTTCCTTTAACCTGAAGCCTATTTGGACATATACGGGGGAATCATTAGGCTTAATGAAATGTTCTTAGCAAAGTCTAAAGACTGCCATATGAGGCAGGAGCGTGTGAATTAACATAAAAAGTAGTTTTGTGTTCACAGGCCAACAGAATAGTCATTGCATTTGTTTCATTCACAAGGACAGGGAGGCAAATATCTCAAAGCACACTTGATTTCAACATACCACGCCAAAGGACTAATAAACCGCCCACAAAGAATGAAACTATTTTGAACTCGTCATTCTGCAAGTACACATTAGGATATTAAGACATGCATACAATTTTTTAAAAGATATGCATAAAATTCTGTCAGGCAAAAATGTACCAACCTTCCACTGAAAAGAGGAGGAGTCAAATATCCTGAAAGGGTTGGGACCTGCCTGCCGTCCCTCTCTGGAACTTCCTGTTATCACCACACCTCTGGATTAGTCCTCTGAACTCTCTCTGAGCAAAGCCCTCTGAGAAACTAGACTCTGGGCAGGACACCCTTCTTGTGAATGTGACGCACACTCTCTCCAGTTTCCATATGCTGAAATTATACTTCTTCATCAGTTTGCTGTGCTTGGTCAAATCAGGTAGGTCATTTATTGAATGGCTTTCTTAATTATTTAAAAACATTACTAGCAGTATTGTCACTTTGCATTTTATTAGCCCAGTTCCTTCAGTGGACTTTTTAAGCTTTATTTAATCACTTTTAAGGAAACAAGGTATGGGTTAAATGGGCTTGCGAATCCTGAAAAGCTTTTTTTTTCTCAGTAATAAAAGAGATTATGACTTCTTTCGATTAACCGATTAACTGGTTCTTCTGATGTACAAAAAAAAAAAAATATGCTGGGAAATCTAAAAGTTATTTTCTTTCATAGTTAAGTCTTCGGTGCCTTTCCACCTCTATAAAATAAGGTCAGTTATTTTCCAGAAATCTTAAGTTTTCTTTTATTATACTATCTAATATATAAAGGACAGGTTTTTATAAGCTTCGGTAACAGTTTATTTCAGTTATCTTCTAGGAAAACATGACTTTATGTAAACCCCTTGGAATGGTGCCTGGCATATTGATAACTTAAAAATTATTAATCAAAATGAATATAAAATAAAACAGTGATGTACAGGGTCTCCTGGCTGGTTCAGTCAGAAGAGCATTCAACTCTTGATCTCAGGGTTATGAGCCTGAGCCCCACATTAAGTGCAGAGACTACTAAGTGAATAAATAAGTAAGGAAATAAATAAATAAAACAGTAATGCGCATAGCAGGGTAAGAAAAATAAAATGAAGTGTTTTTTTTTTTTTAAAGAAACTTGGCCTTCTTAGGAACCCAGTTCTTTTTTCTTATGATAATTTAGTCTTGTGAAACTTTACCATAGTTTATGGTAATGAAGATTGGTACAATTTTCTTAAGGGAAATATGTTACTTATAGTATCCATAAAAATGTTCATGCCCTTTGAACTAGTAAAACCACTGCTAAGAATTTATTCTAAGGAAATGTCTTTTAAAAGGGAAAAAAACTCGTAAGAAGATGATTCTAACTATGTTACTTATAATAATTTGAAAATAGGTACAGCAGAAATGCTTCTTTGTATGGGAATGGATGAAGTCCAATATATCAAACTTTTTAAAAAAAATGTAGCCTTTAGAATAATTCTGAAGCTATGCAGAAATGTGCAAACATGTTTATAAAATAATGCCAAGTAGACAAAACAGAATTCAAACTTGTAATAAACTAAGATTACAGCTACATTAAAATCATGTTATCTATTCCTGCAAGTGAGGCCTAGAAAGGGAATGGAAAAGTTAAAATAGTTTCATGAGGATTTCAGCCTTATAGAAATAAATTTTTCTTAATTTGTGGTTTTGAAGTTGATTTAACAGTAAGTTACAATTACACTAATGATGGTATTTTTCACTGAGAAGTCAACATTTTAAAGTGTGTGTTTATTCTAATGTTTAAGTTCATTTAAAAATGAACATAAGGGGATGCCTGGGTGGCTCAGTTGGTTAAGCATCTACCTTCGGCTCCAGTCAAGACCCCGGGGTCCTGGGATTGAGTCCCACGTCAGGCTCTTTAATCAGCCAGGAGCCTGCTTCTCCCTCTGGCCTTCCCTCTGCTGGTGTTCGTGCTCTCTCTCTCTCATAAATAGATAACATCTTTTTTAAAAAATCATGAAAAAATAAAATAAATTTAAAAATGAACATAAATTTAGAGATAGTTTTAGGGGAGTGGGCTAACCCTGACACAAAAAAACCTGATGCTGATTTGTGGGTATTTTCTTTCAGTCTTGCATTATATATCTCTATATACAACGTTGGAACTTAATTTTTTTGTGACCTGCCTTTTTACTTATCATTACGTCATCAGTAAAGTCTTATTTTAAATGATTCTAGAAGACTCACTGCTGAATGATAGAATCTAAACAGAGACACACCACAATAAACTTCTGTAGCTAGAAGGAAAAAACATAATTATAGCCGTAAGCTAAATTTAGACTTCTTGGTGTCTGCAAAATCATGAACTTGCAACTTCATAGGAGAGGGTGTTGAATAATATGCATCTGATAGCAGAAATTATTAATCACAAATACATTGACTTTCTGCCTTTCCCTTCTTTGGCTTGCTGTCCCCAGACGACAAGTATTAAGATGTGATTCAGAAACGGAGACGATACAGGTCATTCACTATTGGAGATCTTTGTTCTGTTCCAATGTTTGTGAAATCATGACGGGAATATTTGCCATAATTTTAACAGTGAGCAAAGCAATGGCTAGCAAGTTCTAGTGTGCCCCAGAACCCCCTGGGGACTTGTTTAAAATGCAGACCACCTGCAAAGATCCAGACTCAGTGGGTCTGGGGTGAGATCTTGGAATGTGCATTTCTAACAGACCTTCTGGCTTTTTCAGCTGCAGGTGATCCAAAGAACAAATGTTGATAACTATCGTTCTAAATTAAGGCTGTGGTCATAAATAATATTTTAAAGTGACTCTTTATCGGTACTTTGGCTTACGGAAATCTGTGTAAAACTACATAGATATTTGCCTAGAGAAAATAGCTTAGTGCCCAAAACAGAGAATTAGTTTCTTGGGTATTTGAAATCTTCCTGAGATAATTTATAACTCCGGGTGTGTGTGTGTGTGTGTGTGTGTGTGTGAGAGAGAGAGAGAGAGACAGAGACAGAGACAGAGACACAGAGAGACTTACCCTTCTCTGACAGGGAGACAAAGGTGAAAAGTAGTGTGTATGAAAGCACATATTTGTGCACATGATTAAGAAGTGAGAATGAGGAAATCTAGTATCTTATTTATTTTCTCCTAGAAGTTATGCTGTTGGTTAAAAGCAGAAATGTCCAACCAAGATTGCATTTTGCCCGTATAGGCAAGATTGCATCTTGCCTATATTTGTCAGGGTTTTAAAAAAGAAACAAGAGGTACTCCATCAGGTTTGGCCCAGACCAACTGAGAATGTTTCTGTCCGGGAGCAAGAATTTCCTGCCCCCTTCAAAGTGCTTCAGGCCACATCAAGAATCAAAATGACATGACTCAGATGAGCAAGCAGAAAATCAAATTTAATTTAGTACCTATGGGGATTCCACGGAGACACAGGGATTTCAAGGGACAGTCACACAAAATGAGGTATATATGTCATTCTGAATTAAGGAGAGGAAGGTAGAGGTCTGGGACTTCAAAGGGAAGGAATGAATTCATGGGAAAATGAAAAAGAGTAAGTGTGTGGTGACTGTGTTTGCTGGGCCACTCAGAAACAATGGGACATAGAGAACTTTGTTCAAAGAGGCCTTCCTGGGTTTCTCCCTGTCTACACACCTAATTTGTAACGGTGTAGTTATCTACAGTGATAGCTCTCCCCCTGGAGCCGGTCCTCTATTCTTTCTAGGCTGTTGAGGGGGACGTAAAAAGCTTTTCCTGAATCTACTGCGTTTTGATTGCCTTTTTTTTTTTTTTTAAAGAGAGAGAGAGGGTTGGGGAGAGGCACAAGGAGACTTGAGAATCTTAAGCAGCGTCCATACCCAGCATGGAGCCAAATGTGGGGCTTGATCTCACAAACCTGAGATCATGACCTGAGCTGAAATCAAGAGTCAGATGCTTAACCCACTGAACCATCCAGGCTGAAGCACCCATCGATTGCTTTTATTTTTTATTTTTTTAAAGATTTTATTTATTTATTTATTTGACAGAGAGACAGAGATCACAAGTAGGCAGAGAGGCAGGCAGAGAGAAAGAGGAGGAAGCAGGCTCCCTGCTGAGCAGAGAGCCTGATGTGGGGCTCCATCCCAGGACCCTGGGATCATGACCTGAGCCAAAGGCAGAGGTTTAACCCACTGAGCCACCCAGGCGCCCCCATCGATTGCTTTTAATTCAAAATAATCTTCATGCCAAAGTGGCCTGTTTGGGGGCAGCCTGCCCTGGGCCCCTACACTTCACCATCTGGGTCAGAACAGGTTTCTAATGCCAAAATCAGTGTGGTTCCTCTGCATAAAATACATACATATATA